>NC_072418.2:12383928-13031785 GCF_028858775.2 Pan troglodytes | reverse complement strand
CCCTGTGCTTACTATTTTTCAAATAATAATAATAATAATTAGGTCGGGCACGGTAGCTCATGCCTGTAATCCCTGCACTTTGGGAGGCCGAGGTGGGTGGATCACTTGAGGTCAGGAGTTCGAGACCAGCCTGGCCAACATGGTGAAACCCCGTCTGTACTAAAAATATAAAAATTAGCTGGGCGTGGTGTCGCGCGCCTGTAGTCCCAGCTGCTCGGGAGGCTGAGGCACAAGAATTGCTTGAACCCGGGAGGTGGAGGTTGTAGTGAGCTGAGATGACACCACTACACTCCAGCCTGGGCAACAGAGCGAGACTCCATCTGCAAAAATAACAATAATAATAATAATAATAATAATAATATTACTAATGAGAGGCAAAGCCAGGCCATTCAGATATTAGTTGCCTCCTCGGGGGATGGCTGATACCTTGATACTAAATCTTCATTTCGGAGGGCTGTTGGGGACAAGCTACGGATCCCCCCCCAGTGCTAATACCTTGTCTGCCCCACAGCCTGCCCTGCAGTAGCCGTTCTCAGGAATCCCCTGCAGATGCTGTTGGGGGCCCTGCAGCCCACCCAGGAGGCACCGAGGCCCACTCAGCAGGCAGCGAGGCCCTGGGTGAGTCCTGAAAACCCAAGAGCTATAAATATTTTGGGGGCCAATTTCCTGTCTTCCCTGCCTTTCTCCCTGCCCCCACCTTCTCCATCTTGCTTCCCCATTTAGAGCCCTCAGGGAGGAGTCGCAGCACCCCCCTCCACTTGGGCTGAGTCACCCCCACCCCCAGCTTCCTCCTCTGCGGAATGCTGCCATCTGTCTCCCTTCCTGGCTTTGCTGTGGCTTAGAGCTGGCAACTCCCAGGGCTGATCCAGAGCTAGGTGGGGCCTTTACTGAGACCCCCACAAAATGCCAGACTCCGCACAGGCATCCCGAGCTCACATGCGTGGCCTCTGACCCCTGCCCTTTGACCTCTGACCCTTCAGAGCCCCGGCGCTGTGCTTCCTGTCGGACCCAGAGGACCCCGCTCTGGAGAGACGCTGAAGATGGGACCCCTCTCTGCAACGCCTGTGGGATCAGGTCCTTAGAATGGAGGAGGGAGTTGGGGCGGGGGTCCCCAAATCAGTCCACGTGTAACCAGGATGGCCTGTGGGGAAAGCAAAAAGCAAAACACCTACCTCTTGGGAAAAGTGGTTTCCTTGTGGTGGTTTCCGGGCCCCCACTGCATCCTAAATGGCAGTTTCTTGTCCCCCAACCCTAGGTACAAGAAATACGGCACTCGCTGCTCCAGCTGCTGGCTGGTGCCCAGGAAAAATGTCCAGCCCAAGAGGCTATGTGGCAGATGTGGAGTGTCCCTGGACCCTATTCAGGAAGGTTAAACCCAGCTTCACCCTGCAGAGCTGCTGCTTCTGCCTCCGTTTCACCAGTGGGAGAATGGGCAGAAGCAGCTCTCCTAGGAGGATTGGGGAAAGAGCCGGCCTGCCTCCTCTCTGCCATCTCCAGATTCAAGGATCCCGGGGGAAGACCCAGGCCTCAGGTGGCAGAGCCTGCTAGGGGTCACCAGCCCCTTCTCCAGTCAGCCTTGGCCGAGGCCCCCTCAGGAGACGCTCTCAGGAAGGATGAGCATTGTTAAAGCAGGGACAATAAAGTACAGAGATATGCCAAGAGAAAAAGCCTGTGATTTGGGATCCCGCCTCCTGTGCCCCTGTGCCAGCCCAGGAAGGTGGACAGGTGTTTTCTCGTTGGGGTTGTGAGGGGCGTGCACACACGTGCGCATGCACAGAGACACAGTCTTATCCACAGGCAGCAGCCCCCACACAGGGAATTAGCCACATTTACCACAATGTCCCATGCAGGGAAACAGCCACTACCCACAGACACACACAACAGACACAGAAAGACACACACAAGCAGGGTGCAGTGGCTCACGCCTGTAATCCCAACACTTTGGGAGGCTGAGGCAGGAGGATTGCTTGAGGCCACGAGTTTGAGACCAGCCTGGGCAACATAGTGAGACCCTGTTATATACAGAAGGGAAAAAAAAAGACACATGTCTAGCCAGGCACAGTGGCTCATTTCTGTAATCCCAGCACTTTGGGAGGCTGATGCAGGTGGATCACCTGAGGTCAGGAGTTCGAGACCAGCCTGGCCAACATGATGAAACTAAATGATGCAAAACTAAATATGTCTCTACTAAATATGCAAAAATTAGCCAGGCGTGGTAGCATGTACCTGTAATCCGAGCTACTTGGGAGGCTGAGGCAGGAGAATCGCTTGAACCTGGGAGGTAGAGGTTGCAATGAGCCAAGATCGTGCCACTGCACTCCAGCCTGGGTGACAGAGTGAGACTCTATCTCAAAAAAGACACATGCAAGACAGCCGTGCGTGCTGACAGACACATCAGCAGAGACACACGTCGACAGGGATATGCTGACACGTAGCTGAGTCACACACAGATTCAGCCCACACAGGACACATGCACAAGACACACATAAAACACACAAGTAGATGGCACACACTAGCAGCATATACCAGTGGATCCTTCATCTGTCACCCAACCCCTGCCTGCAGTGTGTCACTCTCCTTAGCCCCTGCTGTGTCCCCTACCCCCTTTTAAGATCTCCCTAATCCAGCCAAAATGTGTCTCCCAGGCCTGAAGTCAAAAGCCCCAAGTCAGAGGCATCTTTCAGCCGGCGGGACACACAGGCCACCAGCACTCACAGGGAGGGAGGGAGGATGGAGAGTCAAGACTGGTGGCGGGCTGGGCATGGTGGCTCACACCTGTAATCCCAACACTTCAGAAGGCAGAGGTGGGAGGATCGCTTGAGCCCGGGAGTTTGAGACCAGCCTGGGTAACACAGTGAGACCCCGTCTCTACCAAAAAATCAAAAAATGAGCCAGGGGTGGTGGTGCGTGCCTGTAGTGCCAGCTACTCAGGACACTGAGGTGGGAGGATCACTTGAGCCCTGGAGGTCAAGACTGCAGTGAACCGTGATCGTACCACTGTACTCCAGCCTGGGTAATAGAGGGAGACTTGGGGAAAAAAAAAAAAAAAAGATGGGTAGGGTGGGCATGGTCCTTGCTGTGGGCGTGAGTGAGCCACAAAGCCACACACCCTTATGAGATCCTCTTTGTCTCTCCTGGGCAGCCCTGAATGGGAGAACTGGAGTCCAGATTCCTCTGCCCTCAGATCCCTGAATTATTTGATCTTACCCTTCCTTGGCCTGAGACACCCTCCCTCCACATCTCCCCATGGCTGACACCTTCTAATCGCTTGAGGAGGCCTGGCCCCAACATCAGCTCTTCAGAGAAGCCTTCCTTGACCACTCAGACTAAAATAGACACCTCCCCGGACTCAGGCCGGGTGTGGTGGCTCACACCTGTAATCCCAGCACTCAGGGAGGCTGAGGTGTGAGGATCACTTAAACTCAGGAGTTTGAGGCTGGGCTTGGTGGCTCACACCTGTAATTCCAGCACTTTGGGAGGCCAAGGCAGGAGGATCACCTGAGGTCAGGAGTTAGAGACTGGTTAACATAGTGAAACCCCACCTCTGCTAAAACTACAAAAAATAGCCGGGCGTAGTGGCAGGCGCCTGTAGTACCAGCTACTTGGGAGGCTGAGGGAGGACAATTGCTTGTTATCTACAGAATGAAAAAAACAAGACACATGCCCAGCCAGGCAGAGTGGCTCATTCCTGTAATCCCAGTACTTTGGGAAACTGTGGCAGGTGGCTCACCGGAGGTCAGGAGTTCGAGACCAGCCTGGCCAACATGGGGAAACCCTGTCTCTACTAAAGATACAAAAATTAGCCAGGCGTGGTGGCATGTGCCTGTAATCCCAGCTACTTGGGAGGTGGAGGTTACAGTGAGCTGAGATCGTGCCACTGCACTCCAGCCTTGGAGACAGAGACTCCATCTCAAAACAAAAACAAAAACAAAAAACTAATTAAAAAATAAAATAGGCCAGATGTGGCTCACAGGCTCACACCTGTAATCCAAGCTCTTTGGGAGCCCAAGGCAGCAAGATCACTTGAACCCAGGAGTTCAAGACCAGCCTGGGCAACATGGTGAAACCCCGTTTCTACCAAAAATACAAAAATTAGCCGGATGTGGTGGCATGCACCTATATTCCCAGCTGCTTGGGAGGCTGAGGTGAGAGGATCACTTGAGTCTGGGAAGTTGAAGCTGCAGTGAGCCACGATCGTGCCACTGCACTGCTGCCTGAGCAACAGAGTGAGACCCTGTCTCCAAAAACAAATAAAATAGACATTCCCACTCTCACCCTGTGTCAGCCTCCGGTTCAGCTCCTTGCTGGTCTCCCTCTTAGAACCTATCAGAATTTCCATTGTCTGGAAGCCTTCCTTGACTACTCAGTCTAAAATAGAAAGGAAGGCTTATGGTTACATTATCCACATCCATCTCCCCTACTGCCCCAGGAGTTCTCAAGTCTGAGGTCGCCACATCTATGTCCTTGCCCACGACAGGCCTCTCCAGTGCCAAGTATAGAGAAGCTCTCTGCAAGGACACACCTTGAACACATATCTGCAAGCTCGTGGCTGTCTTTACCCACTTATTCAACATTTATTGAGCAACTGTGTGTGCTAGGACCCAATGAGGACCCTCAGTGGTGAACAGAACAAAGATCCCTGCTCTACTGGGGCTGATGTTCTAGGAGACAGTTAAAAAAAAAAAAAAAAAAAAAAAAAAAAACTCAGAGGCAGGACGCGGTGCCTCATGCCTGTAATCCCAGCACTTTGGAAGGCTAAGGCAGGCGGATTGCCTGAACTCAGGAGTTTGAGACCAGCCTGGGCAACACGGTGAAACCCTGTCTCTACTAAAAAACAAAAAATCAGCCAGGTGTAGCGGCATGTGTCTGTAGTCCCAGCTACTCGGGAGGCTGAGGCAGGAGAATTGCTTGAACCTGGGAGGCAGAGGTTGCAAGGTTGCAGTGAGCTGAGAGCACACCACTGCATTCCATCCTGGGTGACAGAGAGAGACTCCCTCTCAAAAAAAAAAAAAAAAAAAAAAAAAAAAAAAAAAAACCTCAGGTATATGTCTAAGAGGATGTTAAGTTGTGAGCTGGGCTACAGAGAAAAAGTGTGCAAGGAAATAAAAGAGTTAAGGAGGTCGGGCGCGGTGGCTCATGCCTGTAATCCCAGCGCTTTGGGAGGCTGAGGTGGGCTAATCCCTTGAGGTCAGGAGTTTGAGACCAGCGTGGCCAAAATGGTGAAACCCCCTCTCTATTAAAAATACAAAAATTAGGCAGGTGTGGTGGCACGTGCCTATAATCTCACCTACTCAGGGGGCTAAGGTGGAAGAATCGCTTTAACCCAGGAGGCAGAGGTTGCAGTGAGATCTTGCCTTTGCACTCCAGCCTGGGTGACAAAGTGAGACTCTGTCTCAAAAAAAAAAAAAAAAAAAATGTCGGGCACCATGGCTCATGCCTGCCTGTAATCCCAGCACTTTGGGAAGCTGAGGTGGGTGGATCAGGAGTTCGAGACCAGCCTGGCAAACATAGTGAAACCCCATCTCTGCTAAAGATACAAAAATTAGCCAGGCATAGTGGTGGGTGCCTGTAATCCTATTGGGAGGCTGAGGCAGGAGAGAATCGCTTGAACCTGGGAGGCGGAGGCTGCAGTAAGCCAAGATTGCACCACTGCACTCCAGCCTGGGTCACACAGTGGACTCCGTCTCAAAAAAAAAACAAAAACAAAAACAGAAAGAAAAAGAAAAAGTAATTGCAGTTTTTGCCATTACTTTTTTTTTTTTTTCCCTCTGAGACAGTCTCACTCTGTGGCCCAGGCTGGAGTGCAGTGGTGTGATTTCAGCTCACTGCAGCCTCCGCTTCAGGGTTCAAGCAGTTCTCCTGCCTCAGCCTCCCAAGTAGCTGAGACTACAGGGGTGTGCCACCATGTCCAGCTAATTTTTTTTGTATTGTTAGTAGAGACAGGGTTTCACCATGTTAGCCAGGCTGGTCTTGAACTCCTGACCTCGTGATCTGCCCACCTCGGCCTCCCAAAGTGCTGGGATTACAGGCGTGAGCCACCATGCCCTGCCTGCCATTGCTTTCAATGGCAAAAACAGCAATTACTTTTGCACCAACCTACTAAAATAAATATCTCATCTGAAGGCTCTGAAAGAGACCTTGAGGTCAGTAGGAGTGGAGAGAGATCATTAAGTAGGGAGGGCACAGGCAGAAAAGGTGAGGTGCTGTTAGTGGCAGGGACTGCACCTGGCTGGTGCCTTTTTGGGTGTTATACCTGGCCCCTGGCTCCAGCACCGAGCACTGGCCTGCCCTCTTGTGCCATTTCCCCGTCTCATCTTTGCTCATTACATGTTTGCATGGGACTGGCTTCCTTCTCTAGGGCTCCGTGTTCCTGCTTTTGAGGGAGGAGGGGCAGAGGAGGAGGCTGTGGGGAGGAGGCCCAGCTGCTGTGCCTTATGCTGTTGGGGATGAGGGGGGAAGGTGCCGTGTAGTGGGGGTTGCAGCGGATACCCTGTGTGTGTCTGTTCTGAATCATGATGGGCTGAGTGGAAAGGCAGGGTGGGGGTAAACTGAAGCACTGTGGGTGGACACAGGACAAAGGAGGCATTGAGGGTGGGG
This sequence comes from Pan troglodytes, assembly GCF_028858775.2. NCBI lineage: Eukaryota > Metazoa > Chordata > Mammalia > Primates > Hominidae > Pan > Pan troglodytes. The sequence goes on along the minus strand of NC_072418.2, from coordinate 13,025,188 downwards.
CAGGGGTGCACCCTTTAACAGGGGGGACATGCTAAGGGCTGACACCCACAGCATCAGCCAGTGCCTGCCCAGGAAGGTCTCACTGAAGTCTCAGGGCAGAGGCACAATGGAGAGGGCCTCCACCCACCCTGGCAAGGCGGCCTCAGCTCTGCCGGTAACCAGGCCTGGGGGAAGCACCTAGCTCCCACCTCCAAGAGTGACCCGGATCAGAGGGCAGTGCTGGGTGGAAGAGATAAGTAGGAGGAAGGAGTGAGGTCCCCACCCCTGCCCAAGGGTGTGAAGAGAGGGGAAAACAGGCACTGAGAGAGGACGAGCTCTAGGTCACACTGAGAAAAGACAGCCAGCCGGGCCAGGCACAGTGGCTCAGGCTTGTAATTCCAGCACGTTGGGAGACCGAGGCAGGTGAATCACGAGGTCAGGAGCTCGAGACTAGCCTGACCAACATGGTGAAACCCTGTCTCTACTAAAAATACAAAAATTAGCCGGGTGCAGTGGTGGCGCGCGCCTGTAATCCCAGCTACTCAGGAGGCTGAGGCAGGAAAATCACTTGAATGTGGGAGGCAGAGCTGGCAGTGAGCTGAGATTACACCACTGCACCCCAGCCTGGGCGACAGAGAGACTCCGTCTCAAAAAAAAAAAAAAAGAAAAAGAAAAAGACAGCTTAGATTGTGCCTGACGCATAGTAGGTGTTCAAAAAAAGTTTTTGGATTTTTTCGTTGTTTGTTTTTAGAGACAGGGTCTTGTTTTGTCACCTGGGCTGGAGCACAATGACGATATCATAGCTGGAAGTGGCTTTGACCTCCTAGGCTCAAAGGATCCTCCTGCCTCAGCCTCCCAAGTAGCTGGGACTACAGGCATGCACCACCATGTCTGGCTAATTTTTGAAAAATACGCCAGGCATGGTGGCTTACAGCTGTAATCCCAGCACTTTGGGAGACCGAGGCAGGTGGATCACCTTAGGTCAGGAGTTCGAGACCAGCCTGGCCAACATGGTGAAACCCTGTCTCTACTAAAAATACAAAAATTAGCTGGGTGTGGTGGTGCATGCCTATAGTCCCAGCTATTTGGGAAGCCAAGGCAGGGGAATTGCTTGAACCCAGGAGGCAGAGGTTGCAGTGAGCCAAGATCACACCACAGCACTCCAGCCTGGGTGACAGAGCAAGACTCCATCTCAAAAAAAAAAATTTTTTTTGAGGCCAGGCGCGGTGGCTCATGCCTGTAATCCCAGCACTTTGGGAGGCCGAGGCGGGAGGATCTCGAGGTCAGGAATAGAGACCATCCTGGCGAACACGGTGAAATCCCATCTCTACTAAAAATACAAAAAAAAATTAGCTGGGTGTGATGGCAGGCGCCTGTAATCCCAGCTACTTGGGAGGCTGAGGCAGGAGAATGGCATGAACCCGGGAGACGGAGCTTGCAGTGAGCAGAGATAGTGCCACTGCTGTCCAGCCTGGGCGACAGAGCGAGACTCCATCTCAAAAAAAAAAAATTTTTTTTTGAAACATGTTTTTTTGTAGGGTCTCGCTATGTTGCCCAGGCTGGTCTGAAACTCGTGGGCGCAAGGGATTCTCCCACCTGGGCCTCCCAAAAGTCCTGGGATTACAGGCTTGAGCCACCATGCCCAGCCCCCTCAAAAAACACTTTTTTTTTTTTTTTTTTTTGAGACAGAGTCTAGTTCTGTTGCCCAGGCTGGAGTGCAATGGCAAGATCTCTACCTCCCGGGTTCTAGCAATTATCCTGCCTCAGCCTCACGAGTAGCTGGGATTACAGGGCGTGTGCCACTACAACCCAGCTAAATTTTTGTATTTTTTTGTTTTTGTTTTTGGTTTTTTTTTGAGACAGAGTCTCGCTCTGTTGCCCAGGCTGGAGTGCAGTGGTGCAATCTCGGCTCACTGCAACCTCTGCCTCCGGGGTTAAAGTGATTCTCCTGCCTCAGCCTCCTGAGTAGCTGGGACTACAGTCATGTGCCACCACGCCTGGCTAATTTTTTGTATTTTTAGTAGAGACGGGGTTTCACCATGTTAACCAGGACAGTCTTGATCTTCTGACCCCATGATCCGCCCGCCTCAGCCTCGCAAAGTGCTGGGATTACAGACGTGAGCCACTTCGCCCGGCCTTAATTTTTTGTATTTTTAGTAGAGAAGGTGTTTCACCACGTTGGCCAGGGTGGTCTCGAACTCCTGACCTCAAGTGACCCCCCCCTCCCCCCGCCTTAGTTTCCCAAAGTTCTGGGATTCAAGCGAGAGCACTGTGCTCGGCCCTGGCTAATTTTTTTTTTTTTTTTTTTGAGACAGAGTCTTGCTGTCTGCTAGGGTGGAGTGCAGTGGCATGATCTCGGCTCACTGCAAGCTCTGCCCCCCGGGTTCATGCCATTCTCCTGCCTCAGCCTCCTGAGTAGCTGGGACTACAGGCGCCTGCCACCACGCTCGGCTAATTTTTTTTTTTTTTTTTTTTTGTATTTTTAGTAGAGACGGGGTTTCACCGTGTTGGCGAGGATGGTCTCGATCTCCTGACCTCGTGATCCGCCCGCCTCGGCCTCCCAAAGTGCTGGGATTACAGGCGTGAGCCACCACGCCTGTTTTTTTTTTTTTTTTTTAAGACGGAATCTTGCTCTGTCGCCAGGCTGGAGTTCAGTGGCACGATCTCGGCTCACTGCAACCTCTGCCTCCGGGGTTAAAGCGATTCTCCTGCCTCAGCCTCCCGAATAGCTGGGACTACAGGCGCGCACCACCATGCCCAGCTAATTTTTGTATTTTTAGTAGAGACAGGGTTTCACCATATTGGCCAGGATGGTCTCGATCTCATGACCTCGACCTCGTGATCTGCCCGCCTCGGCCTTCCAAAGTCCTGGGATTACACGCGTGAGCCACCGCGACCGGCCTTGGCTAATTTTTGAAAAATATTCTTTGTAGGGTCTCCCTATGTTGCCCAGGCTGGTCTGAAACTCTTGGGTGCAAGGGATCCTCCCACCTGGGCCTCCCACAAGTCCTGGGATTACAGGCCTGAGCCACCACCCCCGGCCCTCTCAAAAATCGCTTTTTGAATGAATAACTTGGGAGGTCACGACTGGAACCCTGGGCTTGTTCCACCTTGCAGAAACAGAAGCGGAGACAGGGAGTTCCTTTATAAAAACTTTATTGAGGGGATGGGTAGAAAATGGGGGTGACGCCCTTGGAGTTGAATACATAAATAAATGAATAAGTAAATAAATAAAGCAATAAATAAGCCCCCGTGTGCGTCTGGGGGGCGTCCCCCGGCCCGCGGGGAGAGGGGAGCGGGCTCACGCCGATGTCAGCTGTATGGCGAAGACCTCGCCCTCCGCCGGCGACTCGGCCGCGCCCCCCGCCGCCTCGGGTCCGCCCTCCGCGCCTGCCGCCCCGCCAGCGCCGCCGCCCGCTCCGTTGAGACACACGGCCTCGCCTGAGCTCTCGGCCTCCTGCACGTTGTACTCGCCCTTCTTGCAGGCGGTGGACTGCACGTAGAAGGCCAGGCCGGCCCCCGCGGCCAGCAGCGCCGCGCCCCCCGCCGCGCCGCCCACGGCGACCCATAGCCACGGACCTGCGGGGTGGAGACCCTCGCGGAGGGTGGCCAAGCTCCGGGGGGCTTCTCCCACCGCCCCCCGCACTCCTACAGGCACGAAGTCAGTCCTCATGCCCCGGGGAGCTCACTGTCTGGCCTTGGGAGAAGGGAGACAACCCATGCAATAAGGCCACTCCCAGTGCCAGGGCGACCCGAGACCCGATTTATATCGCACTTCAGCCCATGGGGATATAAACCCGTGACCACACTTAGCCCCCTGGCGACAAGTCAACTCTCCCCATCCCCCAAAAAATGAGGATCGGCAGGACCAGGTCAGGTTCCCCCGACCCCAGAGAGAACCCAGCCCCAGGAGCTTCAGGAAGTGAGAGAAGGCGATCTTGACCCCTCTCTCCCTCCATCATCCAATGACTTTGGTCCCTCCCCAATCTTCCCCACAGTGGATTGTGAATTGGGTCAAGTATCCACCACGCAGAATCCATCCCAAGTTTTAAAGTCCTTTCCTGCAGCAGTGACGGCCCCGGAGGGTCCCTCCCCTTGAATTCAGTCCCCCTGCCACCTCCATCTCCCATCCCTCAAAGTGCGATCAACAGCCCCACCCGCTCAGGCACCTTTGACTTCTACTCTGTCCCACTTCCGTCTAGTCTACCGGGACCGAGACGGAGGCAGGCGGGGCCGGCCGCACCAAGACCTAGGTCACGCCCCCTCTCAGATACCTCGCCCCGCCTCTCCCCAGCTGCCACTTACCGGCCACGCGCACCGTGATGCGCCGCGCGTGGCGCCCGTGCGCGTTGGTGGCTGCGCACTCGTACTCGCCGCCGTGGCTTCCCATGGCGCCTGCCACGCTCAGGGTGCTGTTGTTGCTCGACAGGCCGATGTTGAGGGCCCCCGGGGGCGCGCGCCAGCTGATCTGGGCTGGAGGCCAGGCCTCCGCGCGGCAGGTCAACGTGAAGTTTCCGCCTGGGCGCACGCCTCCAGGGGGCGAGGCAGCAAGTTCCGCCACCACTGGCCGGTCTGAAGGGCACAGAAGGTGAAGTGGGGCTTAGCGCCGGCCCAGCCACTGATCAAATGCCCTGCTCCGGCCCACAACGATCGATGGGAGACCACCGCGCCTCTGATGGGCAGAAGAGGATCCTGCCTCCTATCAGAGCCTCCTTCCCCGACAATCAGGCTGCTGTTGCGGCTAAAATTCCTCGCCCTTCTTCACCGAATGGAAGGAGGTGAAGCCCAGGTCAGTGTTCTAATCCAGGATTTGAGGAGGGCCGTGCTTCTATTCCCTAGAATTTTCTTTTTTTTTTTTTTCCTAAGAAAGAGTCTCACTCTGTTGCCCAGGCTGGAGTGCAGTGGCGGGATCTCGGCTCCCTGCAACTCTGCCTCCCAGGCTCAAGCGATTCTCCTGCCTCAGCCTCCCAAGTAGCTGGGACCACAGGCGCCCACCACCACGACTGGCTAATTTTTGTAGAGACGGGTTTTCGCCATGTTGGCCGGGCTGGTCTCGAACTCCTGGCCTCAAGTGATTCATCCGCCTCAACCTTCCAAAGTGTTGGGATTACAGACCTGAGCCACTGCGCCTGGCTAGAATTTTCATTACCCCCTGGTTTAGGCTGGAATTCCCTGTCCCCGAGAATGGGATTGGGAGAGGTGCCCTTGAATGCTCCCACCGCTGCGAGTCATTCTTCCGAGGACCGTGTCCCCTCCATCCGGTGCTGCCCCCACTCACATTCCACGCCCACAGTGACGGTCCGGGAGTCCGTGCCATGCGCATTGGTGGCCACACAGTGGTAAGTGCCCGCGTCCTCTCGGGACACGCGCTGCTGCTCAGGCCATGGGATGCCTTCCCGAGAGCAGCGCACTCCTGGGGAAGGGCGACCCCGGGCGGCGCAGGCCAGCGCGGAAGCCTCAGCCCCTTCCAGCCACGTCTGGTGACTTGGGCAGGTAGATTCATCCATCTCCGGTGGCGCTGCAAAGCAGCCATGGGGGATGTCAGGGAGTGCCTGGACCGTGGGGCACCCCTGCTCCCTACCCGCCTGGGCCTCGCTCACACTCCGCGCTCACGACGACTGTTTTGGCCACGGAGCCGTGGCGGTTGGTGGCGTTGCAGACGTAGATACCGGGTGCCAGGACTCTAGGGATTCTGGGAGCTCTGGGACTAGGGTCTGGGGGTGCCAGCGGCAGCAGCACCCCCTCAGTGGCGCCCCCGGAGCCCACGCACTTCACGCTTGGCTGTGGCTTCCCATCGACCTCACAGGAAAACAGGCGCCCAGATCCTTCCACCCATGTCCAATTGCTGGGGCAGCTCGGCTCCTCAAACCTGGGGCCATCTGGGAAACAGGATTGCAAGGGCTCACACGGGGGCCAGGAAGTCCAGCCGGGGTTGTCCCACAGATCCTGCCTAACTCCGCGGTGCCCCTACTCACATTCCACCGTGACGGCCACATTTTTGGCCGCAGAGCCCCGAGGGTTGGTGGCTTCGCAGCGGTAAGTGCCCGCATGCTCCCGGGCCACACGCAACAGCCCCTCGATGACGGCCCCGAGCTCTCCAGAGCGCACGCAGATCACATCAGGCGGCGGTACCCCGTGCGCCACACAGCTCAGCGAGGCTTCTGTTCCCTCCAGCCAAGTAATGCGTTCTGGGCAGCCCACGCTGTCCAGCGCTGGTGCGTCTGGAGGAGGGAGTGTATTGTTGGGTTTGGGGGCAAATCTGACGTCCCTAGACCCTCCTTGGTGCGGCAAGGCTTCCACGAAGTGTTGTCCCTGCATAACCCTTGGACGCCGATCCAAGGAGGTGTCACGCTAGTCGAGCCATGCACTCTGTCTGGGAGCTTCCTGAGCCACCAGTGGCGCCTTTTTCGGTCTAAAAACTTAAACACTCCGGACTGCCCGCCTTTCCACGACTCCGCCCAAATACCACGCCCTAGGCTAGGGGCACGCCCACCCGGTCCCTTCCATCCTCCAAGATCTTTCTCCAACCCCACTAACCAGCCTCTTCCCTTTCCCAAAACCTCACCCAAAGGGACACCTCATACCCTACTCCTACTCTTCCCTGGAGGCTGGCCACCCTCCAGACCCTGAACCAGATAGAAATGCACCCTGCGCACCCCCACTCACACTCCACAGTTAGTGTTACGTCCTTGACTGCCTCGCCTTGATCATTGGCCGCCTTGCAGCGGTAAGTGCCTGACAGCGCCCGAGTGACTGGACCCAGCAGGCCCAGAGCCAGCACGGCCCCGCCGTCGGAGCGCGCACAGTGCACTGAGGGTTCTGGGTTCCCGCGGGCCTCGCAGCGCAGCGTCTGCTCTGGGCCCTCGGGCCACGTCCAACTCCTGGGGCAGTCCGAATCGTCTAGCCGGGGAGCGTCTGCGGGCAGGGCGTGGGGTTACAGAGGCTTAGACGTAAGAAATGGCTCCGCCTCCACGACACGGCGAGGGAGCAGGCGGGTCCTTGGAAGTCACCAGGAGGTGGGGGGCGAGGGGTTATCACCAACTCACATAGGACACGAAGCTCTGCGCTCCTGTTCTTGATCAGGGTCTCCCCGTCCACGTCGAGGGTGGCGTCGCAGAAGAAGCTGCGTCTGTCGTCGTTCTCGGTGGCATTTAGCTGAAGCTGGGCGGGCTGCCCCGGGACCGCGGCTGGAACTCCCTCCAGTGTGACCAGAGCTTGGGCCCCAGCTGAGCAGGTTACTGTCACCATCTGCCCCTCGGAGACGCTGGGTTCGCTCAGGGTCAGGAGTGGTGCCGGGAAGCCTGGGGGCGGAGCATTTGGTCGGAGTATACTGATCATACCCCTCCCTCCGGTCAAGGCCCGCCCTTTATCTGCCTGAATCCTCGGGGTGCTGAGACCGAACTAGGGTACCGCGCCCCGCCTCTCAGGCTGTACAGGCTCCTCCTCCCCAGCGATTACGTCTCCGCCCCCACCGGCCCCGCCCCCTCGGGACACTCGGGCCACGCCTGTTCCGGTACTGAGGTCCCGCCCACTCTTCGCCCCGCCTTCTCATTCCTCTGGTCCCACCTCGGAGCCGCGGAGACCCCGCCTCCTTCCTTACTGTAGATGGTCACGTTCTCCCGGGTCTCCCGGTTTTCGCCCCCCAGGGTGACGTTGCAGACCAGCTGCCTGGCACCCTCCTGCTCTGCGCTAGCTGTGGCTGTGGCCGTGGCCACGAATGCGTCCCCTTCGAGGGTGACATCAGGACTCAGATTCTGGTCCCCCAGTGCGAGGTAGACCCTGGCCTCTGAGGCTGGGAACAGTCCGTCCAGAGTGCAGCTCACGGGCCTTTCCGAGCCAACTTCCAAGAGCCGGGGAGCAGCGAGGCGCGGGGGATCCGGAGACAGGGCTAGGGGTCGAAGAACCAAGTTTGAACGAACTCCGAGCGCTCAATATGTCCTAAGCACTTGACATGCACTATCTTATCGTATTATCATCCTCAAGGCACGGAGGGGGAAACAGCTCAGCCGGCGAGGGTTGAAGTCGGGATCAGCATTCAGATGTATCTACCTCTAAACCTCCTAAACACCGACCGACCCCACTGGGTCCCCATCTCCTCCCCACACCCACTCACAGAAGGTTCGGAGCTCTCTGGGGGCCGAGCTGTTTTCAAACAGTCCCAGTCCGTGCGGCCGCAGGTCCAGCTCCGCGCGACACGAGAAATTGGCTCCATGGTCCTCCCTCCGAGCCAGTACCGTGGCTGTGAGCACCGCGCCCCGCGCTCGGGGTGGTTCACCGGCGAAGCTGCGGCGGATCAGCTCCTGGGCGCCCCGCAGCAGGGTCAGCGTGAGGCTCGCACGGGGCCCGGCGCCGGGGACCCTACAGCTCAGGGTGAAGTTCTCGCCCACCGGCTGCCAGGGAGGCAGCGGCATCAGCTCTACGCGATCTGGTCGCTCTGCAAGGGGGAAGAGTCCGCAGCTCTTTGAACGCCGGGACTTGGAACAGAAGGTGGGGCCTGAAGGGGAGGACCCTGGGACCCAGGGGGCGGGGCCTGGGAGGGAGGGAGAGTAGTGGAGTACGCGCGTGGCCACCCAGAACTCACGGAAAGTGCGAATGAGCCCACGCGCCTGTAGTGTGCGCCGCGCGCAGCGGAAGAAGCAGACGGGCTGAGTCTCCGGCTCGCGAATGTCCACCAGCTGCCGCGCCAACCAACGCAAACCCCTCTGGGTCCCGTTTCGGCGCAGCGAGGTCTCCAGGCCACCGCGCTCCGGCCGAGGGCAGTTGGTGCTGCAATTCAGCCACAGCGAGCCCCCGCGCTCCACGAACGCCACGCGAGGCTGCAGGTCCGCCCAGAAGGGCTCCTGCGAGACCGCTGCCCAGGGAAACGCGGGCTGAGCCTGGGGAGCCAACTCCCTGACATCTTAGCGCCCCTATGTCGAGTCAAGGGTTCTCAGAGGGCGGGGAGGAGGAGGAGAGGCTGCAGCCAGGGAAAGAACCCAGGCGTCCCGCGTCCTGCCCAGGCCTCCGGTTTAAAGGCGCGCTCCCAGAGTCTAAACCTCGAGGGTGTCTCTGGGACGTGGTAGCAGAGAGCCATGGTCTCCAAAGCGCCGATGGAGCGGCGGGAAAGCATGGGGGGAGGGCGTAGAGGAGAGGAAAGGTGGGTTCTTGGATGAACACAGCAAGGCTGAGAGAAGGGGACCCGGGATGGGGGATGGGGGATGAACCAGTTCTCAGGGTCCTGGCAGAATGCCGGGATACGAGGAGAGTGCGTTTGCGGCAAGGGCAAAGGAGAGACGAGGCTGGGTCAAGGATCAGGAAGGACCCTACACCCGGTGAAGAACACGGAGCCGGGACGCAAGGCTGGGCTCATGGAAGGAACCGCGGGAACAGCTGAGGGACCCGGTTGCCAGGGCTCTGGGTGGAGCGGGAACAGCGCCTCTGAGTCAGGGTAGTTGGAGAGATGGAGTCTTCGCGGACCGCGAGTGGGGAAGATGCCAGTCCGTGGACCATGGTGCACAGCAGAGCGTAAGGAGGTACCCGGGGAGCGGACAGGAGAGACACTGGGTCTCCAGGGCGAAGGGTTGGGTGCGGAAGAACACCTAGGATCTCGAAGCGGGTAGGGGCTATCGAGGAGTCAGGAAGCTGGGGCTCGGGTGTGTGTTGGGGAGGAGGGGGAAGGGGAGAAGACTCAGGCTCGAGGTGGGGGCAGAGGCGTGGGAGCGAGGCGAGGGCGGAGCTGGGAGGGACAGGAGGCCGTTTCTCAGGTCCAGGGACTCCGCCCCCGCCCTGTCCACCCCGAACCAGAGCGGGGCTCTTACCTGAGAGGCCGAAGAGCCCCAGGCCCAGAGCAGCCCAGAGGCCGAGTAGCGCCCGGCGCAGCCCTGGCGAAGGCCCTGGCATCGCCGCGGCGGGGAAAGCACAGGAGGCGAGGAGAGCGCGAGCCGAGGAGCTGGGCTAGAGGACGGCTCCGCGCGGCGCGGCGGGTGGGGTGTGGGGGAGGCAGAGTTGCGCTCGGGGATTGGTTTAACGTTGGTAACTTGGTTTCCAAGGAGGGGGCGGCGGCAGAGGCGGCGGGGGGGCGGGAGGCGAGCGTGCGCTAAGCTCCTGGCCTTGGTGAAGGCGAGCTGGCAGGAGTGAGCGACCCCTGGGGTCTACGTGGAGGCCGGCATGATGGCCCGGGGCCTTCTGGGGGCGACCACGCTCTCTCGCGTCATCCCCGGCCGCGACTCTGGGATCGGGGGATGCTGGGTTGCCCTTCCCAAACCCCTACCCCAGCCCTGGCTGAGATGCCATGATAATAAGCTGGACTCCGAGCTCCGCCCCCACATTTAGCTCCTCCCACCAGCGCCCCTTAGGGCGGGGATACATTTGGGGACTAAGAGAGATTTGGGAGGCACTGGATGGGGAAAGGACAGTTCTAGGGGAGGGTGTGGGGATGCCGCTCTCACTGATCCTTCTCCTTTTGACCCCGCGGAGCCATACCTCTAAGCACCCCTCCGGGTCAGCTCCGGCACGCGACGGAGGGGGCGGGACGAAAGTGCCAGCGAGCCGAGGACACGTGTGCGTGCGCGCAGCGTTCGCGGGCGTCTAAATTAGAATCCGCTCGGCTCCGGGTCTGTATTTACCCAGGGTGCAGCGGGCACGTGTCTACTCAGCGTGTGTGAGCTCGAGCCACCCTGGAGCGCCCCTGAGTCCGCCTTCTGCTCGGTGGGCGGGGGCCCTGACATCCACGCGAGAACGAGGGACCGAGGGTGATGCTTTTGACTCCGCTTCCGGGCCCCAAGCTTTGACACCCCCCACCCCCAACTCCATGCGCTCATCTGGCTGGGTGACTACCAGGACATCGTCAGAATTCGAGTTTGTGATATTCCCTGTGGACCATCTGATCACCCCTTCCCGGCTGCCACCACATGGATACCTCTTCTGCGTATCCATGTCCCTCAATATGTCCGTGGGACCCTCCCCTCCCCACCATTCGTGGTCTCACTCCAGCGTGGTAAGTTATTTTGGAGATGAGTTCTCGCTCTACAGTTGTTTGGCCTCCAGGAAAGCACAGGGTCTGAAGGTGGGGCTGGGATAGGAAACTTAACATCCAACCAGAGCTGCCGCGTGGTGGCGGCGGCGCCAATCAGGAAAGCTATACCATGAACCCCACCCCGCCCCTGCCCGTGGCTCTCCCCGGCCCGCGCTGATCCCACTCGATAAGGCCAGCAGAAGGAGAGGTTTCTGTGACACCCGCTGGGGATACACAGAGTCTGGGGCTTCGGGACCCCAGGTGGGCCCTGAGTGAGGAAACCTCAGGTGCCCTCAGGGAGACAAGGAACTTGGAGAAAGTGATCGCAAAAACAACAACAACAACAACAACAAAAACAAACCAGTTCCTCCGAAGAAGGGCAGTAATGGGGACCCTTAGGTCACAGGACAGAGGCTGGTTAAGGAAGCCTTTATTGATTCCAGAGGGTTCCCCCGCCAATATTTATTTTTATTTTTATTTTATTTTTGGAGACAGGGTCGTGCTCTGTCCCCCAGGCTGGAGTGCAGTGGCACGATCAAGGCTCACTGCAACCTCGACTTTCAGGGCTCAAAGGATCCTCCCAACTCAGCCTCCCGGGTAGCTGGGACCACAGGTGCGGGCCACCACACCCGGCTCATTTTTGTATTTTTTGCATAGACGGGGTCTCACTATGTTGTCCAGGCTGGTCTCGAACTCTTGGGCTCAAGCGATTCTCCTGCCTCGGCCTCCCAAAGTGCTGGGATTACAGGCGTCAGCCACCATGTATGGCCATTTCCCCAGATTGTTTCATATTCCTCTTTTGTCTCGCTCAGCCGGCATAGAACATCCCCCTTTACGCCTGGGACTTCATAGCTAGGCACTTGCATACGTACGCAGCGCCCACAGTGAGGAGGATCCCTACAAGGGCAGCGATGGAAACGGAGGCCAAAGCTGTGGGCGCGGAGCTCCAAGCTGGGAGCAGAAGGCGAGAATTAGGAATGGAACACAGGGAGGTCTGTCGACCCGCGTGGAGCTCACGCTTGGTCTGTGCGCCCTCTCGGGGTCATAACTCTCTCTGCCCCCTTCCTCCTAGTCCCCAGGGTTACAGGGGTGCCTCACCGAGCATCAGTGTAATGGGTGCCGAGCTGTTGCGGACCACCAGGCCGTCGAGATTGAGGCGCGCGTGGCAGATCACGGGCTGCCAGAAGTCGCGGGGTCCAGCAGCAAACTCGTAGGTCAAGGTCACGTTGGCCAGATCCAGGCCGGTGAAGCGCTCCAGGCTTTCGGAATAGATGACCCGGCTTCCATGCCTCAGGGTCACCACCAAGTAGCCCACCGGGAACACCTGCGTCACGTGGCAGCGCAAAGTGTATTTCCTGCCCTTTAAGACCGGAGGCTCCAAAATCACGCTGTGGGGCGGTTCTAAGGCAAGGGGGAGCCTCTGAGTGAGGTCTGCGGGCGCTCCCTATAGAGCGACTGTCAACTACCCTTCCCCCACCTCTTCCAGCCCCCTCCCCTCACCCCAGCCGGGACCGAGCCCCTGTCCCTCACTGTAGGCGGTGATCCTGGAGGTGGCCCAGCGTGTTTTTCCTGCGCAGGTCACGAGGCAGTGCGCGAGGGAGCTCCAGGCCCTCACGTCGAGCAGCTGGTAAGACACCCAACCCGGCCCTGTGAGCGTCTTGCCCTGCCGCAGCGGGGTGCGGAGGCTGGAATTCTGCGGCTGGGGACAGCTGTTGCTGCAATTGAGCTGCACTGACTTCCCCGGCTGCACAGCCACGAACTCCGGGCTCATGCGCACCCAGAAGGGCACTGAGGTTCCGGAGGGCGCGAGAGGGCTACCCTTGGGGCCTTGCGCCCGCTTAGTCCGGCGTCCCAGCGCGCTCCCAACTCCCGGGTAGGCGGCCGCCAAAAAAAACAGCAGCGACAGAGGGAACAGAGACCCCATGGCAAAAAGCCCGGACTAAGGGGCCCCGCGCCAGAGAGCCAGGGCCGGCTCTAGAGATAAGGAGGCCCGCAGCCCCGCCTCCTCGACTCCACCCTGGAGAGGAAGGGGAGGCCCCAACAGAGGGCCCGGGAGTACTGCAAAAAGGGATTCCGCTCCCCAGGTCAAGAATGAGATTCCAGGCCTCATTAGAAACCAAATGTTTTTTTCTGGAGAGGAGTCTTTAGTTTTCACTAGAGACCCAGAAGGTCATAGAAAGTCCCAGATTTGGACCAGAACCTCAGGGTATGGCCATCAACCCACAATGTTTTCTTGGGGGAGGAAGTGGGAGGATCAGGCTGTGGCTGCTTAGAAAGGACTCCAGCTGGATGTGACACCTCCCCTCAACTCACACAAGGCTGAGGCAGTTGAGAAAGCTTTATTAACACAAAGGAAGTCTGGGCAATGTTGCGAGACCCCGTCTCTCAAAAAAAAAAAAAAATCAAATTTGCCAGGTGTGGTGTTGTGAGCCTATGGTCCCAGCTACTCAGGAGGCTGATGTGGGAGGATCACTTGAGCCCAAAAGGTCAAGACTGCAGTGAACTATGATTGCACCACTGCACTCCAGCCTGGGTGACAGAGCAAGAGCTTGTCTACACATACACACACACACACGGATGAGGCTTCCAAAGCTGGGAGGGAGTCCTCCAATACCTTGGCCCCCTTCCCCACTGCTTGCAGGACCCTGATCACTGCAGGAAACTGGAGCTGCATAGTGCAAGCTCCCAGTGAAATGCAAACAGGACAAGAGGACAAGGCATAGCTTGGGCATATTCCCTGGGCACTCATGTCCAGACATGACCACTGAGTGTCATTGTGAACACTGGCAGAAATGTATGTGGGTGGGGAGGTGGCTAACAAAGGTGTCAGTTTTGGGGGGAAGGGAGGAATAAGGCCTCACTGGGTAATCTCTGAACCTGTAACCATTACTAGTCCATATAGTGCTTTTGTGCCGATAGAAAAATCACTCCTTCTGGGGAAAGGCAGGTTGGCCAATGAGAAGTCCCAGCCCCATTTGATCTTTTTGCCAGGCACTCTCCTGCAGTGTACAACCTGTACAACTGTACCTGGTGACCTTGAATGTGATTAGGTCTGGGAGCTCCGTGAGGCCAGAGACCTATGTTCATTTAGCCTACATAAAAGACACTCAATAAATAGCTGGTAAAATAACAAATGAATAAATACATATCCATCAAGGGTTGGGGTCAGTAGACAGCAGTGCCCAAGCTGGCATCCGTCAGGAAGTGTGGGCCTTTGTGTTTTGATGCTACACATGTCTATGGAGGGCCACTTCTTCTGTAAGTCTGTGGGGCCTCAGCATACCCAATAGGCAGCAAGTTTCAGTATTTCCCAGTTGTATGTCCTCATGGTGGGGCTATGTCTCCCCCACCACTTCCCCTCTCGTCAGGCTAGACTTTAACATCCATCAATCATGTCTTGAGTCTTGCTCCTTCCTCTTGGCTTAGTCATGTGACTACACATCAGATGCGTGGCCTAGTGTTTTAGGTGTGCAGGTACCATGGCCCCAAATGCTGTTGTATCTGACTGAGGACAATGCCCTGTCCTCCGGTGTCCCAGGGCCGGTAGGTGTAGCTGCATGGCATATGTCTTCCATTCTGTTCAGTGTGGCACCACTGCCACCAATATGGGAAGGCCGAGGAAGAGGCCCTGTCCCGGGATAGGTTCAGGGAGGCGTGGCTTGTGTGTTCGGTTTCATGGGGGTCCCTTTTTGAGCCTGTTGTAGTCTGTATTTCCTGATCTTCCGCTGGCGGTTATAGAGGTACGTGCTGAGGCCTGCAGTGCCCATTATGACTGCGGCTGCTACCACAGTGATGATGACAATCTCATACCGGGGGGCTGTGGGGAGGATACAACAGGCGGTGAGGATTGCATTAGGTCCATGGCCCCTGCCCCCACCCAGCTCTGCCCGCCGGCTCACTCACAGAGCACATTCACGGTCACCTTGCGGGTGACCTCCCCTTGAGTGCTCCTGGCCCGACAGAGGTAGGTGCCCTCAAGATCTCGAGTGACAGTCACTGATTCCCCGACGGGCAGTGGGAAAGTGCCATCCTTTAGACACTTGAGCTCGGGCAATGGGTTCCCCGAAGCCTGGCACATTGGAGTCTGCTGGGAATTTTCTGGCCACGTCCAGTTTCCCGGACAATCCCTCTCGTCCAGTCGGGGGCCATCTGGAAAAACACGACGAGATGACATGGAGGTGGGTGGGGGCAGGACTTGGAGGCAAGACCTTATGGGACCTTCAGGGAGATTGGGCCTTGGGGGATAGGGGCCATTGACCAGCAGCCCCACTCACACAGGACACGAAGCTCCCGGGTCTGGTTCTTGTGTATAAGCTGGCCGGCCACCTCCAGGGTTGCAGAGCAGGAGAAGCTGCGCCCGTTGTCCTCTGGGGTGGCCTTCAGCAGGAGCTGGACCCTCGGGCCCACTGGCTGGGCTGGAACCCCATTCAGCGTCACCTTGGCTCTAGGGTGGGCCTCACACTTCACTGTCACCTCGGTCCCTTCTGAGACCTCTGGCTTCGTCAGAATCACGTTGGGCGCCGGAAAGCCTGGAATAGGCACACAGTGAGCCCCGCCCCGGGTTCAGGTCACACCCCCAAGAAGCCCCACTCCACCCCTGCCCCTTCTTACTGTAGATGGTCACTGTCTGCAGTGTCTCCCGGCTCTGGTTCCCCAGTATTACTGCACACGTCAGCCGCTGGGTGCCCTCGTCCTCTGCGGTCACACTGACTGAGGCCTTGGCCGAGAAGGAGTCATTGCCATAGGTGACTGTGGGGTTCAACCTCTGGTCCCCCAGTGCCAGGTGGACCTGGGCCTCCAAGACTGGGAACAGCCCATCCAGGGAACAGACCACGGTCCCCTGCGTGTCCACCTCTAGGACCCGGGGGCTGACAAGTTGTGGGGGAGTCGCTGGCAGGACTAGGGAGAGAGGAAAGGTGTGAGCAGACAGGGATGGACGTCCCGAAGCCCTTCTCTGGGGCATTTCATTCCCCCTCCTGCGAGATCCTCTTCCAGGGCCACTCAGCAGCCTAGGTCACATACGCCTAGAACACATGCGCCCCTTAGCCGGGGCCACACCCATCTCAAAAGATCCTGTGGCCACAGGCACCGCATTGCAGGATACCCCACCCCCACCGTCTCCCTGCTGGCTTCTTCAATCCTCACCAAAGGTTTGGAGCTGGTGGGGGGCCGAGGTGTTCTCAAACAGCTGCAGCCCTTGGGGCCGCAGGTCCAGTTCAGTGCGGCACGAGAAATTGGCTCCATGGTGATCTCTCTCCACCAGCACCGTGGTCGTGACCTCAGCGGGCTCCCCCACAGCTGGCTCCCGTTTCAGCTCCTTCTCCCCACGGAGCAGCACCACGGTGAGGTTGGCCCGGGGTGCCCCACCCTCCACCTGGCAGCGTAGGGTAAGGTCCTTGCCCACTGGCTGCCAAGAGGGGAGGGGTGCCAGTTCCACCCGTTCTGGAGTCCCTGCAGGAAAACAGAGGTGGGGGTGTTTGGTGAAGTGGACCTTGCTGCCTGCCTAACAGACGAACTGCACCTGCCTGGGAGCCCTACCTCTTCAGTATCTCCCCCAAACACACCCAGACACCTAAGCAGATAGGAATGTCAAGATCTTCAGTGAAAACTGGTAAGAGGGCCCCGAGTGTTTGTGAAGGGGATCAAAAAATTCCTTATTCATGACAGCAGCATCTTAGAGTGAAAAGTGGAAAAGAACTTCAAAGTCTATTGCTAGGTGTCTGGTCAAATAAATTCAGCAGCCCAGTGCACTAGACTGGGCAAACAGTGGCTCGATCTCGGCTCACTGCAACCTCTGCCTCTGGGATTCAGGGGATTCTCCTGCCTCAGCCTCCTGAGTAGCTTAGATTACAGGCACACACTACCACACCCGGTTAATTTTTGTATTTGTATTTTTAATTAATTAATTAAGTTTTTAGACTGAGTCTCCTTCTGTCGCCCAGGCTGGAGGGTGATGGCACGATCTTGGCTCACTGCAACCTCTGCCTCCTGGGTTCAAGCAATTCTCCTGCCTCAACCTCCTGAGTAGCTGGGATTACAGGCACGCGTCACCACACCCAGCTAATTTTTGTATTTTTAGTAGAAACGGGGTTTCAGCATGTTGCCCAAGCTGGTCTCGAATTCCTGACCTCAAGTGATCTGCCCACCCCGGCCTCCCAAAGCGCTGGGATTACAGGTGAAAGTAAATGAGCCTGGCCTAGACATTCTTTAAAAAAAAAAAAAAAACAAAAACAAACCTGTTGGCCAGGTGTCATGGCTCAGGCTGTAACCCTAGCACTTTGGGAGGCCAAGGCAAGAGGGTCACTTGAGGCCAGGAGTTCAAGACAAGCCTGGGCAACATAGGGAGACCCCTATCTCTAAGAAAAATAAAAAAAAGGTTGGCAGGGCGCGGTGTCTCACGCCTCTAATCCCAGCACTTTGGGAGGCCAAGGAGGGTGGATCACGAGGTCAGGAGTTCGAGATAAGCCTGACCAACAGAGTGAAACCCCGTCTCTATTAAAAATACAAAAATTAGTCCGGCATGGTGGTTCACACTTGTAGTCTCAGCTACTCTGGAGGCTGAGGCAGGAGCATCTCTTGAACCTGGGAGGTGGAGGTTGCAGTGAGCCAAGATCGTGCCACTGCGCTCCAGCCTAGGTGACAGAGCAAGACTCCATCTCAAAATAAATGAATGAATGAATGAATGAATGGTTAACTGGGTGTGGTGCTGCACACCTGTAGTCCCTGCTACTTGGGAGGCTGAGGCAGGAGGATCACTTGAGCCCAGGAGTTTAAGGCTATAGTGAGCTGTGATCATGCCACTGTACTTTAGCCTGGGAAAGAAAGACCCCGTTTCTATTAAAAAAAAAAAAAAGTCAGTAATGACAGAGTCTAATAACAACAAAAAGCCTGCGTGTGGTGGCTCACGCCTGTAATCCCAACACTTTGGGAGGCTGAGGCAGGCGGATCACCTGAGGTCAGGAGTTCAAGACCAGCCTGGCCAACATGGTGAAACCCCATCTCTACTAAAAATACAAAAATTAGCCAGGCGTGGTGTTGTGTGCCTGTAGTCCCAGCTACTTGAGAGGCTGAGGTTTACTTGAGAGGAAAGGATTACTTCAGCCCAGGAGGCAGAGATTGCAGTGAACTGAGATCGCGCCACTGTACTCTAGACTGAGTGACAGAGTGAGAGTCTCTCTCAGAGGAAAAAAAAAAAAAAAGCATCAGGACCTGGGGGGTCCTGCATTTGATACCCAGCCTTGCTTCTTTGCTGTGGGTAAGTGACTTTGTCTCTCTGAACCTCAGTTTCCTGAACTGTAAAATAGGGCTATTAAAGGTAGGAGAATTCACTTAAGAGGTAGACAGAGTCGCTGTATATAAGCAGGAGGTTTCTTTTTTAGAGTGATTGAAATATTTTAAAATTAGATTGTAGTCATGGTTGTTTGTACAAAAGTCATTGAATTATGTGCTTAAAAGGGATGAATTTTATGGTATTCTAAATCATATCTCAAGAAAGCAAGGCTGGGGCATGGTGGCTCACACCTGTAATCCCAGTACTTTGGGACGCCAAGGCAGGGTCATTTGAGGCCAGGAGTTCAAGGCTAGCTTGGGCAACATTGCAAGACCTCATTTGTAAAAAAAAAAAAAAAAAAAAAAAATTAAAAACAAGCTGGGCTTCGGCATGGCATGGTGGCTGATGCCTGTAATCCCAGCACTTTGGGAGGCCAGAACAGATGGATCACCGGAAGTCAGGAGTTCAAGACCAGCCTGGCCAGGCCGGACACGGTGGCTCATGCCTGTAATCCCAGCACTTTGGGAGGCCGAGGCGGGCGGATCACGAGGTCAGGAGATCGAGACCATCCTGGCTAACACGGTGAAACCCCGTCTCTACTAAAAATACAAAAAATTAGCCGGGTGTGGTGGCGGGCGCCTGTAGTCCCAGCTACTCGGGAGGCTGAGGCAGGAGAATGGCGTGAACCCGGGAGGCGGAGCTTGCAGTGAACCCAGATCGCACCACTGCGCTCCTGCCTGGGTGACAGAGTGAGACTCTGTCTCAAAAAAAAAAAAAAGGCCGGGCACGGTGGCTCATGCCTGTAATCTCAGCACTTTGGGAGGCCGAGGCAGGTGGATCATCTGAGGTTGGGAGTTCGAGACCAGCCTGACCAACACGGAGAAACCCCATCTTTACTAAAAATACAAAATTAGCCTTGTGTGGTGGAGCATGCCTGTAATCCCAGCTACTCAGGTGGCTGAGGCAAGAGAATAGCTTGATCCTGGGGGGGCGGAGGTTGTGGTGAGCTAAGATCGCGCCATTGCACTTCAGCCTGGGCAATAAGAGCGAAACTCCGTCTCAAACAAACAAACAAAAAACACCAAAAAAAAAAAACAAACAAAAAAACCCAGCTGGGCTTCCTGCTGGCTTACACCTGTAGTCCCTGCTACTCAGGAGGCTAAGGGTGGGAGGAGGATTTCTTGAGCCTGGGAGTTTGAGGCTGCAGTCAGCTATGATTGTACCACTGCACTCCAGCCTGGGTGACAAAGTGAGACCCTGAGACCCTATCTCTAAAAATAAAACAGAAAGCTGTTAAGCTGTTAAAAAAAAAAAATATATATATATATATATATATATATATATAGTCAAGAAAACTCTGACCTCCAGCTCTTCTCTCTTACCACCTCCTACAGACTCTTGCAGAACTTGAGGTACCCTCAAACCTCAGCCCCTAGAGGAAACCCAGCTCAGCTGCCTGGTGCAGCGGGGAGGAAGTCTGTCCTGCTCTCACCTCTTCTTGACCCTGACCTGCAGTCCTTTACCAAATCCTGGTCACTGAAGTATTCAAATACTGGTCTGTCCTTCCCTTCTTGAATACGGTCACTGCCCACAACATGGGCCGCGTGGACAAGGACCATAGCCAACTGCTCATTGGCTTCCAGTAAATCCAGCCTTCAGCTATCTAATCCCTGGCCTGCTCACAAACCCTCCATGACTCCCTATCACCCCAAAAAGGAAAGTCCCAGCTCCTCCACCTGGCATTCAAGGCTCTGCCAACCTCACCCTTCCTCCCATCAATCAAAATTTTTTTTTTTTTTAGCGGCAGTGTCTCTGTCACCTGGGCTGGAATGCAGTGGTGCAATCATAGCTGACTGTAACCTCAAATTCCTGGGCTTGACCAGGCTCAGTGGCTCACACCTATAATCCCAGCACTTTGGGAAACTGAGGCAGGAGGATCTCTTGAGGTCAGGCGTTCAAGACCAGCTTGGCTAACATGGTAAACCCTATCTCTACTAAAAATACAAAAAAATTAGCTGGGCATGATGGTGGGCACCTTAATCCCAGCAACTCGGGAGGCTCAGGCAGCAGAATCACTTGAACCCAGGAGGCAGAGGAGGCTGCAGTGAGCCAAGATGGCACCACTGCACTCCAGCCTGGGCCACAGAGCGAGACTCCATCTCAAAAAAACAAAAACAAAAATTCCTGGGTTCAAGTGATCCTCCCACTTGAGCCTCCAGAGTAGTTGAGAATACAAGCATATGCCACTGTACCCTAATTTTTTTATTTTTTCTTAGAGACAGGGTCTCGCTATGTTGCCCAGGCTGGTCTCAAACTCCTGGGCTCAAACAATCCTCTTGCTTTGGCCTCCCAAAGCACTGGGATTACAGGTGTGAGCCACTGCACCTGGCCCACACCAACCTACCTCCTCCTCCTCCTGCCTCCATCAAGATTTCTCCCTGCTCCCAACTTTTGCCCAGGCTGTTCCTCCTGCCCAGAATGCCTGTCCTTATGAACTCCTACACATCCTTCAAAGCCCAGCTAGTGGTCACCTCCTCTAGGAATTACACCTCTAACCTTTTTGGCGAAGATTGAGCCATCCAGGGAGGCTTCTTTATGTTTACACCAGGGGTGGGGCAAGACCAAGCTAGAGTCTCTCTCAGGTAACACCCTCCCACATAACTTTTACTCCTTTGCTACCTGTACCAGCCATCTGCTCCATTTCACAGAGGTAAAAACTAAGGCAAAGTGGGGCACCCACAGTCATAGAGGGAGAAAGGTGGCAGAGCCAGGTCTAAAACCTGGAGTTCTACGCTCTCAGCTATCAGGCAGAGCCGGGCGTGGTGGCTCAAGCCTGTAATCCCAGCACTTCGGGAGGCTGAGGCGGGTGGATCACCAGAGGTCTAGAGTTCGAGACCAGCCTGGCCAACTTGGCGAAACCCTGTCTCTACTAAAAATACAAAAATTAGCCAGGCGTGGTGCCAGGTGCCTGTAATCCCAGCTACTGGAGAGGATGAGGCAGGAGAACTGCTTGAACCCGGGAGATGGATGTTGCAGTGATCCAGCCTGGGCGACAGAGCAAGACTGTGTCTCAAAAAAAAAAAAAAAAAAAAAAAAGACCTATCAGGCAGAGATGCAGAAAAGACCTTCAAAGAGGTTTCCCTGGGGTTTCCAGAAGCTGCTGGGAATGTTCGGGGACTTCCCTCACCTGGGAAGGTCAGCATCTGCTCACCCACCCTCCAAATCAGAAGCAAAGCTGATCATTTGATCATTTACCCAGAGGCTTCCTTGCCCTGACACAATGATAGGAGAACATCCTTTGTCGCTCACCGTGTCATTTTCCCCATCAGAGGAGGTCTCACCTGATTGCAAAGTAAATGTAGAAGCCATGTCCCCCAAGCTATTAAAGGCCTTGCTGGGACTGGAACCCAAGGCTAATCCCAAAGCTACTTGGCCAGTTTTTATTTTTTAGAGCCAGGGTCTTTCTCTGTCACCCAGGCTGGAGTGCAGTGGTGTCATCACGGCTCACTGCAACCTGGACCTCCCAGGCTCAGGTGATCCTCCCACCTCAGCCTCCTGAGTAGCTGGGACTACTAGTATGCCACCATGCTTGGTTAGGTTTTTTATGTTTTGTAGATATGGGGTCTTGCTATGTTGCCCAGGCTGGTGTCCAACTCCTGGCCTCCAAGCGATCCTTCTACTTCGGCCTTCTAAATCACTGGGATTATAGGCATGAGCCACGTGCCTAGCCTGCCCAGTGCTCTTCTGCTTTTTCTTCTTTGATTTTGTTTTGTTTTCATTTGAATTCCTTATTTTGGCCTTGATAACTCTTTCCCACCATTCGAAGTCCCCAAAGTAGGAAGGACGCAAAGAGAAATTCTTGGCTGGGGGCAGTGGCTCACGCCTGTAATCCCAGCACTTTGGGAGGCCGAGGCGGGCAGATCACAAGGTCAGGAGATCAAGACCAGCCTGGCCAACATGATGAAATCCCGTCTCTACTAAAAATACAAAAATTAGCCGGGCGTGGTGCTGGGCGCCTGTAATTCCAGCTACTTGGGAGGCTAAGGCAGGAGAATCGCTTGAACCCGGGAGGGAGAGGTTGCAGTGAGCTGAGATTACACCATTGCACTCCAGGCTGGGGACACAGCAAAACTCCATCTCAAAAAGACAACAACAAAAAAAGAATTCTCAGCCAGGCAAAGTGGCTCACGTTGTAATCCCAGCACTTTGGGAGGCCGAGGCGGGCGGATCACCTGAGGTCAGAGTTTGAGACCAGCCTGACCAACATGGAGAAACCCTGTCTCTACTAAAAATACAAAATTTGCCAGGCGTAGTGGCCCATGCCTGTAATCCCAGCTAGTCGGGAGGCTGAGGCCGGAGAATCACTTAAACTCAGGAGGTGGAGGTTGCGGTGAGCTGAGATCGTGCCATTGCACTCCAGCCTGGGCAACAAGAGTGAAACTCTGTCTCAAAAAAAGGAAAAAAAAAAAAAGAATTCTCCACACCCAAGCCCTCTCCCACAGCCTCCCAGCCTCTCTTCTCATAGCCAACTAATATTGTCATTTCTCCCACTTCCTTTTAGGGCTATTTTATACATAAATACAGCCTCCCCGAAACTGCCCTTCCCTAATGTGAGGGTGGCATACCACTCATATTCAACATACCTTCTTTCATTTCATTTCTTTTTTTTTTTTTTTTGAGATGGAGTTTTGCTCTTGTTGCCCAAGCTGGAGTGCAGTGGCGCAATCTCAGCTCACCACAACCTCTGCCTCCCAGGTTCAAGAGATTCTCCTGCCTTGGCCTCCCGAGTAGCTGGGATTACAGGTATGCGCCACTATGCCTGGCTAGTTTTTTTTGTATTTTTAATAGAGACGGGGTTTCTCCATGGTGGTCAGGCTGGTCTCGAACTCCTGACCTCAAGTGATCCGCCTCCCTCAGCCTCCCAAAGTGCTGGGATTACAGGCGTGAGCCACCGTGCCCAGCCCATGACATTTTGAGAACTGATGCCCAATTTCCCGCCACAGGGTTGGGCTTATTTATGCTCCCAACAGCACTGTCCTAGGACCGCCTACGTTCCAATAGCCATGGCAGCACAGCTGTTATCAATTCTTTTTTTTTTTTTTTCTTTTTTTTGAGATGCAGTCTTGCTCTGTCACCCAGGCTGGAGTGCAGTGGCACGATCTTGGCTCACTGCAAGCTCTGCCTCCTGGGTTCATGCCATTCTCCTGCCTCAGCCTCCTGAGTAGCTGGGACCACAGGCGCCCGCCACCATGCCCGGCTAATTTTTTGTATTTTTAGTAGAGACGGGGTTTCACCATGTTAGCCAGGATGGTCTCGATCTCCTGACCTTGTGATCCGCCCGCCTCGGCCTCCCAAAGTGCTGGGATTACAGGCGTGAGCCACCGCGCCCGGCCATCAATTCTTTTGTTTGTTACCAATATGTGAAAAATGCCATCCCAGGGCTAGTTTTAACTCATATCTTTTTTTTTAAATAAAAATGGGGTTTTCCTATGTTGCCTAGGATGGATTCGAACTCCTAGGATTCGAACCCCTGGGTTAAAGCAATCCTCCCATCACAGCCTCAGGAGCAGCTGGGATTACAGGTGCACATCACGATGCCCAGCTAAATTATTTACTTTTTTTTTTCCCAGTAGAAACAGGGTCTTGGATGGGCACAGTGGCTCACGCCTGTAATCCCAGCACTTTGGGAGGCCGAGGCGGGCAGATCACTAGGTCAGGAGATTGAGACCATCCTGGCTAACACGGTGAAACCCCGTCTCTACTAAAAATACAAAAAAATTAGCCGGGCATGGTGGCAGGCACCTGTAGTCCCAGCTACTCGGGAGGCTGAGGCAGGAGAATGGGGTGAACTCGGGAGGCGGAGCTTGCAGTGAGCCGAGATCACACCACTGCACTCCAGCCTGGGTGACAGAGTGAGACTCCGTCTCAAAAAAAAAAGAAAAAGAAAGAAACAGGGTCTCACTCTGTTGCCCAGGCTGGTCTCAAACTCCTGGGCTCAAACCATCCTTCTGCCTCAGCCTCTGGAGTAGTTGGGATTATAGGTACAAGCCACCACACTTGGCTTAATTTGCATCTTTTATTAAAGTGTCTGAAGCAGGACCTTGTCATATGTTCAAAGAGGGAGGCATAGAGAGATGGCATTCTCGAATGCTCGAATGTGCTGAATTCCTGTTGATACCTTTTTTTTTTTTTTTCCTTGAGATGGAATCTTGCTCTGTTATCCAGACTGGAGTGCACTGGCGCAATCGTGGCTCACTGCAATCTCTGCCTCTCAGGTTCAAGCATTCTCCTGCCTCAGCCTTCCAAGTAGCTGGGATTACAGGCGCATGACACCACGCCTGGCTGATTTTTGTATTTTTAGTAGAGACAGGGTTTCGCCATCTTGGCGAAACTTAAACTCCTGATCTCAGGTGATCCGCCAGCCTCAGCCTCTCAAAGTGCTGGGATTACAGGCATGAGCCACTGCACCCAGCCTGTAAATACTTTAATTGTACCCAAAGAAATTCACAAAGGGACTTTCCAAGGATGTCCCCACCTGCCCTGCAAGGAGCCCCTCCTTGACCCTACGAGCAAGTGGCAAAGATTCCCCCAGGCCTCTGCAGGTGCCCCTGCACGTCTCTCCCACCCGGTCTGCCTAGTCCAGCCCTCCGGGCTCAGTTACTCACAGTACACGGTGAGGAAGGTTTTAGCTGTTGACTGCCCATCAGGGCAGTTTGAATAGCACATTGGTTGGCTATCTTCTTGCACATTGCTCAGTTCATACACCTTCCAGTTGTTCCCACCCAGAAGCAACTCCTTTTTAGGCAACGGGGTCTCTATGCCCAACAAGTCGGGCTGGTCACAGGAGGTGCTGCATGTCACCTGCACGGAGCCTCCCCGGGGCAGGATGACTTTTGGGGGGGACACAGATGTCTGGGCATTGCCAGGTCCTAGAAGAAACGAGGGAAGAGGCGACAGGCATTACAAATCAGGTTCATCATGGGAATGTGCGCCCAGCCTGTGCTGGGTGCTGGAGGCACAGCCTTAACAAGACAATACTTTGCCTTCGATGTGGAAGTTAAAGAGAAAATTCATGAGCAGGCCGGGCACGGTGGCTCACGCCTGTAATCCCAGCACTTTGGGAGGCCAAGGCGGGCAGATCACTTGAGGTCAGGAATTTGAGATCAGCCTGGCCAACATGACAAAACCCCGTCTCCACTAAAAATACAAAAATTAGCTGGGCATGGTGGGACGTGCCTGTAGTCCTAGCTATTTGGGAGGCTGAGGCACAAGAATCACTTGAACCCGGGAGGTGGAGGTTACAGTGAGCCAAGATTGTGCCACTGTACTCCAGCCTGAGCAACAGAACGAGACTCTGTCTCCAAAAAAAAAAAAAAAAATTATGAGCAAACAAGATAATTAATAACTGATGTTAATATGAGCTTTGACAAAAACAAAACAGGGTGATAGAATAGACAGTGCTTTGGTGACAGGGTAATGTTTCAGCAGAGATCTAAATGACGAGAAAGGGCTGGCTGTCCGGAGAAAAGGGAAATAAGTTCCAGGCAAGTACAGATGTCCCGGGGCAGGGTGGCTGGAGCTGAGTTAGCAAGGATGAAGAGGGGGAGATTAATTCAGGAAGATCCCGTGAGCACTGAAGGCCATGCTAAAGATGTGTTCTTTTATTTTTTTTTTTGAGATGGAGTCTCGCTTTGTCACTCAGACTGGAGTGCAGTGGCGCAATCTCAGCTCACTGCAACCTCCGCCTCCCGGGTTCAAGCGATTCTCCTGCCTCAGCCTCCAGAGTATCTGGGATTACAGGCAAGCACCACCACGCCCAGCTAATTTTTGTATTTTTAATAGAGACGGGGTTTCGCCACGTTGGCCAGCCTGCTCTCAAACTCCTGGCCTCAAGTGATCCGCCCGCCTCAGCCTCCCAAAGTTCTGGGATTACAGGCGTGAACCACCACGCCCAGCCACATGTGTTCTTTATACTGAGGGCAATAGGGAGCCATGGAAGGACTTTAGCCATCACTTTTTTTTTTTTTTAACAGGTCTCCCTCTGTTACCCAGGCTGGAATACAGTGGTACAATCATAGCTCACTGTAACCTTGAACTCCTGGGCTCAAGTGATCCTCCCATCTCAGCCTCCCAAGTAGCTGGGACTACAGGACACCACCATACCCGGCTAATATTTGAAAAACATTTTTTTTTTTTTTTGAGACGGAGTTTAGCTCTTGTTGCCCAGGCTGGAGTGCAATGGCACAATCTCAGTTCACCGCAACCTCCGCCTCCCAGGTTCAAGCGATTCTCCTGCCTCAGCCTCCCGAGTAGCTGGGATTACAGGCATGTGCCACCACGCCTGGGAAATTCTGTACTTTTAGTAGAGACGGGGTTTCTCCATGTTGGTCAGGCTGGTCTCAAACTCCTGACCTCAGGTAATCCGCCCGCCTCAGCCTCCCAAAGTGCTGGGATTATAGGTGTGAGCCACTGCGCCTGGCCCTGAAAAACATTTTTGTAGAGATGGGGTCTCACTATGTTGCTAAGGCTGGTCTCAAACTCCTGGCCTCAAGTGATCCTCCCACCTAAGCCTCCCAAAGTGCCAGGATTACAGGTGTGAGCCACTGTGTCCAACCAGATTTTAATGTGAAGTTGGTGCCCTCCTCCCTCCTAAGAAGTCAGGTGGAGAGAGCCCTCCAGGAATCAGACTGGCTCCTCACTCCCTGAGACACGTAGTTTCCCCCTCTTTGGGCCTCAATTTCCCCATCTGTAAGGTGGGTGAGTATAGCCACCCCATCCCTTACTAATACAAGTAACTCAGCACAGGATGGGTAGCAACTGGCTACCTTGCAGGTAAGAAAGAAGGGGCTTACGGGGTGGGCACTGTGGCTCACGCATGTAATCCCAGCACTTTGGGAGGCAGGGTGGGCAGATCATGAGATCAGGAAATGGAGACCATCCTGGCTAACACAGTGATTAGCCGGGTGTGATGGCACATGCCTGTAGTCCCAGCTACTCAGGGAGGCTGAGGCAGGAGAATCGTTTGAACCTGGGAGGCAGAGGTTGCAGTGAGCCGAGATCACGCCACTGCACTCCAGCCTGGGCGACAGAGTGAGACTCCGTCTCAAAAAAAAAAAAAAAAAAGAAAAGAAAAGAAAGAAAGAAGGGGCTTATTTGGATCAGGTCCCTCAGATTCTGCTGCCTCCGAAGGTGGGAAAAAATGTCTGAGCCCAGCACTGCCTCACTCAAAGATTCCTGTCTCAGATTTGTTCTATCTTGGATGGGGGCGTGAGGACACTGGCTCCATACATTCTCCAAGGGAGATTCTGGGACCATTCCCATTTCATAGAGAGAAATGGTTACTCAGCTAGAAAGCAGTGCAATCTGGGTCTGAGTCCGGATCAGAACGCTTTGTTTTTTGAGACAGAATCTCGCTATGTCTCCCAGGCTGGAGTGCAGTGGCACAATCTTGGTTCACTGCAACCTCAGCCTCGTGGGCTTAAGGGATTTTCCTCCCTCAGCCTCCTGAGCAGCTGAGATCACAGGCGCCCACCATCATGCCAGCTAATTTTTGTATTTTTAGTAGAGACGGGGTGTTGCCATGTTGGCCAGGCTGGTCTCAAACTCCTGACCTTAAGTGATTCGCCCGCCTGGGGCTCCTAAAGTGTTGGGATTACTGGCATGAACTACCGTGCTGGCCTGGATCTGAGGCTTTGTTGAGCTGTTAACCAAGCTGTCAATCTCCCACCCTCCTGGTTCCCCAAACTTACACCACCATGAAAGACCCTCTGACCCCTTCCCTCTTCCCTAGCTGGGCTGGAGCTGGGGGAGGGTGTGCTGGGGCGTCCCACTTCTCAGCTTTGGGCCACGGATAAGTCAGCTCTGGAATTCCCCCGAGTAGAAGCAGCCCTGGACTTCCCCAGGGGCAGAGAGGATGAGGAACATAATATACATCTTGAGGGGGGTGGGGTCCCTTAAGCCTTGTTGGGTTGGCGCAGAGCCAAGTTCCCAAACCATCATGACATCATGATCGAGTCCTGGGGCCAGGTGCTGCGCTGGGCCAAGATACCCTGCCAGGTGGCCGCTATAACGTTTCCCGTTTTACAGCTGAGAAACTGAAGTTTAAGAGACCCAATCTAGCCAAGCAAGGCGGTGGTTCACACCTCTCATCCCAGCTACTCGGGAGGCTGAGGCAGGAGGTAAGGCTAGACCCCCGGAGTTCAAGACCGGCCTGGGCAACAAAACGAGGCCCGCCCCTCCCCTCCATCTCCAACCCCCTACCCTTTTTTAAAGCTGCAATCTATAGCCCGAGGCCACACGTGGAGGTATGCAGGGTCTGGATTCGAACCTACTGGCTGTTGCCTTTCAATCGCTGTCTCTAGCCCCGCCTTGCCATAAACAGCTACCTAAGCATGCATGACCTGACCCGGGAGCCGGTCCTCCCGGGGCTTCGGAGAACTGGCCCGACGGCAATCCCCACCCCGACTCACCTGGGAACAGAGCCCCGAGCAGGACCAGGAGTGCGGGCAGCGCGGGCCGGGGGCTGCTGGGAGCCATAGCGAGGCTGAGGTTGCAACTCTGAGGAGCAGAGGAGCTCAGCGTCGACTGGGGCGCAGTGGGGCGCGTGATCCTTTATAGCGCTAGCCACCTGGGGGCCAAGGGGCGGTGCTGCTTTCCCGGAAACCTCGCGCCTTCCCCTCCGGAACAAATGCTGCAGTTATTTCCGGACTGACAGGGTGCCCGGGCCGAGAGGGTCATCCTCCCTCGCTGGCCGCTTCAGCTCCGGAATTTCCAAGCTAAAGCAATCGGGCGGCGGTGGCAGGGCGATGACCCCGGGGGCTGCTCCCGGCCTCCACGCCTCCCGTTCCCGGCCAGGCTAAGCTTGAATCACGGTCTACACCGCGCTAAGCGGTTTATTAAGTACTGTTAAATACTGCCAACTTCCCCGGAGAGTGGAGACTGTTATTGTGTCCATTTCACAAAGCGGTAAACTGAGACTCCAGGCTGCGAGGGGGTCCGAACTCAAGTCCTCCCTCTCCAGCTTACGCAGGCCTCCTTAATCGAGTGGATGAGCCCCTTGCCTGGGTGGGGGCCCAGGAATCCTCCCCGGGCTCCCTCCACTGAGGGATGCCCCTCCCCCTAGGTCACGTCCACACCTAGCTGACACGGGCATTTCTCGAGAAGCGGCCAGAGCAGAGCCAGGCACCTCCCGGCGACCGCTAACCGTAGGAGTGACGAAGCGCGGTCTCACCACGTCCGGGGAAATCGGCGTCCTCTCTCTACACCCGAGGGCACTCACCCCCGCGGCCTCCTCGCTTCCCCTTTCGGCCTTGGCCGCGGAGGCGTCTTTACAGCTCCCAGAAAAAGGAAGGAAGCTGCGTGATCCCTACGCGCCGAGCCCCTCCGCTGGCGTCCCAGGCTCCGCGGGGAAACTGAGGCAGCTAGCTTGGATCTTGACGAGGGAGGGGAGGGGGACACTCGAAATCCCTGCCTGTCGCTGGGAAACTGAGGCAACAGCCCCCAGGCGCCGAGGCGAGGCAGGGAGAAGGGGCGCTCGAACCCCTGCCCTACGCGCGAGGCTCCGGCAACTCGAACCCAGGCTCGTGCACTAAATATGAGCGGGTGTTTGCTTGGCCACCGCCTGTGCGTGTGACCCCAAGACTCGACATCCACCACGTCGAGGCTGGGTACTCTTAAGTCTCCGAGCGCCAAGCCGCGCCGCCTAAGGCTTTCCTGTTGTGGGGCGCGCGCGGCGTCGCCATGGAGATCTCCGAGGGGCCAGGGAGGTCGCGCAGCAGAAGGGGAAGCGAAGGGTCCCCGGACGCGCAGGCCCTTCCTATCGGGGAAGGGGGCTGCGAGTCACTGGCCATCCAGAGACGCATATTTCCCCGGCCTCGGTCATTCCCAAGGAATTTCCACGGGGATATTTTTTTCTTGGGGGGCTGAGGGGTTCTGAATTCCCGCCCCGGAACGGCCTGAGCAAAGTCACAGGGTGGGACGGGGGACGCCCCTGGTCCTCAGAAGGCCTGGGAAAATCCTGCGCCACGGGTTCTTCCTCGGGCGGGTTCCACTGAGCTCTTGCCCCGGCCCGAGGTGCGCGAGCTCCCCCGCGCGGCCCAAGTCCCACTTGCAGCCACAATGGCGCCGTTCTTTTCTCAACATGTGGCTCAATGTTTATTAAGCGCCGACTGTGTGCTTGGCGTCCTTCCAGGTACTGGGGACACAGGAATGAACAGAGGCAGACAAAAATCCAGCTGGGCGTGGCTCCCACCTGTAATCCCAGCATTTTGGGAGGCCGAGATGGGAGGATCACTTGAGCCCAGGAGTTCAAGACCAGCCTGGGCAACATAGGGAGACCCCCATCTCTATACAAAATACAAAAATTAGCCGGGTGTGGTGGTGCACACCTGTAATTCCACCTACTTGGGAGGCTGATGCAGGAGAATCTCTTGAACCCGGCAGGCGGAGGTTGCAGTGAGCCAAGATAGAGGCACTGCACTCCAGCCTGGGTGAGAGTGAGACTCAAAAAAAAAAACAAAAAAAAACAAACAGCCAGGAGACCAGTGTGGCTGGAGCAGGCTTAGCAAAGGAGAGATTCGAGGAGAGGAGCGGGCAGGGAGATGACAGGGCAGATAGGTGCAAGTTCCTGTCACCTGAGGAGGACTTTGTTGTTTTGTTTGTTTGTTTCTGAACCCCAGTCTCGTTCTGTCACCCAGGCTGGAGCACAGTGGTGTGATCTCGGCTCACTGCAACCTCTGCCTCCCAGGTTCAAGCGATTCTCCCACCTCAGCCTACCGAGTAGCTGGTACTACAGGGGTGCGTCACCACGCCTGGCTAATTTTTGTATTTTTAGTAGAGACGGGGTTTCACCATGTTGGTCTCTAACTCCTGACCTCTAGTGATCCGCCCCCCTTGGCCTCCCAAAGTGCTGGGATAACAGATGTGAGCCACCGTGCCTGGCCAGGACTTTGGCTTTTATGCCCAGCGAGGTGGGAGCTATAGAGGGTTCTGAGCAGAGGAAGGACCTTGCCCTAACTCAAGTGTTCACAGGGGCCCAGTTGAGGCTTCAAGAGCTGCAGCCAGGAGATGGGAGAGGAGGTGACTGTTCTAGTCCAGATGAATGATAGTGGGGCCTGGACTGGGCAGTGTCCTTGGAGAAAGGGCTGAATTTGACATCCGTTTTGGAGGCTGGGCCAACTGGAGGTGCTGGGACAAGGGGGATGACTCCTTGATCAGGGTCCGAGCCTTTTGGAGGATGGCGGGTCACTTTCTGAGATGGGAGTGGGATGGCTATGGTAGGGGGCAGGCTGGCAGAGAGAGACGGCACCTCCCAGTCCTCCGTTCCCTTAAGCGTTTTTCAAGGAAAAGGGAAGCAGATATTTCCTAGACCTTTGTTTCTGTCTCCAGGAAGGGCAGGGCTTCCTCCCGGTTGCCAGACAGTCAGGCAGGCCAAAGAATGGCCTCAGACCAGAGGCTGCCCACCAAGGGCAGAAGCCATCCCATAGTGTCCCATACAAACGCCTTGCAGTTCCCTCAGCCTGGAATGCTCTTCCCTTCAACCCCAACAAGGCTGTCTCCTCCTGTCTTGTGGCCTGAGCTTTCTCCTAAATGAGTGTCCCCCCTACTCCATCCTGGGCCACATCCTGGGCGTTCCTTGTCACTCGCCTTAATATTCGAATTCCTTAACTCATTACTTGCTGAATTTCTTTTTTAATTTTTTGAGACAGAGTTTCGCTCTGTCACCCTGGCTAGAGTGCAGTGGCACGATCTCGGCTCACTGCAACCCCTGCCTCCCAGGTTTAAGTGATTCTCCTGCCTCAGCTTCCCGAGTAGCTGGGATTACAGACATATGCCACCAGACCCGGCTAATTTTTGTGTTTTTAGTAGAGACGGGGTTACACCATGTTGGCCAGCCTGGTCTCAAACTCCTGACCTCAAGTGATCCACCTGCCTTGGCCTCCCAAAGGGCTGGGATTATAGGCATGAGCCACTGCTCCCGGCCTATTTAGTTTTTTGTTTTTTTTTTTTGAGACAAAGTCTCGCTCTGTTGTCCAGGCTGGAGTGCAGAGGTGTGATCTCGGCTCACTGCAACCTCCGTTTCCTAGGTTCAAGAAATTCTTCTGCCTTAGCCTCCCAAATAGCTGGGATTACAGGCGCCCACCAACACCCCTGGCTAACTTTTGTATTTTTTTTTTTTTTCAAGACGGAGTCTCACTCTGTGGCCCAGGCTGGAGTGCAGTGGCGCGATCTCGGCTCACTGCAACCTCCACCTCCCAGGTTCAAGTGATTCTCCTGCCTCAGCCTTCCAAATAGCTGGGACTACAGGTGCGTGTCACCACGCACAGCTAATTTTTTGTATTTTTAGTAGAGACAGGGTTTCACCGTGTTAGCCAGGATGGTCTCAATCTTCTTACCTCATTATCTGCCTGCCTCAGCCTCCCAAAGTGCTGGGATTACAGGCGTGAGCAAACGCACCCGGCCAACTTTTGTATTTTTATTTTACTTTTTATTTTATTTATGTAAATTTTTGTGAGGTCGTCTCACTCTGTCGCCCAGGCTGGAGTGCAGTGGTGCAATCTCGGCTCACTGCAACCTCCACTTCCCAGGTTCAAGCGATTCTCTTGCCTCAGCCTCCCAGGTAGCTGAGACTACAGGTACCCACCACCACATCTAGCTAATTTTTGTATTTTTAGTAGAGATGAGGTTTTACCATGTTGGCCTGGCAGGTCTAGAACTCCTGACCTCAGGTGATCCGCCCGCCTTGGCCTCCAAAAGGCGTGAGCCACTGTGCCCGGCAGAGCTTATCTTTGATTACAGATTTCTTCTGGGGAATAGCTTAGTTTGTGGTTTTGTTTTTCAAAACTCTGCTTCAGCAAAGATGTGGGGAAAAAAAAGGGGCTATGGAAACTCTTCTGATTCCAGTTATGGTGATGGAAGACAGCCACCAGGAAACCCTGCCGAAAGAATGGGTCAGATCAATAATCTGAGTGGTCCCAGTTCTCCTCCAATGGCTGATGGATGAGAAAGGTAAATATCAGTTCTAAGAAGCAGACAACTGGACATGCACATTCATAGCAGAAGGAAACCGTCAAAAAGTAGAGGGAAGGTGGGGTGCAGTGGCTCACCCCTGTAATCCCAGCCCTTTGAGAGACCGAGGTGGGAAGATCACTTGAGGTCAGGAGTTCAAGACCAGCCTGGGCAACACAGTGAGAACCTGTCTCTACAAAAAACAAAATAAGTAATCCCAGCACTTTGGGAGGCCAAGGCAGGCGGATCACAAGGTCAGGAAATCAAGACCATCCTGGCTAACAGAGTGAAACCCCATCTCTACTAAAAATACAAAAATTAGCCAGGAGTGGTGGTGGGCGCCTGTAGTCCCAGCTACTCGGGAGGCTGAGGCAGGAGAATGGCGTGAACCCAGGAGGTGGAGTGCAGTGAGCCGAGACCATGCCACTGCACTCCAGCCTGGGCAACAGAGTGAGACTCCGTCTCTAAATAAATAAATAAATAAATAAATAATAAATAAAATTTAAGGCCGTGTGCAGTGGCTCACACCTGTAATCTCAGCACTTTGGGAGGCCAAGGCAGGAGAATCACCTGAGGTCAGGAGTTCGAGACCAGCCTGGCCAACATGGTGAAACCCTGTCTCTACTAAAAATACAAAAATTAGCTAGGTGTGGGGACGCGCGCCTGTAATCCCAGCTACTCGGGAAGCTGAGGCAGGAGAATTGCTTGAACCTGGGAAGTAGAGGTTGCAGTGAGCCAAAATCACGCCACTGGACTCCAACCTGGACAACAGAGTGAGACTCTGTCTCAAAAAAATAAATAAAATAAAATTTAAAAAGTGGAGGGCTGACCATGCTGGACGAGCAGATAAAATGTGTATGTCTAAACAACAGTTGCTAACCAGGCACCTGTCATCCCAGCACTTCGGGAGGCCGAGGTGGGTGGATCACTTGAGGTCAGGAGTTTGAGACCGGCCTGCCCAAACTGGTGAAACCTCATCTCTAGTAAAAATAAAAAAATTAGCTGGGCATGGAGGCACAAGCCTGTAATCTCAGCTACTCAGGAGGCTGAGGCATGAGAATCTCTTGAACCCAGAAGGTGGAGGTGGCAGAGGGCTGAGATCATGCCACTGCACTCCAGTCTGGGCAACAGAGTGAGATCCATCTTAAAAAAATAAAACACAAGGATTGCTCTGTCTTCACAAGCGAATGAGGTCACGCTGGGAATTCCCTCTGCAGGGACTGGACTGACCAACATGCAGTTTTCTAAATAAATGCATATTTATCTGATTATCATTTTTGTGTAGTTAAGCATTAACACAGTTTTTTTGTGTGTGTGTGTATTTTTTTTTTTTTTTCGAGACGGATTCTCGCTCTGTCGCCCAGGCTGGAGTGCAATGGCGCGATCTCAGCTCACTACAACCTCTGCCTCCCCGGTTCCTGCCATTCTCCTGCTTCAGCCTCCTGAGTAGCTGGGACTACAGGCACCCACCACCGCGCCCGGCTAATTTTTTGTATTTTTTAGTAGAGACGGGGTTTCACCGTGTTAGCCAGGATGGTCTCAATCTCCTGACCTCGTGTTCCACCTGCCTCGGCCTCCCAAAGTGCTGGGATTACAGGCGTGAGCCACCGCACCCGGCCAGCATTAACATAGTTTTGATAAATACTTTTTGGGGCCGGGCTCGGTGGCTCACGCCTGTAATCCCAGCACTTTGGGAGGCCGAGGCAGGCAGGTCACGAGGTCAGGAGTTTGAGATCAGCCTGACCAATATGGTGAAATCCCGTCTCTACTAAAAATACAAAAATTAGCCAGGCATGGGGATGCGCGCCTGTAATCCCAGCTACGCGGGAAGCTGAGGCAGGAGATTTGCTTGAACCGGGAGGCAGAGATTGCAGTGAGCCGAGATTGCACCACTGCACTCCAGCCTGGGTGACAGAGCGAGATTCTGTCTCAAAAAAAACACAAAAAAACAAAAAACTGTGTATTCAGTACTCTCAGTGTCACCTTCTCCAAATTTTGAAATACAGCTCCTTATTTATTTATTTAGAGATGGAGTCTCGCTCTGTCCCCCAGGCTGGAGTGCAGTGGCGTGATATCGCCTCACTGCAACCTCCGCCTCCAGGGTTTAAGCGATTCTCCTACCTCAGCCTCCCATAGCTGAGATTACAGGCGCCCGGCACCACGCCCGGCTAATTCTTTTGTATTTTTAGTAGAGATGGGGTTCCACTATATTGGTCAGGCTGGTCTCGAACTCTTGACCTCAAGTGTTCCACCTGCCTTGGCCCTCCAAAATGCTGGGATTACAGGCATGAGCCACCACACCCAGCCTACGGCTCATTATTAATTCGTTCTCATTTATAAATAAATATCTCACTGTATTTATTTCAGTAGTTTTGCAAAAAACAAAAACAGAAAACTTTTTTTTTTTTTTTTAGATGTGCCGTGATGTGATCTCGGCTCACTACAACCTCCACCTCCTGGGTTCAAGTGATTCTCCTGCCTCAGCCTCCCAAGTAGTTGCGACTACAGGCATCTGACACCATGCCTGGCTAAATTTTTTTTTTTTTTTTTTTGAGATGGAGTCTCACTCTGTCACCCAGGCTGGAGTGCAGTGGCACGATCTCGGCTCACTGCAAGCTCCGCCTCCCGGGTTCACGCCATTCTCCTGCCTCAGCCTCCCGAGTAGCTGGGACTACAGGCACCTGCCACCTCGCCCAGCTAATTTTTTTTTGTATTTTTAGTAGAGACGGGGTTTCACCGTATTAACCAGGATGGTCTCGATCTCCTGACCTCGTGATCCGCCCGCCTCGGCCTCCCAAAGTGCTGGGATTACAGGCGTGAGCCACCGCGCCCGGCCATGCCTGGCTAATTTTTATATTTTTAGTAGAGATGGGGCTTCACCATATTGGCCAGGCTGGTCTCGAGCTCCTGACCTTGTGATCCACCCGCCTCGGCCTCCCAAAGTGCTGGGATTACAGGTGTGAGCCACTGCTGCCGTCCACAAAATATATTTTAAAAATAAAAAGGAGAGGGCCAGGCTCAGTGGCTCGTGTCTGTAATCTCAGCACTTTGGGAGGCTGAGGTGGGTGGATCACCTGAGGTCGGGAGTTCGAGACCAGCCTGACCAACATGGTGAAACCCCATCTCTGCTAACAAAACAGAATTAGCCAGGCATTGTGGTGCATGCCTGTAATCCCAGCTACTTGGGAGGCTGAGGCAGGAGAATCGCCTGAACCCGGGAGGCTGAGGTTGAGATTAGCCGAGATTCCGCCTTTGCACTCTAGCCTGGACAAGAAGAGCAAAACTCTGTCTAAAAATAAATGAAAAAATAGGCCAGGTTCGGTGGCTCACGCTTGTAATCCCAGTACTTTGGGAGGCCAAAGCGGGTGGATCACCTGAGGTTACCAGCCTGGCCAATATGGCGAAACCCCTTCTCTACTAAAAACACAAAAATTAGCCAGGCATGGTGGTGGGCGCCTGTAATCCCAGCTACTTGGGAGGCTGAGGCAGGAGAATCGCTTGAACCCAGGAGGCAGAAGTTGCAGTGAGCCGAGATCGAGCCACTGCACTCCAGCCTGGGCAACAGAGCGCGACTCCGTCTAAAAAAAAAGATAAAGAAAAAAGAAAAAAATAAAAAGGAGAAATTTAGACACAGAAACAGACACATACCCACAGGGACAACATCATGTAAAGATGAAGGTGGAGACTGAAGCAGTGTGGCTACAAGCCAAGGAATGTCAAAGATAGTCAGCAAAGCAAACCACCAGACGCTAGGAGAGGGATCTGGAACAGACTTTCCCTTAGAAGGAGCTAACCCTGTTCTTCACCTTGGACTTCCAGCCTCCAGAAACAGGACAGAATAAATTTCTGTTGACTAACCCCCCCAACCCCTGCAGTTTGTGGCACTCCTACGGCAGCCCTAACAAACTCATATACCCCACCTATTTAATTAATGAATTAATTCATTCATTCATTATTTTTTTTTTCGAGACCGAGTCTTGCTCTGTCACCCAGATTTGAGGGCAGTGTCATGACCTCGGCTCACTGCAACCTCTGCCTCCCAGGTTCAAGCGATTCTCCTGCCTCAGCCTCCCAAGTAGCTGGGATTATAGGCACCTGCCACCACATCCTGCCAATTTTTGTATTTTTAGTAGAGATGGGGTTTTACCATGTTGGCCAGGCTGGTCTTGAACTCCTGTCCTCTAGTGATCCGCCTGCCTTGGCCTCCCAAAGTGCTGGGATTACAGGCGTGAGCCACTGCTCCCCGCCTATTTTTTATAGAGATGAGGTCTTGCTGTGTTGCCCAGGCTGGTCTCAAACTCCTGGCCACAGCCTTCCAAGTAGGTGAGACTGCAGGTGCATGCCACCATGCCCAACTATGCCAATTATTTTAAAGCACATTCTAGTCAGTGTATCATATTTTTCTTTTCTTTTCTTTTTCTTTTTTTTTTGAGACAGGTTCTTGATCTGTTGCCCAGGCTGGATTGCAGTGGGGTGATCTCCGCTCACTGCAGCCTCTACCCCTAGGGCTCAAGTGATCCTCCCGCCTCAGCCTCCAGAGTAGCTGGGACCACAGCCACACCACCATGCCTGGCTAATTGTTCTATTTTTAGTAGAGATAGGGTCTCACTGTGTTGCCCAGGCTGGTCTCAAACTCCTGTGCTCAAGCGATCCTCCCGCCTCAGCCTCCCAAAGTGCTGGGATTACAGGCATGAGCCACCAGGCCTGCCTGTATCATTTTTTTCTGATGCCTGTTTTTATCCTCAATCTGGCTGAGGGATTCCAGTGTGGGGGAATACGTTCTGACCCATTTCTTTTGAAAATCTGTCTGGGCAGCAGTTGGTCTCACCATGTTTCCTGACAGGTATGACGCAGACTGAACCACATTTATACTTCTGGCTGCAACTCTCCAGGCTGGGCCAGGCACTGTCAGGCCAACAGCTGGGTGTTACTCTAGGCCTTGGTGCCCCCACAAAACTGGCAAGAGGAAGAGTGATGAGGCGGCATTTTCTGCTGAGCTTTGGCACGCCTGTCTTTTTTTTTTTGAGACAGTCTAGCTCTGTTGCCAGGCTGGAGTGGAGTGCAGTGGCGCGATCTCGGCTCACTGCAAGCTCCACCTCCCGGGTTCACACCATTCTCCTGCCTCAGTCTCCTGAGTAGCTGGGACTACAGGCGCCCGCCACCACGCCCGGCTAATTTTTTGTATTTTTGGTAGAGATGGGGTTTCACTGTGTTAGCCAGGATAGTCTCCATCTCCTGACCTCGTGATCCGCCTGCCTCGGCCTCCCAAAGTGCTGGGATTACAGGCGTGAGCCACCGCGCCCAGCGAACTGGTTTTAATAGCTTTTTCTTTTTTACTTAGTCAAATCTACTGCTTCAAGGATCAAAGTCTATGTCCACTGAGGGTGTTTGGAGAATGTGTTGCAATATCTGAAGGCAATCCCAAGAGAGGCATTCCAGAGAGGTTTTCAGCCAGGGGTGGCCCAGCAGGTAGGGAGGGTTGTGTGGCTGCTTAGCCTGGCCAGGCCCACACAGGCAGAAGGCAGTCCTGATTGACTTTATTTATTTATTTATTTATAGATGGAGTCTTGCTCTGTCACCCAGGCTGGAGCGCAGTGGCACTATCTTGGCTCACTGCAACCTCTGCCTCCTGGGTTCAAGCGATTCTCCCACCTCAGCCTCCTAAGTAGCTGGGATTACAGGTGCCCGCCACCACTCCCGGCTTGGCCAGGCTGGTCTCGAACTCCTGACTTCCGGTGATCCACCTGGCTCAGCCTCCTAAAGTTCTGGGATTATAGGCGTGAGCCACCGCGCCCAGCTGGTTGACTTTAAATAAATCGATCACATTGTCTATATTATAGTCTGTTATGGCTGTTAAGAAAAATTAACTTGGCTGGCAAACAACCTCAGCAAACTCAAAAATTGGGATATTGGGGTTTTAAGACAGTGTCTCACTCTGTCACCCAGGCTGGTGTGTGGTGGCTCAGTCTCAGCTCACTGCAACCTCTGCTTCCTGGGCTCAGGTGATCCTCCCACCTCAGCCTCCCAAGTAGCTGGGACCACAGGTGGACGCCAACACGCCCACTTAGTTTTTATATTTTTTGCAGAGATGGGGTTTCATCATGTTGCCCAGGCTGGTCTGGAAGCTCTGGGCTCAAACGATCCTTCCACCTTGACCTCCCAAAGTGCTAGGGTTACAAGTGCGAGTCACCAAGCCCAGCTGGTGTTTGTAAGCATATGCTTATCTGCTCACTTACAGACATTTACTTTTCTGACTGTGCTTACAGGAAGTCACTCTAAAAACTCAGGTTTACACAACATCTACTTGTACAATCAAGCACACACTCTCAGGCTGCATGAAGCACTGTCGCAGACAGGACTGCAAACCCTCTCAGGGGTGAGAATGGCTGGCAGCAGTGCTCAGGAGAGGGATGTGGCAGGAGTCAGCTCCTAGGAAGTGCCAGCGCCCACGCACCTGTGAGCTCCTGGAGTCTGACTCACCGGGTAAGTGAATTCTTGTAATTTCCCCAAACAGCCCTGGGGTTCCCCTAAACCAGACCGTGAGCCTCTTGAGACGGCGGATACCCAGCAGTGCCCAGAACCTGGGAAGGAGCTCATCGTTCTCAATGCAATTATTAAAAATGACACTGAGAAGTTATCTTTATCCTCCTTGATTCAAAAATACAATTTATTTTAAAAACAAAAAGAGGGAATGGATGTAGAAGCCCGTCTGAGCTCTCCATGGAGTTGCCCCTTCCCAATGGCGATGGCTGCTGCCTGTGGCCTCAGCTTCCTCCGTGGAATGAAGGGGTCCAGGTGACACCTTCCTCGAAGGGTGGGCGCGGGCCTGAGGCTCCCAAGTCGGCCAGGGGCTCGGCCTGGCTCAGAAGAGGTGCTTCACATCAACAGTGGTACGGGGTGGCCGCTGGGCCCTGGGTAGCGTGGGGTGGGGGTCGGGGGAAGTCGCTGTAGGGCAGGCTGAAGGGGTAGAGGGGTCTGTAACGTGAGTCCTGCCAGAGCAGCTTGTCCTCCAGGAAGGCGACGGTGGGCAGCGTCAGGACCAGCGTCTGGTGCTTGAGCATGCTGTGCACATTTAGGCCTGGGGGCGGGGTGGGGGCGGGGCAGGGGGCCGGTCAGACCGGGGCTGCCTCTCTCCTCACCCCACCCACATCGGAGTCCCTTTGTGCTTACAGAGATCGTCACTGTGGTCTAGTGTGACTTTGTGAGCCCAGCAGCCCGGGGCCAGACCCTGCCTGGCCGCTTGTTGCCTGTAAGCCTCTGGCCAAGGAGCTGCTCCCAGCTCATCACCTGCTGACCGAGAGCCAGGCTCGGTCCCGTGCCTGGCTGGGACTCCTGGCTCCCATTCTGGTGGGGGAGACCCAGGGCAAATGACGGGAGGGCAGGGAGGTGACGGGGCACATCGTGCAGGGCCTGACGTGCCACCCTGATGACTTGGGCTTTCATCCTGAGAGAGGTGGGGAAGCCAGCGAGGGGAGTGGGTTGAGGGACAGGACTTGACTTAGGCTCATGTCGCCATCTTGTGGCTGTGGAAGGAACAGACTGTGGCTTTGACAGAGGTGACTTTGGAGCTTTTTCTTTTTTTTTGAGACAAGAGTCTAGCTCTCTCCCCAGGTTTGGGTGCAGTGGTGCGATCATGACTCACTGCAGCCTTGGCCCCCTGAGCTCAAGCTATCCGCCTGGCTCAGCCCCCGAGTAGCTGGGACTACAGGTGCACATCGCCACGCCTAACTTTTTTATTTTTAGTACAGATGGGAGCCTCACTATATTGCCCAGACTGCCTTGGCCTCCCAAAGTACTGGGATTACAAGCGTGAGCCACCATCCCCAGCCAAGCACTTCTTTAGGAAAGATTATTGCTTTGGGCAAGCTGAAGGTTGGGTCCGGGAGCGTGGTCACTGCCTGAGGCCACTCAGCGACCAGATGCCGGATTTGAACCGCTGTGATTCTAACAGCGGAGCCTGCACATGCGCACTCTAGGGGCCTGGGCCCTTTGCTCACCAACAGCCGGGATCAAGTTGAAGGTCTTGAGCCTAGAGGTGGCCTCCACGATGCTCTGTGGCATCTCCTCGTGTGTTCTGTAAGAGAGGCCAGGGAGTGGGGGTTGAACCCTCAGAGTACGGAGCTCAGGGCCCCCTGCCCCTGCTCTGCCCTGTGCCCTCACAAGTCCACGAGGAGTACGGAGTCCCCCCAGCGGCGGTAGTGCGCCAGCTCTGTCAGGTACTGTGGGTCTCCGGTGGGCAGCTCTAGGGAGTCCATGATGTGCAGGTCGTCCTGGTGGAAGGAAAGGATGGTTTGAACCCTGGGTCCAGAGCAGCCCCACCTCTAGCAGCTGTCTGGGCCCCCCCATGGCTGTACCTGGGCCAGCTTGACGGTCAGTGCCACTTTGAGACCCAGCGCCCGCACCTTCATGGGCAGCATGTAGTAGTAACTTGTGGGGCCCCGGGGGCCATGGGCAACACCTCCTGCGGGGACAGAGGCATGTGAGCAGGTAGGGGCCACTGCAGAGCCTGGAGGTCAGCAGTCTGCTGCAGTGGCTGGCATGGGGTGACGAGAGAGGGGGCGCTGCCAGGAACAAGGCAGAGAGGGTGGGGCCTCAGGGGAGGCTGGATCAGGGACAACATGGGACCAGTGACTTTGCTTCACTGGGCTTCAGTTTTCCCAGCTGTCACACTCTGAGACAGGGCTGGCGAAGGTGGCTCACACCAGCATCAAGGAGGATCACTTGAGCCCAGGAGCTCAAGGCTGCAGTGAGCTATGACTGCACCACTGCACTACAGCCTGGGCAACAGAGCGAGATCTTGTCTCAAAAGCAAACAATAAAAAAACCAAACCACCTTGAGATCGGACAGTTCCTGCCCCATAGGACACCATGAGTTATGGTGTGGATTCCATAGAGTGGCTAGAGTGTGAACTTAACTCAAGCACACTGTTAATGCTGAAGTTATCAGGAGGTTCGAACTTTCAGGTCGAGCGGGAGAGGAAGGCATCAGGCACATGCTCCGGTGGAGCAAGCAGTATGATCTGGGAGCAACAACAGTCAAGGAGACCCCCGCAAGCACCATGTGTTGGTGTCTGCCCTCGCCTGGGCCTTGGAAATGCAGCAGAGAAGACAACAGACATGGTCCCTGCCCTCATGCCATTCACATTCCGGCAGGGCAGAAAAGAGGCTCAGCTGTAGAAGAAATCAGGGTAGCTCCGGGGGATGTGGAAGGAAAGGAGATCAAGGGGGGCTTCCTGGAGGAGGTGTGGCCCAGAACCCTGAAAGGTGAGGAGAGCTGGCCAGGTAAACAGGTGACGGGGTGGCTGGCACCACCCTGAGTCATCTCGTTAGCATTCAAGAAAATAAAAAGTTAAAAACAAACCAACAACTACAACCGAAAAAAAAAGAGAGAGTCATCTCTGCCCGGTCAGAGAGGGAAAGGAGGGGATGCGGGGGAAAGGTGTGCAGCCACCAGGGCCCACAATGACAAGGTCAGGAGTTCAGGTTCCACGCAAAGGCCGAGGTCCGGAGTTCAGGTTCCACGATTTAGAAGAGCTCTCTGGGTGCTGTGGGAAGTGTGGGTCAGGAGAGGGTGACAGGAGGTGGGGTCAAGAGGGGCTGTGGCCACAGGCTGAAGAGACAGGGCATGCGAGAGGGAGGAGTGGATGGCTCCCAGATCTCTGTCCCCTTATATGGGTAGTGAGGTCCAAGGGCCTCAGTTCCGATGTCACCAGCCCAGGTGGTTCCATGAGGTGGAGGGAACAGGGCTGACATAATACCATGCCAGATGTGCGCAGCTGTGTGTGAGTAAACACCCAGGCCCTTCCCTGGCCCCCCCACCCCTCCCCGCCCCC
Source organism: Pan troglodytes (assembly GCF_028858775.2). NCBI lineage: Eukaryota > Metazoa > Chordata > Mammalia > Primates > Hominidae > Pan > Pan troglodytes. The sequence goes on along the minus strand of NC_072418.2, from coordinate 12,982,107 downwards.
TCCACCCTGTCCCGTTACCTCCTCGCCAGAGCGGAGAGCGGATGCTGCCATGCCGGGCCCGCCCAGTGCCTTTCTGCGGCCAAGGCTTCCGGCCACCGCCCCGCACCTCGGCTCTCGTCTTGGTCTTGGCATAGCTCTGGAGGCACAAAGAGGAGGGGGGTCAGGTCCACGAGGCAGGTGTCAGGGAGCCGGGCAGATCAGTCCTGCCACGGGGAAGTCAGACAGGAGGCACCATGATGACGGGCTCTCTCTGGCCAAGCACAGAGTACTTGGGGAGCGAGGAGGAGGGTAAAGAAGTCACAGCTCCTGCCCCACGCCAGCCTCACAAAGGCAGGGGCCCTGCCACCGGGCACGCAGGGGGTGCTCGGTATTTTCTGAACTATTGATTTTTTTTTTTGAGACAGTCTCACTCTGTCACCCAGGCTGTGGAGTGCAAGTGGTGTGACCTTGGCTCACTGCAACCTCTGATTCCTAGATTCAAGCGATTCTCCTGCCTCAGCCTCCCTAGTAGCTGAGATTACGGGTGCCTGTCACCATGCCCGGCTAATTTTTTTTTTTGAGATGGAGTCTCGCTCTGTCGCCCACGCTGGAGTGCAGTGGCGCGATCTCGGCTCACTGCAACCTCCGCCTCCCAGGTTCAAGCAATTCTCCTGTCTCAGCCTCCAGAGTAGCTGGGACTACAGGCGCCCGCTACCATGCCCAACTAATATTTGTATTTTTAGTAGAGATGGGGTTTCACCATATTGGTCAGGCTGGTCTCGACCTCCCGACCTCGTGATCCATCCGCCTCGGCCTCCCAAAGTACTGGGATTACAGGTGTGAGCCACCGCACCTGGCCCCAGCTAATTTTTTGTATTTTCAGTAGAGACGGGGTTTTGCCACGTTGACTAGGCTGGTCTGGAACTCCTGGTCTCAAGTGATCCACCTGCCTTGGCCTCCCAAAGTGCTGGGATTACAGGTGTGAGCCACCGTGCCGGCCTATTTTTTGAACAATTTTAATGTGGTTGTAGCCGCAAGGAGGGAGGGCCATGGGAAATGACACAGACAGGGAGAATCAGGAAAGAGGAGCAGGGCAAGGAAATCAGGAAGAACTCAGAATAGCAGACTGATGACTTTATTCCTAGGGTGATGGGGAGCCAGGGAAGGTGTAAGCAGGGGGAGGACTGGCCGGACCTCTGGGGTGGATGGATAAGACCCTGACTGGTAATGGATTCTTCAATGTTCTTGGCGTAAAACCCAGACTCCTCCCCACTGCTCCCACTGGCCTCTGTGGCAACACTGGCTTCCTTGTGGTCCCTGCCACGGGGCCTTTGCACACCCTGTTCCTGTTATCTCCACACTAGCCCCACTGCCTCCTTGATCTGGTTAGCTTCTACAGTAGACCCAAGGTTGAACGTCCCATTCTCTGGGACATGCTCATAATTACACATTACGTATGACCATCTGACTCACCTTCACTTCTCCTCCCATGACACTGTGACCTTCATTAGAATAGGGACTTTGCCCATCTTTTTCTTGGGGTTGTGGGGGAAGGGGTAGAGACTGGGTCTTGTTGTTTCCCAGGCTGGTCTTTCCTGGCCCCAAGCAACCCACCCACCTCAGCTTCCAGTGCTGGGATTACAGGCCTGAGCCACTTGCACCCAGCCGGACCTTGCCTGTTTTGTCCTCGTGGTCCCTGCTATATCCTCTCACCCACCACAATGCCCACATCAGTGAGTGATCAGAAAACAACTGAAAATGAGCTGGGCACGGTGGCTCACGCCTGTAATCCCAGCACTTTGGGAGGCCAAGGCAGGTAGGTTCCTTGAGGTCAGGAGTTTGAGACCAGCCTGACCAACATGGTGAAACTCCATCTCTACTAAAAATACAAAAATTAGCCTGCATGGTGGTGCACACCTATAATCCCAGCTACTCAGGAGGCAGAGGCAGGAGAATCGCTTGAACCCAGGAAGTGGAGGTTGCAGTGAACCAAGATTGCGCCACTGCACTCCAGCCTGGGTGACAGAGTGAGACTCCATCTCCATCTCAAAAACAAACAAAAAAAAGAGAACCAAAAATGGACCCATCAGTGAATAGTTCAGGAGACAGATGAGGCCCCAGCCGAGCAGTCCAGAGAAAACCCAGCGATGGGCTTCCTCTGGGTCCTATCCCCAACCTCCCCAGGAAGCTCCTTCCCGCCACCTTGCTCCATTTAGGCACTCACAATTCTCTTGAAGTTCTTCTGCCACATAGCAACCTGGTGCAGTATGTCCAGCCTGCGGGGAGGAAGGACACATGAGAAGCCCAACTCTGCTTCAAACGCTCCCACCCCACTATAGGAAAACCCAGGATTCTCCCTTCTGCCTCCAGGGCCCTGTGCGATTTGCCTCTGCCCCTCACTGACCCCATCTTGAAATTCTGCCTCAGGGCCTTGGCACTTGCTGTTCCCTCTGCCTGAAACACTCTTCTCCTGGATGGTTCTTTCTCAGCCTACAGGTATCAGCTCCAATAACTGCTGAAAGGTACCTTCTAAAGAAAGAGCCACCCTGACCAGGTGCAATGGCTCATGCCTGGAATCCTGGCACTTTGGGAGGCCAAGGCAGGTGGATCACTTGAGGCAAGGAGTAAGACCAGCCTGGGCAACATGGCAAAGTGATGTCTCTCCAAAATATACAAAGATTAGCTGGGCACGGTGGTACATGTCTGTCATTCTGGCTACTCGGGAGGCTGAGGCATGAGAATTAGTAGAACCCAGGAGGCAGAGGTTGAAGTGAGCTGAGAGCGTGCCATTGCACTCCAGCCTGGGCGACAAGAGCGAAACTTCATCTCAAAAAAAAAAAAAAAAGCCACCCCTTCTTCCTTGTTTTTCCTACCATTACTTTTTTCCTGCTATTACACTCCACTTATTGCCACCTTCTTCAGGGACTGGTTTTCCTCTCTAGTTCTATACCATTCCATACAGTCACATACTCAACATCTGAAACATGGCCAGTGCCCCATGCTACAATGTGATTTCGACATAGTTTTAAATACAGGTTAAATACATTATTGAAATCAATTTCACCTGTTTTTTTTTTTTTTTTGAGATGGAGTCTGTCTCTGTCGCCCAGGCTGGAGTGCAGTAGTATAATCACGGCTCACTGCAACCTCCATCTCCCCAGGTGCAAGCGATTCTCATGCCTCAGCCTCCTGAGTAGCTGGGACTACAGGCTTGCACTAAGACGTCCGGCTAATTTTTGTATTTTTAGTAGAGACGGGGTTTCACCATGTTGGCCAGGCTGGTCTGCAACTCCTGGTTTCAAGTGATCCGCCCACCTCGGCCTCCCAATGTGCTGGGATTACAGATGTGAGCCACAGTAACTGGCCCCTACATTTTCTTTTCTTTCTTTTTTTTTTTTTTTTTTTTGAGACAGAGTGTTGCCCAGGATGGAGTGCAGTGGCGCGATCTCGGCTCACTGCAAGCTCCGCCTCCCGGGTTCACGCCATTCTCTTGCCTCAGCCTCCAGAGTACCTGGGACTACAGACGCCCGCCACCACGCGCGGCTAATTTTTTTTTTTTTGTATTTTTAGTAGAGACGGGGTTTCACCATGTTAGCCAGGATGGTCTCGATCTCCTGACCTCGTGATCCGCCCGCCTTGGCCTCCCAAAGTGCTGGGATTACAGGCGTGAGCCACTGCGCCCAGGGTGGCCCCTACATTTTCTTAGAGATGTTATGAACAGCAGGGTAACTAAAATGCAAACAGCCTCTTCCAGGCACCGAGGAATGGTTTAGTCTTTTTAGTGCTCTTATTTGCAAAAACCAGTTAACAAAGATTATCAACATTTCTATAGAACTTATTATGTGCCAGAATTAAGTCATTTATTCATGACAGCAACCTCCCGACCGCTGACAAAATAGGGACACTGAGGGACAAGAGGGGAAGGCAGGATTTGAACCTAATCAGTCGGGCTCCAGAATTCTGTCTCCCTAACCCTTAGATGATGTCACCTCTCAGGCTTCAATCTCACACAGCGCTACAGTTTTGTCATCGTTCCCCTTTGACAGGTGGAGAAACGGAGGCTGTAGAAATTCAGCACTTTCCCAAGGGTACAAGCCCAAAGTCATCGTGACTCCTGAAATCCCGCTCTTCATCCCTCTGCCACTCAGTTCACCATTACAGCCCTCGCTCACCTGGGCGCGGTGGCGAAAACATCGGGGTGCAGGTCGGCCAGGCCCACGCGCTCCTGCTCGAAGCCCCGCAAGGACTCGACCCAGGCCTGCACTGGGCGTCGATGAGTGGGTACCGGGAGCTCGACTTTGCGCAGCACGGGCTCCGGGAGACCTGGAGCGATTGCGGGGGTCAGAGGTTAGGGTCAAGGGTCAGACCTCTCTGTCGCCGCCCTTCCTGGAGCCACCCCGGTTGCCTTACCCTCGCTCGCCACCTGCTCCGGGTTCTCGGTCGCACGCGCTGCCTCTTCCGCCAGGGAACTCAGGCCCTGCAAGGGTTGGGCGAAAGTGAGAGACGACCCCTGGACACCCCCAAATTTCATCCTTCGACCACGCCTCCAGCCCCTGGCCTCACCTGGCAGCCGGTAGGCCGAAGCCAGGCCCGCGCCCCGGCCCGGACCAACTGCAGCATCGCCGCGCAGCCTCCCACGCCGCGGGAGGTCAAGGCCACTGGAGCCTCGCGAGGCGCCGCTGGATGACGTCACGCACGCGACGCCGCCCTACCCGCCGCGACTCCGCGCTGGAAAGCGGGGTGTGCAAAACCGAAGATGGAGGGGGTCCGACCCGGCGTGCCCAGACCTCCACCCCAGGACTAACCCCCAGATCCAATTTTCACTCCTGCCTCAAGGACCCTCCGTAACACTGGGGAACGCGACCTCACAGCAAGAAGACCCAGCTTCCGTAGGCCTAGCATACTTTGGGTCCCGCCTCCGACGAGCCGGTGCAGGAATTCAGCCAATGAGACCTCTCTGGCCCAATTCAGCCAATGACTGTTAAGCCTGAAGGAGTGACCCCCGCCCATAAGTGGGCAGTTCTGGAGCGAGCAACTAAGGAATACAGCCAATAACGCTTAAACTTTTGCTGTTGGTCACGCCCACCGGGCCACGCCTTCATCCCGCCTCCAAGGCTGTCGGAGATGGTTTTTTCTTTATCCAGTTATGTGGTTTTGTTTTTTTATTTGTTTTGTTGTTGTTGTTGTTGTTGTTGTTGTTTTTTGAGACGGAGTCTTGCTCTGTTGCCCAGGCTGGAGTGCAGTGGCGCGATCTCGGCTCACTGCAAGCTCCGCCTACTAGGTTCACGCCATTCTCCTGCCTCAGCCTCCCGAGTAGCTGGGACTGCAGGCGCCCGCCACCACGCCTGGCTAATTTTTTGTATTTTTAGTAGAGACGGGTATCACCGCGTTAGCCAGGATGGTCTCGATCTCCTGACCTCGTGATCCGCCCGCCTCAGCCTTCCAAAGTGCTGGGATTACAGGCGTGAGCCACCGTGCCTGGCGTTTTTTCATTTGTTTAAAGGCAGGGCCTTATTGCCCTCAGAAAGCCTTCAGGATTGGGCCTGCCAGACCATGCCTCCCAGTTTAGATTCCCCAGGGCAGGGCCATGTCCCCCCGAAACCCCTCAGATTAGGTATTTGTGTCCCTTACCCCCTAGACCAGGGTCCTCTCCCCTACCCCTTTAAACCAGGTCCCGTCCCCTCTCAGACCTTCCAGGGCTCTCCAAGGACAGAACAAAGTGGGGAGTCCACAGATCCTGGACTGCCTCCCTTGTCGCCCCCTAACAAATCCGAATGCTTATTTTTAGTTTCTTTGTTTTGGTTTTTAGAGACAAGGTCTTCCTCTGTCGCCCAGGCTGGAGTGCAATGGGCAAGATCATGGCTTACTGCAGCCTCGACCTCCAGAGCTCAAGGGATTCTCCTGCCTCTGTCTCCTGAGTAGCTGGTCTACAGGTGCGCAAGCCCGGCTCATTTTTGTATTGTATTTTTTTATTTTGTATTTGTATTTTGAGATGGAGTATCGCTCTGTCGCCCAGGCCGGAGTGCAGTGGTGCGAGATCGCACATCTCGGCCTCCCGGGTTCAAGCGATTCCCTGCCTCAGCTTACCGAGTAGCTGGGACTACAGGCGCCCGCCACCACGCGCGGCTAACTTTTTGTATTTTTAGTAGAGAGGGGGTTTCACCGTGTTAGCCAGGATGGTCTCAATCTCCTGACCTCGTGATCCGCCCGCCTCGGCTTCCCAAAGTGCTGGGATTACAGGCGTGAGCCACCGAGCCCGGCCCTAATTTTCGTGTTTTTATTAGAGACAGTGTGGCACCACGTTGGCCAGGCTGGTCTTGAACTCCTGACCTCAGGTGATCCACCCGCCTCGGCCTCCCAAAGTGCTGGGATTACAGGCCTGAGCCACCGCGCCCGGCCTAATTTTTTTTTTTTTTTTGTAGAGATGGCGGGGGGTGGGTCTCCCAATGTTGCCCAGGCTGGTCTTGAACTCCTGGGCTCAAGCAATTCTCCCGCATTGGTCCCCCAAAATGCTGGGATTACAGGCATGAGCTACTGTGGCCCACCCATTTTTAGGTTCTTTACCATGTTCCCGATAGACCTCCAGGGGGCGCCACCGGATCATAGCCGGCTTCCCTACCAGTCCAGGGCTGTCTACTTGGAGGCCAGTGCGTTCTGGACAGAGCACAGCTGACAACGTGGTCTGTGAACCAACCTCATTTTCCTCTGCTGGAAAAGGAGGTTATGAGATTTCAGTGACGTAATGGAGGCAAAGCTTCCCATGCCTGGTACAAGGTGAAAAGTCAATAAATAGCATTATTATTCTTTTTTTTTTGAGACAGAATCTCACTCTGTTGCCCAGGCTGGAGTGCAGTAGCGCGATCTTGGTTCACTGCAACCTCCGCCTCCCGGGTTCAAGCGATTCTCCTGCCTCAGCCTCCCGAGTAGCTGGGATTACAGGCGCCCGCCACTACGCCCAGCTAATTTTTATTTTTATTTTTATTTTTATTTTTTATTTTTAGTAGAGACAGGGTTTCACCATTTTGGCCAGGCTGGTCTCGAACTCCCGACCTCAGGTGATCCACCCGACTCGGCCTCCCAAAGTGCTGGGATTACAGGCGTGAGCCACCGCGCCTGGCCTCTACCAAAAATTTAAAAATTAGCTAGGTGTGATGGTATATGCCTGTGGTCCCAGCTAATGGGGAGGCTAAGGCAGAAGGATCACCTGAACCGAAGAGATTGAGGCTGCAGTGAGCCATGTTCACGCCACTGTACTCCAGCCTGGGTGACAGACTAAGATCCTGTCTCAAAAAAAAAAAAAAAAAATGTGGCCGGGTGCAGTGGCTCACGCCTGTAATCCCAGCACTTTGGGAGGCCAAGGTGGGCGAATCACGAGTCAGGAGTTCGAGACCAGCCTGGCCAACATGGTGAAACCTTATCTCTACTAAAAATACAAAAAAATTAGCTGGGCGTAGTGGCGGGCACCTGTAATCCCAGCTACTCGGGAGGCTGACGCAGGAGAATCGCTTCAACCCGGGAGGCAGAGGTTGCAGTGAGCCGAGATCCCGCACCGCACTCCAGCCCATGCAACGAGTGAGACTCTGTCTCAAAAAAAAAAAAAAAAAAAAAAGAAAGAAAGAAAGAAAGAAAAAGTATAGTGTATTTCATTGTGTATTTTATCCCTGCAAGAATAACTGAATGCGGCTGGGCGTGGTGGCTCATGCCTATAATCCCAGCACTTTGGGAGTCCGAGGCGGGTGGATCACCTGAGGTCATGGGTTCGAAACCATCCTGGCCAATATGCCAAAACCCCATCTTTACTAAAAATACAAAATTAGCCGAGCATGGTGGCGCATGCCTGTAATTCCAGCTACTTGGAAGGCTGAGGCAGGAGAATTGCTTTAACTTGGGAGGCGGAGGTTGCAGTGAGCTGATACCGCACCATTGCACTCCAGCCTGGGCAACAAGAGTGAAACTCCATTTCTAAATAAATAAATAAATAACTGTGGATGCATGTTTAAGACTCTATGTATTTTGCAACTTTAAAAGGTCTTTTAATCGTTTATTTTGTTGCTGTTGTTTTTGAGACAGGATCTCACCCTGTTACCAGTCTGTAGTGCAGTGTAACGATTATAGTTCACTGTAGTCTTGAATTCCTGGCCTCAGATGATCCTCTGCTGCAGCCACCTAAGTAGCTGAGGCCACAGGCATGTTCCATCATGCCCAGCAATTTTTTTTTTTTTTGTAGAGGCAGAGGTCTTGCTTTGTTGTCCAGGCTGGTCTTGAACTCCTGTTCTCAAGTGATGCTCCCTACCTGGCTAATGTTTGTATTTTTCGTAGAGACAAGGTTTCACCATGTTGGTCAGGCTGGCCTCGGACTCCTGACCTCATGTGATCCACCCGCCTCAGCCTCCCAAAGTGCTGGGATTATAGGCGTGAGCCACTGCGCCTGGCCTATTGTATATTTTCATTGGTCATTCATACACCTGGTAGAGATAATTTCAAAAATTACAAAAAATTACAAAGATTACTAGAGTGAAAATTCTGTCTACTCTTATCTGTGCCCCCTACCCCCAGTTCTTCTCCCAGAAGCCACCACTACAATCAACCTCCTGTGTGTCTACTCCAAAATCCGGTGTATGATTTTACAGGCAGATTTGCAAGTCTGTTCCACACCAGAGAGTTTAGATTTTATGTGGCAAATGATGGAACAGTATTTCATTTCTTTCTTTTTTCTTGTTTCATAGAGACAGGGTCTCGCCATGTTGCCCAGGCAGATCTCAAACTTCTGGGCTCAAGTGATCTGCCCGCCTTGGCCTCCCAAAGTGCTGCGATTATGGGTGTGAGTCACCTCGCCTGGCTTTTTTTTTTTTTTTTTTTTGAGACGGAGTCTCGCTCTGTCGCCCAGGCTGGAGTGCAGTGGCGTGATCTTGGCTCACTGCAAGCTCCGCCTCCCAGGTTCACGCCATTCTCCCGCCTCAGCCTCCCGAGTAGCTGGGACTACAGGTGCCCGCCACCACGCCTGGCTAATTTTTGTATTTTTAGTAGAGACGGTTTCACCATGTTAGCCAGGATGGTCTCAAACTCCTGACCTTGTGATTCCACCCCTCATCCCCCACAACAGATCTGTACCATCCATCCATGCCCTGTGCCTTTTTTTTTTTTTTTTTTTTTGAGACACAGTCTCATTCTGTCACCCAGGCTAGAATGCAGTGGTGCGATCCCGGCTCACTGTAACCTCCTCCACCTCCCGGGTTCAAGCAATTCTCCTGCCTCAACCTCCTGAGTAGCTGGGATTACAGGCAGACGCCACCACGCCCAGCTAATTTTTGTATTTTTAGTAGAGACGGGGTTCTGCCATGTTGGCCAGGCTGGTCTCGAACTCCTGACCTCAAGTGATCCGCCTGCCTCAGCCTCCCAAAGTGCTGGGATTACAGGCATGAGCCACCACACTAGGCCACCTGGCTTAGTTTCTTAGTGATTTATTAGGCACCTACTGTGCACCACTGGTACACCAGTAAATCCAGCAAACACTTTTGAAATATTCACAGTCCAATGCAGAGGCCTGAAGGATCAGAGTTCAGGAGGGGAGTCTACAGGGTCTGTGGGCGTCCACAGGAGGAATTCCCAACCACGGGGGCAGGGTCTTGGGGTGGTCTTATGAAGCTGTAGCCTGAGAGCTAAGGCTTGAGGACTTTGTCCAGAGGAGAAAGTCTGTTTCAGGTTGAGAGAACAGCAGTCGCAGAGGCCAGGAGTGAGGAAAGACTGACAGGGGGCAGAGGTGGCTGAACCTTTCTGACTACCCACTGCATGCTTCCTTTGTTTTTGTTGTTGTTGTTTGAGACAGGGTCTCACTCTGTCACCCAGGCTGGAGTGCAGTGGTGTGATTTCAGCTCACTGAAACCTCTGTGCTGGTGTGCGACTGTAGTCCCAGCTTCTCAGGAGGCTAAGATGGGAGGATCACTTGAACCCGGGAGGCGGAGGTTGCAGTGAGCTGAGATTGCGCCACTGCACTCCAGCCCAGGTGACAGATCGAGACTTTGTCTCAAAAAAATAAAAAAGCAAATCTTCACCCCTGACCCTTCTGACCCTCTTCTCTTGCCCTATATTAATATTTATCTTCTTTTTTTTGAGACAGTGTTCCACTCTGCCACCCAGGCTGGAGTGCAATGTCGAGATCTTGGTTCACTGCAACCTCTGTCTCCGGGGCTCAAGTGATCCTCCCACCTTGGTCTTTTGAGTAGCTGGGACTACACGTGTGTGCTACCACACCTGGCTATTTAAAAATATATATATATTTGTAGACACGAGGTCTCACCACATTGCCCAGGCTAGTCTTAGACTCCTCGGCTCCAGCAGTCTTCCTGCCTTAGCCTCCCAAAGTGCTGGGATTACAGATGTGAGCCACCACATCTGGCCTAATGGTTATCTTCTTCTTCTTCTTTTTTTTTTTTTTGAGACAGAGTTTTGCTCTTGTTGCCTAGGCTAGAGTGCAATGGCACAGTCTCAGCTTACTGCAACCTCCATCTCCCAGGTTCAAGCGATTCTCCTGCCTTAGCCTCCCAAGTAGCTGGGATTACAGGCGCCTGCCACCACACTCGGCTAATTTTTTTGTATTTTGAATAGAGATGGGGTTTCACCATGTTGGCCAGGCTGGTCTCAAACTCCTGACCTTGTGATCTGCCCACCTCGGCCTCCCAAAGTGCTGGGATTACAGGCGTGAGCCACTGCACCTGGCTAAAAATGCTTTTTGTCTGCCTCTCCCATTAGAATGTAAACTCACCCAAGGCTGGAATTTTCCTCTATCCTATTACCTGCTGTAGCTTCAGCACTCAGCATAGTGTCTGGACCACAGTACATGCTCAATAAATGTTTCTTTAGTTCTTTTGTTTTTCTTTTTAGAGACAGAGTCTCACTCTGTCACTTAGGCTGGAGTGCAGTGGCATGATCATAGTTCACTGCAGCCTGCAGCTCCCGGGCTCAAGTAATCCTCCTGCCTCAGCCTCCCGAGTAGCTGGGACCACAGGCATGCACCACCACACCCAGCTAATAAATGTTTCCTGAGTGAATTCCTTTGTTCATCCTGTTGCAGGGGTATTGCTAACAACAGAGGACTTTCTCCCTGTGTCCCTGGGTCTCAAATCTCTGTCCACCTGAGGTCACCGGGCACGTAAGGTGCCCATACATGATTATTCATTCAGTAACACTGGTTTGAATCCAGGCACTGCCACTAATTGGCTGGACGGCCTTGGGCAAGTGGGAGCTGTGGCCTCCTAATCTGTAAGTGAAATACACACAAACCCTCCCCTATGGGGCTGTGTTGAGAATGAATTCTTCCTTCCACCCTCACTCCTCATCATCTGTTACCCATCCCCTAGAGGTAGGCTGTAAACATCTGAGTCAGGTCACTTCCCTCTTCTGCTTAGAACCCTCAGTGCCTTCATTTCACTTAGTACTAAAACCAAAGTCCTCATGCAACCCTCAAGTCCCCGCAGGACCTGCCCTCACCTTCCATTCTCCTGTTCCCCTTCCTCCATGGCTTTAGCCGCCCTGGCCTCCTCACCAGAACCCAGAACCCACCAATCACATTCCATTTCCCCGTTAATATCTATTTTTGTTTCTTTTATTATTTTATTCTTTTAAAAAACATGCTGAGGGCCAGGCGTGGTGGCTCACACCTGTAATCCCAGCACTTAGAGAGGCCGAGGTGGGCAGATGACTTGAGGTCAGGAGTTCGAGGCCAGCCTGGCCAACGTGGTGAAACCTTGTCTCTCTAAAAATACAAAAATTAGCCAGGTGTGGTGGCAGGCGCCTGTAATCCCAGCTACTTGGGAGGCTGAGGCAGGAGAATTGTTTGAACCTGGGAGGCGGAGGTTGTAGTGAGCTGTGATTATGCCACTGCATTCCAGCCTGGGTGACAGTGAGACACTGTCTCAAATAAAACAAAACAAAAAACAAAACAAAACATGATGGAGTCTCACTATGCTGCCCAGGCTGGTCTCCAACTCCTGGCCTCTAGTGATTCACCACTTTAGCCTCTCAAAATTCTGGGATTACAAGCTTCAGACACCATGCCCAGCCTCCCCTGAATATCTGTATGTCTCACTCTTTCATCTCCTTTGGCTCTTTACTGAAATGCCACCTTCTTAGGTGACAATGCATCTAAACTTATCCTTCCCTTCCTACTCCAGCTTTTATTTTTTATCTTTTAGAGGCAGAGTCTCCGTCTGTCGCCCAGGCTGGAGTGCAGTGGCAGGATCATAGGTCATGGCAACCTCTACCTCCTGGGCTCAAGCCATCCTCACACTCAGCCTCCTGAGTAGCTGGGACTACAGGCACATGCCACCACACTGGGCTGACTTGTTTTATTTTTGGTAGAGACAGAGACCCACTGTGCTGGCCAGGCTGGTCTCAAATTCCTGGCCTCAAGCTGTCCTCCAGCCTCGGCTTCCCAAAGTGCTGGAATTACAGGCATGAGCCACTGCACCTGGTCCCTACCCCAGTTTACACAGCATTCCCCAACTGGCATATTGATTATGAGTCTTTTTTTTTTTTTTTTTGAGACGGAGTTTCACTCTTGTTGTCCAGGCTGGAGTGCAATGGCATGATCTCTGCTCACTGCAACCTCCGCCTCCTGGGTTCAAGTGATTCTCCTACCTCAGTCTCCTGAGCAGCTGGGACTACAGACACACGCCACCACACCCAGCTAATTTTCGTATTTTTAGTAGAGACGGGGTTTCACCATGTTGGCCAGGATGGTATCGATCTCTTGACCTCGTGATCCGCCTGCCTCAGCCTCCCAAAGTGCTGGGATTACAGGCGTGAGCCACTGCACCCGGCCTTTTTGTATTTTTAGTAGAGACACGGTTTCACCGTGTTGTCCAGGCTGGTCTCAAACACCTGGCCTCAAGTGATCTGCCCGCCTTGGCCTCCCAAAGTGCTGGGATTACAAGTGTGAGCCACCACGTCCGGCCCCCAGTTATGAGTCTTAATAAAAGGGCAGTAACGACCAGGGGACCTTCACACCAAAAGGCTCAAAGTTTGACCATTTTGATCCAAGCCTGGGGAGAGGTCAAAGGTCAGTGCAATCAGCCCTCTCCTGTGGCTCAAAGGCTCAATTGCAGGTGACCTGTGTCCTTGGTAGTGCGGGACCAGCATCAACCCTGTAATCCAGAGAGGGTCTTTGCTGGCTGTGGGTATCACACCAATTTAGGGGGCACATATCAGATGCGGGAAGGCCCCTCCACATCTGGCCTCAGCTTTTCCTCCATTACTGAACAAGGGTTCTCACAAAGGCCAGGGGTCAGGGCTGCAATACTGGGGGGCAGCCCTCCAAAAAGAAGGTACAGAGCATGAGGTCGGTGGCTAAAGTGATCCGCCCAACTCAGCCTCCCAAAATGTAGGGATTACAGGCTTGAGCCACCTCACCCAGTCAATTTTCTTCATCTTTAAAATGGGATTGGCTGGGTGTAATGGCTCACGCCTGTAATCAGCACTTTGGGAAGCCGAGGAGGGTGGATCATTTAAGGTCAGGAGTTTGAGACCAACCTGACCAACATGATGAAACCCCGTCTCTACTAAAAATACAAAAATTAGCCCGGCATGGTGGCGGGCGCCTGTAATTCCAGCTACTCAGGAGGCTGAGTGACGAGAATTGCTTGAGCCCGGGAGGCAGAGGTTGCAGTGAGCCAAGATTGCGCCACTGCACTTCAGCCTGGGTGACAGAGCAAGACTCCATCTCAAAAAAAAAAAAAAAAAAAAGTACAGGGCATGGATGGATGACACAGATCTGTTGGTGGGGGGTGAGGGGTGGTCTCCTACACTAGGGAGAGGGGCCTAAAGCGCCCCTCCCCCACCAACTGTCCAAACATCTGCTGTTTGTTTTCAGCTCAGCTTGTGTGTAACTGCCAAGCTCCGTGAGGGGGCAAAGCCTCCCACGGAGGGCCTCCCCGCAGTGGGGCTGATTTGCATGGATATTTTCATTCCCTACAGTTCCCTGAGCAACCAGGACAGGCGTGAAGGGTAGAAAAAAAGCCACAGAACTAGCCCTCCAGGCAGGTGTTGGCGAGAACCAGAGAGTCCAACCTCCTTGAGGGCCTGAGACCCTGGGCATGTCACATTAGCTCTCCAGGCCTCAGTTTCCTCCTCTGTAAAATGGGGGTATAGTTGCCCCTACCCACATGGTTCTTGCAGGGCTTAAGCCTGCGAGCCCTGGCATCATCTAGTCCCTGTGCTGTTCTCCCTGCATGGCTCGGGGCTGAGCTCTGCACGGGACATCTCCCCTGCCAACTGGCTTCTGGCCACATTTAGCCAATGGGAGGCACTGGGGGCAGATTTTCCGAGAGGAAGGTAGGAGAAGCCAAGATATTTCTTTTCTCTTCTTTTCTTTTTAGAGACGGAGTTTCGCTCTTGTCGCCCAGGCTGGAGTGCAATGGCACGATCTCAGCTCACTGCAGCCTCCACCTCCTGGGTTCAAGTGATTCTCCCGCCTCAGCCTCCCAAGTAGCTGGGATTACAGGCACGCACCACCATGCCCGGCTAATTTGGCATTTTTAGTAGAGATGGGGTTTCACCATGTTGGTCAGACTGGTCTTGAACTCCTGACCTCAGGTGATTCACCTGCCTCAGCCGCCCAAAGTGCTGGCATTACAAGCGTGAGTCACCACACCCGGCCTCTTTTTGCTTTTTTTCTAGGGATAGGGTCTTACTCTGTCACCCAGGCTGTAGTGCAGTGGCACAATCATAGCTCACTGCAGCCTCGACCTCCTGGGCTGACGTGATCCTTCTGCCTCAACCTCCTGAGTAGCTGGAACCACAGGTGCGTGCAACCATACATGGATTTTTTTTTTTTTTTAAGATTTTTAAAATAGAGATGGGGGTCTCCTATATTACCCAGGCTGGTCTCAAACCCCTGGCTTCAAGTGATCCTCCCACCTTGGCCTCTCAAAGTGCTGGGATTACAGTCGTGAACCACTACACCCAGCCCAAGATATTTCTCCCCATATGCCTCTGGTAGCACCTCCCATTAGATATCATCTTCCTATATGGTAATTTCTATTTAAAATTTTTACATGGTCTGCCATATCCTTTATTTTTATTATATTTTTTAAGAGATGAGGTTTGGCTATGTTGCCCAGGCCGGAGTCCAACTCCTGGGCTCAAGTGATCCTCCTGCCTCAGCCTCCCGAGTGGCTGGGACTACAGGCCTACACCACCATGCTTGGTTTATGCTAATTTTTTTTTTTTTTTTTTTTGAGATGGAGTTTCGCTCTTGTTGCCCAGGCTGGAGTGCAATGGTGCGATCTCGGCTCACCGCAACCTCCACCTCCTGGGTTCAAGCGATTCTCCTGCCTCAGCCTCCCTAGTAGCTGGGATCACAGGCATGTGCCAGCACGCCTGGCTACTTTTTTTTTTTTTTTTTTGAGACGGAGTCTCACTCTGTCGCCCAGGCTGGAGGGCAGTGGCGTGATCTCGGCTCACTGCAAGCTCCGCCTCCCGGGTTCACGCCATTCTCCTGCCTCAGCCTTCCGAGTAGCTGGGACTACAGGTGCCTGCCACCACGCCTGGCTAATTCTTTGTATTTTTAGTAGAGACGGGTTTCACCGTGTTAGCCAGGATGGTCTCGATCTCCTGACCTCATGATCCACCTGCCTTGGCCTCCCAGAGTGCTGGGATTACAGGCATGAGCCACTGCGCCCAGCCACACCCGGCTAATTTTGTATTTTTAGTAGAGACACGGTTTCTCCATGTTGGTCAGCCTGGTCTCGAATTCCCGACCTCAGGTGATCCGCCCGCCTCGGCCTTCCAAAGTGCTGGGATTACAGGCATGAGCCACTGTGCCCGGCCTATGCTAATTTTAAAATAATCTCTGCATCCGTTTTGTTTTGTTTTGTTTTGTTTTAGACAAAGTCTTACTCTTTCACCCAGGCTGGAGTTCAGTGGTGCAATCTCAGCTCACTGCAACCTCCGCCTCCCGGGTTCAAGCGATTCTCCTGCCTCAGCCTCCCAAGTAGCTGGGATTACAGGCTCCTGCCACTATGCCCAGCTAATTTTTTGTATTTTTAGTAGAGACCGGGTTTCACCGTGTTGGCCAGGCTGGTCTCGAACTCCTGACCTCGTGATTTGTCCGCCTTAGCCTCCCAAAGTGCTGGGATTACAGGCATGAGACACCGCGCCTGGCCATCGTTTGATTTTTTATCTACGTATTAAATTGACCCATATATTAAATCCCCTCTATTGGAGATACTTCTGTTTTCCTGATTAGACCCTCACTGATGTAAAGCTACTGTCAGGAGGCCAGGCAGAGTGGTTCACTCTTGTAATCTCAGTGCCCTTGGGAGACCAAGGTGGGAGGATCGCTTGAGCCCAGGAGTTCAAGTCCAGCCTGGGCAACATAGTGAGACCAACCTAACCCTCTACAAAAAATGTAAAAGTTAGCTGGGCTTGGTGTCTTGGGCCTGTAGTCCCAGCTACTGGGTAGGCTGAAGTAGGCAGATTGCTTGAACTCACGAGCTTGAGACTACAGTGAGCTATGATTGCGCCACTGCACTCCAGCCTGGGTGACAGAGCAAGACCTTATCTCTAAAAAGATAAAAACTAGGCCGGGCGCGGTGGCTCACGCCTGTAATCCCAGCACTTTGGGAGGCTGAGGCGGGTGGATCACGAGGTCAGGAGATCAAGACCATCCTGGCTAACACGGTGAAACCCCGTCTCTACTAAAAATACAAAAAATTAGCCCGGCGTACTGGCGGGTGCCTGTAGTCCCAGCTACTCGGGAGGCTGAGGCAGGAGAATGGCGTGAACCTGGGAGGCGGAGCTTGCAGTGAGCCGAGATTGCGCCACTGCACTCCAGCCTGGGCGACAGAGCCAGATTCCGTCTCGGAAAAAAAAAAAAAAAGATAAAAAATAAAAATAAATAAATCGCTTCTCGGCCTTTTGGCTAAGATCAAGAAAACAAATAAACACACAAATAATAAGGCTGCTGTGAGAATTTTTTAAACAAAAGTATTGCTTTTTTTGCACAATTTAGATACAATAAAAATCTTCCTGGCCAGGCATGGTGGCTCACGCCTGTAATCCCAGCACTTTAGGAGGCCGAGGCGGGTGGATCACAAGGTCAGGAGTTTGAGACCAGCCTGGCCAAGATGGTAACACCCCATCTCTACTAAAAATACAAAAATTAGCCAGGCGTGGTGGTGGACACCTGTAAGGTGAGGCAGGAGAATCGCTTGAACACAGGAGGCAGAGGTTGCAGCAGATCGTGCCACTGCACACTAGCCTGGGCGACAGAGCAAGACTCTGTCTCAAAAGAAAAAAAAAAAAAGAAAGAAAATCTTCCCTTTTTTGCATACAGTTGTTCACATTTCAACAAACATATATAGTCACGTAACCAAAACCACAATCAAGATGCAGAATGGTTCCATCGCCAAAAAAAAAAATTCCCCCCATGCCCCCCAACTTTTTTTTTTTTTTTTAAGACATGGTCTTACTCTGTTGCTCAGGCTGGAGTGCAGTGGTGCGATCATAGGTGACAGTGGTGTCAAACTGCTGGGCTCAGGCAATCCTCCTGCCTCAGCCTCCGGAATAGCTAGTACAGGCACGTGCCACTGTACCTGACTCATTTTTTTTTTTTTTTTTTTTTTTTGTAGAGACTGGGTCTCGCTCTGTCGCTCAGGATGGTGTCGAACTCCTGGGTTCCAGCAATTCTCTCACCTCAGCCTCTGAAAGTGCTGGGATTACAGGGGTGAGCCACTGCACCCGGTCCCACCGTGCCCTTTTGCAGTCAACCTCTCCTGTCCCAATATTTCACCGTCCCTGTAGTTTTTCTTCTCCTAGAACATTATAGAAATAGAGTCATACAGTATGCAACCTTTGCGTTGAACTTCTTTCCCTCATCCTAATGCATTTGAGAGTTCTCCATGTGGCTAGGTATCACCAGTTCCTTCTTTTTGATTTTTTATTTTTTTGAGATGGAGTTTCATTTGTTCTTGTCACCTAGTCTGGAGTGCAATGGCACAATCTCGGCTCACTGCAACCTCCACCTCCTGGGTTCAAGCAATTCTCCTGCCTCAGCCGCCTGAGTAGCTGGGATTACAGGTGCGTACCACCAAACTCAGCTAATTTTTTCGTTTTTAGTAGAGATGGGGTTTCGCTATGTTGTCCAGGCTAGTCTCGAACTCCTGACCTCAGGTGATCCGCCCGCCTCAGCCTCCCAAAGTGCTGAGATTACAGGCATGGTCTTCCATTGTGAGGATGGACTGCAGTTTATCTCTCCTTTCTCTAGCTGAGGGAGCTGCTGTGAGCTATTGAGAGTGAGTCAATATTTGTAAAACACTTAGGGCAGTAACTGGCACGTTATACACATGTCAGCTGTCATGAGCAGGCTGGGGTGGGAGGGGCTTGCTGAGAAGTTAGCCTTTTTGAGGTTCCCCTTTCCCCTAATTGTTCATCCTGCTTTCGGCGGGAAGAGAGCCCACCCCTTCCCCAGCTCGAAGGGCCAAGACTGCTTCTGGTGCAGATGTGGCAGAGGCTGGCCTCCAGTGGGAGCCTCCCCACCCCATCACTGAAGCTGAAAGTGGGCCCTGAGCCCATGGAGGAGATGAGGCTGCCGCAGTTCCCTGATGCCTGCCAAGATCAGCATCTGGGAAGCTTCTCTGTAGCCTGGGGCCCCTTCCCCCAGCGCTGGGGCGATGATGAGAAAGTTGGGATCCATCTCAGACACTTCCCAGGCAGTTCCTCCTGCCAGAGACGAGAGCCAGGGGGGTGGTGGGCAGTGGAGGCCCAGGGAGGATGGAGAACAGGCCTGCGTCTCATGGATTTCAGGGCCATGGTGGGCAACCACAGGATCTGGTTTGAAGGGCCTGGGCCTCCTGGATTTGGGGGAGTTCACAATATCTGGGGTGAAGGTAGGAATGGGGGTCAGAGGGCGTCCCTTCTCCTGGATTATGGAGAACATTCCACATCTCACTGTTGACCAATGTAGTCCTGGCTGGTAACCACTGCCTGTCTGTTCCTACCTGCTGGGGCAGAGATGGGGGTGGTGGCACAGGAATGGGGTGGAGACTCTGAATAAATAAGAAGACAGACAGCCAGGGCTGCTGGATTGAGAGGAGCCGGATGGCTCTAGTTCGAATCTCACCTCTCCTGTATGCCTCAATTTTCCTCCTTTTTTTTTTTTTTGAGATAGAGTCTCGCTCTCTCACCCAGGCTGGAGTGCAATGGCATGATCTTGGCTCACTGCAACCTCCGCCTCCCGGGTTCAAGCAATTCTTGTGCCTCAGCCTCTCGAGTAGCTGGGGTTACAGGCGCGCATCACCATACCTGGCTAATTTTTATCTTTTTAGTAGAGATGGGGTTTCGCCATGTCGGCCAGACTGGTCTCTAACTCCTGATCTCAGGTGATCCGCCTACCTTCGTCTCCCAAAGTGCTGGGATTACAGGCGTGAGCCACCGCGCCTGGTCAATTTTCCTCTTCTTTAAAATGGGATTGGCCGGGCACAGTGGCTCACACCTGTAAGAGTGTGAGCCACTTTGGGAGGCCAAGACCAAGGGACATGGAATAGATTACTTCAGGTCAGGAGTTTGAGATCAGCCTGGCCAACATGGTGAAGCCCTGTCTCCACTAAAAATATAAAGATTAGCCAGGCATGGTGGCGCGGGCCTATAATCCCAGCTACTTGGGAGGCTGAGGCAGGAGAATCGCTTGAATCCAGGAGGCGGAGGTTGCAGTGAGCCAAGATCATGCCACTGCCACTCCAGCCTGGGAGACAGAACGAGACTCCATCTCAAAAAAAAAAAAAAGGCCAGGCACGGTGGCTCACGCCTGTAATCCCAGCACTTTGGGAGGCCGAGGTGGGCAGATCAGCTTAGGTCAGGAGTTCTAGATCAGCCTGGCTAACACAGTGAAACCCCGTTTCTACTAAAAATACAAAAAATTACCCAGGTGTGGCGGCGGGTGCCTGTAATCCCAGCTACTCGGGAGGCTGAGGCAGGGGAATCCCTTAAACCTGGAAGGCGGAGGTTGCAGTGAGCTGAGATCGCGCCACTGCCCTCCAGCCTGAGTGACAGAGCGAGACTCCATCTCAAAAAAAAAAAAAAAAAAAGATGATGATTATCGTAATACCCACTTCCTCGGGTTGTGGGGACTCACAGCGCCACATCTAGCACACAGTCGGTGGCTGTGAGTGTTAGCCATTATTGTCACTGACCCTATAATTAGTGGAAGCTAGTTCAAGCCTCTTCCTTCTCCTCTATTTCCCCTGCTGGGAGTTCTCCAAGAAAAGGGCCCTGTTTCCTTCCTCCTGCACTGTTCTCTCACTCAGCCCCCTGCCCCCCGCCACCGGGGTCGGCCAAGCTCTCCTCCTGACCCCCACCAAGACCATCAGGAAGTCCAGGCCTCTAGCGTTTTCCAGTCCTCCATAGCGCTCCCTTGGCTGACCTGGCGAAGACATTGTGTTGCCTCAGAAGTGGGAGGGAGGCGGAAGTTGCATGTCGGTGTGTCTGTGTGTCCCCGGGGACATCACCTCTGTCTGGGAGCCACGGTTCCCCTGGCAGACGGCCACATATGTCTGCAGCCTTGACATCACCCCTCTGCCCCAACCCCCCAGGTCCCAGGAGAGACTGCAAATTGCTGAGCCAGCCCAGGCATATGAGGGCGGTCACTTCCTCCCCAGCCTTCAGGTCCCCACACAAGACTGAGATTTCCGCTCTGATAGCTCTCAGACGAGGAGAAAACCTAATTTTCTTCGTGCTTCCTCCTCTGCGGATTAAACACCTGGTTTCTAGAGTGTCCAGGCAACACTTCTCACTTGGTAGAGGAGGCAGTGAGGTTTTGCCAAGGTCCAAGTGCGTCCCAAGATCTGGCCCAGAACCCAGCAGACCCTGAAATCAAGCTCAGGAAAAGGGGCAAAGTCTAGAATCGACTAGTCACTTTCTGACTTTCTTCGTATCCCCCCTTCAAAGCCCCATCACCCTGTGTTAGAATTGTCTGGTTTCGGCCGGGCACGGTGGCTCACGCCTGTAATCCCAGCACTTTGGGAGGCCGAGGCAGGTGGATCGCCTGAAGTCAGGAGTTCAAGACCAGCCTGGCCAACATGGTGAAACCCCATCTCTACTGAAAATACAAAAATTAGCCGGGTGTGGTGGTGTGTGCCTGTAATCCCAGATACTTGGGAGGCTGAGGCAGGAGAATTGCTTGAACTTGGGAGGTGGAGGTTGCAGCGAGCCGAGATCTTGCCAGTGCACTCCAGCCTGGGCAACAGAGCGAGACTCTGTCTCAAAATAAATAAATAAATAAATAAAAATAATTCTCTGGTTTCTTCTCTGTCTCCTCCATCAGACTGTCAGCTTTGGATGGCAGCAACCAATTAGGCATCACCAGGCTTAGCACAGAGCATTACATGTTGTGTTACATACACACATATATTGCATGCCTATATGTAGGATTAACGTGTTGATTTTTTTTTTTTTTTTTTTTTGAGATGGGCTCTTACTATATTGCCTGGGCTGGTCTCAAATTCCTGGCCTCAAGCAAGCCTCCCGCCTCTGCCTCCCGACGTGCTAGGATTACAGTTGTGAGTTATCGTGCTTGGCCTGTTGATTTTTTTTTTTCCAGACAGTGTCTTGCTCTGTCAACTAGGCTGGAGTGCAGCAGTGTGATTTCAGCTAACTTCAACCTCCACCTCTCAGGCTCAAGTGATCCTCCCACCCCAGCCTCATGAGTAGCTGGAACTACAGGCACACACAACCATGCTTGGCTAATGTTTAATTTTTTGTTTTTTCTTTTGTAGAGATGAAGTCTCACTATATTGCGCAGGCTGATCTCAAGCTCCTGGGCACAACTGGTCTTCCCACCTTGGCCTCTCAAAGTGTTGGGATTACAGACATGAGCCACTATCCATGACCGATTTTTAAAAATTTTTAATATATTTTTTGAGATAGAGTTTCACTCTGTCGCCTAGGCTGGAGTGCAGTGGCACGATCTTGGCTCACTGCAATCTCCACCTCTCGGGTTCAAGCAGTTCTCCTGCCCCAGCCTCCAGAGTGGCTGTGACTACAGGCACCTGCTACCACGCCTGGCTAGTTTTTTGTTGGTTTTTTTTTTTTTGTTTGTTTGTTTTTTTGAGACGCAGTCTCACCGTGTTGCCCAGGCTGGAATGCAGTGGCGGGATCTCGGCTCACTGCAACCTCTGCCTCCTGGGTTCAAGTGATTCTACTGCCTCAGTAGAATTCTACTGCCCAAGTAGTTGGGACTACAGGTGTGCACCACTGTGCCCAGCTAATTTTTGTATTTTTAATAGACACCGGGTTTCACCATGTTGGCCAGACTGGTCTTGAACTCCTGACCTCGTGATCCGCCTGCCTCAGCCTTGTATTTTTAATAGAGATGGGGTTTCACCATATTGGTCAGGCTGGTCTCGAACTGCTGAATTCAGGTGATTACCTTGCCTCGACCTCTTCGTACATTTTTTTGAATTGGTAATAGAAGCTAAAGATTTCAAACAGCAGGCTGGGCGCAGTGGCTTATGCCTGTAATCCCAGCACTTTGGGAGGCTGAGGCAGGCGGATCACCTGAGGTCAGGAATTCGAGACCAGCCTGGCCAATATGGAGATACCTCATTTCAAAAAAAAAAAAAAAGATTTCAAACAGCCCTCCAGGGTATACCATGAAAAGCTGTTTCTTCTTACCTTGTTTCCCTGCCCCCTGGTTCCTCTCCCTAAGAGTAACTGTTGTGACTAGGGTCTGGTGCCTTCTCCCAGAGACAGACTGTGTGTCACAGGCAAATGTGTGTGTATTTATATAGTTCTTATAAATACACCCAGAAATGCAATGCATACTGGTCTACACTGTACTTTTTCAACTTAATATGTTGAAGACCATTTCCCATCAGTACACACAAGACTACTCCATTTATTTATTTAGTTTTATTTATTTATTTATTTAAAATGGAGTATTGCTCTGTCGCCGAGGCTGGAGTGCAATGGCATGATCTCGGCTCACTGGAACCTCTACCTCCAGGGTTCAAGCAATTCTCCTGCCTTAGCCTCCCGAGTAGCTGGGACTCCAGGTACACACTACCATTCCCAGCTAATTTTTGTACTTTTAGTACAGATGGGGTTCGCCATGTTGGCCAGCCTCGTCTTGAACTCCTGACCTCAGGTGATCCACCTGCCTTTGCCTCCCAAAGTGCTGGGGTTACAGGTGTGAGCCATTGCACCCAGCCTCTTTATTTTTATTTTATTTTATTTTTTGAGACAGAGTCTTGCTCTGTTGCCCAGGCTGAAGTCCAATAGCACCATCTTGGCTCACTGCAACCCCCGCCTCCCCGGGTTCAAGCGATTCTCCTAACTCAGCCTCCCGAGTAGCTGGGATTACAGGCGCCCGCCACCACGCCCGGCTAATTTTTTGTATTTTTAGTAAAGAAAGGGTTTTGCCATATTGGCCAGACTGGTCTCGAACTCCTGACCTCAAGTGATCCACCCACCTTGGAGTCCTAGAGTGCTGGGATTACAGGCGTGAGCCACCATGCCCAGCCAATTTTTATATTTTTTGTAGAGATGGGGTTACACCATGTTGCCCAGGCTAATCTAGAACTCCTAGGGTCAAGCAATCCACCCACCTTGGCTTCCCAAACTGTTGGGATTACAGTCGTGAGCCACCGTGCCTGGCCAGATTATGTTTATAACATATAATGTCTACATTTTCACAAATGGTACCCTCATAAAAAGCCATATTTCCCACCTGAACATAAGATCCACTGGGTTGGCCGGGCACGGTTGTTCATGCCTGTAATCCCAGCACTTTGGGAGGCCGAGGCGGGCAGATCATGAGGTCAGGAGATTGAAACCATCCTGGCCAACATGGTGAAACCTCCATCTCTACTAAAACTACAAAAATTAGCTGGGCATGGTGGCGCATGCCTGTAATCCCAGCTACTCAGGAGGCTGAGGCAGAAGAATCACTTGAACCCGGGAGGCAGAGGTTGCAGTGAGCCGAGATAGTGCCACTACATTCCAGCCTGGCGACAGAGCTAGACTCTGTCTCAAAAAAAAAAAAAAAAAAATCCATCTGGTCAAGGAGTTTTTCCTTTTTGTTGTTGTTGTTGTTGTTCACTGCTGTGCCCAGTAGGTGCATAAAAAATATTTGTTGCCAGGTGCTGTGGTTTACATTTGTAATCCCAGCACTTGGGGAGGCCGAGACAGGCGGATCACTTGAGGTCACGAGTTCGAGACCAGCCTGGCCAACATGGTGAAACCCTGTCTTTACTAAAAATACAAAAAAATCAGCCAGGTGTGGTGGCACGCGCCTGTATTTCCAGCTACTTGCGAAGCTGAGGCACAGGAATAGCTTGAACCTGGGAGGCAGAGGTTGCAGTGAGCTGAAATGGCACCACTGCACCCCAGCCTGGGAGATAAAGGAAGACTCTGTCTCAAACAAAAAAATTTTGTTGATGGAATGAGGGGCTTTCCTATCCTGTTGTCGAACTGCTGGTTACACACACACACACACACACACACACACACACACACACACACCATTCGATGAAGGTGTAGTGTCCATCATTTCCGCAGGCAGGCACACAGAAATGCCCAGGAATTAGTGAAAATTGGAAATCTGGATAGAAGACTGGGCCCGACGCTGGAAGGCAGGCACAAACTGGGCCTTGCTGGTCCCCCCACCAGAGGGGACAGTGATCTACAGAGGCAGGAAAGAGTGTGGAGTGTCCCCAGTCCCCCAAGGGAGACAGGGCAGCACCTGAATTCTGGAGTCCTATCAAGGGAGAGACTGGTCAGGCACAGTGGCTCACGCCTGTCATTCCAGCACTTTGGGAGGCTGAGGCAGTAGGATTGCTTGAATGCAGCAGTTCAAGACCAGCCTGGGCAACACAGCGAGACCCCATCTCTACAAAAAACTGCAAAAAATTAGCCAGGCATGATGGCGCACCTGTAGTCCCAGCTACTCTGGAGGCTGAGGCAGGAGGTTGAGGCTCCCGTGAGCTATGATTGAGCCACCACACTCTGGCCTGGATGACAGAGCGAGACCATGTCTCAAAAAAAGAAAAAAAAAAAAAAAGAGAGAGATCAATTTTGTCTTTGGGACAGGGCATCGCACTTAGTAGGAATTTCATTATTTGTTGGGTGGACACACAGTAGGCACTTAATGCCTATTTGCTGCGTTGACACCTAGTAGGTACTTCCAAGGCTCTTTGTTGAGTCAATAAATGTGATCTCGTGTTTTCTTCCAAGTCCAGGGTCCCAGGGGTAAGCCCAGAGGTAACCTGGGGTTGAAGACAGTTTTCAGGTTGAGGCCACCTGGCCAGGAGTACTGTGACGTCACCAGGCTGCGTGACGTTTCGCGCCGGCCGGTTCTCACGGGTGGGGGCTGGGAGGGGCAGAGTGAGAGGTCGGGGGGGCGGACAAAGGGCCCTCCGTGCAGCTCCTGTCGGCCCCCGCGTGCGCCCCGGCCAGCCGGCCGGTCACATCTGGAATTCATTGCAGCCGCCGCCGGAAAGGGGAGGAGAGGAGGGCGGGGCGAGCGGGGGGCAGAGGCGGCGGCTCTCCCCGCCCCCCTCTGTCCCTCGTCCCAGCCCCGGGACGTAGCCGAGCCCGGCTGGCAACCCCAGCCCCAGCCGCGGCCGCCCCGGGGACGCAGACGCCAAGGCCCCTCCGGCCAGGGCCGGGAGCCGGGCCGGCCTAGCCAGGTGAGCGCGCGTGGCGACAAGGAGGCAGAAAAGGCGGGCCTGGTCCCCTGAGGTCTCGGGATCCGAGCTGAGGGGCCCCAATCGGGGGGCTGGGGCGCGCACGCGCCGCCTGGGTTCCTGCTGCACGGAGCGGGTGGTCACAGTGCGCCCTCTCCAAGACTCCGGGCGGCCCCCACTGCCTCGGCCGCGAACCCCCAGACTGTGCTCCCCGCCTTTCTCAGCAGCAGGAAGTTGGCGCCGGGGAGAAGGCGGAATCCGAGCGCTTTCGACTGGAGTCTTTGGGAGGCAGGACGCCGTGCTCGGGGACCGGGGTCTTGGGGAGTGTGTTTGGGGGAGGGGTGCAGCACCCCTCCTGGCTGACTCCGGCTGAGCGAGGGCAAAAGGATGTGCGCGCCGTGGAGCCTCCAAGCCAAGGGGCGGCACCCACGGGGAGGGCGGTCGGACGTCGGGCTTTCTGCCTCGGTTTCCCCAAGTTGTTTGCCTCCTCCGGTCCCCCGGCGGGGGGCGTGGCTTTGTTTTGTAAGGAAAGAGAAAGTGACTGCGTGGCTCAGACGCCTCCTCTTTCAACTCCGGCTCAGGGATGGGTCGTGGGTGAAGGCGCGCGTGGCGCGGAACTCTCGTGGCCCCGAGCCGGGCGGAGCGTCGGAACTCGCCCCCTTCTCAGGCACGGGTTGACTCACCCGGGGATTTCCACCCCCTCCTCTGTCTCTGTCCTTGTCAGATGCTCCGGGCGCCACGCGCTGAGCCCACGGTCCCCCTCGTGGGGCGACACGGCCAGGCGCGGAACTCGCGGTGCAGCTGCTGCTGCGATCTGGTCCCCCACCCCCAGTCTTCCCAGAATCTCGAGGCGGGACCCCTGGCGGGACGGAGAGGAATCCTTCCAGTGCCGCTTGGAGACGTGGGGCCCCCGCGCGCGTGGCGGTCTCGGGGGCGGGGGGGAGAGGAGGCGTGGCTCCCGCGCGAGCGAGCGTGGATACCGCGCATTCCTAAGCCAGATAAGGAGGCCGAGAGTGCGGGCCAGCACGGGGGCGGGTCCTGCTGCCATCTCCATGGAGACACGCTGGGCTTTGCCTGGTTGATGGTGGGCGATGGGGGCGCTGCCCGCGGACCAGAGGTGTCTCCAGGCTCCTTTGTTGCTGTTTGGGTCTGGGCTGAACTTAGGAGTTTCCACCCTTGGGAACCCACTAGGGTCTCCTTTGTTCATTGGTTCATTCATTCATTCATTTGCCCATTCCACACGTTTTCTGAGTGTTTTATTTGTGCCAGGCATCCCTGTAGGGGCTGATAACTGACTTGCTCCCTGGCCTTACGCATTGACTGTCTAGGTGGAAGCCAGACAGAAAAGGAAAGATATGATAGTTTCCCATAGAGGCAAGCGCTGTGCAGATAATAAAACAAGATTCTGTGATTAGAAAAGGCTTGGAGATGGCTGCTATTGTAGACTGGGGGTCAGGGGAGTCCCCTCTGAGGAAGTGACCTTCAAATAGAAAGGTCACTTTCTATAAGGTAGGGTGGCTACCACGGGCTCCATGGGTGACCAGGGGAAACTGTAACCACAGGGCCTGCCTTTCTGAAAGATGGGGAGACAGCCATTCAAAGATTTGAGGAAAGGCCAGGCGTGGTGGCTCACGCCTGTAATCCCAGCACTTTCCTAGGCTTAGGCAGGTGAATCACCTGAAGTCAGGAGTTCCAGACCAGCCTGGCCAACATGGTGAAACCCCGTCTCTACTAAAAATACAAAAATTAGCCAGGTGTGGTGGTAGGCACCTATAATCCCAGCTACTCAGGAGGCTGAGGCAGGAGAATCACTTGAACTCAGGAGGCAGAGGTTGTGGTGAGCCGAGATCACACCACTGCACTCTAGCCTGGGCAACAGAGTGAGACTCTGTCTCAAAAAAAAAAAAATTGAGAAAAAGAGTGTGCCCCAAGAAGAACAGCAGGGATAAAGGCTTGGAGGTAGGGGTAGGGGTAGCATGGAGGACGTTTAGTGTGGTTGGAGTGGAATGGCCCTGGGGGAAGAGTGGGAGGAGGCTTCATCGGCAGGGGCCATGCTACTTGGGCTATAGGGAGCCATGGAAGAATTTGGAGTTGGGGAGTGACATGGAGTTACAAGTTTAAAAGCTCCCCCTGGCTGCTTGGTAGAGAATGGCAGGGTAGGGGGTCCTGACAACCACAGGGAAACCAAAAGGTAGGGTGGCTACCACGGGCTCCATGGGTGACCAGGGGGAACTGTAACCACAGGGCCTGCCTTTCTGGAACTGGGAGTGGGTGGAGAGGACCTTGGAAGCCACTGAGGCTTCCTCCATCCTTCCCCTCTCCTAATCTCCAGACAAACAGTCGTCTGAGTCTATCTCTCTTCCCTTCCTTCCAAACCCCATCACTTGTCCCTCCTGTTCCATTTCAGGCCTGGACATTATATGTGAGCCCAGTGGCCTCTTTCTGAGCTTCTGAGAGGGAGTCAGGGCAGACTTGGTGAAGGTGACCGGGAGACAGGCTCTGTGTCCTTCTCAAAACCTGGTAACCTTACACAGGGAGGGGACATGGGCTAGGCCACGCCATCCACCTAGGGGGTGACTCTTCTGCCAGCTCCAACCTCAGTGCCCTGCTTCCTCTTTCTGGGAGGCGTCAACCGCCCAAGTGCTTGCCTCAGTAAAGTCCGAGTGGTTAAGATGAGGCTTGGATAGAATGTGGGCCTCAGTTTCCCCTTCTCTAGGAGAGCTGCTTCTCCCTCTGTGAATGCCTTAGCCTCCCCGGGCTGCAGAAGGTGAGAGTGCAGCACCCCCAGTCTTCCTCTCAGGGAAAAAGACAGACTGCTTGGTTAGTCCCTGGGGTGCAAGGGCTGAACACATTTCATTTCGTTTTGTTTTGTTTTGTTTTGAGACAGAGTCTCGCTCTGTCACCCAGGCTGGAGTGCAATGGCTGCGATCTTGGCTCACTGCAACCTCTGCCTCCCGGGTTCAAGCGATTCTCCTGCTTCAGTCTCCCAAGTAGCTGGGATCACAGGCACACACCACCATGCCCGGCTAATTTTTTTTGTATTTTGAGTAGAGAGGGGGGGGTTTTACCATGTTGGCCAGGCTGGTCTTGAACTCATGACCTCAGGTGATAGGCCCGCCTCGGCTTCCCAGAGTGCTGGGATTACAGGCATGAGCCACTGCGCCCGGCCTAAACACATTTCTTATTTCTCCAGGAAGCCACAGCAAATCTCTTGGTGAGCAGCAGAGGGGGCGGCTGCACTGCACAGCGTGCTTCCCAGGCCTGGAAAGGGACCTTGATTCTCACTTATGAACCCCAGGAGGGGCCCAGCAGGCCAGGGCAGCCTGGGGGTGTCTGGTCGGGGTGACCCAGAGGTCAGGCTGCGGTTCAAACTCCCCCTAGGGACGTCCACATAGCATTAACTCTATCCTTAGAAAGCCTGAGCTCCCGTCGCCTATAAAGGACCCCATCAGTAGGGCTGGCCGTAGAGCGCCCCCAACTGGACCAATCAGAGGCAGAAGATGGAAAGCCCGGGCCAATAGGCAAATTGCTCAGTGCCCTTGGATTGAAAATGAGCCAATCAGGGCGTGGGCTGTTTCCGGCCCATCAGCTGTGTCTGATCCAGCCGCAGCCTGGGCCCAAGCCTGCCTGGGACTGGCTGCAGCGTGCAGAGGGCATCAAGATGCCCGGGGCTCCGTCCAGCAAGGGAACAAGGGGCCTCTGTGTGGCTATCTGGGAGGGGCAGCAGTCCCCGGGGACGTGCACAAGCCCTTGTCTGTTCCCAAACTAGGACGGATGTCCCTCCGCCCTGGGGGAGCAGCTGCCTCTATCCAGCCAGGGGCCAGGATGCCCCTTGGAGGGGGCGGCCAGGGACTGAGATGGCTGGGTGACTCCGGAAGCCTCCATCACTCCTGGGCTCAGGAGAACTGGCCTAACCAGACTTTTCTGGAACGGTGCACACAGTCCTTGCCAGACGTGTTTCTAGGGACCTGGGGAGGACTCCCCCTACTCTCCCCCCTCCCTCCCATTTAGCTACGGGCTGGAACTTCCTCTCCCTTCATGAAAGGCATACACTGCACTGGCGCCTCTGACACCCCCCAACCCTACCCCCAAGCTGGGGGAAGGCCATGGTGTCTGCCTCTCATCCTCTCTGCCGAGGAGCGCCTCTCCCCGCCCCCTCCCACCACGGCTCAGTTTTCCTTGGTGGGTGGCGATGGGGGGGGATGGGAGGGGGTAGAGGGAGGGATGGAAGAGGGTGGAGGGGAGTGATGGGAGGGGGTTGGGGGGTGACTCAGGCTTTCATGGAACAAATGCCTTACCCCCTCCCGGGCTGCACACCCCTTCACGGCTCACATGACTTCAGCAAAGCTGCCCCATCCTCCCAGCCAGGACCTCCCAGATGGGGTCTCTCCCATCCTGACTCCCCCTACATCCCGCCTTCCTCACACCGGATGTGACTGCAGAGTGAGGACTCCACCCTGTTTGTTCCAGGGGCCTCACATCTGGATTTCATCCTGGCTGGGGAGGGGGTGCCAGCGCCCTGCCCATCCCGGCAGGACCTTCTGTCCCAGGGCAGAGCTAGATGGTGCTGATGAGAACAGGCTGTTGGAGATCTCGTCTGGTTGGCTTACATCCCTTCCCTTCCCAAAGGACTGGAGGAAAGAGGGGAGCTAATAACATTTGGCAGTATTTGTTGAGTGCTTACTATGAGCTAAACGTGCCTCATGCGTCATTTAAAAGGATTTTCCCATCACCCCCATGAAGTGGGCTTTCTTCTCTCCATTGCACAGATAAGGAGGTTCAGGCTGAGACAGCGTCTAGGGACTTGCCCAGTGTTTCAGAGGTGGAATGGGAGCAAATTCTGGATTGCCTTCAAGGTCTGTGTCCTTGAAGATGGTGTGACCTCTGGGATGTTTGAATCTCAGGGCCGCCCTGGTGTCTCCCCAAGACCTTATCTTGGGAGCACCCGTGGCCTCAAGGCTTAGACCCAGCCTGAAATCCAGCATTAGTGGGTGGTAATGAATGAGCAGGGCACGGAGCTATCAGTGGTGAGACTCTCCCTGACCCAGGTCAGCATGAGGGCGCAGGCGCCTGTGTGTTCCAGAAAAGAGACAAACCCTCCAGGACCTGCCTAGGGCTTGCTCTCTGGGTAGGTGGGCAAGGTTTCTGGAAGTATTATATTTTTCATGCCATTTGGGGGAGCTTCTTTCCCTTTGAAAGCGTGTAGCTACTCAGGAGACTGATTCAGGAGGATCACTTGAACCCAGGAGTAGAGACAACTGTGAGCTATGATCATGCCACTGCACTCCAGCCTGGGTGACAGAGCAAGACCCTATCTCTAGAAAATAATAATGAAAATTAAAAGAGGCAAGATGTCATGGTTCATACCTGTAATCTCATTGCTTTGAGAGGCCGAGGAGAATTGCTTGAAGCCAGGAGTTCAGGACCAGCCTGGACAACACAGTGAGACCCAATCTCTAAAAAACAAAAAAACTAGCCAGGCGGCTGGGCCCGGTGGCTCACACTGGTAATCCCAGCGCTTTGAGAGGCCGAGGCAGGCGGATCATGAGGTCAGAAGTTCGAGACCATGCTGGCCAACATGGTGAAACCCCGTCTCTACTAAAAATAAAAAAAAAATTAGCTGGGCCTGGTGGCAGGTGCCCGTAATCCCAGCTACTCAGGAAGCTGAGGCAGGAGAATCACTTGAACCCAGGAGGAGGAGGTTGCAGTGAGCCAAGACCGTGCCGCAGCACTCCAGCCTGGGCAACAGAGGGAGACTCCATCTCAAAAAAAAAAAAAAAAAAAAAAAAAAAAAAAAAAAAAATTAGCCAGGCGTGGTGGCATGTGCTTGTAGCTGAAGCTGAGGTGGGAGGCTGAGGTGGGAGGATCACTTGAGCCCAGGAGTTCAAGGCTGCAGGGAGCTATGATTGCGCCACTGCACTCCAGCCTGAATGACAGAGCAAGACCTTGTCTTTAAAATATAGATAAATAAAATAAATAAGAAAGAGCGTAGCCTAGGGCTTATAGAGGCCGCAGAGCCAGTCTCTCTGGCCCTGCCTCTGGTTAAATTTGAGACTTTAGGAAAGTGAATTAATCTCTCTGGGTTTCCTGTCTGTAAGTGGGGATGATGATGATTCTGAATTCATGTGGCCCTTCCTCGAAGAGTAACAGAGCAGGAAATTGAATCTCAGCCCATCCGAGGCCAGAGCCCAGGTAGCAGCCACAGCTCTGACCTATTGTCTGTCTGTCTGTCTGTCTTCTCTGCAGTTCTGAGAGCCCCATGGCCCCAGCAGGCCTCTGAGCCCCACCATGGGCAGCTTGTACTCGGAGTACCTGAACCCCAACAAGGTCCAGGAACACTATAATTATACCAAGGAGACGCTGGAAACGCAGGAGACGACCTCCCGCCAGGTGGCCTCGGCCTTCATCGTCATCCTCTGTTGCGCCATTGTGGTGGAAAACCTTCTGGTGCTCATTGCGGTGGCCCGAAACAGCAAGTTCCACTCGGCAATGTACCTGTTTCTGGGCAACCTGGCCGCCTCCGATCTACTGGCAGGCGTGGCCTTCGTAGCCAATACCTTGCTCTCTGGCTCTGTCACGCTGAGGCTGACGCCTGTGCAGTGGTTTGCCCGGGAGGGCTCTGCCTTCATCACGCTCTCGGCCTCTGTCTTCAGCCTCCTGGCCATCGCCATTGAGCGCCACGTGGCCATTGCCAAGGTCAAGCTGTATGGCAGCGACAAGAGCTGCCGCATGCTCCTGCTCATCGGGGCCTCGTGGCTCATCTCGTTGGTCCTCGGTGGCCTGCCCATCCTTGGCTGGAACTGCCTGGGCCACCTCGAGGCCTGCTCCACTGTCCTGCCTCTCTACGCCAAGCATTATGTGCTGTGCGTGGTGACCATCTTCTCCATCATCCTGTTGGCCATCGTGGCCCTGTACGTGCGCATCTACTGCGTGGTCCGCTCAAGCCACGCTGACGTGGCCGCCCCGCAGACGCTAGCCCTGCTCAAGACGGTCACCATCGTGCTAGGCGTCTTTATCGTCTGCTGGCTGCCCGCTTTCAGCATCCTCCTTCTGGACTATGCCTGTCCCGTCCACTCCTGCCCGATCCTCTACAAAGCCCACTACTTTTTCGCCTTCTCCACCCTGAATTCCCTGCTCAACCCCGTCATCTACACGTGGCGCAGCCGGGACCTGCGGCGGGAGGTGCTTCGGCCGCTGCAGTGCTGTCGGCCGGGGGTGGGGGTGCAAGGACGGAGGCGGGGCGGGACCCCGGGCCACCACCTCCTGCCACTCCGCAGCTCCAGCTCCCTGGAGAGGGGCATGCACATGCCCACGTCACCCACGTTTCTGGAGGGCAACACGGTGGTCTGAGGGTGGGGGTGGACCAACAACCAGGCCAGGGCAGAGGGGTTCATGGAGAGGCCACTGGGTGACCCCAGACAGAGACGTGGGGCTACTGAGCCAGATGCCCCCGCCCCACAGACCTGGGTGATGTTGCAAATATTTCACACCTGGAAAGGCCAGATAAGGCACTGACTAGTCACATAGCAGTGTTGCAGTGCGGTCCTGAGGGCCAGTCCAGTGGCTAGTGTGACCCCTTTAGAACTGGATCCTGGGGAGGCCAGGGCAGGGGATCTGTGAAGAGCCAGGGTGAGGGCAGGCAGCATTTAAGGGGAGCTCAGGTCAGGAGCACTTTACCACCTGGTACAAAGGATTTCTTTTGTTTTTTTTTTTTGAGACGGAATCTTGCACTGCTGCCCAGGCTGGAGTGCAGTGGCGCGATCTCGGCTCACCGCAAGCCCCGCCTCCTGGGTTCATGTCGTTCTCCTGCCTCAGCCTCCCAAGTAGCTGGGACTATAGGCGCCTGCCACCACACCTGGCTAATTTTTTGTACCTTTAGTAGAGATGGGGTTTCACCGTGTTAGCCAGGATGGTCTTGATCTCCTGACCTCGTGATCCGCCCGCCTCGGCCTCCCAAAGTGCTGGGATTACAGGCGTGAGCCACCGTGCCCGGCCTTTTTTTTTTTTTTTTTTTTTGAGATGAAGTCTCGCTCTGTTGCCCAGGCTGGAGAGTGCAGTGGTACGGTCTCAGCTCACTGCAACCTCCGCCTCCCAGGTTCAAGCGATTCTCCAGCCTGAGCCTCCTGAGTAGCTGGGATTACAGGTGCCTACCACCACGCCCAGGTAATTTTTTTTTTTTTTTTTTTTTTGTATTTTTAGTAGAGACGGGGTTTCACCATGTTGGCCAGGCTGGTCTCGAACTCCTGACCTCATGATCCGCCCGTGTTGGCCTCCCAAAGTGTGGGATTACAGGCGTAAGCCACCTCACCTGGCGGTACAAAGAATTTCTGCATTTTCTTCCCTGGCCCCTAGTCCTGCACCGATTTCTCCTTTTCGAATGTATTCCTCCTGCCACCTTCTCTGGGCAACTTCGTGCGACTACAGAACCACTGTCCTGAGGAGCTAGAGGCCTCCTCTCTGACCATCCAGAGCCCAAATCCACAGCTTCCCCAAATTTCATCAGCTGCCACTTGACGACTTCTCCCCGTCTCTCTGAGGCCCGGAAACCACGGCTGGAGGTGGGGAGGGGATGGCGGCTGAGGTCCATTCCTCATTCTCAGACCTCATTGCTCAGTTGCACTATTTGGGGCACAGAATAATCACCAAAAGTGAGAAAAACGAGTTTGGGTGGCTGGGGAGGACTTTGGGACTCTTGATGCAAGGCGCAACTTGAGAAAATTCTGGGTGTGATATTTGCACAGACACCCTCCTTTCAAAAACAGCCACCCCCCAAGCTATTCTCAGCTCCACACCTGCAGCCCCAGCTAAGGTACCAGGTCTCCTGAGCAAGGCAGAGAGAAGCCTTGAGCCTTCTCTGTGCCTTCTTTCAAGAACCCCGCTGTGTCTTCTTTCAAGATTTTTTTTTTGAGACAGTTTCAAGATTTTTGTTTTGTTTTTGAGATGGAGTCTCACTGTGTCACCCAGGCTGAGGTGGCAGTGGTTCAATCTCCGTTCACTGCCACCTCCACCTCCCGGGTTCAAGCGATTCTCCTCCTTCAGCCTCTCGAGTAGCTGGGACTACAGGCACCTGCCACCATGTCTGGCTAATTTTTGTATTTTTAGTAGAGACAGGGTTTCACTACGTTGGCCAGGCTGGTCTCAAACTCCTGACCTCAAGTGATCCGCCCGCCTCGGCCTCCCCAATTGCTGGGATTACAGGCGTGAGCCACTGTGCCCGGCCTTCTTCTTTCAAGTTATATAGAATGGAGCATGGGGGTGGCAGTGGCTAGGGACATTTCCTGGGGACACTCTCCCCTAACACCCCAGAAGGACTTCACAAAAACCTGTGGATAATGGAAGGGATGTTACGGTACAAACGTATATTTATGTGTGTGTGTGTGTGTGTATGTGTGTGCGCGCGCGCGTGTGCACATAGGCGTGATGTCTGTGACCCTCCTCTCCTCGTCACATTTCCCCCAGAATGAATGCTGTCCTGTCTGCTCATGTTTGTGTTGAAGCTGCCAAAGTCGGGGAGCTCTGGTCCTGCCCAGACCCCTTTGGAATTGCTGGCCCATCCTCCCACTGGAGAGCTGGGGTGCAGCTCACCTTGGGGAAGGAAACCTCATGCCTCAGAGTAATTTGTTGTGAATGCAAAGCCTGGGGGAGCGGGTCTTTGGGGGGCAAGGAGCCAGTCAGGGGCTTGTTTCCCCTCATAGAGCTCCCCAGACGTGCCTCCGCAATGCCTGAAACCCAGACCTAGGCTAATAAACGGTTCAATTTCTGTTTCCTGTGGTTGGTGTGTCTTTTCAGGGAGCAATTTCCCCCAGGAGCGCCCCATGGCTGGGCTGGATGGAACAGGAGGGGGGCTGCTGCCTGAGTAACTCATCCTTTGCCAACCTTCCCATTCTGTGCTCCTGACACCCTTAACCCGGCCTGAGCCAGGAGAAAACAGAGGTCAACCGGGATCTTTCCCAGGGGCAACTCTCCTGCACCTCCCAGGGATTAACTCGGCCTGGGATCTCCCTGCTTTCTCTGAAAGAGACAGCCTGGCAGGTGGTGGGAGGCTCCTACATCCTCCCAATTGTATGTGCCTCCCGGGGAGCTGGAGAGATGGTTTGAGGGTGCTACAAAGAACCCAGATACCCACCCTTAGACACGGTGTTCCCAAAAGTAATGGCTGATCTTCACCGAGCACTTTCCAGGCATAAAGACTTGACTGCTCAGGAGGTGGAAGTTACTATAAACTCTTATGGAGGTGTGAGTTCAGAGAGATCAAGCAAACTGCTCAGAGTCACACAGCGCTAGTCGGGGTAGCGCCTGTCTGGATTTGAACCCAAGCAGGCTGACTCCAGACCATACTGGATCCACCACTGGGCTAGAGAGAGGCCACTCAGCTGAGTGCAGTGGCTCACTCCTATAATTCCAGCACTTTGGGAGGTTGAGGTGGGTGGGTCACTTGAGATCAGGAGTTCGAGACCAGCCTGCCAACATAGGGAAACCCCGTCTCTGCAAAAAATACAAAAATTAGCTGGGTGTGGTGGCGGGTGCCTGTAGTCCCAGCTACTCAGGAAGCTGAGGCAAGAGAATTGCTTGAATCCGGGAGGTGGAGGATGCAGTGAGCCGAGATCACGGCACTGCACTCCAGCCTGGGCGACAGAGCAGAGCAAAAAAAAAAAAAGACAGAGAGAGGCCACTCAGCTCCCTCTTTGCCGTGGAAGGAGGAGCCACGAAGTTCATCAAGAACCAGGAGAAGCCAAGACAGGATGCAGCCTCGGGTGGGTCCCTCGGTGGGTTCCCTGGTGATACTCTTCTCTTTTGTCTGCAGGCAGCCGGCTCAGTGGCTCCTTTGAAGAAAAGTCTAGAGTTTGTTTGTTTGTTTGTTTGTTTGTTTTTTGAGACAGGGTCTTGCTCTGTTGCCTAGGCTGTAGTGCAGTTGGTGCCATCATGGTTCACTTCAGCCTCCCAAGTAGCTGGGACCACAGACATGCATCACCATGCCTGGCTAATTTTTTTTTTTTTTTGTAGAGAAGGGGGGTCTCCCTATGTTGCCCAGGCTGGTCTCGAACTCCTGGGCTCAAGCGATCCTCCTGCCTCCACCTTGGCCTCCCAAAGTGCTGGGATTTCAGGCATGAACCCTTTGATGGGGGACCCTAGGCACCCAAGCTGGAGCCCCATACAGCAACACCAGCTCAAAGACTAGGACAGCCAGTGGGAGAGAAGGCAGACCGCAGAGGCTGAGGGCCTGCAACCCCCATCGGAATTCCCCTTCTCTAGCAGTTGAGACAACAACCTCTGTTTGGAAACCTGAGCCCTAGATGGGATGGGGGGTGGGGTGGGGGAAAAAGGCACAGGCCAGGCTGGAGTCAATAGATTTTCCCCAAGTACCCACAGGGTTCTCTATCTCCCCCTTCAGGACTCTGCTCAAATGCCACCTCCTCAGAAAGGAGTCACTTGCTTATTACCTGGCAGTATATATTATTAAGTTGGTGCAAAAGTCATTGCGGTTTTTGCCATTACCTTTAATAGCAAAAATTGCAATGACTTTTGCTATTTCTTTTAATGGCAAAACCCACAATGACTTTTTTTTTTTTTTTGAGATGGAGCCTCGCTCTGTCACCCAGGCTAGAGTGTATGGCCCGATCTCGGCTCACTGCAAACTCCGCCTCCTGGGTTCACACCATTCTCCTGCCTCAGCCTCCTGAGTAGCTGGGACTATGAGTGCCCGCCACCATGCCAGGCTAATTTTTTGTATTTTTTTTAGTAGAGACAGGGTTTCACCGTGTTAGCCAGGATGGTCTCAACCTCCTGACCTTGTGATCCACCCACCTCGGCCCCCCAAAGTGCTGGGATTACAGGCATGAGCCACCGTGCCCGGCCTACAATGACTTTTAATGGCAAAAACCGCAATGACTTTAGCACCAACCTAATATGTATCAATTTATCTGTCTCTACCCCCATTAAAATACAAGCACTGTGAATATAGGACTGCACCTGCCTTATTTACTAATGTATCTCCAGTGTTGTTTTTTTGTTTTTTTTTGAGACAAGGTCTTACTCTGTTACCCAGGCTCGAGTGCAGTGGTGCAATCACAGCTCACTACAGCCTCAACCTCCTGGGCTCATGGGCTCAGGTGATACTTCCACCTCAGGCTTCCTAGTAACTGGGATTATAAGCCTGCTAATTTTCTTTTTTTGTAGAGACATGATTCTGCCATGTTGCCCAGGCTGGTCTTGAACTCCTAGGCTTAAGAGATCTGCCTGCCTCAACCTCCCAAAGTGCTGAGATTACAGGTGTGAGCCAACTTGCCTGGCTATTTATGGCTCTCTAGCATTTTTTTTTTTTTTTTTTTTTTTTTTTTGATACAGGGTCTGACTCTTGTCACCCAGGCTGGAGTGCAGTGACGTAATCACAGCTCACCACAGCCTTGACCTCCTGGGCTCAAGCCATCCTCCCACCTCAATCTCCCAAGTAGGTGGAACTACAGGTATGTGCCAACACACTGGCCTGCTTTTTTGTATTGTTTGTAGAGACAGGGTTTCACCGTGTTGCCCAGGCTGCTCTCAAACTCCTGGGCTCAGTGCTCCTCCCACCTCAGCCTCCCAAAGTGCTGGGATTACAGGCATGAGCCACCATGCCTGGCTATCTCTAACATCTTAAACACTACTTGGCATGTTCCCACACCAGGGCCTTTGCACCTGCTGTTCCCTCTGCCTGGAATGCCTACACACAGTAGGTCCTTAATAAATACTTGTTGAATAAATAAAACAAAAGCAAATGGTGGTCATTTCAGTGAGTGTTAAGTGCTAGGAAGAAAATAAAATAGGGCCCGGCCAACGGTGGCTCATGCCTGTAATCCCACCACTTTGGGAGGCCGAGGCGGGCGGATCACCTGAGGTCAGGAGTTTTTTTGTTTTGTTTTGTTTTGTTTTTGAGACGGAGTCTTGTTCTGATGCCCAGGCTGGAGTGCAATGATGTGATCTCGACTCACTACAACCTCCACCTCCTGAGTTCAAGCGATTCTCCTGCCTCAGCCTCCCGAGTAGCTGGCATTACAGGCATGTGCCACCAAGCCTGGCTAATTGTTGTATTTATAGTAGAGACGGGGGTTTCACCATGTTGGTCAGGCTGGTGTCGAACTCCTGGCCTCAAGTGATCTGCTCGCCTTGGCCTCCCAAAGTGCTGGGATTACAGGCGTGAGCCACTGTGCCCAGCCAAGGTCAAGAGTTTGAAACCAGCCTGGCCAGCATGGTGAAACCCTATCTCTACTAAAAATACAAAATTAGGCCATGTGCCTAATTTTGGGATTACACCTGGGATCATGCCTGCAATCCCAGCACTTTGGGAGGCCAAGGCGGGTGGATCATGAAGTCAGGAGTTCAAGACCAGCCTGGCCAACATGGTGAAACCCTGTCTCTACTAAAAATACAAAAGCTAGCTGGGCGTGGTGGCACGCACCTGTAGTCGCAGCTACTCGGGAGGCTGAGGCAGGAGAATTCTTGAACCTGGGGGATGGAGGTTGCAGTGAGCCGAGATCGCGCCACTGCACTCCAGCCTGGGCAACAGAGTGAGACTCTGTCTCAAAAAAAAAATTAGCCGGGCGTGGTGGCTAGCGCCTGTAATCACAGCTACTGAGGAGGCTGAGGCTGGAGAATTGCTTGAACCCGGGAGGCAGAGGTTGCAGTGAGCCAAGATCGCGCCTTTGCACTCCAGCCTGGGCAACAGGAGCGAAACTGCATCTCAAAAAAAAAAAAAAAAAAAGGGGGGGGGGCATTTGTCCCTGCGACAGAACTGCTGCCACCATCGCCGTCTCTAATATCTAATATAATAATATCTAATATCTAATATAATAAGGTCTCACCACAGCCACCAGGCCTTGGGGAAGCCACAGCGTGGCCGACTGGCCAGTCAGACCCCCACCCGTGCTGCCTCCCAGCCCCTACAGATGGGGCCCTGCGCCTACAAGATCAGGCAGTTCCTGGACTGTTCGACCACTGAGAGTGACCTGTCCCTGTGTGAGGGCTTCAATGAGGCCCCAAAGCAGTGCAAGTACAACCATGGTCTGAGCTCCCTGCCTTGAAGACGTCGGTGCAGACTCGAGGGCCAGCCCTGCACCCACCTGTACCCCTTGCCCACAGCCAGACCACAACACCAGATTGTACCTGGATAGCTGGGATTGGAAGTGAGGAAGAGGTTTCTCACCCCACAGATAACCCAAGACACAAATGTGCAATTAAAAAATTTATTTTAGACCACCAAAACAAACAAAACAAAACAGAAACAAAGAAAAAAAAGAAAAGAAAATAGTGCCAGGGTGGGAGCTCACTCCTGTAATCCCAGCACTTTGGAATGCTGAGGCGAGTGGATCGCCTGAGGTCAGGAGTTTGAAACCAGCCTGGCCAGCATGGTGAAACCCCATCTCTACTAAAAATACAAAATTAGCCAGGCGTGGTGGTGGGCACCTGTAATCCCAGCTACTTGGGAGGCTGAGGCAGGAGAATTGCTTGAATGTGGGAGGTGGAGGTTGCAGTGAGCCGAGATCACGCCATTGCACTCCAGCCTGGGCAACAAGAGCGAAACTCCATCTCAAAAAAAAAAAAGAAAAGAAATGAAAAGAAGGCCGGGCGTGGTGGCTCACGCCTGTAATCCCAGCACTTGGGGAAGCTGAGATGGGAGGATCACGAGGTCAGGAGATCGAGACCATCCTGGCTAACACGGTGAAACCCCGTCTCTACTAAAAATACAAAAAATTAGCCGGGCGTGGTGGTGGGCACCTGTAGTCCCAGGCACTCGGGAGGCTGAGGCAGGAGAATGGCGTGAACCTGGGAGGCGGAGCTTGCAGTGAGCCGAGATCGCGCCACCGCACTCCAGCCTGGGTGACGGAGCAAGACTCTGTCTCAAAAAAAAAAAAAAAAAAAAGAAAGAAAAGAAAAGAAAATAGGGCCAGGCATGGTGGCTCATGCCTGTAATTCCAGCCCTTTGGGAGACCAATGCAGGAGGATCACTTGGGGCCAGGAGTTTGAGATGAGCCTGGGCAACATAGTGAGACCTCATCTGTAAAAATAAGTAAATAAATACATATATACCCTGGTGTGGTGGAACGTGTCTATAGTCCTGGCCACTCTGGAGGCTGAGGTGGGAGGATTCTTTGAGCCTAGGTGACCGAGGCTGCAATGAACTGTGGTCATGCCACTGCATTCCAGCCTGGGCAACAGAGTGAGATCCTGTCTCAAAAAATAAAAAGTCTAATGTGTGCTTGTGTGCTGGGCACTGTGAGAATCATTTGACATCTGCAAACCTCTGGAGTCCTCACAATAATCCTATAGAGTAGGTGCTATTATTGGCTTTTTGACAGATAAAGAAACCGAGGCACAGAGAGGTTAAGTAATTCACCCAAGGTCAAGTAGCATGGGAGTCAAGGGGCCAGGATTGGAACCCAGTGAGTCACTGAAGACCACAGTCATATCTTTTTAAAATGTTTTTCAGCCAGGCGCGGTGGCTCACGCCTGTAATCCCAGCACTTTGGGAGGCTGAGGCGGGCGGATCACCTGAGGTTGGGAGTTCAAGACCATCCTGACCAACATAGAGAAATCCTGTCTTTACTAAAAATGCAAAATTAGCCGGGTGTGGTGGCACATGCCTGTAATCCCAGCTACTCGGGAGGCTGAGGCAGGAGAATTGCCTGAACCCAGGAGGCAGAGGTTGTGGTAAGCCGGAGATCGCACCATTGCACTCCAGCCTTGGCAAGAAGAGCGAAACCCCGTCTCAAAAAAATTATTATTTATTTATTTATTTTTGGAGATAGAGTCTCACTCTGTCGCCCAGGCTGGAGTGCAGTGGCACAGTCTCGGCTCACTGCAACCTCCACCTCCCAGGTTCGAGAGTTTCTTCTGCCTCAGCTTCTCTAGTAGCGGTGATTACAGGCACGCACCACCACGCCTAGCTAATTTTTTTTTTTTTTTTTGAGACAGAGTTTCTCTCTTGTCACCCAGGCTGGAGTGCAATGGCGCAGTCTTGGCTCACTGCAACCTCTGCCTCCCAGGTTCAAGCGCTTCTCCCGCCTCAGCCTTCCGAGTAGCTGGGATTACAGGCGTGCACCATCATACCCAGCTAATTTTTTTGAGATGGAGTCTTGCACTGTCGCCCAGGCTGTAGTGCAATGGTGCGATCTCGGCTCACTGCAACCTCCGCCTCCCAGGTTCAAGAGATTCTCCTTGCCTCAGCCTCCCAAGTAGCTGGGATGACAGGTGCCCGCCACCATGCCTGGCTAATTTTTTTGTATTTTTAGTAGAGACAGGGTTTCACCATGTTAGCCAGGCTGGTCTCGAACTCCTGACCTCATGATTCACCCACCTTGGCCTCCCAAAGTGCTGGGATTACAGGCATGAGCCACTGCGCTGGGCCCACAATCATATCTGATCCTCCTCAATATCTGGATCTGAAGATCCCATTCGTTGATAGCTCTCAAATCTTGGAGCCCAAATTAAAGTGGTCCTTCCAGCAGGAAACACAAGATGACTTTCACCTCCTTTTTCCCCTAGGGAGGCTGTTGCCTAATAGGGACCAACAAAGGAATGACCTGGAAGAACCTGCTTAAATGCAAATTCTCAAGCTCTATGGTCAGAGATTCTGACTAAACAGGTCTGGAATGAACCTAGAAATGTGTGTTTCTTACCAGGAACCCCTAGTAATTTAAAAATATGTAGTCCTTGGCCGGAGAACAGTGGCTCACGCCTGTAATCCCAGCACTTTGGGAAGCTGAGGTGGGTGGACCACCTGAGGTCAGGAGTTTGAGACCAGCTTGACCAACATGGAGAAACCCTGTCTCTACTAAAAATACAGAATTAGCTGGGCATGGTGGCGCATGCCTGTAATCCCAGCTACTTGGGAGGCTGAGGCAGGAGAATCGCTTGAACCCTGGAGGCAGAGGTTGCGGTGAGTCAAGGCTGCACCATTGCACTCCAGCCTGGGCAACAAGAGCGAAACTCTGTCTCAAAAAAAAAAAAAAAAAAAAAATATATATATATATATATATATAGTCTTTGCACTATATTCTGTTTTGTTGTTGTTTTGGAGACAGGGTCTCACTCTGTCACCCAGACTGGAGTGCAGTGGTGCCAATTCGGCTCACCGCAGCCTCAACCTCCCAGGCTCAAGTGATTCTGTTGCCTCAGCCTCCCGAGAAGCTGGGACTGTAGGCGCTTGCCACCAAGCCTGGCTACTTTTTAAATTTTTTATTTGTAGAGATGGGCTTTTGCCATGTTCCCTAAGCTGGCCTCAAACTCCTGGGCTCAAGTGATCCTCCCATCTCGGCTTCCGAAAATGCTGGGATTACAGGTGTGAGCCACTGTGCCTGGCCCTTGCACCATATTCTAAGAAGCATTCTCGGCTCCATAATTCAGAGCAGCACTGTCATGAGCATTACAAATACGACTAATGTGAGGCAGGCAGGGGCTGAATTTTACATATTATTGAATTTTAATTAACAGAAATCATTAGCTACAATATTGGGCAGTGCAATTCTAGATTTCATATTTCTAGTTTCTGCAGCCTCTGAGTAACTGAGCTCTTTTGATTACTATCTCAACAATTTCTCTTTTCTTTTTTTTTTTTTTTTTTTTTGAGACAGAGTCTCACACTGTCGCCTGGGCTGGAGTGCAATGGCGGCTCTCAGCTCACTGCAACCTCTGCCTCCCAGGTTCAAGTGATTCTCCTGCCTCAGCCTCCCGAGTAGCTGGGATTACAGATGCCCACCACGCCTGGCTAAATTTTTTTTTTTTTTGTATTTTTTTGTAGAGACAGGGTTTCACTATGTTGGCCAGACTGGTCTCAAACTCCTGACCTTGTGATCCGCCCGTCTCGGCCTCCCAAAGTGCTGGGATTACAGGCATGAGCCACCGTGCCTGGCCCATCTCAACAATTTTTTTTTTTTTTTTTTGAGACAGCGTTTTGCTCTTGTTGCCCAGGCTGGAGTGCAATGGTGCAGCCTTGGCTCACTGCAGCCTCCACCTCCCAGGTTCAAGTGATTCTCCTGCCTCAGCCTCCCAAGTAGCTGGGATTATAGGCGCATGCCACCACGCCCGGCTAATTTTTGTATTTCTAGTAGAGACAGGGTTTCACCATGTTGGCTAGACTGGTCTCAAACTCCTGACCTCAGGTGATCCGCCTGCCTCAGCCTCCCAAAGTGCTAGAATTACAGGCGTGAGCCACCGCACCTGGCCAGAACAAGGCGTTCTCTAACATAACCTCAGTAAAATGATCAAAAGCAGAAAATCTGCAGACCTAATTAGATTTCACCCATTGTCACATCACTGACCTTTATAGCAAAAGAAAATCCCAGATCAGTTGTTGTTTCCAGTTGTCTTTTTAGTTTCTTTCACTGAGATCAATTTCTGAGCCT
Organism: Pan troglodytes; assembly: GCF_028858775.2. NCBI lineage: Eukaryota > Metazoa > Chordata > Mammalia > Primates > Hominidae > Pan > Pan troglodytes. The sequence goes on along the minus strand of NC_072418.2, from coordinate 12,938,075 downwards.
TTTTGTGTTTTGTGACCTTGACGTTTTAACAAAATGTAGGTTAGTTATTAGGCAGAATGTCTTTCAACTTGGGTTTGTCTGCTGTTTCCTTATGATTAGATTCAGGTTGTGCCTTTTTGGCAGGAAGACCCCAGCGTGTCTCTGCTATAAAGTTACTGCTTTCCGGTTTGTAATTATTAAGTTTCTTGTGGGGAGGTATGTGGAGACTCTATAAATATCCTATTATTCATCAGACTTTCACTCTTTCAGCATTCATTCTTGCCTGAATCAATTATTATTCAAAGGATTTTTTTTTTTTTTGAGACAGTGTCTCACTCTGTCGCCCAGGCTGGAGTGCAATGGTGTGATCACAACTCACTACAGCCTCGACCTCCCAGGCCCAAGCGATCCTCCTGCCTCAGCCTCTCAAGTAGCTGGGGCTACAGGTGCAAGCCACCATGTCTGGCTAATTTTTGTAAAGAAGGGTTTCGCTGTGTTGCCTAGGCTGGTCTCCAACTCTTGGGCTCAAGCAATCTACCCACCTTGGCCTCCCCAAATTATGGGATTACAGGTGTCAGCCACCACACCCAGCCAGCCTCACTGGATATTTTGAAGCAAATCTGAGGCCTCAAATAATTTCATTTGTAAATACTCCATTTTTTTATCTCTAAAAGGTAGCAACACTTAAAAAAATGCTACAATACCTTTTTTGGGCAGGGTGTGGTGGCTGACTCCTGTAATCCCAGCACTTTGGGTGGCTGAGGTGGGAAAATAGCTTGAGCACAGAGGTTGGAGGCCATCCTGGGCAACATGGTGAAACCCTGTGTCTACAAAAAAAAAAAAAAGCTGGGCATGGTGGCATGCACCTGTAGTCCCAGCTACTCGGGAGGCTGAGCGGGGAGGATTGCTTGAGCCCAGGAGGCAGAAGCTGCAGTGAGCAGAGATTGCCCACCTGCGTTCCAGCCTGGGTGACAGAGTGAGACCCCCCCATCTCAAAAGCAAAACAAAACAAAAACCGAAAAACCTTTCTGTAGAACCAAGGTCTCACTGCGTTGCCCAGGCTGGTCTGGAACTCCTGGGCTCAAGCGATCCTTCTGCCTCAGCCTCCCAAAGTGCTAGGATTACAGGCATGAGCCACTGTGCCTGGCCTTTCTTTCCACTTTTCCCTGATAACTAAGAATGATCCAGGGATTCGGATGCCATCCGCCTGACCCTGCCTTTGTAAATTCCCCACTTGGCGTTTCCCTAAAGGTTTGATCATCCATGGATAACCATTGCCTGGAACTGTTGTTTCATTAGCAGTCTTCAAAGGGTTTCTGGCTGGGCGTGGTGTGGCCCACGTCTGTAATTCCAGTGCTCTAGGAGGCTCAGGCGGGAAGATTGCTTGAGGCCAGGAATTCGAGACTAGCCTGGGCAACACAGTGAGACACCCCCAGCTCTACAAAAAATCTTAAAAATTAGTTGGGCATGGTAGCATGAACCTATAGTCCCAGCTACTCAGGAGGGCAAAGCAGGAGGATCACTTGAACCCAGGAGTTGGAGGATGCAGTGAGCTATGATGGCACCACTGCACTCCAGCCTGGGCAGTAAAGTGAGACTGCCTCTCTAAAAACAAACAAACAGAAAACCTGCAAACGATTTCTGAACCGTCTCTCCATCCTCATATCTAGCCATTTTTTTCCCATTTGTCTACAAAGCTGACATACTTGCCCAAAATTCAGACACCCAATACCACCACCTTCCCCCTTTTTTTGGACAGATTTAACTATTCTCGGATAAGAAATTCAAAGAAAGCAATACCACCACCCTTCATTGAATGTCTTATCCAAGAATAGACAAATCTGTCCAAAAAACGGGAAATGAAGTGGGTCGGATGTGATTCATTGTTGTCGGCAATTGTTGTGGCATAACTGTTAAAAGTGCATACTATCAAGTTAGGAAAAGCAGATTTGAATCTCACATCCCACACTCAACAATCCAAGTAGCCTTTGGGGATGGCACATGACAACTGTCAGCTGGCCTCATCTATAAAATGAGTATGTTACTTTATTTTTTCTGAGATGGAGTCTCACTCTGTCTCCCAGGCTGGAGTGCAGTGGCGCGATCTTGGCTCACTGCAACCTCCGCCTCCCAGGTTCAAGCGATTCTCCTGCCTCAGCCTCCCCAGGAGCTGCGATTACAGGTGCCCACCACCACGTCCAGCTAATTTTTGTATTTTTAGTAGAGACGGGGTTTCATCATGTAGCCAGGCTGGTCTCAAACTCCTGGCTTCAAGTGATCTACCTGCTTCGTGATCCACCCGCCTCGGCCTCCCAAAGTGCTGAGATTACAGGCATGAGCCACTGCACCCAGCTCATTACTTTTAATAGCAAAGATCGCAATTACCTTTGCACCAACTAATGATCCCCAACTTGCAGATTGCTTTTGGAGAATCAGCTGTGGTTAATTGGTGGTCTTTTTCCAGGAAGGAGTCTCCTCACGTGACATCCCTCTGGCTTAATTTAAGGCCAGGGCAGGCCTAGCTTTTATTCCTGCTCACCGCGGTGTAGACAGGGAAACTTTCTTTGCAGTTCAGGAGCAGACGCTGTGTATTTTCACGTCATTCTCCAGGAGGTGGGCAAGTCTCTGGCCTGTAACTGGCATTTTTTCTCTAGGGCTTGTGGCTTTCATGGACAATGGCCATGTCATGGACCCTGGCAGGCTGAAGGAGGCTGGGAAGAGTTGAGGGAGGAAGGCAGGGTGTAAGTGGCCTGGAAAGAAAGAAGGAAGCCTAAGTTTGGAGTGGGTGAGAAAAATGAAGATAAGTGCCTTGGTAATTTCTATAATCAGAATTACACAGTATGTACCCTCTTATGACTGGTTTCTTTCATACAGTGTAACGTTTTTGAAATTCACCTTTTTTTGTTTGTCTGTTTTTTCTAAGATAGGGTCTTGCTCTGTTGCCCAGGCTGGAGTACAGTGGCATAATCATAGCTCACTGCAGCCTTTATCTCCAGGGCTCAAGCGATCCTCCCACCTCAGCTTCCCGAGTAGCTGAGACCACAGGCGTGTGCCACCATGCCCAGCTAATTTAAATTTTGATTTTTTTTATTTTTTGCTGGGCGCAGTGGCTCATGTCTGTAATCTCAACTCTTTGGGATTACAAAAAAAGAAAAAAAATTAGCTGGGTGTGGTGGTGCATGCCTGTAGTCTCAGCTACTACTTGGGAGCCTGAGGCAGGGGGACTGCTTGAGCCTGGGAGGTTGAGGCTGCAGTGAGCTATGATCACATCACTACACACCAGCCTGGGTGACACAGCAAGACCCTGCCTCTAAAAAAGAAAGTTTATGACCCTTGTGTATAATATTCCATGTGAATAAGTAACTATTTATCTGTTCTATTATTGTTCATGTTGTCTTCAGCTTTTGGCTATTGTGAGTAAACTATTATGAACATTCCTTGTTCATGTCAATTGGTAGATATATACACTCATTTCAGGCATGGGATTGGTGGGTCCTGGGCAGCAGTAGACTTGGCTTTAGCAAATGTTGCCAAATCATTTTCCAAAGGGGCTATACCATTTGAGACTTCCTCCAGCAGCATAGAAGAGTTCTGGTTTTGCCAACACTTGAAAAAAATTTTTTTTTTCATTTGTGTGTGTGCGTGTGAGGGTGATACTGTATTGCGGATTGAGTTTGCATTTCCCTGATGACTAATGAAGTTGAGCAGCTTCCCACGTTAGCCTGGGCCATCTGGGCATCCTCTTTTGTGAAGTGCCTATTTAGCTCTTTTAGCCACTTGGTAAAAAAGTGATTGTCATTAAGTTGAAGGAGTTCTATATGTATTATAGGTATGAGTCTTTTGTCAGACGTATGTCTGTGGCTTTTCTTTTTTTGTTTGAGATGGAGTCTTGCTCTCTCACCCAGGCTGGAGTGCAGTGGCGCGATCTCGGCTCACTGCAACCTCCGCCTCCTGGGTTAAGCAATTCTGCCTCAGCCTCCCAAGTAGCTGGGATTACTGGTGCCCGCTACTGCGCCTGGCTAACTTTTGTATTTTTAGTAGAGGCAGGGTTTCACCATGTTGGCCAGGATGGTCTCAAACTCTTGACATCATGATCCACCCGCCTCGGCCTCCCAAAGTGCTGTGATTACAGGCGTGAGCCACCGTGCCCGGCTGTCTGTGGCTTCCTTTTTAATGGCATCTTTTGATGAACCAAAACTCATTTTCAGCTGGGCGTGGTGGCTCACACTTGTTATCCCAGCACTTTGGAAGGCCAAGGTGGAAGGGTCACTTGAGGCCAGGAGGTCAAGACCTGCCTGGGCAACATAGTAAGACCCTGTGTCGACCAAAAAAAAAAAAAATTAGCCAGGTGTGGTGGTGCATACCTATAGCCCCAGCTACTAGCTACTCTGGAGGCTGAGGTGAGAGGATCACTTGAGCCCAGGAGTCCAACATTGCAGTAAGCTGTGATTGCACCACTACACTCCAACCTGGGAGACAGTGAGACCCTGTCTCAAAAAAAAAAAAAAAAAAAAAACCCAAAAACTCATTTTCATAGAGTCCAGCATATTTTCTTTTATTAATGTGCTTTGTGTCCTGCCGAAGAAACACTTGCTTGTCCACAAGTCACATAGATGTTCTGTGTTTTATTTCAAAAGCTTTCCTGACTTTGCTTTCGTGTTTAGATATGTGATGTGTCTGAGTTGTCTTTTTTTTTTTGGAGACAGGGTCTTACTCTGTCACCCAGGTGGGAGCACAGTGGTGTGATCATGGCTCATTGCAGCCTCAACCTCTTTGGGCTCAGGTGATCCTTCCACCTCAGCCTCCAGAGTAGCTGGGACTACAGGTGCCTGCCACCATGTCCAACTAATTTTTTTTTTGAGAGGGAGTTTTGCTTTTGTTGCCCAGGCTGGAGTGCAATGGCGTGATCTCAGCTCACTGCAACCTCTGCCTCCCAGGTTCAAGCAATTCTCTTACCTCAGCCTCCCAAGTAGCTGGGATTACAGGCATGTGCCACCATGCCTGGCTGATTTTGTATTTTTAGTAGAGAAGGGGTTTCACCATGTTGGTCAGGCTGGTCTTGAACTCCTGACGTCAGGTGATCCACCCAGCCTAATTTTTGTATTTTTTTTTTTGCAGAGATGAGTCTTGTCATGTTGCTCAGGCTGGTCTTGAATTCCTATACTCAAGCAAATCCACCTGCCTCGGCCTCCCAGATTGCTGGGATTACAGGTGTGAGCCACTGCCCAGCCTGTTGGTAATTTTGATGGATATTTGTAAACTGAGCATTTAATGTGGGAAGAACAGGCTTTGTACCCTCTCTCATCTGTGTAGGGCTCCATAATACTTTATTGGGGGCTAACTACATCCTGCGTGCTTTGCTACGCACTGGGCATCGGTGGGGGTATGGCTGATGTAAATCTCAAAATATATGATCAACAGCTGGGGTAAAGGCTCCGAAAGAAAGGGCTTGACTTCTAAAAGACCATGGAACAAAGACCTGAAAGGGCTAGGGGAGGTCAGGAAAGGCTCCTTGAAGGAGGTCATGGTTGAGCCACAATAGGGAGAATAATTGTAGATTATCCAAGCAGGAGAACTGGGTGTGTAGAATAGGACTTTCCAAGCTAAGGAAACAGCACGTGCAGAAGCCTTGCAATACATATCTATGGCTGCATTAACAACAAGCCTCAAACCCCAGTAGCTCAGAACAACACCCATGCATTATATCCTGTGGTTTCTGTGGGCTGGGAATTTGGGTGCAGCTCTGTTAGGGGTCTCTCATGAGGTTACAGTCAGATATCATCTGTGGTTCCACCCATCTGCAGGTCTGATGGGGGCTGGAGTGCAGCTACTTCCAATGTGGCTCACTCACCTGGCTGATAAATTGGTTTCTCTTCCTATGGGCCTCCCTGCAGGGCTGTTTGAGCATCCTTACAATATGGCAGCTGGTTTCCTGGGGAACACAAGGTGGTGCTGCAATGCCTTTTATGATCTAGCCTTGGAAGTCCCTCACCTTCTCTTGGCCACATAAACTGGCCCTGACTATGGAAGAAGGCTTGGCAGGGCATGAATACCAAGAGGCAAGAGACATTGAGGGCCTTCTTGGAGGCTGGCCACCACAGGTCTTAGGCAGAAAGAGGCTGGAACTGTCCATGATGTGGCTCAAGTGGAGTGGGTTAATAGGTGGGCAGCAGGAGCTGAAAGGACAAGACAGGGCTGGGCACTGAGGCCTTGTGGGCTGCAGTGGAGAAGGTAGGGTTGGGTTTACCCTAAGAGCCCTGAGAAGCCATTCAGGGTCATTCGGTGAGGTGGGGAGGAGCTAACATGATCAGATTTGGGTTCTGATGAACTTCTTCTGTGGTGAATGGATGGTGAGGGGGCCAAGTAGCAGCCCAGGAATGAGGCTGGGCAGGCATCCAGCAGAAAGGTGAGGGTGACCTGGGCCAGGGGCCCAGGAGGGGCAGATCAGCTGACTCAAGGGCTCTTTGAAGGAAAAACCCACAGGGCTTGGCAGCAAGCCTCTTGTGATCCCCAACAGGGAGCTGTCTGCCTGCTCAAAGGTCCCACGAGGAGTAGGCGGCTCTACCCAGCACATGCTATGGGACTTGGGTTTCTGCAGATCTGATTCCTAGCTTAGGTAAGTCGAGCCTGGAGAGAGTGCTTCTGAGGCCCTTCCAGGGTAAGGGTGGTAAAGTGTCCCCATTGTTACTGAGTGCTGCTGTTCCTGCCCAGGGCCTCTGATGGGCCTGGCACTGAGCACGGTGTCTGGGATGACTCACCTTCAGCCTTCTGACTGACCGTAGCTCAGGACACGTGGCCAGCTCTCCACCAGCCCTCGTGCTCTGGGCTGCCTGGACCTCGGTTAGACTGGTCTCTGGGCCTCTCCTGGCCTCCCTGGAATGTGGCCTGGGAAGCAAGGAGCTATGGCCTGGCAGATCTTTCCTTTTCATTTACATTTTTTCTTTTTGGTGGGGACAGAGTCTTGTTCTGTCACCCAGGGTGGAGTGCAGTGGCATGATCTTGGCTCACTGCAACCTCCACCTCCCAGGTTCAAGTGATTCTTGTGCCTCAGCCTCCCGAGTAGCTGGAATTACAGGCGCCTGCTACCATGCCCAGCTAATTTTTGTATTTTTAGTAGAGATGAGGTTTCGCCATGGTGGCCAGTCTCGGACACCTGACCTCAAGTGATTCACTTGCCTTGGCCTCCCAGTGTGCTGGGATTACAGGCATGAGCCACCGTGCCCGGCCTAAATTTATTTTTTGTTTTTTAGAGATGTGGACTTACTCTGTTGCCCAGGCTAGAGTGCAGTAGCATGATTATAGCTCACTGCAGCCTCAAATTCCTGTCCTTAAGCAATCCTGCCCCAGCTTCCCAAAGCGCTGGGATCACAGGCATGAACCACCATGCCTGGCCTGGCAAGTCTGTCTTGTGGCATATTAGGAAATGTGACTTTGGAGGCTGAGAGGTGGAGGCAGAGTGAATGCCCATGAAATCTGTACCTGTTTTCTTTTAGAGGCTCCACTTCCTTCTCTCAGGTAAGGCATGAGCCACTGTACTCGACCTTTGTTTGGTCTTTCTTTTCTCCTTTCTTTTTTTTTTTTTTTTTTTTTTGAGACTGAGTCTCACACTTTCACCCAGGCTGGAGTGCAATGGCGCAATCTCGGCTCACTGCAATCTTGCCTCCCGGGTTCACGCCATTCTCCCGCCTCAGCCTCCCGAGTAGCTGGGATTACAGGTGCCCACCACCACGCCCAGCTAATTTTTTTTTATTTTTAGTAGAGACGGGGTTTCACCGTGTTAGCCAGGATAGTCTCAATCTCCTGACCTCGTGATCCGCCCGCCTTGGCCTCCCAAAGTGCTGGGATTACAGGCGTGAGCCACCGTGCCAGGCCTTCTCCTTTCTTTTCTTTTCTCTTTCCTTTCTCTCTCTCTTTCTCTCTCTCTCTTCCTCTCTTTCTCTCTCTTCCTCTTTCTCTCTCTCTTCCTCTTTCTCTCTCTCTTTCTCTCTCTTTTTCTCTTTCTCTCTCTCTTTCTGTCTCTCTCTCTGTCTCTTTCTGTCTCTCTCTCTCTCTTTCTCTCTCTCTCTTTGTCTCTCTCTCTCTCTCTCTTTCTCTTGCTTTCTCTCTCTCTGTGTGTCTTTCTCTCTCTCTCTTTCTTGATGGAGTCTCACTCTGTTGCCCAGGCTGGAGTGCAGTGGCACAATCTCAGCTCACTACAACCTCAAACTCCCGGGTTCAAGCGATTCTCCTGCCTCAGCCTCCCAAGTAGCTGGGATTATAGGTGTGAGCCACCGCACCCAGCTAATTTTCATATTTTTAGCAGAGATGAGGTTTAACCATTTTGGCCAGGCTGGTCTCAAATTCTTGACCTCAAGCGATCCACCTGCCTCGGCCTCCCAAAGTGCTGGGATTACAGGCGTGAGTCACTGTGCCTGGCCCTTTGTTTGAAATTTCTAGTGGTCAAGTGAACAAAGCAAATGACCCAGGAACTGGAGACAAAACTAGGTTTGTAACCTGATCTGGTTTGGGTTTCTGTTTGTGAAATGGAAATGACACTGTTGTTGGGGGAAAAACAACTTTACTTTTATTTATTTTGAGACAGGGTCTCGCTCTGTCGCCCAGGTTGGAGTGCAGTGTTGTGATCTTGGCTCACTGCAACCTCCGCCTCCCGGGTTCAAGCAATTCTCCTGTCTCAGCCTCCTGAGTAGCTGGAACTACAGGTGCACGACACCACACACGGCTAATTTTTGAGGGTTTTTTTTGAGACAGAGTCTTGTTCTGTTGCCCAGGCTTGAGTGCAATGGCACGATCTTGGCTCACTGCAACCTCCGCCTCCTGGGTTCAAGCAATTCTCCTGCCTCAGCCTTCTGGGTAGCTGGGACTACAGGTGCATGCCACCATGCCCAACTAATTTTTGTATTTTTAGTAGAGACAGGGTTTCACCATGTTGGCCAGGCTGGTCTCAACTCCTGACCTCAGGTGATCTGCCTGCCTCGGCCTCCCAAAGTGCTGGGATTACAGGTGTGAACCATCGTGTCTGGCCTAATTTTTGTGTTTTTAGTAGAGATGGAGTTTCACAATGTTAGCCAGGCTGGCCTCGAACTCCTGACCTCAGGTGATCTACCTGACTTGGCCTCGCAAAGTGCTGGGATTACAGGTGTGAGCTACCATGCCTGGCCTCATGTCCTATATGTTAATTCAACCTATATTTGCATTCCTCTGGAGCTTGTAGTCTGTGGAGGAGTCAGCACACTAAGGCCTGAAGGCCAAATCTGGCTGGCCATCTGTTTTTATAAATAAAGTTTTACTGGAACACAGTCATACCTACTCATTTACATATTGGTGATGGCTATTTCTGCACTTTGATGATGGCAGGGTTGAGTAGTTGGGGCATAGAATGTGTGGCTCATGAAACCTGAAATATTTATCTGGTTCTTTAGAGAAAATGTGTGCCAACCCCTGCTTTGTTCTTGTGGGACAGACAGATTATGATAGATAGTAAATAAGAAAATCTCAGGCTGGGCGCAGTGGCTTACACCTGTAATCCCAGCACTTTGGGAGGCGGAGGCAGGCAGATCACCTGAGGTCAGGAGTTCGAGACCAGCCTGGCCAACATGGTGAAACCCCGTCTCTACTAAAAAAATACAAAAAATTAGCCAGGTGTGGTGGTGGGTGCCTGGAATCCCAGCCACTCAGGAAGCTGAGGCAGGATAATTGCCTGAACCTGGAAGATAGAGGTTGCAGTGAGCTGAGATTGCACCACTGCACTCCAGCCTGGGTGACAGAGCAAGACTCTAAGAAAGAAAAAAAAAAAAAAGAATCTTTGACAGTGGTAAATGCTACGAAAAAACAGTAATAGTAAAGCATGACTAGGTGGGTAAAGGGTTGCTTCCCAGTGGTCTGGGGAAGCCTCTGTTTTGAGGCAACGTTGAGCTGTGTGAATCTTCCAGAAGGCTGATTTGGGCAGAAGTGGCAGCAAAAACAAAGGCTTTGGGGCACTTAAGAACTTGAGAGGCCAGGGGCAGTGGCTCATACTTGTAATCCCAGCACTTTGGGAGGCTGAGGCAGGAGAATCGCTTGAGCCCAGGAGTTCAAGACCAGCCTGGGCAACATAGCAAGACCCTGTCTCTACCAAAACAAAACAAAACTAGTCAGACGTGGTGATGTGTACCTGTAGTCCCAGCTACTTGGGAGGCTGAGGCAGGGTGATTGCTTGAGCCCAGGAGTTGGAGGCTGCAGTGAGCTGTGACTGCACCACTACACTCCAGCCTGGGCGACAGAGTGAGACCCTGTCTCAAAAATACAAAATGTAAATAAAGCTAGGCCGGGTGCAGTGGCTCATGCCTGTAATCCTAGTACTTTGGGAGGCTGAGGTGGGCAGATCACTTGAGGTCAGGAGTTCGAGACTAGCCTGGCTAACACGGTGAAACTCTGTCTCCACTAAAAATACAAAAATTAACCGGGCGTGGTGGTGCGTGCCTATAATCCCAGCTACTCGGGAGGCTGAGGCAGGAGAATTACTGGAACCCAGGAGGCAGAGGCTGCAGTGAGCTGAGATGACACCACTGCATTCCAGCTTGGGGAACAAGAGTGAAACTCCGTCTCAAAAAAAAAAAAAAAAAACACCCCAAAACTGGTGCTCAGTGAAGGGAGGAATAAGACTCACCCAAACAGGACCCTGTAAAAATAGTAAAATGCTTAGATTTTATTTCAAGAACAATGGGAAGTTCTGGAAGGTTTTAGTGGCGAAGAAGGGGATGGCATGTTCCAATTTATTTTTGTAAACATTTCTCAGGGCCAGGTGCAGTGGCTCATGCCTGTAATCCCAGTGCTTTGGGAGGCTAAGGTAGGAGGATTGCTTGAGCCCAGGAGTTTGAGGCTGTAGTGAGCTATGATCATGTCACTGTACTCCAGCCTGTGGGGACAGTGAGACCCCAGCTGGGTTGCTGTTGTTGTTGTTTAAAAAAAGGCCGGACACGTAGCTCACACCTGTAATCCCAGTACTTTGGGAGGCTGAGGCGAGTGGATCACTTGAGGTCAGGTGTTTGAGACCAGCCTGGCCAACGTGGTGAAACCCCATCTCTACTAAAAATACAAAAAATTAGCTGGACATGGTGGCTCGTTCCTGTAGTCCCAGCTACTTGGAAGGCTGAGGCAAGAGAATTGCTTGAACCTGGGAGATGGAGGTAGCAGTGAGCCAAGATCACACCATTGCACTCCAGCCTGGGCATCAGAGTGAGACTCTATCTCAAAAAAAAAAAAAAAAGGCCTGGTGCGGTGGCTTACACCTGTGATCCCAGCACTTTGAGGGGCCAAGGTGGGTGTATCACAGGTCAGGAGTTGGCCTGGCTAACATGGTGAAGCCTTGTATTTACTAAAAATACAAAAATTAGCTGGGCGTGGTGGCGAGTGCCTGTAATTCCAGCTACTTGGGAGGCTGAGGCAGGTGAACTGCTTGAATCCGGGAGGCAGAGGTTGCAGTGGGCTGAGATTGTGCCACTGCACTCCAGCCTGGGTGACAGAGTAAGACTCTGTCTCTAAATAAATAAATAAAATAAAGCTTTCTAGCCGAAGCGTTTGGAAGGGACTCTCCAGGGCAGCTGGGAGGTCAGGGAGGAGGCTTCTAGAATGAAGTCCAGGTGAGTGATGATGGCGGTTTGGGCTGGGGTAGCAGGAGCGTGGATAAGTAGAAAGACTTGGCTTGTATTTTAGAGGAAGAACCAGCAGAGCTTGCTCATGTTTTGCATCTGAGGCAAGGAGAGGCATGAAAGGAGATGCCTGGATTTTTTGCCCAGACAACTTGGAAGCAAATTCCAACTTGCAGGGTACCCTTAAGGCAAATCGTTTCCGTATCTGAGTTTTTTCCCCATATCTGGAAGATGGGTCAAGCTATCTCCTCCTGACAAGGTTGACAATGCTGTTACAAAGGAAATCTAGCTTAGAGGAAGTCTCCAATAAATGCAGCTGGTCTCCTTGCGTTGAAGTCCTCAGTAGGAGGTCTGTTCATCTGTCCCCTCTTCCTATTTCCTCCCCCGGCTCTAAGGTGGGTTAGGGGCCCTGATCATGGGTTCTGACAGGTTTATGGGCCTAAGGTTCACTCTGGTGAGACTGTCTTCTGTCATTCCCTTTCTGTTCCTACCCTAGTCCAGCTTCCTTCAAGTGCTATCCCTTTGGTCTCCCATGGCCTGGACAACTGGCCATCCCTGGGGCCACTGTTTTGCCCTCAGGTTCTGGATGAAAGACAGCTGGTTTCATGGTCCGTACTGCTGAGTGAGTCTATGATCTTGGGTAAGTGGCCTCTGAGAGTCCTATGTGATGAATATTTCAGGCCATGGCAAACAGGGTCCTGCTACCTACCTTTTATGGTTAAGGATTAAATTAAATAATTCCCAGGCTGGGCAACATGGGACACCCTGTCTCTACAAAAATATATAAAAAATTAGTCAAGCCTGGTGGTGTGTGCCTGTGGGTCCCAGCTACTTGGGAGGCTGAGATGGGAGGATTGCTTGAGCCTGGGAGGCTGAGGTTACAGTGAATGGTGATCGTGCCACTGCATTCCAGCCTGGGTGACAGAGTGAGACCCTGTCTCAAAATAGAAGAAGGCTGGGCACAGTAGCTCAGGCCTGTAATTATAGCACTTTGGGAGGCTGAGGCAGGAGGATCACTTGAGTTCAGGAGTTTGAGACCAGCCTGGGCAACACGGCAAAACCTTGTCTCTACAAAAATTAACCAGGCATGCTGGCGCATGCCTGTATTCCTAGCTACTCGGGAGGCCGAGGCAAGATAATTGCTTGAGCCTGGAAGGTGGAGGTTGCAGTGAGCCGAGATTGCACACCATTCCATTCCAGCCTGAGAGACGGGAGTGCAACCCTGTCTCAAAAAACAAAACAAAACAAAACAGCCGGGCGCGGTGGCTCACGCCTGTAATCCCAGCAATTTGGGAGGCCGAGGCAGGCAGATCACGAGGTCAGGAGTTAGAGGCCAGTCTGGCCAACATAGTGAAACCTCGTCTCTACTAAAAATAAACAAAAAATTAGCTGGGCTTGGTGGTGGGCACCTGTAATCCCAGCTACTCAGGAGACTGAGGCAGGAGAATTGCATGAACCCGGGAGGCGGAGCTTGCAGTGAGCCGAGATCGCACCACTGCACTCCAGCCTGGGCTACAGAGCGAGACTCAGTCTCAAAAACAAAAAACAAAAAACAAAAACAAAAAGCCCCAGGCACAGTGGTTCACGCCTGTAATTGCTTGAGCTCAAGAGTTCAAGACCAGCCTGGGCAACATAGTAAGACCCTGTCTCTATTAAAAAAAAAAAATTGAAAAAGAAAAAGTTATCTAAAGAGCCTGGTAGACTACGTAAGTGCTGATTCAATATTAATCGCTGGGAATTTTAGTCTTATTATTTAGTCTTCCTGGGTCCTGCCAAGTGTGAGCAATTCATAGCAAATGGAGGGTCTGTGTGAAGGTTCACTTCTGGCCAGGATGACCCTTCCCTACCAGCTGTTGGGGGAACTGTGTGTGCATGTATATGTACATGCATATAAACACATTCACTTGTGAATTTTATAATACAAATATTTTGCAATACAAAAATGTAAAAGTATGCCCTAATTTTAAACTCCTTTCTGGTGCTTCTTGTTGTTGAAGGTAAAGTACTTTTTAGGGCTAGGTGCCGTGGCTCATGCCTGTAATCCCAGCCCTTTGGGAGGCCGAGGTGGGCGGATCACTTGAGGTCAGGAGTTCAAGACGAGCCTGGCCAACATGGCAAAACCCTGTCTCTGCTAAAAATACAAAAATTAGCTGGGCGTAGTGGCGCGTGCCTGTAATCCCAGCTACTCGGGAGGCTGAGGGAGGAGAATTGCTGGAACCCAGGAGGCAGAGGTTACAGCGAACCGAGATCGTGCCACTGCACTCCAGCTTGGGCAACAGAGTGAGACTCTGTCAAAAAAAAAAAAAAAAAGAAAAAAACTTAGCCCCATTTACTAATGGTATTTTATTTACCATCTTATCAATTTTTCAGTGTACAGTTCAGTATATACACATTGTTGTGCAACAGATCTCTGGAATCATTTTGTAAAACTGAAACTCTTGAACAATAACTCCTTTTCCTCCTTCCCCCCCGGCCTTGGTAACCACTATTCTACTTTCTGTTTCTAAGATTTTGATTACTTTAGATACTTCATAAGTGGAATTGTATGGTATCTGTCTTTGTGTGATTAGGTTCTCTCACTGCGCGTAATGTCCTCAAGGTTCATCCATGTTGTAGCATATAATAAGATATTTTTTCTTTTCTTTTGTTTTTTGGAGATGGGAGTTTCACTCTTGTCACCCAGGCTGGAGTGCAATGGTGTGATCTCAGCTCACTGCAACCTCCACCTCTCGGGTTCAAGCAGTATTCTTGCCTTAACCTCCTAAGTAGCTGGGATTACAGGTGCATGCCACCATACCCAGCTAATTTTGTATTTTTACTTTTATATTATTTATTTATTTATTTATTTTGAGATGGAGTTTCCCTCTTGTTGCCCAGGCTGGAGTACAATGGTGTAATCTCGGCTCACCTCAACCTCCACCTCCAGGGTTCAAGCAATTCTCCTGCCTCAGCCTCCGGAGTAGCTGGGGTTATAGGCATGAGCCACTATGTCCGGCTAATTGTGTATTTTTAGTAGAGATGGGGTTTCTCCATGTTGGCCAGGCTGGTCTCGAACTCCTGACCTCAGGTGATCCACCCGCCTTGGCTTCCCAAAGTGTTGGGATTACAGGTGTGAGCCACTGCACCTGGCCATTTTTTTCTTTTTTAAAGACTGAATTAGGCTGGGTGCAGTGGCTTACACCTGTAATCCCAGCGCTTTGGGAGGCCAAGGCCGGCAGATCGCTTGAGCTCAGGAGTTTGAGACCAGCCTGGGCAACATGGAGAAATCCTGTCTCTACTAAAAATATAAAAAATTAGCCCATTGTGGTGGCACATACCTGTAGTCCCAGCTACTTAAGAAGCTGAGGTGGGAGTATGCCTTGAGCCCAGGAGTTTGAGACCTGCCTGGGCAACACAGCAAGACCCCATCTCTTAGCAGCAATATGATCTTTTTTTTTTTTTCTGTCTCTTGGCTGTTGTGACTAATGCTGCAATGAAGACGGGTATGCAAATATCTCTTTAAGATCCTCTTTTCAATTCTTTTCAATTTATATCCAGAAATGGGATTGCTGGATCATATGATAATTCTATTTTTAATTTTTTTGAGGAACTTCCATGCTGTTTCTCATAGCAGCTCCACCATTTTATTCGACTCTCAACCGTGCACAAGGGTTCCAGTTTCTCCACATCTTCACCAACACTTATTATTTGACAGTGGCCATTCTAAGGGGTCTTAGGGATATTTCATTGTGGTTTTGATTTGCATTTCCCTGATGACCAGTGATGTTGAGCATCTTTTCATATGCTTGTTTTCTATTTGCATATCTCCTTTGGGAAAGTATGTATTCAAATCATTTGCTCTTTTTGTTTGTTTTTGAGACGGAGTCTCGCTCTGTTGCCCAGGCTGGATGGAGTGCAGTGGTGCAATCTTGGCTTGCTGCAAGCTCCACCTCCCGGGTTCACACCATTCTCCTGCCTCAGCCTCCTAAGTAGCTGAGACTACAGGCGATTGCCACCACGCCTGGCTAATTTTTTGTATTTTTAGTAGAGATGGGGTTTCACCACGTTAGCCAGGATGGTCTCGATCTCCTGACCGCGTGATCTGCCTGCCGCCTCGGCCTCCCAAAGTGCTGGGATCACAGGTGTGAGCCACCGCACCCAGCCCATTTGCTCATTTGTAAGTCGAGTTTTTGTTGTTGCATTGTAGAAATTTATTATTTTTTTAATTTTTATTTGAGACAGAGTTTCTCTCTTGTTGCCCAGGCTGGAGCGCAATGGTGCAATCTCGGCTCACTGCAACCTCCGCATCCCAGGTTCAAGTGATTCTCCTGCCTCAGCCTTCCGAGTAGCTGGGATTACAGGCACACCACCGTGCCCAGCAAATTTTTATATTTTGAGGAGCGACAGGGTTTCACCATGTTGGCCAGGCTGGTCTCAAACTCCTGACCTCAGGTGATCCACCCGCCTTGGCCTCTCAAAGTGCTGGGATTACAGGCGTGAGCCACCAAGCCTGACGGGTAGTAATTTATTTTTTATATAATTTTTTTCTTCTTTTTTTGGTAGAGATGAGGTTTTGCCATGTTGCTCAGGCTGGTCTAAAACTACCGGGCTCAAGTGATCTGCCTGCCCGGGCCTCCCAAAGTGCAGGGATCACAAGCATGAACCACCATGCCTGGCTGTAATTTTTCATATATTCCGGATATTAACCCTTTACCAGATAATACAGTTTGCAAACTTTTTTTTTCCCCATTCTGTAGGTTGTCTTTTCACTGTTGGTCATTTCTTTTGCTGTATAGCTATCCTTAAGTTTGTTGCAAACCCATTTGTCTATCTTTTGTCTTGTTGCCTGTGTTTTGCTGTCATATCCAAGAAATCATTGCCAAATCCAATGTCATGAAGCTTTTCCCCATGTTTTCTTCTAGGAGCACTATAGTTTCAGGTCTTATGTTTAAGTCTTTAATAAATTTTGTGTTTTTGTATATGGTGTAAGGTAAGGGTCCAACTTCATTCTTTTGTATGTGGTTATACAGTTTTCTCAGCACCATTTGTTAAAGACACAATCTTTCCCCCATGTTCTGGTGCTTTAAAAAAAAAAAAATTCTGGCCGGTTACGGTGGCTTAGGCCTATAATCCCAGCACTTTGGGAGGCTGAGGCAAGTGGACTGCTTGAGGCTAGGAGTCCAAGACTAGCCTGGCCAACATGGTGAAACCCTGTCTCTACCACCGAAGATACAAAAATTAGCCAGGCGTGGTGGAGTACGCCTGTAATCCCAGCCTACTAGGGAGGCTGAGGCATGAGAATCGCTTGAACCTGGGAGGCAGAGGTTGCAGTGAGCCAAGATCTCACCACTGCACACCAGCCGGGGTGACAGAGTGAGGCAGGGTCTTACCCTGTCGCCCAGGCAGGAGTCCGGTGGCCCAATCATGGCTCATTGCAGCCTACACTGCCAGGGTTCAAGCCATCCTCCCACCTCAGCCTCCCAAGTAGCTAGGATTACAGGTGTGTGTCACCATGCCCAGCAAATCTTTGTATTTTTTGTAGAGATGGGGTATCCCTATGTTGCTCAGGCTGGTCTTGAACTCCTAACCTCAAGCGATCCTCCCACCTGGGCCTCTCAAAGCACTGGGATTACAGGTGTGAGCCGCTGCGCCTGACATGGTGCTTCTTAATTTATTCTTACTTTTTATTTTTATTTTTTTGAGACAAGGTCTTGCTCTGTCTCCCAGGCTGGAATGTAGTGGTACAATCATGGCTCACTGCAACCTCTGCCTCTCTGGTTCAAGTGATCTTCCTGGAGTAGTTTGGACTACGGGCATATGCCACAACGACTAGCTAATTTTTGTTTTTCTTTTTTTCTTTCTTTCTTTCTTTCTTTTTTTTTTTTTTTTTTGAGATGCAGTTTCTCTATGTTACCTAGGCTGGTCTAAAACTCCTGGGCTCAAGCGATCCTCCCACCCTGGCCTCCCAAAGTGCTGGGATGACAGGCGTGAGCCACGTGGTGCTTAAAAAAGGCAACAAAAAACCCCACACACACTGGGTATAGAAGTGGCATGGGCCTCTATACACTGTGAGATTCTTGGTACTAGCTACAAATTCTGTGTATACTCAAGATTTTCTAGAGTAGGTGCAATTACCCTGTTTTACAGATGAGGACACAGAGGCTGAGCCGTAGTGACCCACCCAAGGTCGTATAGCCAGCAAATAGATGGAGGTTGGATTGGAACTGAGGACTTTACTCAAGGGCTCTCACAAACCCTTGGGGGCTTCTCGCTGCTTTATCCCCATCACACCTGAAAGAATGAATGAATGAATGCCTCGGGCACCGTGCCCACCTCCCAGCAAACCGTGGAGCTTGGACGAGCCCACTGCTCCGCGTGGGGGTGTGTGCCCGCCTTGCGCATGCGTGTTGCCTGGGCATGGCCGGCTCCGTTCCATCCTTCTGCACAGGGTATCGCCTCTCTCCGTTTGGTACATCCCCTCCTCCCCCACGCCCGGACTGGGGTGGTAGACGCCGCCTCCGCTCATCGCCCCTCCCCATCGGTTTCCGCGCGAAAAGCCGGGGCGCCTGCGCTGCCACCGCCGCGTCTGCTGAAGCCTCCGAGATGCCGGCGCGTACCGCCCCAGCCCGGGTGCCCACACTGGCCGTCCCGGCCATCTCGCTGCCCGACGATGTCCGCAGGCGGTAGGTACCATGGGGGGGAACACGGACTCAGGGGGACAGGCAGGGCGCTGGGTGGGGGGTCGCTTCCCCTCGGGGTGGCCGGTGGCCGCTGCTGACAGACGGGCGCGCATGCGTGGGGTGGTGCGGCGCGCAGCGGCAGTTGGCGCGGGCTGGGTGGCACTTCCGGTCGCGCGTGCCCGGGCTGTTTGGCGCCAAAATGGGCCGTGGATTCCCCCGTAGCTCCCTGGTGGCTAGAAACTAGGCGGGGTGGGGGTTCTCTTTTGATCCCCAAATACAGCAAGCTTTGGGTTCGTTTCCGGGGTCCCCTTCTTCAAGCAGCGGTGGGCCGGGCTCCTGCCTCCAGCTTGGTCGCACAGGAAGTGGGCAGCCCGCGGCCAACGGACACCCCTCGGGCACCGGCACTTCGGCCTCCACTTCCGGTGTCCGGCCCGGTCCCCGGGGGCGCTTCTGTGGTGGGGGGTCCCTCAGTGCCTTTCCCCCAAAGCTGTGCATCTCGATGGCGGCCTCCAGAGACGGATGTCACCCGTCGGGGCCTGGGCTGGGCTGGCTCATGTTCGAGAGCCCAGCCTTCCGTGGGGGTACTCATTCTGTCACTTGGGACTGTGTGGTTCGTGCTCCTTGGGAAAGTCCATGTTTTGGCAGGAACTTTAACCGTGCATTGCAGCGCAGGGCCCGGGAAGCGTGAAGGCTGCATGGTTGGTCTTTTCCTGTAAATCTGTGCCTGTGAGCCGTGGGCATCAGGGAAGTCTTGCTAGTGAGAACTGGCTACACTTTCGTGTGTGTTTGTGTGTGCTCATGGGTGTGTTCTTTAGTGTGTGTCTAATGTTGGAGGCCCTGGCTTTAGCAGTTCATGCCTCTGTCCAACTTCCGTGCACAAGGATCAGTGGGAGCACTGGTCCCAGCCCCTTGTTCATGAACGCCATCAGTTCATTCCTGAAAACTTGTGCAAGTGAGGTGTGCGTGAGTCATAGGAACCCTCACCAGGCGTGGACACTTCCAGCTGGATTTGTGAAAGCACTCTTTGCCATTTTTCTATTTCCTTGGGCTTGTTAACTGACCTGGTTGGGCCAGTCCGGTTCTGATTTGGGTCTTTGGGGAGGGATGGATATTTGGTTCGACCCCCGCTTTTTCTTTTTCTTTTTTCTTTTTCTTTTTTTTTTTTTTTCTGAAGGCTGGGTGCTGTGGCTTATGCCTGTAATCCCAGCAATTTGGGAGGCAGTGGCGGACGAATCTCTTGAGCCAGGAGTTTGAGACCAGCCTGGGCAACAAGGCAAAACCCCATGTCTACTAAAAATACAAAAATTAGCCAGGAGTAGTGCCGTGCGCCTGTGGTCCCAACTACTCAACAGACTAAGGTGGGAGTATCACTTGAGCCCCAGAGGTTGAGGCTGTGTGTAGCGAGCTGAGATCGCGCTATTGCACTCCAGCCTGGGTGACAGAGTGAGACCCTGTCTCAAAAAAAGAAACACTTTTTATTTTTAGAGATGGGTCTCACTCTGTTGTCCAGGCTGGAGTGCCCTGGCATAATTATAACTCACTGTAGCCTTGAACTCCTGGGCTTAAGGGATCCTCAGCCTCCTGAGTAGCTGGGACCACAGGCACCCACCACCATGCCCAGGTGACTTTCTTAGTTTTTGTTTCTGTATACGTGAGGTTTCACCATATTGCCCAGGCTGGTCTTAAACCCCTGCCCTCAAGCAGTCCTCCTGCCTTTGTGTCCCAAAGGTTAGGATTACAAGTATGAGCCATCATGCCTTAACTACTACTTTTTTTTGTTTGTTTGTTTGAGATGGAGTCTCATTCTTTCACCCAGGCTGGAATGCAGTGGCGTGATCTCGGCTCACTGCAACCTCCACTTCCAGGGTTCAAGTGATTCTCCTGCCTCAGCCTCCCAAGTAGCTGGGATTACAGGTGCACACCACCACGCCTGGCTAATTTTTGTGTTTTCAGTGGAGTCGGGGTTTCTCCATGTTGGTCAGGCTGGTCTCGAACTCCTGACCTCGTGATCCACCTGCCTCAGCCTCCCAAAGTGCTGGGATTATAGTCAAACCGCTTCTTAACCAGTTAGTGGGTATATATCTTCTTGAATCATCTGTGCCAGTATCCTCCCAAAATAAAACTTGATTTAAAATGGAATGGAAGTGAAATTATGAAAGTGCCTGGCTTCATGATGTTACACCCAATTCAGAGAAGTTTGGGCCCGGCCTTCCTTTTTTATTCCTTTTTTTTATTTTGTAGAGATGGGGTCTTGCCATGTTGCTCAGGCTGGTCTTCGATTCCTGGCCTCAAGCGATCCTCCTGCCTCAGCTTCCCAAAGTGTTGGGATTACGGGTGTGAGCCACCATGCCCAGCC
The DNA here is from genome assembly GCF_028858775.2 of Pan troglodytes. Taxonomy (NCBI): domain Eukaryota; kingdom Metazoa; phylum Chordata; class Mammalia; order Primates; family Hominidae; genus Pan; species Pan troglodytes. The sequence goes on along the minus strand of NC_072418.2, from coordinate 12,917,454 downwards.
TGCCCAGCCTTCTTGAAAACATGACCTCCACTGGCTCAATGACCTTAAACAAGCGTATGCCACCTCTATATCCATAGTCTAGGAATAATGACATGGGTTTTCAGCTGGTATTGGGTTAAATGAGAATATGCATGGCACATAAAGGTTCACATGCTAGTGGCTAACTTAGCTTGTTTTTTTCAGTTTTTTTTTAAGAGACAGGATCTCACTGTGTCACCCAGGCTGGAATGCAGTGGCACAGTCATGGCTTACTGCAGCCTTGAACCCCTGAGCTCAAGCAATCCTCCTGCCTTAGCCTCCTGAGTGGCTGGCACATGCCACCATGCCCAAGCTAATCCTTAAAAAATTTTTTAGAAGGCTGGGCGCGGTGGCTCACGTCTGTAATCCCAGCACTTTGGGAGGCCGAGATGGGCAGATCACCTGAGGTCAGGAGTTTGAGACCAGCCTGGCCAACGTGGCGAAACCCCATCTCTACTAAAAATACAAAAAAATTAGCCAGGTATGGTGGCAGGTGCCTGTAATCGCAGCTACTCGGGAGGCTGAGGCAGGATAATCGCTTGAACCCAGGAGCCGAGATTGCACCGTTGCACTCCAGCCTGGGCAACAGGAGCGAAACTCTGTCTCAGAAAAAAAAAAACAAATTTTTTTTTTAGAGGTGAGGGTCTTGCTTTGTTGCCCAGGCTGGTCTTGAACTCCTGGACTGAAGCAATCCTCTGCGTTGGCCTCCCAAAGGGCTGAGATTACAGGCGTGAGCCACTGGGCCCGGCCATTATTCCTCAAGAGTTCTTAAAAGTGGATGCTGCAGGAGTTAACTGCCAGGAAGCAGGAATTCCTGCTAAGGTCTGCTGCTTGCCAAAGCCTTTCCCTTCAACAGGGGTTGCCAGTAGGCCACTGGCTCAGGGGCTCTGTTGGCCCTGTGCAAATATTTTGTTTGGCTGAATTGGAATACCATTAGGTGAGCCTTACAATCCACCATTGACCCTGGGTTCCACATTTCTTTACACTCAGATTGCTTCACTGTAGGCATTGGAGTTTTGGAGGACTGCTTTTGACCATGTGGTAGACATTGAAATTGTAGTTTATATGACTCACTCCACAGATTTTTTTTTTTTTTTTTTACATTTTGAAAATATTTCATTAAATGAAAAATAAACATGGTATCCAACAGTACTTGAAACTTAGATTTTTTTTTTTTTTTTTAATTGAGGCAGGGTCTTGCTCTGTGGCCCAGGCTAGAGTGCAATGGTGTGATCTCAGCTCACTGCAGCCTCCGCTTCCCGGGTTTAAGCAATTCTCCTGTCTCAGCTTCCCAAGTAGCTGGGATTACAGGTGTGCACCACCACGCCCAGCTAATTTTTTTTTTTCCCCCTCGAGGCTGAGTCTTGCTCCGTCGCCCAGGCTGGAGTGCAGTGGCCATGATCTCGGCTCACTGCAACCTCCACCTCCCGAGTTCAAGCAATTCTCCTACTTCAGTGTCCCAAGTAGCTGGGATTACAGGCGCCCGCCACCAAGCCCAGGTAACTTTTGTATTTTTATTAGAGACTGGGTTTTGCCATGTTGACCAGGCTGGTTTCAAACTCTTGATCTCAAGTGATCCACTTGTCTTAGCCTCCCAAAATGCTGGGATTACAGGTATGATGGTGTCCAGCCGGTTCATTGTTTTTATTTTATTTTATTTTATTTTATTTTTGAGACAGAGTCTTGTGCTGTCGCCCAGGCTGGAGTGCAGTGGTGCGAACTTGGCTCACTGCAACCTCCCCCTCCCGGGTTCAAGTGATTCTCCTGCCTTAGCCTCCTGAGTAGCTGGGATTACAGGCATGTGCCACCACACCCGGCTAACTTTTTCTTATTTTTAGTAGAAACCGGGGTTTACCGTGTTGGCCAGGCTGGTATTGAACTCCTGGACTCAAGTGATTCGCCTGCCTCAGCCCCGCAAAGTGTTGGGATTACAGGCACGAGCCACCGTGCCTGGCCTTTTAATTCATTCTTAAGCCTGCTCTCAGACAGCTAGGCTTGCTTCTCCACAATAAGAGTGTTGAATTTTGTCGGTGTACCCCGCATGGTGCCATTATAACACTGAAATTAGTGATTATTTCAGGGTCTGTTACCAGAGCGTGTCTGCCGTATTCACTGTATCTGCAGCTTGGAGCACAGTAGACTCAAATGCTTGCATGCCAGCTCTTCCCCTGTACAGCCTGGATTAACACTAATGCTAGCAGACTCCTTTGCACAACTGATTAGCTTTCGTAACTACCACAGCTTTCTTACTGCTAGTCATTCTGTGATGGGATTAAGCTAGGTCTTGAACTCCTTAACTCCAGTTCCTTGGCTACTACTGAGTACATACTGAATAAGGCAAAATTGACTTACCTCTTTTGTTTTGCTCCCCTGTGGTAGAATTCTAGGGGTACAGACTGCTGGGTTTCAAATGCCGCCCTACTTGCCAGCCGTATGGCTAAGTTATTGAACTTCTTGGTGCCTTGGTGTTCCATCTATAAAAAGGGGGTGGGGCTGCCTGCTCGACAGGGGTGTTAGGAAGACTGAGCTTATCAGTACAGATATGTTGAGAGCAGCACCTGTCCAAAGCCCTTCATCACTGGTTATTACGTGGTACTGTGTGTACAGTGGGGATGCTGTGGGTTTGGTTCCAGACCACTGCAGTAAAGTGAATCTAGCAAGAAAGTGAGTCACACACACATTTTGGTTTCCTAGTATGTGTAAAAGTTATTAGACTAGGCCGTGTGCAGTGGCTCATGCCTGTAATCCCAGCAGTTTGGGAGGCCAAGGCAGGAGGATCACTTGAGCCAAGGAGTTCAAGACTAGTCTGGGCAACATAGGAAGACCCCCCCATCTCAAAAAAAAAAGCCAAAAGTGGTGGCATGCACCTGGGGTCCCAGCTACTCGGGAGGCAGAGGTGGGAGGATCACTTGAACCCATGAGGTCGAGGCTGCAGTTTGCCATGATTGTGCCACTGCACTCCAGCCTGGGTGAAGGAGTGAGACTCTCTCTCAAAAAAAAAAAAAAAAAAAAAAAAATCAGCTGGGCGTGGTGGCTCACGCCTGTAATCCCAGCACTTTGGGAGGCCAAGGCGGGCAGATCACGAGGTCAGGAGATCGAGACCATCCTGGCTAACACGGTAAAACCCCGTCTCTACTAAAAATACAAAAAAAATTAGCCAGGCATGGTGGCACGCGCCTATAGTCCCAGCTCCATGGGAGGCTGAGACAGGAAAATTGCTTGAACTTGGGAGGCGGAGGTTGCAGTGAGCCGAGATCATGCCACTGAACTCCAGCCTGGGCAACAGAGCGAGACTCCGTCTCAAAAAAAAAAAAAATCATCTGAGTCTTCAGCGATTCATAATCTTTTTGCAGGTGGAGGGTCTTGCCTCAAACTTGCCGGCTTAAAGGACATACATTTATTACCTTATGCAGGTCAGAAATCTGATGTGGGTCTCACCGGATGAAAATCAAGGTGTAAGCAGGCTGCATTCCTTTCTGGGGGCTCCAGGGGAGAATCTGTTTCCTATTTTGGGGTGTTGGGAGAAGGTGGTAGTTGTAAGACTCAGGTCCCGTTTTCTTCACTGGTTCTAAACTGAGGGTCGTTGCCCGCTTCTGGAGGCGGTCTCATCCCTCGGCTCATGCCCCCTTCCTCTACCTTTAAAGTCAGCATTTGCGGGTTGCATCTCTCTCTGACTCGTCCTCCAACGTTGCCCGCTCTCTGCAGCTAGAAAGGTTCTGTGCTCTTAAGGGCTGAAGTGATTAGATTGGGCCCACCCCAGATAATCCAGGATAATCTCCCCATCTCAAGGTCTGTATTCTTAGTTACATCTGCAAAATCGCTTTGGCCACGTAAAGTAATATATTCACAGGTTCCAGGGATTAGGGCATGAACATTTTTCGGTGGGTCCACTCTTTTTGAGATGGAGTCTCGCTCTGTCGCCCAGGCTGGAGTGCAGTGGCATGATCTCGGCTCACTGCAACTTCTGCCTCCTGGGTTCAAATGATTCTTGTGCCTCAGCCTCTTGAGTAGCTGGGATTACAGGCGTGAGCCACCAAGCCCGGTTAATTTTTGTATTTTTAGTAGAGATGGGGTTTTGCCATGTTGCCCAGGCTGGTCTTGAACTCCTGAGCTCAGGTGATCTACCCGCTTCAGCCTCCCAAAGTGCTGGGATTACAGGCATGAGCCACTGTGCCCAGTGGGTCTACTCTTTTGCCTACTGTGGATGCCTTCTTGGGCAGCCCTGCTCCAGCTGCCATGCAGCCGGCCTGAAGAAGCTGGTTTGACAGAGACTTGTAACTTGTCTTGCATGGTCCGCTACATTTTATTTTTAGAGACAAGGTCTTGCTGTGTCACCCAGGCTGGAATGCAGCGGCACAATTATAGCTCACTGGGCTCTAGTGATCCTCCTGCCTCAGTCTCCTGAGTAGCTAGGACCACAGGTGCATGCTGCCACACCAAGCTAATTACTATTTTTTGTTTAGGCAGGGTCTCTGCTGTGTTGCCCAGGCTGGTCTCGAATTCCTGAGCTCTATTGATCCTCCCGCTTCGGCTTCCCGAGTAGCTAGGCCTATAGGCACATGCTAGCACACCCAGCTAATTACTAATTACTATTTTTTGTAGAGACAGGGTCTCGCTGTGTTGCTCAGGCTGGTCTTGAATTCCTGGGCTCTAGTGATTCTCCCGCCTCAGCCTCCTGAGTAGCTAAGACTATAGGTGCATGCCACCACACCCAGCTAATTACTATTTTTTGTAGAGACAGGGTCTCGCTGTGTTGCCCAGGCTGGTCTCAAATTCCTGGGCTCTAGTGATCCTTCCGCCTCGGCCTCCTGAGCAGCTAGGAGTACAGGTGCATGCTATCATACCCAGCTAATTACTGTTTTCTTGTAGAGAGAGGGTCTCACTGTATTGCCCAGGCTGGTCACAAATTCCTGAGCTCTAGTGATCCTCCCGCCTCTGCCTCCCGAGTAGCTAAGACTATAGGTGCATGCTACCACAGCCAGCTAATTATTCTTCCTTGTAGAGACAGGGTCTCGCTCTGTTGCCCAGGCTAGTCTCGAATTCCTGGGCTCAAGTGATCTTCCTGTCCTGGCTTCCCGAGTGTAGAGATTACAGGCATGAGCCACTGCGCCCAGCCATGGTCTGCTGTATTTCAGACGAGCATTTCTGGCGTAGAGGTGTTAGGGTAATCTAACATTTTATAATTTCTTCCTATCCAATCTATACTAGATACCTCTGCTGGGTTAGTTTTCTTAACATGGCTCTGATGTCATTGGTTCTACTTCCCCTTGACTGCTTTGGTGGTTTGTTAACTATGGAACAAGATTGATAAGTGTGATGCTTTTGCCCTCCCTCCGACTGTCCCCAGCCACCTCTCTGGAGGTGCCTTTCCCTCCCTGTATGTGGCCAGTCTCGTGTTTGTTTCTTGTGTGTTTCCAGAACCAGCCACTTCTCAATGGTGCCCCTGTTTGAGCAGCTTCCTGTGCCCGGTTCACACAGAGCTGTCAACTTCTTCCTGAGGCTGTTATACCCTTTCTCTTGGGAATCCCGCAGGCAGGCGTGAGCTGTATTTGCCTTATTCCTCTGTGGTTGTTTATATATATCTTTTTTTTTTTTTTTTTTTTTTTGAGACGGAGTTTCACGCTTGTTGTCCAGGCTGGAGTGCAATGACGTGACCTTGGCTTACCGCAGCCTCCACCTCCCGGGTTCAAGCGATTCTCCTGCCTCAGCCTCCTGAGTAGCTGGGATTATAGGCATGTGCCACCATGCCTGGCTGATTCTGGATTTTTAGTAGAGACGAAGTTTCTTCATGTTGGTCAGGCTGGTCTCGAACTCCTGACCTCAGGTGATCCGCCCGCCTCGGCCTCCCAAAGTGCTGGGATTACAGGCATGAGCCACCGCGCCTGGCCAGCTGTTTATATATATCTTATCTCCCCTCTGCGGAGGGTTCATCTCTGAGGGAAGCACTAGGAAGGAATCATAGGGTCTCAGGCTGGGCACTAAGCCGGCATTCTGAGTCCTCTGCTCCGTCCTTCACGGCTGTCTGCGACCCTCCTGGCTTCAGCAGGTGTGATCGGTGTCATCACAGTTTTACCAGGGAAGGGATGTCGCTAAAGTGACCCTCCCGCCAGCTCCTCACTGCCTGCCTGGGATCCCACCTGCCACTCTGGGGCCAGGCAGGTTAAATCCGGTTTCTACTGGATGAGACATTCTAGGGGTTTTGAAGGTTTCTCTATTCTCTTTGCCAGGCTAAATATCCCAGTTCATATGAGGGGCTGAAAGAAAGCAGACCCATTCTGCAGGGACACCTTGGTCTCCTCAATCAGTTGAACCTTGTCCTTCACACCCCAGGCAACCTCAGGATCAGGAGACTGGCTGGCTTGGTAGAGGTAGAAGCCATGTCCTTCCAGTTTTCTCAGCGGCGTGACTGAGAAGTCAAGTGTAACGCTATTACCACAGCGTGTGTGCCTCTGGCTGGAAGTACCAGTGTCTGTAGCCCTCCTGACTTAAGGCTCTCCTTGGACCCCAGGTGCTACAAGGGTAGAATGACTTTTGCCTGGAAGAGGTTCCTTGTGCTCCTGGAAATCCTGATGTCAAAGCATCTTTTTTTTTTTTTTTTTTTTTTTTCTTTTGAGACAGGGTCTTGTTCTGTTGCCCAGGCTGAACAGGCTGGATTGCAGTGGTACCATCATAACTCACTGCAGCCTCAACCTCCCAGGCTCAAGCGATCCTCCCATCTCAGCCTCTCAAGTAGCTGGTACCACAGGTGCACACTAACCACACCCAGCTAATTTTTACATTTTTTTTGTAGAGACGGGATCTCTCAGTGTAGCCCAGGCTGGTCTCAAACTCCTGACCTCAAGTGATCCTCCTGCCTTGGCCTCCCAAAGTGCTGGGATTACAGGCATGAGCTACTGCGTCTTGCCTGGCCTTGTAGCACCTTGAGTCCAAGTGATACAGTATATATAATATACAGTCTATATTACCACTGTGTTTGTAGGGTGCTAAGTGTCTCTTCTACAGAGCAGTCTTTTTTTTTTTTTTTTTTTTTGAGACAGAGTTTTGCTCTGTTGCCCAGGCTGGAGTGCAGTGGCATGATCTTGGCTCACTGCAAGCTTCACCTCCCGGGTTCACGCCATTCTTCTGCCTCAGCCTCCTGAATAGCTGGGACTACGGGCGCCCACCACCACGCCTGGCTAATTTTTTGTATTTTTAGTAGAGGCGGGGTTTCACTGTGTTAGCCAGGATGGTCTCCATCTCCTGACCTCATGATCCGCCCACCTCAGCCTTCCAAAGTGCTGGGATTACAGGCGTGAGCCACCGTGCCCGGCCCTACAGAATGGTCTTTCCTAACCACACAGCAAGTCAGGAAGTCCCTGCCTAGTGACACCTACATCTAATCACTTAGCTCATTGCCTGGAGCAGGGCCTGGCATTCAGCAGGTGCTCATATGTGAGCGGCGCTGGTGGGGAATCAGGGCCCGCATGACCCAGAGCAGCTGTTGTAAGACATGGGTCCAGCAAAGCATTCCTCATGCTGCTGCCTGCACTTACCCTCTAGGAAGGCCAGCCTGGAGGAGCCACTTCTGCCCTTCAGGCAAATGATAACTGAGCACCTGTCTGTGCGGGTGCTAGGTGGAAAGGTCCAGAGATGGCAGTGGCCTGGTCCCTGCCTGGGGCACCTTCTCTCCACCAACAGACACTTACCCAGCTGGTTAGACCTGTTCTCACCCCGCAGTCTGTAGTTAGCACCCAGGCTGGGAACAACAGCCTGTGTTCCTCTCCCTTTCCTTGGTACCTTCTCTTCTTGTTCCTTTATTTTTTTCTGAAGAGATAGGATTGCCCTATGTTGTCCAGGCTGGACTCGAACTCCTGCCCACAAGCCATCCTCCCACCACAGCCTCCTGAGTAGCTGGGGTTACAGGCACGCAGCACCGCAGCACTGCACCGGCTATTGTTCTTTTATTTTTTTCCCTCTTTGTCCCTGAAAGAGTCAAGCCACTAATTGTCAGTAATCAAATCAGACCACGATTTCCCAGGCAAACTCCTGGCAGTTCTACATTTAGGAATGACTAGCTAGAGACATCCTGAAGAATGAGTTATTCGGGGAGGCGCCAGCCACCTCCTCTAACTTCACCTCTATCTGCCCTCTGTGTGGGTACCCCTTGCTTCCCTGGATGCTTGACTCCCCCATTTCATCCTCATTAAAATGCCACCACCCCCCACCAGGCCTTTAGGAACATCAGCTGGCTGTTCCCCACAGTGTCCTGTGGCCCTGGGCTACTCATTCTGACACTGGCCATACTGTGGCACACCTTGTTATGGGCTGTTGTCAGACCCAACTGGAGAAAGACCAGCTGTAGGTCATTTCCCTTACGGAAGGGCCCCAACTATATGACCTGCCCCCTCTTTCCTGGTATCTTTTTGAGTCAGGGTCTCACTCTGTCTCCTAGATTGGAGTGCAGTGATGCAATCACGGCTCACTGTGGCCTCGACCTCCCGGGCTCAGGTGATCTTCCTTCCTCAGCCTCCCAAGTAACTGGGACCACAAGCATATGCCACCAAACCCAGTTATTTTTATTTTATTTTATTTTGAGACAGAGTTTCACTCTTGTTGCCCAGGCTAGAGTGCAATGGTGTGACCAGCTCACTGCAACCTCTGCCTCCCGGGTTCAAGTGATTCTCCTGCCTCAGCCTCCCAAGTTGCTGGGATTACAGCCACCCACCACCACGCCTGGCTAATTTTTGTATTTTTAGTAGAGATGGGGTTTCGCCATGTTGGCCAGGCTGGTCTCAAACCCTTGACCTCAGGTAATCCACCCACCTCGGCCCTCAGGTAATCCACCCAACTGCTGCTGTATGTTGGGATTACAGGCATCAGCCACCACGCCCAGCCACTAATTTTTGTATTTTTGTAGAGACGGAGTTTTGCCATGTTGCCCAGGCTGGTCTGAACGCCTGGGCTCAAGTGATCCGCTCGCCTTGGCCTCCCAAAGTGCTGGGATTATAAGCGTGAGCCACCATGCCTGGTCCCTGGTACCTTTTAAAATATACAGGCTGGGCATGATGGCTCATGCCTGTAATCCCAGCACTTTGGGAGGCTGAGGCAGGTGGATCGCCTGAGGTCGGGAGTTCGAAACCAGCCTGACCAACACGGAGAAACCCTGTCTCTGCTAAAAATATAAAATTAGCTGGGTGTGGTGGTGCATGCCTGTAATCCCAGCTACTCGGGAGGCTGAGCCAGGAGAATTGCTTGAACCTGGGAGTCGGAGGTTGAGCTGAGATCACACCATTGCACTCCAGCCTGGGCAACAAGAGCAAAACCCTATCTCAAAAAAAAAAAAAAAAAAAAAAAAAAAAATATATATATATATATATACACACACACACATATATGCGGGTATATATATACACACATATGTACACATATATACGTATATGTACACATATATACACGTATATGTACACATATATACGTATATGTACACATATATACGTATATGTACACACATATACACGTGTATATATATATATGCATGCCAGACATGGTGGCTCATGCCTGTAATCCTAGCACTTCAGGAGACTGAGGCAGGCGGATCACTTGGGGTCAGGAATCTAAGACCAGCTCGACCAACATGGTGAAACCCTGTCTCTACTCAAAATACAAAAAATTAACGAGGCTGGTGGTGCCTATAATCCCAGCTACTTGGGAGGCTGAGGTGAGAGAATCACTTGAACCCAGAAGGTGAGGGTTGCAGTGAGCTGAGATCGCACCACTGCACTCCAGCCTGGGCAACAGAGCGAGACTCCATGTCTGTCTGTCTGTCTATCTATCTGTATAATGTATATGTATGTATGTATATATGTGTGTGTATATATATACACATATATACATACATATATACACACACATATTCTGTTACAGAGCTGCTGTGTGTGTGTGTATATATACACATATATATACACATATATGTGTGTATATATACAGTGTGTATATATACACATATATATACACATATATGTGTGTATATATATACACACACACACACACATAATTCTGTTACAGAGCTGCTATGTAATCTCACAATCATCAGAAAAACGACCCCCAAAAGGGGAACCTTGTTCAGATCAGATGACTTCTTAGCATTAGGCATTCCAGTAGGACACTCTAGACTCCTGCGGGGAGACAAAAGCCAGCTTAGTTTTTTCTAACACTCATATGTTAAACTTGTTTGTGTCCAAAACTTCTTTAGAACTGTGATATTCTTACAGGCAAATGAAGTTGCTTAACAAGTGTTTGTATTTTCTCCCCTATTTCTTCCTCCCAGGCTCAAAGATTTGGAAAGAGACAGCTTAACAGAAAAGGTAATCTCCACCTTAAAATTTTTCTTATTACCAAGTCTGACTGACACACTTTGTGGCTCATAAAAAGAAATTTGTTTTCTTTAAATGGATTTTGCATTTTTTCCCATGAAGTTTCAAAGATAATTTGGATATTCTTGTTAAATGTCAGCACTAATTTGCTGCTAATAGTTGGGTGGTGGTGGTGTTTTTTTTGTTGTTGTTTTTGTTTTTTGAGACAGAGTCTCACTCTGTCGCCCAGGCTAGAGTGCAATGGCACGATCTCGGCTCACTGTGACCTCTGCCTCCCGGATTCAAGCTGTTCTCCTGCCTCAGCCTCCCAAGTAGCTGGAACTACAGGCACGCACCACCATGCCCAGCTAATTTTTATATTATTAGTAGAGATGGGGTTTCACCATGTTGGCCAGACTGGTCTTGAACGCCTGCTCGTGATCTGCCCACCTTGGCCTCCCAAAGTGCTGGAATTACAGGCGTGAGCCACCATGCCTGGCCCAGGTTTTTTTTTTTTTTTTTTAACCAATCTGAGTTCCTAAACAATCTACTCTGGATTGTAACTTGTCCTGGTAACACTGTTTTATTGTGTTTTTGTTATTGTTTTGAGATAGGGTCTCATTCTGTAGCCCAGGCTGCAGTGCAATGGCACAATTTTGGCTCACTGCAACCTTCGCCTCCCAGGCTCAAGTGATTTTCCCACTCAGCCTCCCGAGTAGCTCTAACTACAGGCTCAAGCCACCATGCCCAGCTAATTTTTAAATACTTTTTGTAAAGATGGGATTTTGTCATGTCGCCCCAGGCTGGTCTTGAACTCTGGGGCTCAAAGCAATCCACTTGCCTCGGCCTCCCAAAGTGCTGGGATTACAGGTGTGAGCCACTGTGCCTGGCCGACACTTTACAGAAGCACAGTATTATTCTTATAAACCATGATATGTCTCCATCTCACCTCCAACTTTCCCATTTTTCACCACTTTGGAGACAGGAGTGAAGTGATCCTAATGGAAATTCCCTGAACACATTTCGTGACTGTTTAGTGTTTTGACCGAGACAGCATTGCCTGCCATTCACTCATTGTGATGTGATCAGGCAGCTCAATAATTTGTGTATTAGTCCACTAGTGAATAGCTTGGGAATGTGGGTTCTGCTAAACCTATATCCTTCCCTTAGGAATGTGTGAAGGAGAAATTGAATCTCTTGCACGAATTTCTGCAAACAGAAATAAAGAATCAGTTATGTGACTTGGAAACCAAATTACGTAAAGAAGAATTATCCGAGGTAAGTCAGTTCTCAGCATCCTAGCCTCTAGAAAAATGTCTCCTCCTAGTAACTTGTCTGTGACCAGGGAGGCAGCAAGATCCCCAGCTGTCCTCATTGCCTGATGATGATGATAATGATGATGATGATGAAGGAAACACATGTGTTTCCTTGTTCTCTGACACTTGTTTACATTCACTGCTACTTAAATTATCCTTTCCTGCTGTAGGAGGGCTACCTGGCTAAAGTCAAATCCCTTTTAAATAAAGATTTGTCCTTGGAGAACGGTGCTCATGCTTACAACCGGGAAGTGAATGGACGTCTAGAAAACGGGAACCAAGCAAGAAGTGAAGCCCGTAGAGTGGGAATGGCAGATGCCAACAGCCCCCCCAAACCCCTTTCCAAACCTCGCACGCCCAGGAGGAGCAAGTCCGATGGAGAGGCTAAGCGTAAGAGCAGATGATTCCTTTTATTTTTAATTGTTTTTGAGATGGAGTCTCACTGTGTTGCCCAGGCTGGAGCACAGTGGTGTAACCTCGGCTTACTGTAACCTCTGCCTCCCAGGTTCAAGAGATCCTCCTGCCTCAGCCTCCCAAGTAACTGGGATTAGAGGTATGTGCCACCACACCCAGCTAATTTTTGTATTTAGTAGAGATGGGGTCTTACCATGTTGGCCAGGCTGGTCCGGAACTCCTGACCTCAAGTAATCTGCCTGCCTTGGCCTCCCAAAGTGCTGGGATTACAGGCATAAGCCACCACGCCTGGCCCTGCTTAACTCTCTTTCTTTCTTTTTTTTTTTTTTTTTTAATGACAGAGTCTTGCTCTATCGCCCAGGATAGAGTGCAATGGCGCGATCTCGGCTCACTGCAACCTCCGCCTCCCAGTTTCAAGCGATTCTCCTGCCTCAGCCTCCCAAGTAGCTAGTATTACAGGCGGGCACCACCATGCCCAGCTAATCTTTGTATTTTTAGTAGAGATGGGGTTTCACCATGTTGGCCAGACTGGTCTGGAACTCCTGACCTCGAGAGGTCCTCCCGCCTTAGCTTCCCAAAGTGCTGGGATTACAGGTGTGAGCCACCGTGCCCGGCCCCACTTGGCTCATTTTCAACCTAGAAGCAGGCTTTGGTAGCATATAAGGGGGCAGTTAAACTTGGACCCCAGGTCAGTGTGTCCAGGTTCCTTTCTTTTGTACGCATCCTCACTAGTAATTACTGGACGCTTCCTAACTAGCTTAGATGTGTACGTCTTTAAATTTTGTCTTAGCTGGGGGTGTGGTGGCTCATGCCTGTAATTCCTGCACTTTGGGTGGCCAAGGTGGCTGGATCACCTGAGGTCAGGAGTCCGAGACCACCCTGCCCAACATGGCAAAACCCTGTCTCTACTGAAAATACAAAAAATTTGCCAGACGTGGTGGCGGGTGTCTGTAATTCCAGCCTGGGCAACAAGAGTAAGACACTGTCTCAAAAAAAAAAAAAAAAATTTTTTTTGTTTTCGACCAAGTTGCAGCATTACATCCCAAAACATGGCTACATGTGTGACAGGTTGCAGATGACAAGTGCTACAAATACTTACTCCTTCTAAGACCTTATATGCCTGGTTAAACATTTATTCTCAGACTCTTGCCCAGTTTTAGGCAAAGGAACTCTTCTGGAATTTTTTTTTTTTTTTTTTTTTTTTTTGAGATGGAGTCTCGTTGTCTCCCAGGCTGAAGTGCAGTGGCACAATCTCGGCTCACTGCAAGCTCTGCCTCCCAGGTTCACGCCATTCTTTTGCCTCAGCCTCCCGAGTAGCTGGGACTACAGGTGCCCGCCACCACGCCCGGCTAATTTTTTTTGTATTTTTTAGTAGAGACGGGATTTCACCATGTTAGCCAGGATGGTTTCGATCTCCTGACCTCATGATCCGCCCGCCTCGGCCTCCCAAAGTGCTGGGATTACAGGCGTGAGCCACCGCGCCCAGCCTCTTCTGGAATTTTTTAAAAAACAATAGGATAGTACTTGAGCTCAGGTCTGGTTCTCAGCTACTTCATTTTTATTTTATTTTATTTTATTATTATTTTTGAGAGAGAATCTTGCTCTGTTGCCCAGTGGCATGATCTCGGCTCACTGCAAGCTCCACCTCCCAGGTTCATGCCATTCTCCTGCCTCAGCCTCCCAAGTAGCTGGGACTACAGGCGCACACCACCACGCCTGGATAATTTTTTGTATTTTTAGTAGGATGGGGTTTCACTGTGTTAGCCAGGATGGTCTCAATATCCCGACCTCGTGATCCGCCTGCCTCGGCCTCCCAAAGTGTTGGGATTACAGGCGTGAGCCACCATGCCCAGCCTTATTTTATTTTCTTTTAATTTTTATTTTATTTTTTGAGATGGAGGCATGCGCCACCACGCCCAGTTAATTTTTGTATTTTTAGTAGAGACAGGGTTTCACCATGTTGTCCAAGGTGGTCTCGAACTCCTGACCTCAGGTGATCCACCTGCCTTGGCCTCCCAAAGTGCTGAGATTACAGGTGTAAGCCACCTCACCCGGCCCTTTATTTTATTTTTTTTTGAGATGGAGTCTCACTCTGTTGCCAGGCTGGAGTGCAGTGGCACAATCTCGGCTCACCACAACCTCCACCTCCTGGGTTCAAGTGATTCTTTTGCCTCAGCCTCCTGAGGAGCTGGGACTACAGGCACGTGCCACCACGCCCAGCTAATTTTTGTATTTTTAATAGAGACGGGGTTTCACCATGTTGGCCAGGATGGTCTTGATCTCTTGACCTTGTGATCTGCCGGTCTTGCCTCCCAAAGTGCTGGGATTACAGGCATGAGCCACTGCACCTGGCCTATTTTTTTTTTTTTTCTTTCTTTTTTTTTTTTTAAGAGACAGGGTCTTGCTCTGTTGCCAAGGCTGTGTACAGTGGCGTGATCTTGGCTCACGGCAACCCCCATCTCCCGGGTTCAAGTGATTCTTGTGCCTCAGCCTCTTGAATAGCTGGGATTATAGGTGTGTCCCACCACGCCCAGCTAATTTTTTTGTATTTTTAGTAGAGATGGGGTTTTGCCATGTTGTCCAGGCTGTTCTCGAATACCTGAGCTTGGATTATTTTCCCACCTCAGCCTCTCAAAGTTTTGGGATTATAGACGTGAGCCACTGTGCCTGGCCCACTTCATCTTTTGATATTTTAACAAGAGGCTCTGTTTCCTGGCCTTCTTTAGCATTTGGCCCCTCAAATAACTGACATGATATGGCTCAACAAACTGGCAGGTGCTAACTGCCAACATTAGCAAGCTGGTTATTGACTAGAATAAAAATGCAAAGATGCTTAGTCCTTAGAACCTGGCTTCCTGCAATAGCTTAGTAATGTTGAACTGCATTATTGCTGTGGGCTTTCTATTCATAGTGGCTTTTTTTTTTTTCTTTTTAATGCTTTTTCTTCTTTAAACAGCTGAACCTTCACCTAGCCCCAGGATTACAAGGAAAAGCACCAGGCAAACCACCATCACATCTCATTTTGCAAAGGGGTCAGTATACGATAAATTGGCGGCTGCCTTTTTTAGGGGTCGGCTGTTTTGGGATGGAATTGGTAGGGCGTCACGTGGCAATTCTGTCTTCCGTGTTGTATAGGTTTTCATCTTGCGGTTCTGTTCTCTAGACATTTATGAGTAGCATTTCTGAAAATGTTACCTGTTTTTACTCATATAGGAAAGTTCAAATGTACACAAAATCATGAGTTTTGTATAATGAACCCTGAAATACCCATCATCTAGTGCCAACGGTTATCAAGTTACAGCCGTTGTTTCATCTATACCCCCATATTGTGTGTCCCTGCCCCACCTGGATTACTTTGTCCATAAATAGTTTAGTATATTTCTAGACAATGAGATCTCTTTTGACAACTTTTTAAAAAATTACTCATATTTTACAATAATTGCTAACATTTAGCAGTCTTTTTTTTTTGAGACAGCATCTGGCTGTCACCCAGGCTGGAGTGCAGTGGCACGATCTCGGCTCACTGCAACCTCCGCCTCCCGGGTTCAAGTGATTCTCCTGCCTCAGCCTCCTGAGTAGCTGGGATTACAGGCGCGCGCCACCACGCCTGGCTAATTTTTGTATTTTTAGTAGAGGTGGGGTTTCACTATGTTGGCCAGACTGGTCTCAAACTCCTGACCTCAGGTGATCTGCCCACTTCAAACTCCCAAACTGCTGGGGTTACAGGCGTGAGCCACCGTGCCCAGCCAAAACAGTCTTTTTAACAAACCAAAGTATAATACTGTTTTGATGTCTTTATAAAAATGTAAGAATTCCCTGCTATCAGATATATAGTTGGTATTTACATTTTTCCCTTTGTGGTGAACAAGCCGTGTGGCAAACAGACAGCGTTTGGTTGACTTGTTCCTTAAAGTTATAGATTCCTTCCCTCCTATTTTACTTAAAATTCCTCACAGATTTTAAATTCTTTCATCTCTTATCTTCTTGCCATTTACTTGAAGAAATTCATTTGTCCAATAGTTCCTAGATTGGGCCGATTGCATCCTTGTGGTGTTCCACAGGTCCCCTTGCCTTCTGTTCCCTATAAACTGATAGGATTACAGGACTGATCAGATTCCAGCTTTTTATTTTTTGAGACTGACTTTTTTTTTTTTTTGATACGGAGTCTTGCTCTGTAGCCCAGGCTGGAGTGCAGTGGCGCGATTTCGGCTCACTGCAACCTCCACCTCCCAGGTTCAAGCGATTCTCCTGCCTCAGCCTCCTGAGTAGCTGGGATTACAAGTGCCCGCCACAACCCCTGGCTAATGTTTGTATTTTTGGTAGAGACAGGGTTTTACCACGTTGGCCAGGCTGGTCTGAAACTCCTGAACTCAGGTGATCCTCATGCCTTGGACTCCCAAAGTGCTGGGATTATAGGCGTGAGCCACTGCACCTGGTCTGAGGCTGACTTTATGGATGGTGCTGTGTCCCTCCATCAGAAAGGTGTGTGAGGTCTCTTCTCTGACACTAGCAGCTGTTGATCGGTGTTTAGACCCGTGATTTCTTAGGACTTACAAGATGGCAAGACAACATTCTAAACCCGTCATTCAGAGAAACATTAAACTTGAAGCCTCTTTCAACATCCTGGTGAATGAGGGTCCACTTCAGGCCAGCTGGAGGCCTAGGGTCTTGTTCCACTAATGGTTGGCCTCACTGTGTGTGACAGCCCTGCCAAACGGAAACCTCAGGAAGAGTCTGAAAGAGCCAAATCGGATGAGTCCATCAAGGAAGAAGACAAAGACCAGGTAGGGCCAGTGCTTTCATTTCCTGACTCTACCTTAACTTGGTGTATTTGATGATTGTGACTTCATATGTGTTCTGTCCAAGTAAATAAAAACCCTGTCTAGGGCTCTATTTAGGGCTCTCCAGAGAGACAGGACCAATAGAATGTATATGTGTGTATACAGCTATAGGTACATATATACATATGCATGTGTATGTATATATATATAATTCGTTTGATTTTTTTCTTGTTTTTATGGGTACATAGTTGGAATATATATTTATGGGGAGAGACTTTATTTTGAGAAATTGGCTCACAAGATTGTGAAAGCCAGCAAATTTGAAATCTGCAGGGCAGGCTGGAGGTCCAGGGGAGAAATGATGTCATAGCTCAAGTGGCAAGGCAGTCTTACATACATACATGTTATATATGTGTGTGTGTGTGTATATATATGTATGTATATATACACACTTTTTTTTTTGAGACTTTTTTTTTTTTGAGACAGGGTTTTGCTCTTGTGGCACAATCTTGGTTCATTGCAACCTCAGCCTCCTGGGTTCAAGTGATTCTCCTGCCTCAGCCTCCCGAGTAGCTGGGACTACAGGCGCGTGCCACCACGCCCGGCTAATTTTTGTATTTTAGTAGGGATGGGGTTTCACCATGTTGCCCAGGCTGGTCTCGAACTCCTTGAGCTTAGGCGATCCGCCCGCCTCGGCCTCCCAAAGTGCCAGGATTATAGGTGTGAGCCACCGTGCCCAGCCAATTTGTTTTTTGTTGTTGTTGTTGTTGTTGTTGTTTTTAATTTTTTTTAGATGGAGTCTCACTCTTTCGCTCAGGATGGACGCTCAGGATGGAGTGCAGTGGCACGATCTCAGCTCACTGCAACCTCCGCCTCCTGGGTTCAAGTGACTCTCCATCCTCAGCTTCCTGAGTAGCTGAGACTACAAGGCATGTGCCATCATACCCAGCTAATTTTTATATTTTTAGTAGAGATGGGATTTCACTGTGTTGGCCAGGCTGGTCTTGAACTCCTGACCTCAAGTGATCCACCCGCCTCAGCCTCCCAAAGTGTTGGGATTACAGTTCTGTCTTTTTTCTTTTCTTTTCTTTTCTTTTTTTTGAGACAGGTCTCATTCTGTCACCAGGCTGGGGTGCAGTGGCGCAGTCATGGCTCACTGCAGCCTCAACCTCCTGGGCTTAAGCAATCCTCCCACCTCACCCTCCCAAGCAGCTGGGACTACAGGCGCATGCCAATGAGCTAATTTTTGTATTTTTTGTAGAGATGAGGTTTCCCATGTTGCCCAGACTGGTCTCTAACAAATAAATTAAACAAATTCCTGACACAAGATGGAGAATCTTTGATTCTCTTACATAGTATCACCAGGCGATCTCTAGTGATGGGCAGTGTGCCTGCCTACTTCTTGGACCTGCCTTTGTTTTGGGGTTGGTGGGGATTAATACCAGAGTAAGAGTTTCTCAGATCTTCTCCCCAAAACCCAGGCCCCTTCTTTTCCCACTCTTGCTCTAACCATGTCAAATGTGTTAATATTTCAACTCACACTTTTGGTGTTGATCTTCCCTTGAAACCAGTATTCTAATCTTTTTTGTTCTTCCTTCCCTCCACACAGGATGAGAAGAGACGTAGAGTTACATCCAGAGAACGGTAAGAATAGTTACTATACCTTTCTTTTTGTTCTACGAGTTGTGTAATCTTGATCACAAAACTTTTTCAGAAAGTTTAAGGCCGGGCACGGTGACTCATGCCTGTAATCTCAGCACTTTGGGAGGCCAAGACGGGCGAATCACTTGAGGTCAGGAGTTCAAGACCAGCCTGACCAACATGGCGAAACCCCGTCTCTACTAAAAATTTAAAACTTAGCTGGGCGTGGTGGAACGTGCCTTTAATCCCAGCTACTCAGGAGGCTGAGTCAGAAGGATTGCTTGAACCCAGGAGGTAGAGGCTGCAGTGATCTGAGATCATTCCACTGCACTCCAGCCTGAGTGACAGAGCAAGACTCCGTCTCAAAAAAAAAAAAATGTTTAAAAAGAACAACTTTATCGTGAGTTTCCATGGCAACCATATCGTTATGAAGGATCTGAATTTGGGGTCAGATCATTAGCGTTTAGATTCAAGTAGAATTCTCCTGTTTTCTTGGAAGGAATGAATCGAGGGCAGCTGGCATTCGAACCAGGTGTAAAAGTCATATCAAATACTAAATGTTAAATGAGTATGTGTCTGTCAGGGCTCCTGAGATAATGAAGATTGCTTTTGGGGGAAGGAGGAGCTTTATGAAAACTGCTTCTTTGGGGAAGCTCCTGGCACTCATACTTGGGGTCTGTGTTATTTTGCTTGACAGAGTTGCTAGACCGCTTCCTGCAGAAGAACCTGAAAGAGCAAAATCAGGAACGCGCACTGAAAAGGAAGAAGAAAGAGATGAAAAAGTAAAGCTCTATCACCTCTAAGTTTGTTAATTCTCCCTTAATCCTATATGGTCCCAATTTCCTTCCAGGACGTGGGGACAGGGGGTGGGGAACGTGGAAGAACAAGATGGGTTTTGCCAGTGATCGAAATGCCTTTGACTTTGGCTGAACACCTTTCAAACTTGTTTTCTCGTGGTCTCTACATGAAAGGTGGGTTATGAGGTTGTGATTGTGAGGACCCTTGCTACTTATTTGTGATATTTTATTTTATTTTATTTATTTATTTATTTTTGAGACAGTCTCCCACTCTGTCACCCAGGCTGGAATGAGTACAGAGGTGCGATCTCGGCTCGTTGCAACCTCTGCCTCCCAGGTTCAAGTGATTCTCGTGTCCCAGCCTCCTGAGTCACTGGGACTACTGGCGCCCGCCACCATACTCGGCTAATTTTAGTGGAGATGGGGTTTCACTGTGTTGGCCAGGCTGATCTTGAACTCCTGACCTCGAATGATCCACCTGCCTCAGCCACCAAAATGCTAGGATTACAGGCATGAGCCTATAATCCTATGCCACTTAATCAACTAGTCACAGAGCTTCAGTTTGTCACCTCGCCTTCTTGCTTCTCTGGCTGATGAGATCTTTGTGAAGATCTAATTTTCAGACGTAGGAGGTGCTAAAACTTTTTTTTTTTTTTTTTTTTTTTGAGACGGAGTCTTGCTCTGTTGCCCAGGCTGGAATGCAGTGGTGTGATCTTGTCTCACCGCAACCTCTGCCTCCCGGGTTCTTGTGCCTCAGCCTCCTGAGTAGCTGGGATTACAGGTGCCTGCCACCACAGCCAGCTAATTTTGTATTTTTAGTAAAGATGGGGTTTCTCCATGTTGATCAGGCTGGTCTTGAACTCCCAGTCTCAGGTGATCTACCTGCCTTGGCCTCCCAAAGTGCTGGGATTATAGGCGTGAGCCACCACACCCAGCCTAAAATACTTTTCAAACTTATTTTTTTGTAGTTCTCTACATGGAAGGTGGGTTATGAGGTTGTCATAGCGAGGATCTTTGCTACTTATTTGTGGTATTTATTTAATTTAATTTAATTTTTTTTTTTTTTGAGACAGTCTCCCGCTCTGTCACCCAGGCTGGAGTGCAGAGGTGCGATCTTGGCTCATTGCAACCTCCGCCTCCCGGGTTCAAGTAATTCTCATGTCCCAGCCTCCCAAGTAGCTGGGGCTACAGGCGCCTGCCACCACATCTGGCTAATTTTTGTGTTTTTATTTATTTATTTATTTATTTATTTATCTGAGACGGAGTCTCGCTCTGTCGCCCAGGCTGAAGTGCAGTGGCTCGATCTCCGCTCACTGCAAGCTCCACCTCCTGGGTTCGCACCATTCTTCTGCCTCAGCCTCCCGAGTAGCTGGGACCACAGGCGCCTGCCACCATGCCCGGCTAATTTTTTGTATTTTTAGTAGAGACGGGGTTTCACCACGTTAGCCAGGATGGTCTTGATCTCCTGACCTCATGATCCTCCCATCTCGGCCTCCCAAAGTGCTGGGATTACAGGCGTGAACCACCGCGCCTAGCCAATTTTTGTGTTTTTAGTAGAGACGGGGTTTCACCATGTTGGCCAGGCTGGTCTCAAACTCCTGACCTCGAACGGTCCACCTGCCTCAGCCATCAAAGTGCTGGGATTACAGGCACGAGCCACCACACTGGCCAACCTATGCTACTTAAATCAACTAGTCAGTTTCAGTCTGTCACCTCAACCACCTTCTCTGGCTGACGAGATCTTGGTGAAGATCTAATTTTCAGATGTAGGAGGTGCTAAAATTCTTTAGCATCATCCAGACATAAAGTTGTATTCTCCTCTCTGAAGTCAGACCAGCTCTTTCCCCAGTCCCTCATCTTCTTTGTAAAATCTGAGTCTAAGGTTCTATGCAATACAGATGTTGGGTCCTGTTTTCTTTCTGTTTGTTTTGTTTTTTAATAAGATGACTGAGGGCCGGGCGTGGTGGCTCATGCCTGTAATTCTAGCATTTTGGGAGGCCGAGGTGGGTGGATCGCTTGAGCTCAGGAGTTCGGGGCCAGCCTGGGCAATGTAGTGAGACCCCGTCTCTGCAAAAAATACAAAAATCAGCTGGATGTGGTGGAGCTTACAACAGGCAGTGTGCCTGTAGTTCCAGCTTCTCAGGAGGCTGAGGCAGGAAGATCACTTGAGCTCAGGAGGCTGAGGATACAGTGAGCCATGATTGTCCCACTGCAATCCAGCCTGGATGATAAAGTGAGACTGGTCTTAAAAAAACAAACAAACAAACAAACAAACAAAACAAACAAAAAAAAGATGACTAGAAGTTTCTTACCAACTTAGGTAGGTGACGAGTGCCTTACTTGGGAGCTTAGTAAAGGATGGCTGTCCATTGGGGAATCAACTAAAATGTACAATAATTTTTTTTGTTTTTTGAAACGGAGTTTTGTTCTAGTTGCCCAGGCTGCAGTGCAGTGGTGTGATCTCGGCTCACTGCAACCTCTGTCTCCTGCGTTCAAACAAATTCTCCTGCCTTAGCCTCCCGAGTAGCTGGGATTACAGGCTTCCGCTACCACGCCCAGCTAATTAACTTTTTGTACTTTTAGTAGAGACAGGGGTTCACCATGTTGGCTAGGCTGGTCTCGAACTCCTGACCTCAGGTGATCCACCCGCCTCGGCCTCCCAAAGTGCTGGGATTACAGGCGTGAGCCACCGCATCTGGCCGCTGTACAATAATTTTTGAACCATTCGGTAACTTCAGGTTGGTCTTTCTTGCTTTTTTTCTTTTTTTTTTTATTGAGATGGAATTTTGCTCTTTCGCTCAGGCTGGAGTGAAGTGGCGCAATTTTAGCTCACTACAACCTCCACCCCCTGGGTTCCAGCGATTCTTCTGCCTCAGCCTCTCCAGTAGCTGGGATTATAGGCGCCCGCCACCCTGTCCGCCTAATTTTTGTATTTTTAGTAGAGACAGGGTTTTGTCGTGTTGGCCAGGCTGGTCTGGAACTCCTGACCTCAGGTGATCCACCCACCTCAGCCTCCCAAAGTCCAGGATTACACGGGTGAAACACCACGCCCGGCCGAGGCCGGTCTTTCATTGATCACCTTTCCTACCCTGATCCTAGTTAAATTAGACAGCAGTTGCAGTCAGTGCATACCTCGAATTTGTTTCAGAACAAGCAGTCCTAACGGGCTAGTTCAACCACCACCTTCCAAAGAAGGAACCTGGGGCAAGATCGAAATCCCTCACCTGTAAGCATACTCTCAGGATTTCTTCTTGTAGTAGGAAGATTTGCAAAGCGTTTATTTTTATTTTTATTTGAGACGGAGTCTCACTCTGTCGCCCAGGCTGTAGTGCAGTGGTGCGATCTCCGCTCACTTCAAGCTCCGCTTCCCAGGTTCACACCATTCTCCTGCCTCAGCCTCCCGAGTAGCTGGGACTACAGGCACCTGCCACCACGCCAGGCTAATTTTTTTTTGTATTTTTAGTAGAGACGGGGTTATTTATTTATTTACTTATTTATTTTTTGAGACGGAATCTCGCTCTTGTCGCCCAGGCTGGAGTGCAGTGGCGCGATCTCGGTTCACTGCAAGCTCCGCCTCCCGAGTTCACGCCATTCTCCTGCCTCCGCCTCCCGAGTAGCTGGGACTGCAGGCGCCCGCCACCACGCCCGGCTAATTTTTTTTTTTTTTTTTTGTATTTTTAGTAGAGACGGGGTTTCACTGTGTTAGCCAGGATGGTCTCGATCTCCTGACCTCGTGATCCGCCCATCTCGGCCTCCCAAAGTGCTGGGATTACAGTAGTGAGCCACCGTGCCCAGCTGCAAAGTGTTTCTTAATATTCCTGACCTTTGCGATCTCTTCACAGACTACCACGTGTGGAGTTTCTGAGGGTTGGATTTGACTTGCCTGATTCTCTGGCAAGATGTGTCTGGTTCTTTAAATGCAGCCTCAGGCTGGGCATGGTGGCTCACGCCTGTAATGCCAGCACTTTGGGAGACCAAGGCAGATGGATCACTTGAATTCAAGACCAGTCTGGCCAACGTGATGAAACCCCGTCTCTACTAAAAATACAAAAATTAGCTGGTCATGGTGGTGTGTGCCTGTAAACCCAGCTACTTGGGAGGCTGAAGCAGGAGAATTGTTTGAACCTGGGAGTTGGAGGTTACAGTGAGCCAAGAGTACACCACTGCTCTCCAGCCTGGGTAACAGAGTGAGACTCCGTCTCATAAATAAATAAATGAATAAATGCAGTCTCAGAGGATGTGTTGTTGTGTCTCAGTTGGAGCTACTTTTCAGATTGGGCCATCCTATTTCATTCCTTTAATATCGGAAGTAGAGATTTATAATAAAGTTACTTTCTGTGAGGCTATCAACACTTATTGATGACAAGTAGTAGAGGAATTTTGAAGTAAAAATACTTAAACTGCAGTGTTGTAGTATCTCCTTTCTAAGTTTCATTTCCTGTCTACTTACCCCACTGAAGAAGAAAAGAAAATTGCTGTCTTGAACACCTGGCACAAGTGATCCTCCCACCTCAGCCTTCCAAAGTTCTGAGATTACAGGCGTGAGCTACTGTGCCCACTGGTAGACAGTCTTTACTCCCACCACTGGACTCTAGAATCAGTTCAGGTGTTTTATTTCCATAGGACACTTTAATAGAAAGATCCAAACCAAATGGAAAAAATTAACTTGTCTTTTTTCCCTGCAACTTAGGAAGAAAAGAGACTCCGAAGTCAAACCAAAGAACCGTAAGTGCAGCGAACCTGCCTTTGTGCTTTGTTGTGAAACTGAATTGCTAACATAAGTATCTTGGTAAAATAACGGGTTGGTGTGGAACAGTGGGCACTAATCATATGTCTCTTATGTGGGCAAGTTCTGCTTGTGAAAGGTGAGACCACCCTGAAATGAAGGCTGAAGTTAACTTTTTTAACTTTAATTTAATTTAATTTAATTTTGAGACGGAGTCTTGCTGTGTCACCCAGGCTGGAGTACAGTGGTGCAATCCCAGCTCACTGCAACCCCCACCTCCTGGGCTCAAGCAATTCTCCTGTCTCAGCCTCCCGAGTAGCTGGGAGTATGGGCCTGTACCACCATGCCCAACTAATTTTTGTATTTTTAGTAGAGACAGGGTTTCACCATATTGGTCAGGCTGGTCTTGAACTCCTGACCTCACGTGACCCACCTGCCTCAGCCTCCCAAAGTGCTGGGATTACGGGGTGAAGTTAGCTTCGATTTCTCCTCCCAACCCCAGGGCCCTTCTCAGGGTTGGTCACACAGCTGTGTGTCATGTGGTAGTGAAAGGCCATCAAGTGAGCAGCTGTGTCACTTACCTTTCACTGTGAAAATGCTGTGTGACAAATGGCTCCAAGGCCAGAGGCCTAGAACAGTGAGCATTTTTCAAGCTCACTTGTCTACAGCTTGGTGGCTGTCGGCTGATCTTGAGCTGGCTTAGTGGGGATGGCTGGGCTGACCCAGCTCTGCCTCCGCAATTTGGCCAGGCTGGGTACACGCTTGTGGCTGTGCCAGACCACAAGGGCAGAAATGAAAAGTAGCACTTTTTCAAACCTCTGTTGAAAAAAGTTGGGCCAGGTGCAGTAGCTCGTGCCTATAATCTCAGCATTTTGAGAGGCTGAGGCGGGTGGATCACTTGAGGTCAGGAGTTCAAGATCAGCCTGGCCAACATGGTGAAACCCCGTCTCTAATAAAAATACAAAAAATTAGCTGGGTGTGGTGGTGCATGCCTGTGGTCCCAGCTACTTGGAGACTGAGGCAGGAGAATCACTTGAACCCGGGAGGCGGTGGTTGCAGTGAGCCGAGATCACATCACTGCACTCCAGGCTAGGTGATAGAGCGAGACTCTGCCTCAAGAAAAAAAAAAAAAGGAAAAAAGAAAAAGAAAACAATTAGCTGAAGCAAATTTTGAGACTGAGCCTGAATCCAGAGGTGGGCAGAATACCCCACCTGAGCGGCAGGGCCCTGGCAGAGTGGGAGGTGAAGACTCGGACCCCTGTGTGCAGTCAGCTGTCCACGGTCACTGACTGACGCTGATCGCACATCAGCCCAGCTCTCAACCTAGGCAGGCCAGACATGGGTCTTCCTCCACCGCAGGCTGGATTCCCATCAGGCCACGGAAATCATGACATCCCTTTGTCTGCTTTTTGTATTAAACCACTGGCATCTCTGACCAACATTCAGATGGGGTATTGATGGTGTTCCTGAAGACCTTGAGTCCTGGAGTAGTAAATGCCCTCTGGGCTTCCTGCAGTGAAGACAGGAGAGGCAGCCTGTCCTCTGAACCTGGGGAGGAGCTTGTGTCAGCCCTTAGGAGCTGTTGGCTCCGGTGCAGGGCCCCCCCGAGCTGACCAGCCTGTGTGTGTGTTGTCTTCTGTGACAGAACACCCAAACAGAAACTGAAGGAGGAGCCGGACAGAGAAGCCAGGGCAGGCGTGCAGGCTGACGAGGACGAAGATGGAGACGAGAAAGTAAAGGCGGGTTATTTGTTTCTGAACTCCCCCTCATTCTTCTGCTCCTGTTTGCTTGGGCGGGAGTGCGCAGGGTGGGGCTCTGGGTTCAAGTCCAGCCCCATCCACCCAGGCTCCATGGGGCCATCCAGACTCTGGGAAGGTCACCTTTTCCTCCTTTTGGGGGCCGGGATTTGTGGCTGGATGCCTGTGCTGGATGCCTGGTGAACACTCAGTTGTCCTCTGTCTTTCACACTAGAGAGGGTCTGTGTGAGCCTGGGCTGAGATGTGCATGAAGCATCCTCTGCTGAGGCCTCACTGCTGAGAAGCCTTGACACACAGTCAGCTCCGACGCACATGTCAGCCACACCTTGATTCTTTCCCAGCCTCCTACGTTCTGAGTCTAGCTCTCCCCCTGCCAGCCTCCCCAGTCTAGTTTAGCCAAGTGCATGCGTTTAAACCCTAAAGCATCATGTGGAAAACCGCTGGGCCTCTGTCAAAGTACAGGATGGCCAGGTTGCCTGCAGGCCCTCCTGCGTGAACTCTAGGGAAGGGAGCTAGGTCATCGGTGGGGGGCGGCGGGTCCCTATCTAAGAGACGCCGAAGACCCCAAGAGGGTCTCTGGGTTTCCGCCTGTTACGATCTAGAGAGTGGAGCCCAAGGTCACGGGCTTGCTGGGTGACAAGCACCCTCACTTCTGACCTGGTCGCCAATGGGCTTCCATCCTCACCCCATAGCAGGGGAGCCTTTGGTATTGCCTCCAGCCTCCCATCCCTCACCTCTTCTGTCCAAATGTTGGTCACCTTACTGTCAGCACTCCTTTAGACTGGAGTAGTCACATTACTCCCTGCCCTCTATTGGAAACTGGCAGGGGCCTGAGCTCACACTGCCAGCACTTTTGCCTCACGGTAGAAAGGGATGTGAGGGCTGGGCATGGTGGCTCACTACTGTAATCCCAGCACTTTGGGAGGCTGAGGTGGGTGGATCACTTGAGGTCAGGAGTTTGAGACCAGCCAGGCCAACATGGTGAAATCCGGTGTCACCTAAAAATATAAAAATTAGCCGGGCATGGTGGCATGTGCCTCTAATCCCAGCTACTTGGGAGGCTGAGGTAGGAGAATCACTTGAACCCAGGAGACAGAGGTTGCAGTGAGCCAAGATTATGCCGCTGCACTCCAGCCTGGGCAACAGAGCGAGACTCTGTCTCAAGAAAATAATATAGTAATAATAATAAAAGCAGTGCCCAGAGAACAAGGATTGTTGGCTGCTCCACCCCAGGGGGCCCCTTGCACAGGAGGTGCCGTCTCTGCCTCCCAAAGCTCTAAGAGCCACTGTCCCCCATCCCAAGAGACAGGGTCTTGCTTTGTCACCCAGGCTGGAATGCAATGGTGCAATCACGGTTCACTGTAGACTCAACCTTCCAGGCTCAGGTGATCTTCCCACCTCAGCCTCCCAAGTAGCTGGGACTATAGGCAGGCACCACCATGTCCAGCTAATTTTTTTTTTAATTTTTTTGTAGAGATAGGGTTTTGCCATGTTGCCCAGGCTGGTCTCAGTCAAACTCCTGGACTCGAGTTATCCACCTATCTCAGTCCCCCAAAGTGGCGGAGTGGTAGGATTACAGGCACGAACCATTGCATTCAGTCTGTTTGGTTTGTTCTCTCTTTTTTTTTTTTTTTTTTTTTTTTTAAGACAGTCTCTCTCTGTCATGCAATGGTGTGATCTCGAATCACTGCAACCTCCACCTCCCAGGTTCAAGTGATTCTCCTGTCTCAACCTCCTGAGTAGCTGGGATTACAGGCGTGTGCTACTATGCCTAGCTAATTTTTATATTTTTAGTAGAGACGGATTCATCATGTTGGCCAGGCTGGTCTCTAACTCCTGATCTCAAACAATCCACCTGCCTCAGCCTCCCAAGGTGCTGGGATTATGTGTGTGAGGCACCACGCCCGGCGTGTTTGTTTTTTTGTTTTTTTTTTGAGACGGAGTCTCGCTCTGTCACCCAGGCTGGAGTGCAGTGGCGCGATCTCGGCTCACTGCAAGCTCCGCCTCCCGGGTTCACGCCATTCTCCTGCCTCAGCCTCCTGAGTAGCTGGGACTACAGGCGCCCGCTACCACGCCCGGCTAATTTTTTGTATTGTTAGTAGAGATGGGGTCTCACCGTGTTAGCCAGGATGGTCTCGATCTGCTGACCTCGTGATCCGCCCGCCTCGGCCTCCCAAACTGCTGGGATTACAGGCGTGAGCCACCGCGCCCGGCCTTTTTTTTTTTTTTTTGAGACAGGATCTTGCTCTGTTTCCCAGGCTAGAGTGCAGGAGTGCAGTGGTGCTATCATAGCTCACTGCAGTCTCCTGGGTTCAAGTGATTCTCCCACCTCAGCCTCCCAAGTAGCTGGCACTATAGGCATGTACCGCCATGGATGTCTACTTTTTAAACTTATTTTTTGTAAGACAGGCGCGGTGTCTCACGCCTATAATCCCAGCATTTTGGGACGCTGAGGTGGGCGGATCACCTGAAGTCAGGAGTTTGAAATCAGCCTGACCAACATGGTGAAACCCCAGCTCTACTAAAAATACAAAATTAGCTGGGTGTGGTGGCGAATGCCTGTAATCCCAGCTACTAGAGAGGCCGAGGCAGGAGAATCGTTTGAACCTGAGAGGCAGAGGTGAGCCAAGATCATACCATTGCACTCCAGCCTGGGCAACAAGAGTGAATTAATCTCTCTCTCTCTCTCCATATATATATATATTAACCATATATATATGCTGCTTTTTGTATTAAACCACTGGCATCTCTGACCAACATTCAGATGGGGTATTGATGGTGTTCCTGAAGACCTTGAGTCCTGGAGTAGTAAATGCCCTCTGGGCTTCCTGCAGTGAAGACAGGAGAGGCAGCCTGTCCTCTGAACCTGGGGAGGAGCTTGTGTCAGCCCTTAGGAGCTGTTGGCCCCGGTGCAGGGCCCCCCGAGCTGACCAGCCTGTGTCATATATATATATAGTATGTTTTGCAGAGATGGGGTCTCAGCATGTTGCCCAGGCTGGCCTCGAACTCCTGGCATCAAGCCTCCTGCCTTAGCCTCCCAAAGTGCTGGGTTTACAGGCACATGCCACTGCACACAGCCTGTAAATAAAGTTTTATTGGAACAGAGCCACACTTTCTCATTTACATTTTGCCTGTGGGTGCTTTTGTGCTACCATAGCAGAGATGATCATCCTGACACAGACCACGTGGTCAGCAAAGCTGAAAATACTGATCCTCTGGCTCTTACAAAAACAGTTTGCCAAGCCCTGGTCTAGGAGGTTCTTTAGTGCCCTCTTGTTAGTTTCAGGTGGGGAATTAAGTGAGGGAAAGTGAAGCCTCGTGTCTACCCGGTAGATCTGCCCAGGCCTGCCTGTCTTCCAGCTCCACAGTGCTGGGATCCCTAACCTGTAACTTCAGTGTTTGCATTTTATCTCACTCTGGCTCAGAAACTAATTTTTTCCCTTCTTTATCTCTCTACCTCCCCCTTATTTTTCTGTCAGGATGAGAAGAAGCACAGAAGTCAACCCAAAGATCTGTAAGTGTTTAAAATGCTTGTGCTTTTGTGTCATCTGGATCAGTAGAAAGCCTGTTCTAGGCCAGGTGTGGTGGCTTGCACCTGTAATCCCAGCACTTTGGGAGGCTGAGGTGGGTGAATCACCTGAGGTCAGGAGTTCGAGACCAGCCTGGCCAACATGGTGGAACCCTGTCTGTACTAAAAATACAAAAATTAGCTGGGTGTGGTGGCGGGTGCCTATAATCCCAGCTACTCGGAAGGCTGAGGCAGAACTGCTAGAAGCCAGGAGGTGGAGGTTGCAGTGAGCCAAGATTGCGCCACTGCACTCCAGCCTGGACAACAAGAGTGAAACTCTATCTCCAAAAAAAAAAAAAAAGCCTGTTCTAGAAACCTGTGGTGATGTAGATGTGTGGGGACCCTGGGGCCTCTGAAGGCCTCGTCTCGGGATGACAAGCTGGCAGTGTGCCTATAGAGCTCCCATGGGTATCTTGCTTTCCCATGAGGAGGCATTAGTTTGTCACTTTCCGTGCGAATTGGCGATGTGGTTAGTGTTTCTAAGCTGCTACTTGCTGTGTATCTGTTCACGCTGCAGAGCTGCCAAACGGAGGCCCGAAGAAAAAGAACCTGAAAAAGTAAATCCACAGATTTCTGATGAAAAAGACGAGGATGAAAAGGTAAAGGTCTCACTTTTCTTTCTTTCTTTTTTTTTTTTTTTTTTTCCCAAGATGGGGTTTCGCCATGTTGCCCAGGCTGGTCTTAGGAAAAAGAAGACTGGGCGTGGTGGCTCACGCCTGTAATCCCAGCACTTTGAGAGGCTGAGGCAGGTGAATCACATGAGGTCAGGAGTTCAAGACCAGCCTGACCAATATGGTGAAACCCTGTCTCTACTAAAAATACAAAAATTAGCTGGGCACGGTGGTGCACGCCCGTAGTGCCAGCTACTCGAGAGGCTGAGATAGGAGAATCGCTTGAGCCTGGGAGGTGGAGGTTGTAGTGAGCCGAGATCACACTCCAGGCTGGGGACACAGCAAAATTAGCTGGGCGTGGTGGCATATGCCTGTAGTCCCAGCTGCTTGGAAGCCTGAGGCACGAGAATTGCTTGAACCCAGGAGGCGGAGGTTGCTGTGAGCTGAGACCGTGCCACTGTACTCCTGCCTGGACAACAGAGCAAGACTCTGTCTCAAAAAAAAAAAAAAATGCTGGGCACAGTGGCTCACGCCTGTCTTCCCAGCACTTTGGGAGGCCAAGGCAGGCGCATCACCTGAGGTCAGGAGTTTGAAACCAGCCTGGACAACATGGTGAAACCCTGTCTCTACTAAAAATACAAAAATTAGCCAGTTGTGGTGATAGGGGCCTGTAATCCCAGCTGCTTGGGAAGCTGAGGCAGGAGAGTCACTTGAACCCAGGAGGTAGAGGTTGCAGTGAGCCGAGATCACACCATTGCACTCCAGGCTGGGGACACAGCAAGACTCTGTCTCAAAACCAACAACAAAAAATACAAGGACGTTGGTCTTATTGGATGGGGCCCCACCTTTATTACCTCATTTAACCATAATTGTCTCCTTAAAGACTCTACATCCAAATACAGTCACATAGCAGGTTAGTCTTAACATATGAATTTTGCAGGGGACATGACTCAGTCTGTATACCCCCTCATCAATTGTTTGCTTACCTTTACATTTTAGTATTTATTTTTGAGACAGGGTCTCACTCTTGTCGAGGCTGGAGTGCAGTGGTACAGTCATAGCTACCATAGCCTCAAACTCCTGGGCTGAAGCAATCCTCCCACCTGGGCCTTCAAGGTAGCTGGGACTACAGGCAGATGGCACTACACCCAGTTAACTTTCTATTTTTGTAGAGACAGGGTTTTACTGTGTTGCCCAGGCTGGTCTTGAGCTCCTGTGCTCAAGCAGTCCTCCCACCTGGGCTTCTTCAAGTGCTGGGATTACAGGCATGGGCCACTGTGCCTGGCCAGTTATTTATTTATTTATTTATTTACTTATTTATTTATTTTTTGAGACAGAGTGTCGCTCTGCCGCCAGGCTGGAGTGCAGTGGAGCGACATTGGCTCACTGCAACCTCTGTCTCCCTGGTTCAAGCTATTCTCCTGCCTCAGCCTCCTGAGTAGCTGGGACTACAGGCATGCGCCACTGCGCCCAACTAATTTTTGTATTTTTAGTAGAGACAGGGTTTCACCATCTTGGCGAGGATGGTCTCAATCTCTTGACCTCGTGATCCATCCGCCTCGGTCTCCCAAAGTGCTGGGATTACAGGCGTGAGCCATCGCGCCCGGCCCTGTGCCTGGCCAATTATTTGTTTACCTTGAGGTGTCCACTTACACAGGAAAGCTAAGGTTTTAAAAAATTGGCTTCTCCTCTAAATCTTTTCAGGAAGTCTTTGGTTATGAGATTTATTTATTCATTTATTTTGAGATGGAGTCTCACTCACTCTGTCGCCCAGGCTGGAATGCTGTGGCATGATCTCTGCTTACTGCAACCTCTACGTCCCGGGTTCAAGCAGTTCTTCTGCCTCAGCCTTCTGAGTATCTGAGATTACAAGTGCCCTCCTGGCTAATCTTTGTATTTTTGGTAGAGACGTGATTTCGCCATGTTGGCCAGGCTGGTCTGGACCTCCTGACCTCCACTCATCTGTGTGCCTTGGCCTCCCAAAGTGCTGGGATTACAGGCATGAGCCACTGTGCTGGGCCTGACTATAAGATTTTGTATTCTATGACTTTAGATGGTAGAGTGAGTCAGAGTTCACCTGCTGGCCCTCTCACTGCCTCCCTCCCCTTCTCTCTGTTTTATGATAATCACTTATACAAAGTTCTTAACACCGAAGCACTATCTGGGTGTAAAACACTCTCTTAGCCTTTAATTCTCTTTTGTTTTCCCTGTGTAGGAGGAGAAGAGACGCAAAACGACCCCCAAAGAACCGTAAGAATTTATTCTTGACATTATCCAAAGCAGATGGTAATGTTAAAATGATGGTTCTAGAACAAAAGGGAAGGGGTTTTAGTAATTGCCAGAGCAACCTTAGGCTCATTTTGGATCGGGTTGGTGAACATAGGACCAAGGTGCGTCAGGCAGGATGCCCCTGCGGTGAAGAGCCACTGTGACCACACGCCTGGGCCTCACCGCCACAGCCGGTGCCTCCCTGTGCCACAGGCACCTCAGGCAGAAACCTCACAGGGGCGATTTTGATATTTTCTGAAACAATTAAACAAACGATCTTGTGATTTTTTTTTTTTCCCCCCAGAACGGAGAAAAAAATGGCTCGCGCCAAAACAGTCGTGAACTCCAAGGTAAACATCTGCTGGGAATAAAGCTGGTGGCGGCGCTCACGAGGCGGCTGGGAGCCGCTCTCTGAGTGCCATCATCTGTGTTCCTGCTCCCACAGACCCACCCTCCCAAGTGCATTCAGTGTGGGCAGTACCTGGACGACCCTGACCTCAAATATGGGCAGCACCCACCAGACGCGGTACGTACAGCTCTCTTCCCAGCCTTCCTCTGCCCGTCCCTTGTCTCACTGCTCACCAGCCCCGTGTCCTTCAGGTGGATGAGCCACAGATGCTGACAAATGAGAAGCTGTCCATCTTTGACGCCAACGAGTCTGGCTTTGAGAGTTATGAGGCGCTTCCCCAGCACAAACTGACCTGCTTCAGGTAAGTGCACTTTCGTGTGCATGTTTGCTTCGTGGAAGGAGGCACATCCCGAGAGGTGCCTGCGGGCTCACGATTCTGGTGATGTTTTTTAGTGCCTGACCTGCAACATGTCTTAAGCTAACACTTCGTGGATAAGAGCCACCGTGGAGGGCTGGGCGCAGTGGCTCATGCCTGTAATCCTAGCACTTTGGGAGGCCGAGGTGAGCAGATCACTTCAGGTCAGGAGTTCGAGACCAGCCTGGCCAACATGGCGAAACCTACCGAAAATACAAAAAGTAGCCAGGTGTGGTGGTACGCGACTGTAATCCCAACTACTCGAGAGGCTTAGGCAGGAGAATTTCTTGAACTCTGGAGGCGGAGGCTGCAGTGAGCCGAGGTGGTGCCACTGCATTCCAGTCTGGGCGACAGAGCAAGACTCCGTCTCAAAGAGCCACCGTGGAAAGCTGGTGAAGGGACAATAGAGCTTTGCTGATTTTTGGTTTGGTTTTTGGGTTTTTACACTACACGTATTACCCCTCCATTCTGCCCACATCCTGAGGGTCACACGCTCAGATTAAGGCCTGCTCTGTGCTAGGTACCAGTGATCTAGGTGTTGTGGATGTAGCTGCTCAGGTCCTGCCTTCACGGAGCCAGAAATGGGTGATACCTGTTGGGTAGTGACAGCCATGACAGATTTTAAAAGCCTGGTGACATGCAGAGAGAATAAGTGGGAGGAGGAAGTTCTGTGAAGACGGGAGAGGCAGTGATTTTCAGTAAAGACCTTGGTGGCCTGTGAGAGAAGAGGCCGAGGGGATGGCCGGGGTGGGGCACCCTAGGTAGAAGGGGACACCATTACCAGGGCTCGGAGGGGCCTGTGCCAGCTGTGGAAGGTGAATGGTGAGTCTGGTGTGGTGGTTGCTGGGTTGGGGCTGGGCCACACAGGGCCTTGCAGGCCTCAGCACTGACTCTCCTGTCCTCTGAGGGAAGGTGCCTGGCGTCCGGCCCGTACCTTCACCGAGGCTCACGTCAGCTCTTGAGTGGGCAGAGGCCCCGTGCTCTCAGGCATCCCCAGCCCCATTTTGCTCCCTCTCCCTGCGGGTGCAGTTACCCTCCAGGGCTTCACCTTGTTCTTCGTGGGAAATGCCTCAGCTCCAGGAACGGCCCTGCCTCCTTTTAGGCCTGGGTGGTATTTTCCCTCTCTGTGAAGAGGAGGGGGAAGTGCCTTGGGGGCCCCTGTTGGAAGCACCCCCAGGCAGCGGTTCCTGCACCCACTGGGAGGGCACCCACACGTTCCCCGTGCTTGGCTGATGGTTGTTCCCCTCCCTCTCCTTCTATGGGATCCTTCTATCTAGATCAAGATGCTGTTGCGTCCACCAGCAACCGCTAGCCCCCCCAGGCCTGGCCCAAAGCAGGGCCACACACCTCTGCCTGCTGGTGTGAGTGAGGTGTGCTGTGGTGGGCAGAGCTGGCAACCATGCCCGAGGGCCTCACTCTGGCCTTCACCAGGACAAAGGCTTGGGGGAGCCTGGGGCTGGGGCTGCCAGAGTCCTGAGTGTCTCAGCTTCCTCCCTAAGTTGAGATCTATCATAGATTCGTTCCTGGAGGGTGGATGGTGGCCTGGAGGACACTTTCCAGAAGTCACATGCCTTCTGTCCACTGGAGCTGGACTGCCTGAGTTATTTAGGTACTCTCCATACTGCTGTACTTGGCTTGAAACTGGCGATAGACGCCAGTCATGGGTGGGGTCTGGCCTACCAACCAGTGGGTCCTGCCCCTGCCTGGGGCTTAGAGCTTCTCTCCCATGTCTCCCCTGTGGAGAGAGCCTCCAGCCCACCTGCGCAGCGGGGAGCGGGACCCCCTCTTCTGTAGGCCCTCCCTTGATCCACACTGTCTTCATCTCTCTGTCTCTTCTTCTGGGCCTTACATCCTGAGGCAGGGCTGCAACCTATTCTGTCTGCCATGCCTGGCACGCAGTAGGGGAGCTCCGCAGGAGGTATGCAGTGTTTTGTTTGAGCCTTTCTGGCTTCTAAGGCACTAAGCTGGGTGAGTGTGTTGGAGGGTGCTCTCCAGAGACCTGTGCAGACTTCATATGGGGGCTCTGAGGATAGCCCAGCATCTTTGGCCGGGAAAGGGTGGTCCTTGTCTAGATGAGCAGGTTTGTAAGCAGAACACCCAGTTCATGTCTTTTTCCTTGAGTTTGACATCTTGCCTCTCTGTCTTCACTAAAGAACGTGCTCCCGAATGTCAAGGGGCATCTGGACAGTGGGGCCGCGGGTGTTTGAGATTTATGCCCAAAAGGAGGCAGAAGTCCTTCCTTCCCACATCCCTTTTCATACTGTTCTATAACCTGCTTTATTTTCTAAATTGAGGTCTAACTCGTATAATATAAAATTAACCATATGAGGTATCTTGAATAGGTGAATTCATAGGTATAGAAAGCAGATTGGTGGTTGCCGGGGGCTGGGGGCTGAGGGCCGGTTGGGAGGAGACTGGAGAGTGACTGCTACTTGATGGGAATGAGGCTTTATTAACATTTGAGTGACAGAAATGTTCTGCAGCTGAATAGAGCTAGTGGCTGCACTGCATAGTGGAAGGTGTTCTAGAAACCGGTATTTCCCGCACTGTAAGTCTGACTGATCTTTTGGTATTGCTGTTGCAGACACACATACACTTGATGCTTAGGTGGGAGAATAAGGTAGAAACTCCGGGTGATAGAACACTGTCTTAATCCAGTGTTCCCGCAACCAAAAAATGAGTGTCGGGGCCAGGCATGGTGGTTCAGCCTATAATCCCAGCAGTTTGGGAGGCTGAGGTGGGTAGATCACTGGAGATAAAGAGTTTGAGACCAGCCTGCTACACATAGTGAAACCCCGTCCCTACTAAAAATACAACAATTAGCCGGGCGTGGTGGTTCAGGCCTGTAATCCCAGCTACTCGGGAGGCTGAGGCAGGAGAATTACTTGAACCTGGGAGGTGGAGGCTGCAGTGAGCCAAGATTATGCCATTGCGCTCCAGCCTGAGGGATAGAGCAAGACTCTGTCTCAAAAACAAACAAAAAAAGAGTGTCAGACTTGTACATTCTCTCATTGCCTCGTGCCTGATCTGAAGTCTGCACGAAGACCCGCCTTCACGGCTTAGCTGGTAAGCATGTGCTTTGTTTCCTGTCTAGTGTGTACTGTAAGCATGGTCACCTGTGTCCCATCGACACCGGCCTCATCGAGAAGAATATCGAACTCTTCTTTTCTGGTTCAGCAAAACCAATCTATGATGATGACCCGTCTCTTGAAGGTAAGGAATAGTCCGGGATTATGTTTGGGGCACACTTTAAAAACAGCCAGGCAGGGTGGCTCACATCTGTAATCCTAGCACTTTGGGGGTCTGAGGCCAGAGGATCACTTGAGCCCGGGAGTTTGAGACGAGCCTGGACAACATAGCAAGAGCCCGCCTCTATTAAAAAAATATATATAGCATATATATATAGTATACATATATACTTATATGTATAGTATACATATGTACTTATATATATGTATAAATAAAAAACATACTTATGAAGCAATAGTCAGCTGGAGTTGCTGCTGCCTCTTAAAGTTAGGGTGTGAGACTTTGTGCCAGGAGCAGCTGTAGGCCAAGTCATTGTGATGACTGAGGAGCACCCGACCTGGCTGATGGGATGTCTGCTGAGTGGGCGCTTGGAGCGCCTCCTGGGTTTGGGATGTGAGTCAGAGCCTTTAGTCCATTTCCTTTTTCTGCTCTAGGTGGTGTTAATGGCAAAAATCTTGGCCCCATAAATGAGTGGTGGATCACTGGCTTTGATGGAGGTGAAAAGGCGCTCATCGGCTTCAGCACCTGTAAGTGTGTGGCCCATCATAGGCTGGCCGGGGTCTGAAAGGGGCCTTCATGTTCTCCTTCCTGGGGGCTGACGGGGCTCTGGTGGGAATTCTCAGCAGGCTTGCAGAAGGCCATGTGACTGGGAACCTTAGCAGGTTCAGCTGGGGTAGCCTCTTGTGTTAGTTATGACTGGCTCTGGAACTGACTCTCCAGTTGTAAGAGCAGGTCTTGGCCAGATATGGTGGCTCACACCTGTAATCCCGGCACTTTGGGAGGCCGAGTTGGGATCATTTGAGGCCAGGAATTCGAGACCAGCCTAGCCTGGCCAACATGGTGAAACCCCCTCTCTACCAAAAATACAAAAATTAGCCACGCATGGTGGTGCATACCTGTAATCCCAGCTACTTGGGAGGCTATGGCAGGAGAATCACGTGAACCCAGGAGACAGAGGTTGCAGTGAGCCGAGATCACACCACTGCCCTCCAGCCTGGGTGACGGAGCAAGACTCTGTCCTCCCCTGCAAAAAAAAAAAGAGCAGGTCTTCTTCTTGCAACCCAAACCCAGACTGAATTCCAAACACCAGAGATGAGCTCAATGAAGGCCTACTCAGCTAGTCTTCGCTCTCTGGCTGGCTCAGACAGGCTTCTTCAGAACAAGCCAGCTATGATGTGTTGTGCCCTATGTTTCTGACATTTGGGTACGGGATGACTTTTAGACTGTTGGGTGAGTTTGGTAGATTCCTCCATGCCCTGTGGCCACTGTAGGCGCCATCGGATTCCAGCCCCTTTTCCACACCTCCTCTGTTCACCCCAGCATTTGCCGAATACATTCTGATGGATCCCAGTCCCGAGTATGCGCCCATATTTGGGCTGATGCAGGAGAAGATCTACATCAGCAAGATTGTGGTGGAGTTCCTGCAGAGCAATTCCGACTCGACCTATGAGGACCTGATCAACAAGATCGAGGTAAGAGATCGAGGGTCCTCAGCATCCGGGATTCCCACTGGAAACTTGCCTTCAGAACCAGCAGACACTGTTCTTCAGTTGGATTTAGGCCAGTTTGGCTTAAGCATGAGAGAAACCTGTTCTCTTTCAAGACCACGGTTCCTCCTTCTGGCCTCAACTTGAACCGCTTCACAGAAGACTCCCTCCTGCGACACGCGCAGTTTGTGGTGGAGCAGGTGGAGAGTTATGACGAGGCCGGGGACAGTGACGAGCAGCCCATCTTCCTGACGCCCTGCATGCGGGACCTGATCAAGCTGGCTGGGGTCACGCTGGGACAGAGGTAAGGATGCGGCGGGGACCAGAGTGAAGACTGGAGACCGGGGAGGGTAGAGCATGGCCCACATCCTCTGTCCCAGTCCTCTGAGATGCTGGAACCTCTCCCGTAGGCGAGCCCAGGCAAGGCGGCAGACCATCAGGCATTCTACCAGGGAGAAGGACAGGGGACCCACGAAAGCCACCACCACCAAGCTGGTCTACCAGATCTTCGATACTTTCTTCGCAGAACAAATTGAAAAGGATGACAGAGAAGACAAGGAGAACGCCTTTAAGCGCCGGCGATGTGGCGTCTGTGAGGTAATCTCACCTGTGGGGGCTCCCGCTCCCCTAAGGTGGCCCAGCCTCTGGCCTGATCTGAGGACTGCTCCATCTTTCTCTCTGTGGCTTGAGACTCTGGCTGCTCAAATGTGACCCCTGAGACAGAAATTAGTTAGTGGTCTGGGAGGACCCTGCATGCTTCATTGAACGTCAATAGGACAGATGTCCACAGAGGCATGCTTGGGTGCTTTGCTGATAATGCCACTGTCCTTAATTGAAGAGCCTGGCTTCTGGGTGGCTCTACTGTGCCTGCATCTCACTGTCTGAAGGCCCCTGTTGGACTGCTAAGGGGGGTATTCACATCTAAGTGGGCACTTTGTCCAGCTTAGATTTGAGGCCCCCAGGAGGCGTTCCTTTCTGTGAGTTTTTAAAATATATGTTTACTTCACTCAGGAGGAACTAACTTCCTAGTCCTATGACCCAAAGACCAGGACTATTTTGATACCTATTACCTGACTTTCTTTTGGATAAAGACTGGCTTCAGGGCTTCGCTTTTGATCCCCGCTGGCATCTCTTAACAGGAGCCTGCATGTCCTCACCATTGTTATTTTGGTTTTATTTTATTTTTCTTGGTTAACACACGTGTGTCCAATGTTTTATAACTTCTAAAATCTTTTTTTTTTTTTTTAATTTTTTTGAGACAGTCTCTCTCTGTCACCCAGGCTAGAGTGCAGTGGCACCATCTCAGCTCACCGTAACCTCCGCCTCCCGGGTTCAATCAGTTCTCCCACCTCAGCCTCCTGAGTGGCTGCGATTATAGGCACCCGCCACCATACCCGGCTAATTTTTTTTGTATTTTTAGTAGAGATGGGGTTTCACCATGTTGGCCAGGCTGGTCTTAAACTCCTGACCTTAAGTGATCTACCTACCTCGGCCTCCCAAAGTGCTGGGATTACAGGTGTGAGCCACTGTGCCCAGCCCTAAAATCATTTGTTTTTATTTGTGTAACGTTATGTGTTGATACTGGTAGATCTAGTTATTTCGTTTTAAATATTCTGTAGTATTTTGTTAAATGAATATCCTAACTTACTCCTCAATGATAGGCACCTCTTCAGTATTGTAAATATGTGGCAGCATCCTTGAGCAAAGCTTCTCGCGAGTGTATCTGCTGAGAAGTAGCGTTGCTGGGTTGGGGGTGTGTATTCTTAACTTTGATCTAGAAGATTGCTCTCCAAAATGGTTCTACCAACTTATCATTTGAGCAGTGTGCGTTCTTGTTTCCTCACACCACCTATCTGGCTTCTTAACCTTTGCCCATCTGGAGAATGGGAAGGGAATTTTATTTCTCTCACTTACCATATTTCTAATAAGGTTGAATATTGCTTTTTTTTTTTTTTGTAGAGACAGGGTCCTGCTGTGTTGCCTTGCCTGGTCTCAAACTCCTGGCTTCAAGTGGTCCTCCTGTCTTGGCATCCCAAACTGCCGGGATTAGAGGCATGAGGCACTGCACCCAGCCAAATAGGCACATTTTTAAAAGTCTTGGTTTTGTTGTTGTTGTTGTTGTTGCTGAGATGGGTCTCGCTCTGTCACCCAGTCTGGAATGCAGTGGCATGATTGTAGCTCACTGCATTCTCAACCTACTGGGCTCAAGTGATCTTCCCACCTTAGCCTCCCAAGTAGCTGGGACCACAGGTGCACGCCACCATGCCCAGCTAATTAAAAAAAAAACATTTTGTAGATGGGATTTTGCCATGTTGCCTAGGCTGGTCTTGAATGCCTGAACTCAAGCAGTCCTCCCGCCTTAGCATCCTGAGTTGCTGGGACTGCAGGAATTTGTCACACGCCTGGCCAATTTTAATTTTTTGTAGAGTTGGGGGTCTTAATATGTTGCCCAGGCTGGTCTTGAACTCTTGGACTCAAGTGATCCATCTACCTCTGCTTCAGCCTCCCAATGTACTGGTTCAGGCATGAGCCACCATGCCCAGCCTAAAAGTCTTAATTCACCGTTTGTTTCATTGTTGCTAAGGGCTGTGTGACTCACTTTTTTTTTTTTTTTTAAATTTTTTGAGACCTAAAAGTCTTAATGCATCATTTGTCTCATTGTTAGTAAGGGCTGTGTGATTTGCCCTTTTTTTTTTTTTTTTTTTTTTTTTTTTTTTGAGATGGAGTTTTACTCTTGTCGTCCAGGCTGGAATGTGGTGGTGTGATCTTGGCTCACTGTAATCTCCACCTCCCAGGTTCAAGCAATTCTCCTGCCTCAGCCTCCCAAGTAGCTGGGATTACAGGCACACCCTACCATGCCTGGCTAATCTTTGTATTTTTAGTAGAGATGGGGTTTCACCACGTTGGCCAGGCTGGTCTGGAATTCCTGACCTTAAGTGATCTGCCTGCCTCGGCCTTCTGAAATACTGGGATTACAGGCATGAGCCACTGTGCCCAGCCCTGATTTGCCTTTTTAATGCCATTTTTTAGGTGTGTCAGCAGCCTGAGTGTGGGAAATGTAAAGCCTGCAAGGACATGGTTAAATTTGGTGGCAGTGGACGGAGCAAGCAGGCTTGCCAAGAACGGAGGTAGGTCAGGCCGAGTCTTCCTCCTGTGGCAGAGGACTTGCCAGCTGGTGGCAGAGGACTTGCCAGCTGGTGGCGGATGCACTGTGGAGAAGGGCCCGCATGTGTGGGACAGCACCAGGATTCCTTCGTTAGGCATTGTCTCAGGGCCTGTCCCTGTTATGAAGAAAACAGCCCCGGTTGGTCTTACTTAGAAAAGGGGCCTTAGGTATAACCAGTGACATTGCAGGTGTCCCAATATGGCCATGAAGGAGGCAGATGACGATGAGGAAGTCGATGATAACATCCCAGAGATGCCGTCACCCAAAAAAATGCACCAGGGGAAGAAGAAAAAACAGAACAAGAATCGCATCTCTTGGGTCGGAGAAGCCGTCAAGGTAACCCTTGGAGCCCCTCGGTCAGCTCACTGCCATGTTCCCAATAAGCAGGTTGCCCTCTAGTATCTCGCCAACCTGACCTCTCAGGCAGCCTGAGCCCCGGCACTAAGAAACCTGTCTGTTTGCCCCTGAGAAGAGCGGGACTGGCCAAGAGACCATGTTCCATGGCTCAGTACCGGCAAGGCATTTTTGTGTGGCCACAAGGCTCAGTTCTCCTAATGTCCCAAAATGGGCATTTGACACAGTTCTAGGGGCGTCAGGCAGGTGAGCCCTCATAGCTTGTTTTTCTGTTTTGTTTTGTTTAAGATGGAGACTTGCTCTATCACCCAGGCTGGAGTGCAGTGGCACGATCTCAGCTTGCTGCAACCTCTGCCTCCCAGGTTCAAGCGATTCTCCTGCCCCAGCCTCCTGAGTAGCTGAGATTACAGGCGTGCACCACCATGCCAGGCTAACTTTTTTTGTATTTTTAGTAGAGACGGGGTTTCATCATGTTGCCCAGGCCATTCTCGAACTCCTGGCCTCAAGTGATCCACCCACCTCAGCCTCCCAAAGTGCTGGGATTACAGGCAGGAGCCACTGCGCCTGGCCCCTCATAGCTTGTTTCCAAGAGAGCCGTCACAGCCCCCTCTGGTGTGGGGTGGGTCTTTTTGGGGCACCAACAGATGGCCTCCCATCCGTTCTGTGGTCATTGGCTTCACTGAAGGTCAGTTCCTTTACCACAGTGTGTGAGAGAGGAGTGAGTATCCTCTGTGTTGCTTCTCTGATGTCCATAAATTAAAGATGCAATCAGTTCACTTAATTATGAGGCTTGCCACCTGCTGGCTGCCTGGGCCGTGGCTGAGCCCCTGCAGGAGGACAGACATGGGTACTGCTGCATGGCATGAGTGCCTCTGCAGGGTAGGGGGCTGGGAGGAGGCTGGGGCCATGAGGCCTTGCAGAGGTGACACCTGGGCTGAGATGGAGAAGGTCAGGTAGGACCTAGCCACACGACCTGGGGGAGAGCTGCACTGAGGTGGCAGTCAGCTTACTTTATTGGAGAAAAGGAAGGAGGCCCCTGCAGCTGGAGTGGCTTGAGCCAGGGGATGATGGGCAGGACAGGGGTCAGGGTTCAGGCTGTGGCCTTACAGACCATGGTGAGGTATTGTGGGCTGTGCTGTTAAAATC
This sequence comes from Pan troglodytes, assembly GCF_028858775.2. Lineage (NCBI taxonomy): Eukaryota > Metazoa > Chordata > Mammalia > Primates > Hominidae > Pan > Pan troglodytes. Next base: position 12,875,060 of record NC_072418.2, on the reverse strand, counting down.
GAATCCTGGGACCCGAGTGGCAGAGCAGAAGTGGGAGGGACGTGGATGCCCTTGGCCACAGCATCTGGCCAAGGAAGGTGGATGTTCTCTTCTTTTTTCTTATTATTGAAGCCCTTGTAGAACAGGATGTTCTCTTTAGCAGCAACTCTTCATTGACTTCTTAATGAAATTGAGTCATGTCTTACTTTAAGTAACAGAGGACCATGCAAGTCAAGGCCAGCAAAGACCCTCAGAATGATCCTCCATGAACTTATGCTCTCATTTTCAGACTGATGGGAAGAAGAGTTACTATAAGAAGGTGTGCATTGATGCGGAAACCCTGGAAGTGGGGGACTGTGTCTCTGTTATTCCAGATGATTCCTCAAAACCGCTGTATCTAGCAAGGTTTGCATCTTTCTTTTTGCTTGACTTCTGCATGCACTTTCTCCTCAAGTAGGAGATGCCTGTTTTGCCAAAATAGCACCAGCAGCTTTTTGCCCTAGATGAAAACTGAAAAGGACGAGTGCCCCTGCATAGACTTGGTCACATATCTGCTGGCCAAGTCAGAACTTTCTCCCCATGCCTGTCTTCTGATTCCAGGGTCACGGCGCTGTGGGAGGACAGCAGCAACGGGCAGATGTTTCACGCCCACTGGTTCTGCGCTGGGACAGACACAGTCCTCGGGGCCACGTCGGACCCTCTGGAGCTGTTCTTGGTGGATGAATGTGAGGACATGCAGCTTTCATATATCCACAGCAAAGTGAAAGTCATCTACAAAGCCCCCTCCGAAAACTGGGCCATGGAGGTGAGTGCCTGGTGTCCCTCGTGAGCCCCTGCCTTACCGTGGAGGGTCACTGCTGACGTGCGTTCTGTTTTGTTTTGATTTGTATTTTTTTAAATTTGTTTTGATTTGTTTTTTTTTTTTTTTTTTTTTTTGAGACTGAGTTTCGCTCTTGTTGCCCAGGCTGGAGTGCAATGGCCTGATCTCAGCTCACTGCAACCTCTAACTCCTGGGTTCAAGTGATTCTCCTGCCTCAGCCTCCCGAGTAGTTGGGATTACAGGCACCCACCATCACGTCCAGCTAATTTTTTGTATTTTTAGTAGAGACGGGGTTTCACCATGTTGGCCAGGCTGGTCTCGAACTCCTGACCTTAGGTGATCCACCCGCCTCGGCCTCCCATAGTGCTGGGAATACAGGCATGAGCCACTGCGCCTGGCCTGACACGCATTCTTATCTCCCAAGGGAGGCATGGATCCCGAGTCCCTGCTGGAGGGGGACGACGGGAAGACCTACTTCTACCAGCTGTGGTACGATCAAGACTACGCAAGATTTGAGTCCCCTCCAAAAACCCAGCCAACAGAGGACAACAAGTTCAAGTGAGCACTGGGGCTGGACTCGGGGTCAGCAGGCACTTTCAGCCCACATCGCTCCCTTTTCCCGTGTGCTTCCGTCTGGTTGGCTTCCGCCAACGGCCCCCCAGTTTGTGTCTCTTGCTCGTCAAAGGCCAGCCTGACTATGAATGATGCTCAAGTGTGTAGATGGCCTGGAGTTGCTTTAAGTGTGTGGATGACCTGGCGTTGTCTTTGTAAGAGGGTTCCCTACCCAGGAACAGGGTTCGTCTTCCCATTTCAAGACTTCCCGTGTGTTCTTCAGTGTGTGCCCAGCTCTTGCATGTTTTTGGCTGTTTCTTAGATATTTTCTCCTGTAAATGAGACCTTTTATTTGATTCTTTTCTTTCCTTTTTTTTTTTATTTTTTTTTGAGACGGAGTCTCGCTCTGTTGCCCAGGCTGGAGTGCAGTGGTGTGATCTTGGCTTACTGCAAACTCCGCCTCCCGGGTTCATGCCATTCTCCTGCCTCAGCCTCCTGAGTAGCTGGGACTACAGGCGCCCGCCACCACACCCGGCTAGTTTTTTGTATTTTTAGTAGAGACGAGGTTTCACTGTGTTAGCCAGGATGGTCTCGATCTCCTGACCTTGTGATCTGCCTGCCTTGGCCTCCCAAAGTGCGGGGATTACAGGCATGAGTCACCACACCTGTCCTCGATTCTTTTGTAACTGGGTGACTGCTTTGAGGGAAGCTTTTATTTTTTATTTTATTTTATTATTTTTTTTTTTTAATTTTTTTTTTTTTTTTTTTTTTTGAGACAGAGTTTCGCTTTTGTTGCCCAGGCTGGAGTGCAGTGGCTCAATCTTGGCCCACCACAACCTCTACCTCCTGGGTTCAAGCGATTCTTCTGCCTCAGCCTCCTGAGTAGCTGGGATTACAAGCATGGGCCACCATGCCCGGCTACTTTTTTTGTATTTTTAGTAGAGACGGGGTTTCTCCATGTTGGTCAGGCTGGTCTCGAACTCCCGACCTCAGGTGATCTACCTGCTTTGGCTTCCCAAAGTGCTGGGATTACAGGTGTGAGCCACCGTGCCCGGCGAGCTTTTATTTTTTAATGTCCAATGCCCCATGCCTTCTTTTTAACCTCCGTACCTCACTTGTTTCAACTAAAAGCAGCAGCCAGCACCCCCAGAGGAGCAGGTGGCAACCAGGGAAACCCAGGAGGCCAAGAGGGCTCCCCGGGGGCATCTGTGCTTCTCCCATAAGTCTCGTGCTAGCTTTGGCTTGATCTCTATTTTCATTTTATTTTTTACTTTTTTGAGATGGAGTTTCACTCTTGTCACCCAGGCTGGAGTGCAGTGGCACGATCTCGGCTCACTGCAACTTCCACCTCCTGGGTTCAAGCGATTCTCCTGCCTCAGCTTCCCAAGTAGCTGGGACTACGGGCGCCTGCCACCATGCTCAGCTAATTTTTGTATTTTTAGTAGAGACAGGGTTTCACTGTGTTGGCCAGGCTGGTCTGGAACTCCTGACCTTGGGTCATCTGCTCCCTTCAGGCTCCTAAAGTGCTGGGATTACAGGCATGAGCTACTGCACCCAACCTCATTTATTTATTTATTTATTTGTCACCCAACCTCTTTTATTTATTTATTTATTTATTTATCTGAGACAGGGTCTCACTCTGTCACCCAGGCTGGAATGCAGTGGTGTGGTCACAGCTCACTGTAGCCTCGACCTGCTGGGCTCAAGTGATCTTCCTGCCTCAGCCTCCTGAGTAGCTGGGACTGCAGGCATGCACCACCCTGCCTGGTTAATGTTTTAAAAATTTTTTGTAGAGACGGGGTCTCACTGTGTTGGCCAGGCTAGTCTCAAACTTCTGGGCTCAAGCGACCCTCCTGCCTTGGCCTCCCAAAGGGCTGGGATTACAGACATGAGCCACCATGCTGGGCCTTGATCTCTATTTTTAAGGCCATCTTCAGGTCTCCTTTAAGGGCTTACTAGTCAAGAATAATGTTGAATTTCCTCAAATACCTGTTGAGCCTTTATAGAGAGAACAGTAGGAGTCTCTGCTGGATGGAGTTCCTCACTGAGCCACTCGGGACTGTTGCTCGTGGTGTGTTCTTAACCATATTCTAGACCCTGTTCATTGATATCTTAGGGTTTTTGTGTCAATGACTCAAAAGTTGCCTGATTTTCTTGCTATGTTCTCTCTGGGCTTTGGTCTCAAATAAGTGCCTTCAAAATGTCAACACAAAGCACAAGAAAGCCACCTCTTCCTTCTAGCATCTGCAAATGTTTTTTCCTCTTGGTTGCCAGAGTCGTCTCTGGATTAAGCTGGCAGTAGCTGCTGCGGCCACTGCCGGCCACCTCAGGGCCTTATGTTTCTGTCCCTTTGTTTCCTTCAGATTCTGTGTGAGCTGTGCCCGTCTGGCTGAGATGAGGCAAAAAGAAATCCCCAGGGTCCTGGAGCAGCTCGAGGACCTGGATAGCCGGGTCCTCTACTACTCAGCCACCAAGAACGGCATCCTGTACCGAGTTGGTGATGGCGTGTACCTGCCCCCTGAGGCCTTCACGTTCAAGTAAGTGCCCCCTCGGAGCAGCCGGGGCCAGGGTGCTCCAGGCCGAGCCAGGCTGGCTTTGTGGTGTCCCCCTCCTTACAGACATTGCCAGTCCCTCCGCACCAGCTGTTGTCCTAGCCGTCACGTTGGCATAGGTGGCAAACAGACAACATAAATCGTGTAGACTGACCATGATGCTATTGCAGAGCAAAGCTGAGCGTAAAAGTCAACTCGCTGGTTTGGCTGGGTGTGGTTTCTCACACCTGTAATCCCAGCGCTTTGGGAGGCCGAGGCAGTGGGGAATCATCTGAGGTCAGGAGTCTGAGACCAGCCTGGCCAACACGGTGAAACCTCGTCTCTACTAAAAATACAAAAATTAGCTGGGTGTGGTGGTGCGCGCCTGTAGTCCCAGCTACTTGAGAGGCAGAGACAGGAGAATCACTTGAACCTGGGAGGCAGAGGTTGCAGTGAGCCAAGATCATGCCACTGCACTCCAGCCTGGGCAACAGAGTGTGACTCCGTCTCAAAAAAGAAAAAAAAAGAACTTACTGGCTAAAGCGCGAGGGACAGCTGGGGGCCCACCCCCAAGTTCTGCCTCTGCCCAAGGACACCTCCTCTCCCCTGCTGTGAAGTGGGAGAGTGGAATCTTGCCTGCTGGGGCTCGAAGGGTTGAGTGAGTTGAAAGTGCTCCATACAGTACCTGGCTTAAAGTAAAGGTTTAATGGACATGAGTTACCTCTTGGTTAGAGGGAATCACATCAGATGACTTCTCTGTGTCAGAGGATCGAGGCTCTTCCAGGAAAAACCTAAAGCCACAGATCGTTTCCACACTGATCCATTCTGTGTTTTTTCTAAGAATCAGCGTGTGGTTGGAATTACAGCCAACGTTTTCCAGATGCCTTCCCGGCTCACAATTCCATTTCCTTAGAGCCCCAGCTCCCTTGCCTTAGTTCAGTTACTGTGAATGATGAGAACTGGAGAAGCAGGGTCCCTCCAGCCTTGGCACAGTTGGGGCGCGTTACCCCCTCTGGTTGTCCTTGGTGGGAAGGGGACACCTCCCCGTAGTGTTTTCTGCCAGTTGCTCCTGGCAAAGTGGGAGAGTCAGCACAGAGACGCCTTTGGGGCCCGTCAGACTCCTGGGGGGCCTAGTGGGGAGAACGTGACAGCCGCCTTCCCTAACGGCAGGCCTTCTTCAAAGAACAGCTTTTCCACACTAGTCAGACCACACTCCCATTGTCCCAGGCCCTGTGTCGCCTTACACTGGCCTCCAGTGTCGCTTCTAGATCAGAGCCTTAGTCAGGGTAGCATAGGTTGTATCATAGCAACAACCCCAAATCACAGTGACTTAAAACCACAGAAGCTGGACTGGGTGCGGTGGCTCATGCCTGTCAGGAGTTCAAGACCAAGACTAGCCTGGCCGACATACCTGTCTCTACTAAAAATAAATTAGCCAGGGTTAGCTGGGTGTGGTGGTGGGCACCTGTAATCCCAGCTACTTGGGAGGCCGAGGCACGAGAATCGCTTGAACCTGGGAGGAGGAGTTGCAGTGAGCCGAGATCGTGCCACTGCACTCTAACCTGGGTGACAGAGTGAAACTCTCTCAACAAAAACCACGGTAGCCGCTGTCTCGCTCATACGAGGTGCCCATCACAGGTCAGCAGAGGACTCCGCCTGTTGTGTCCCTTGGATATCTGGGCCGCTGGAGTCAGAAGTTGCCAGTGTTTGAGCCCAAGGGAAAGCACACAGGACATTCCCCAGGCAGTGACATCCTCTTTGGTCACTTCTGCCCACGTCACATGCCAGGAAACACAAGATGCCAAGTGGTCGGGAGGCAGGAGCCTGGGGTATTTGAGCAGTGTCAGCCACCACCGTAGCCAGTAATGCTCAGAGGGTGAATGCGTGCTTCAAACTGTGAGACTAAATCTCCGGCTAAATCTTTTTTTTTTTTTTTTCTGTGAGATGGAGTCTTGCTCTGTCACACAGGCTGGAGTGCAGTGGCACAATCTCAGCTCACTGCAACCTCTGCCTCCTGGGTTCAAGCAATTCTCCTGCCTCAGCCTCCCAAGTAGCTGGAATTATAGGCATGTACCACCACACCCGGCTAATTTTTGTATTTTTAGTAGAGACGGGGTTTCACCATGTTGGCCAGGGTGGTCTCGAACTTCTGACCTTGTGGTCCACCTGCCTTGGTCTCCCAAAGTGCTGGGATTACAGGCGTGAGCCACAATGCCCAGCCTAAATCATTTCTTAGGGTACACACCTACCTTAATTCATCAGGTGCTTGACTTTAAATGGTTATTTTCACTGGTCAGTCATGCCTGACTGACCACTGCAAGGTGGAAGGTTCATTGATGTCAAGTGGGTGCTTCTCTGCAGCATCAAGCTGTCCAGTCCCGTGAAACGCCCACGGAAGGAGCCCGTGGACGAGGACCTGTACCCAGAGCACTACCGGAAATACTCCGACTACATCAAAGGCAGCAACCTGGATGCCCCTGAGCCCTACCGAATTGGCCGGATCAAAGAGATCTTCTGTCCCAAGAAGAGCAACGGCAGGCCCAATGAGACTGACATCAAAATCCGGGTCAACAAGTTCTACAGGTCAGCAGAGGCCTCTGTTCTTCCATGAGGCCACAGACTCTTCTAGAAGGCTCTGCCTGAAACAAGGTTGTGGCATAGCACCCACAGTTGTTCTAAGAGTTAGGTTGAAGTAGCTGTTTTTCCAAGTGTTTCTGATTATCGGTGGGCACTGATAATGACTAGAATTCTAGTTCCCAGCCCTCACTTTTAGGTCCTTATTTTAATGTTGCAGAGCCCTTTTTCCAAAAGAAATCCTTAAGCTGGCTGGGCACTGTAGCTCACGCCTCTAATCCTAGCACTTTGGGAGGCTGAGGCAGGAAGATCACTTGAGTCCAGGAGTTCAAGACCAGCTTGAGGAAACGTAGTGAGACCCCGGCCCTACCAAAAAAAAAAAAAAAAAAGACTAGCTGGGCGTGGTGGCACACGCCTGTAATCCCAGCTACTTGGGAGGCTGAGGCTGAAGGGATCACTCAAACCCAGGAATTTGAGGCCGTAGTGAGCCATGATCCCACCACTGCACTCCGGCCTGGGTGACAGCCAGACCCTGTGTCAAAAGAAAAAACGGGTAGAGTGCCTGGGCACCCCCAGAGAACCTCCCAAGCTCCATCTATGACTGTCCAGGTTCTGTCCCGCTGTCCCCACCTCTTCCCAGGTCCTCCTTTCTGTCTCTGGGATTTTTTCTCTTTCCTAAGCTTTTGGCCTATTACGTTTTCTTTTTCTAAGACCCGAGTAACTTGCGGTGATTAGGCATTAACCTGAAACTAGCCTGTACAGGAAGCTATACACTTGCCTCACCTGTTAGCTAACATAGATCAAAGATTTCCTGAAGCCTTTGTAATAACAGGAAATAAAACAAGGGCTCTGAGTGGTACAGGTGAGAGAAACACACTCGAGAGGCTGCTACCGGCAGGCAGACACAGCAGGGCAGGGCCAGGCGTGCAGAGCAAGCAGCCAAGCTGACCTAATGGTTGGGGGGTCTCTACCCGGTGGTTTCCTAATTGGGGGCGAATCTACCTTGCAGTTCCCTCATTTGGGGAGGGGATATCTTTACCTGCGGTTCCCTAAGTAGGGGGGTCTTGACCCTATGACTCCCTAACTGGGGGGGTCTTTACCCTGCGGTTCCATAACTGAGGGGTCTTTACCCTGCGGTTCCCAACTGGGTCGGGGGTCATTACCTGGCGGTTCCCTAATTGTGGGGGAATCTACCTTGCAGTTCCCTAATGTGAGGAGGGGATATCTTTACCCTGTGATTCCCTTACTGGGAGGGGTCTTTACCCTGCGATTCCCTAACTTGGGGGATCTTTACCCTGCGGTTCCCTAACTTGGGGGGGGGGTCTTTACCCTGCGGTTCCCTAACTAGGGGGGGTCTTTACCCAGCAGTTCCCTAAATGGGGGGAGTCTACCTTGCAGTTCCCCAGTGTGGGGAGGAGATATCTTTACCCTGCAGTTCCCTAACTGAGGGGGTCTTTACCCTGCGGTTCTCGAACTAGGGGGTCTTTACCCTGCAGTTCCCTAACTGGCAGGGATTCCTTACCCTGTGGTTCCCTAACTGGGGGGGGTCTTTACCTGGTGTCTCCCTAACTGGGGGTGTCTTTACCTGGTGGTTCCCTAACTGCGGGGGGTCTTTACCCAGCAGTTCCCTGAGCACCCCAGGAACATGGTACTGTTTAATTCAGCATAAGCTCACCACAAAGGAGAGCTCCTAACGAGGCCTCTCCCGCTCGCAGGCCTGAGAACACCCACAAGTCCACTCCAGCGAGCTACCACGCAGACATCAACCTGCTCTACTGGAGCGACGAGGAGGCCGTGGTGGACTTCAAGGCTGTGCAGGGCCGCTGCACCGTGGAGTATGGGGAGGACCTGCCCGAGTGCGTCCAGGTGTACTCCATGGGCGGCCCCAACCGCTTCTACTTCCTCGAGGTGGTGCCCCTGCTTGCTAGAGGGAAGGCTTCGGGGTCAAAGTTGGCCAGAAGGAGTCTGATGTCGGGTTATACACAAGGCGGCTTGGCTGCAGGGTTTCAGCTTTTGTAAGAAGTGGGTGGTTGGCTGACGTGAAGCTGTTCTGCAGGAGCTTTACGGGGGTCTGAGCAGGGTTCTCCAGAGCACAAGTTGTATGAGATTCAAGTGGTCCTGGAGTTTAACACTCCTGGTTTTTAAAAAGTACGTCATTAGAGAACCTAACGTTTTAGTGTCTTGGTGCAACTGAACGTTGAGGACCATGAGGCAGCTTCCACCAGCCTGACTGGTGTCTTAGTATGAGTTGGAGAAGGTGCCCCTGCTCCTGGGTCCCTTGGGCCAGGCGCCTACGTCCAGGCCCAGCCCACATGCCTGTGCAGGTGGCCCTGGAGAGGGCCCACGAGTCAGCTGATGAAGCTCATGACTTGTAAATTGTTGGGGCTTGGCCTTTCCGTGTTGTTATCTTAAAACGATACATCCACGTTCTCCCAGGCTTGGATGAGGATAGCCCAATTGGACAGCAGATTCTGCATAGCACTTTTTCCTGTTCTAGAAAGGTACTCTCAAGTGCTTGTAATAGGCATTTCAGTGTCAGCCAGATCAAATGTTAGCATTAATAAAATGTATTGTTTTAAGTTTCTATTGTAGCAAAGTCAAACTACTCTTATTGGTGGCTAATTGGTCATGGCCCCACTGAGGGAGAAATTAAGTGACTATCAAATTGCCTTCTTACTAGTCTGCGTTAGAGAGGGGACAGTGCGTTTCTCTCCCAAACGATTGCAGTTCTCTCCTTTTCAGGCCTATAATGCAAAGAGCAAAAGCTTTGAAGATCCTCCCAACCATGCCCGTAGCCCTGGAAACAAAGGGAAGGGCAAGGGAAAAGGTACGTCATTGTATGAGTTTCTTTTCAAGTTATTCTTCTGTAACTTGGAGGCTGCCTGTGAATCCCTCAGTGTAAAACCACCTCTGGTGTTACTGACTCTGGGACAGCGAGGCCGCCTGAGTTAACAAGGCCCTTGAGAGCAAGGTGGACTTGGACTCTGAGGATCGGGTTTAGCCTCTGGCCTCTCTTCCCCAGGGAAGGGCAAGCCCAAGTCCCAAGCCTGTGAGCCGAGCGAGCCAGAGATAGAGATCAAGCTGCCCAAGCTGCGGACCCTGGACGTGTTTTCTGGCTGCGGGGGGTTGTCGGAGGGATTCCACCAAGCAGGTGAGCGCCCGTAGGCTCCATCTCTGAATACCTGGTGAGCCCAGACCGGGCAGGTGCTACCTGAAACGACTTCCAACCCCGGTCACCTTCCTGACTCAAGAATCTCCTTCCAAGGCCAGGCATGGTGGCGCACGCCTGTAATCCCAGCACTTTGGGAGGCCGAGGTGGGTGGATCACGAGGTCAGGAGTTTGAGACCATCCTGGCCAACATGGTGAAACCCCGTCTCTGATAAGAATACAAAAATTAGCTGGGTGTGGTGGTGTGTGCCTGTAGTCCCAGCTACTCAGGAGGCTGAGGTGGGAGAATCGCTTGAACCTGGGAGGCAGAGCTTGCAGTGAGCCAAGATCACACCACTGCACTCCAGCCTGGGTGACAGAGCGAGACTCCATCTCAAAAAAAAAAAAAAAATCTTCTGGAGAGTTGAAAGCATGGCTTCGTGCTTGATCTGCCAGGCATCTCTGACACGTTGTGGGCCATCGAGATGTGGGACCCCGCGGCCCAGGCGTTCCGGCTGAACAACCCCGGCTCCACAGTGTTCACAGAGGACTGCAACATCCTGCTGAAGCTGGTCATGGCTGGGGAGACCACCAACTCCCGCGGCCAGCGGCTGCCCCAGAAGGGAGACGTGGAGATGCTGTGCGGCGGGCCGCCCTGCCAGGGCTTCAGCGGCATGAACCGCTTCAATTCGCGCACCTACTCCAAGTTCAAAAACTCTCTGGTGGTTTCCTTCCTCAGGTAAACGGGTAGAAGCCCCCCAGTGTTGCCAGACGGCCCGGGGCTGTGCCACATGTCAGCAGTGGTCATTTTCGCCCTGCACTGAGGCCTCTGCCCCCCGGAAGCTCACAGCTCAGCTCTCACCAGGGAGAGACTTTGATAACATTCGTGAGGGGCTTCCGGCACAGTGGGTCATTTCTTCCCTCTGTCTGTGGAGGTGACTCCTGCAGTCTCTCCTGCCCCCTACAGCTACTGCGACTACTACCGGCCCCGGTTCTTCCTCCTGGAGAATGTCAGGAACTTTGTCTCCTTCAAGCGCTCCATGGTCCTGAAGCTCACCCTCCGCTGCCTGGTCCGCATGGGCTATCAGTGCACCTTCGGCGTGCTGCAGGTGGGCCCCGGGGCTGGGGCGGGCAGACAGATGTGGCCAGCACGTGACCCGGCCAGCAGCCAGCCATCCCTTACTGAAGGCAGGGTTCAATGGCACAGGCCTGCCATCCAGGCAGCAGAGGCTGGCATGGTGCTCTGTCCCACTGGCGGAGTCAGGGGAGATGCGTGCTCAGCCGGCCCCCAGCAAGTCCACCGCTAGTGTCTCTTGAGCTGTGTTCTCGAACATACCTGGGAGGGCTGGCTACAATGGGCTTCTCGCCATGCAGCTCCTGGCTCCTTTCCCTCGATGGGGAAGGGTGAGCAGCCCACCATGGAGCACTGTGGAATGGCTGAGTCTGCACAGAGGGGGAGGGGAAGTGAGGTACGCAGAGCCATGTGTAGGCGGCAGCTGTTCGATTGGTTTAAAAGACAGTTTTGCTCTGGGTAACTGCGCACACAAACCCCCACAGATGGCCGAGGGTTGCACTCCACGTGGCTGTGTCTGCAGGGACAGGGATGGACATAGTCTGTGGGGCCCAGGCCTTATCTGAAAAGCATCCCCCATCCTCTCTGTATCAGCTCAGCAATTGAGGGCATAATTAAAAATGAAACAGCTATCCAGATGCTAGCACAGGATGTCTGCCTAAGCGGGCAAGCACTTGGCTACCCGGTCCCCTAGCTCAGCCTCAGGGCGACTCAGGCTCACCAGACAAGACTTGTTGCAGCCACGTTCTCTGTCCTTGTGACCACAGCCATCAGGGAAGCGACAGGGCTCCTGGTCTCCAGTGTTCTCCCCGAGTGCTAAGACCTTGGGGCCCTTGCAGTGCTTTCAGAGCTGGCCGGACTTCCCCGCAGGGTTCGCTCCCACCTTCCCCAGTGGCTGCCCCCTGGGCTCAGCTGCTTTTGTTCTTTATCTGCTCCAAACTCCTCTGACCAGGAGCACGCCTGCTGAGGTAACTGGGGATTTCCGCAAGCGCGCTCCGCATTGGCCAGCCACTCCCGACACAGGCTGCTGACCCTGGGCCTGGGTCTGGACAGTCCAGTTGGGAGTGTCCCACTGACGGTGGGGTTGTCTGTCCTTCTCCCCCACAGGCCGGTCAGTACGGCGTGGCCCAGACACGGAGGCGGGCCATCATCCTGGCCGCGGCCCCTGGAGAGAAGCTTCCTCTGTTCCCGGAGCCACTGCACGTGTTTGCTCCCCGGGCCTGCCAGCTGAGTGTGGTGGTGGATGACAAGAAGTTTGTGAGCAACATAACCAGGTAGGTGGCCCCCGTCGCTCCTCCACACACTGCCGAGCAGGCCTCAGTAGCTCATGGGGCCCGTGAGTGCTCCCTGGTGAGGCTTGGGGAGGAGAGGATGGTACAGCATCTGCCCTGCCACACAGTGCTCTGCCACATGGCACTCTGCCACCTGTGGTCTCCAGTTCTGACCCTGCATCATCTGCTTCCCTAGTAGATAGCATGTGCAGAGCGGCCGGCCGCATGCTTGGCTGTGGTCATCCACAAAGCCCACGCCATAGCCCCATCCCCCCTTCCAGATGGCATCCAGGCACACTGCCACCCATGTGACCTCGGGCAGTGCTGTGATCTCGGGAGAAGGCCATCTGAGCAGGCAGGGGGTGGCACCTGTGACGAGGGGACAGCTGCTGCGTGCATCTCCAGAGGTGTTGACCTCCTCCTCTGTTGCAGGTTGAGCTCGGGTCCTTTCCGGACCATCACGGTGCGAGACACGATGTCCGACCTGCCGGAGGTGCGGAATGGAGCCTCGGCACTGGAGATCTCCTACAACGGGGAGCCTCAGTCCTGGTTCCAGAGGCAGCTCCGGGGCGCACAGTACCAGCCCATCCTCAGGGACCACATCTGTAAGGTAATGGCACCCCGACAGAGCGGCTCCTCCTCGAGGCCCAGCCCAGCAGCCTCGTGGGAACAGTCAGCCTGCCCAAGACTCGGGAGACATGGAATCTGATCCCAGGCTCCTCCTCCCGAGTCCTCAGCCTTTGTGTGACCCCTGGCCTCTCTTGCATGGTCATGGGAAGTGTCAGAGCTCCCGCAGTCCTGGACTTGGTCTGGAATGGTGTCAAGCCACTGCCCACCCACCACTGCCTTCCCCCTTGCTGCCTCTCCCTGCATGTTTTCCCAAGATGCCAAGACCAGCCCTTTCACCATCCCCTGGCACCACTCCCCTTCCCCCACCCTAAAGGCTCCGCTTAGATTCCCACGCTCTCCTACACCTGCGCTGCCTCCGGTCCCTGCCATGGCCTCGAGCCAAGTGCGATATCCCTGACTGTCTCTTTCCCGATGGGCGTGAGCCCCAGGGGGCTTCCTGGTCACCATGGTGTTCCCAGCACCCAGCCCACCATGGATGCTTGGATGCTGCTCACATGAGGTGACAGCTGGGCCCCCCACACTCTTTCAGGACATGAGTGCATTGGTGGCCGCCCGCATGCGGCACATCCCCTTGGCCCCAGGGTCAGACTGGCGCGATCTGCCCAACATTGAGGTGCGGCTCTCGGACGGCACCATGGCCAGGAAGCTGCGGTATACCCACCATGACAGGAAGAACGGCCGCAGCAGCTCTGGGGCCCTCCGTGGGGTCTGCTCCTGCGTGGAAGGTGGGGCCTGTAGGTTGTGGTTCCCGGTGGGCTGAGGGGAAGGAAGGCAGAGCCCTGGGCCTTTGGCCTGTGAACCTGGAGGCCAGGGCAGGGCACAGACACACCAAGCCTGGGTGTCCCAGAGAAGGTAGCTGCTGACCATGTTGAGTAGTAAAAGCAGGCTGGGTTCATGACCCACACCTATAATCCCAACACTTTGGGAAACCAAGGCGGGAGGATCACTTGAGCCTGGGAGGTTGAGGAGGCTACAGTGAGCTGTGATTGTGCCATTGCACTCCAGCCTGGGAGACAGAGTGAGACCCTGTCTCTAAAAAGAAAAAAAAAAAACAGTAAATAAATAATAAAAGCAGGTCAGGCACGATGGCTCACCTCTGTAATCCCAGCACTTTGGGAGGCCAAGGCAGGCAGATCACTTGAGATCAGGAGCTCGAGATCAGCCTGCCCAACATGGTGAAACCCCATCTCTATTAAAACTACAAAAATTAGCCAGGCGTGGTGTCGCACGCCTATAATCCCAGCTATTTGGGAGGCTGAGGCAGGAGAATCGCTTGAACCCCATAGGCAGAGGTTGCAGTGAGCCAAGATCATGCCATTGCACTCCAGCCTGGGCAACAGAGCGAGACATATAGTACTAATAATAAAAACAGTGCCCAGAGAACGAGGATTGTTGGCTGCTCCACCCCAGGGGGCCCCTTGCACAGGAGGTGCCATCTCTGCCTCCCAAAGCTCTTAAGAGCCACTGTCCCAAGCCTATACCCCATCCCACAACTGCAGCCTCATCACTGTCCTGTCTTCCAGCCGGCAAAGCCTGCGACCCCGCAGCCAGGCAGTTCAACACCCTCATCCCCTGGTGCCTGCCCCACACCGGGAACCGGCACAACCACTGGGCTGGCCTCTATGGAAGGCTCGAGTGGGACGGCTTCTTCAGCACAACCGTCACCAACCCCGAGCCCATGGGCAAGCAGGTAGGTGGGGAGGGGGCATCCGAGGGCCTGGGTCAGGCCCTGTACTTGGTGGCCTAACTAAGTGGAAGTGTGGGTTTAGCCAAGTGGGGGACAGCACCCCAGGACCCCAGGCACCTGGCCTCTGCCTCCTGCCCCTCCATGTCCACGGGACAAGCTCATAGGCCAAGGCCATGGCCGGATGCTGCCACAGTGCCATTTCCCTCCCTGTCCCCGACGGTGACCCGGCCTGGGTGCTACTGCCCTCGCCCACCGCGCCTCTTTCCCCCAGGGCCGCGTGCTCCACCCAGAGCAGCACCGTGTGGTGAGCGTGCGGGAGTGTGCCCGCTCCCAGGGCTTCCCTGACACCTACCGGCTCTTCGGCAACATCCTGGACAAGCACCGGCAGGTCAGTGGGGTGGCGCCCGCTGGGTCTGGACAGGAAGGAGGCTTCTGTGCCTGTCACCAGGTGGGGCTGGGGCCAGCGCAGTCACTTCCGGGAGGATGCCTGCTGGCTGCCGGCTAGCCCCAGCACTCTCAGTGGGAAGACGGCCCACAGGAGGGACAGTGCTGAGACATCCGAGTCAGGCTGCGTCCCTATGCTGGTTCCTTACTGTTTGTTTTTGAGGCAGAGATTGAGCCAGAAGGACAGTCCGTCGCGCTAAAGGAGCAGGCTAAAACCCATGGTGGCGACAGCTCACTCGCTGTAGGTTCAAATGAACTAGCACCTTAATTCCTACCTGCTTCTCAGGTGTCGGGTTGGCTTAACGAGTTAGTCTATGAGTTAGTCTTAGTTAAGTGTATTTTCATCAACATAGGGCACGCGCATTGCTTAAAAACCAGTGTCCACGGTTCTTGTGAAAACCACATTTCACCCCTCCCCCCGAATCTGGTTCTCGGGAAGCAGCCACTCTCTTTTTTTTTTGAGATGGAGCTTTGTTCTTTCGCCCAGGCTGGAGTGAAGTGGCGTGATCTCAGCTCACCGCAACTTCCACCCCCCTGGTTTTAAGTGATTCTCCTGCCTCAGCCTCTTGAGTAGCTGGGATTACAGTCATGTGCTACCACACCCGGCTAATTTTTGTATTTTTAGTAGAGATGGGGTTTCACCATGTTGGCCAGGCTGGTCCCGAACTCTTGACCTCAGGTGATCCGCCTGCCTCGGCCTCCCAAAGTGCTGGGATTACAGGCATGAGCCACTGCGCCGGCCAGGGAAGCAGCCATTCTTAACTGGGAGCTAAACATGTCTAGGTGGCCCATTTGTCTTTTTTTTTTTTTTTTTTTTTTTTTTTTCTGAGACAGGGTCTCACTCTGTCCCCTAGGCTGGAGTGCAGTGACATGATCTCTGCCCACTGCAACCTCCACCTCCAGGGTTCAAGTGATTCTCCTGCCTCAGCCTCCTGAGTAGCTGGGATTACAGGCATGTGCCACAATGCCCAGCTAATTAGTTTTTGTACTTTTAGTAGAGACGGGGTTTCACCATGTTGGCGAGGCTGCTCTCGAACTCCTGGCCTCAACTAATCCACCCGCCTTGGCCTCCCAAAGTGCTGGGATTACAGGCATGAGCCACTGCTCCCAGCCCCACGTGTCTTTGTCTCAAGTCTTTCTGAAGCTCTTCAAAGGCCCAGTGACTTGTGGCTGTGGGGCGGGATGATGGGCCAGTTGGAGGGTCCAGGGATCTTGTGTTGGAAGGGTTTTGGGCCCATGTGAGCAGGACCAGAACCCTTCCCCAAGGGGTGCAATGCCCAGGTTGTTCTCCATCTGAGCAGGGGCTGGCAGTACACCTGCCCCCGGGCCTTGGGCCTGGGTGTCCACATCAGGCATTGCCCTTCTCCCCTCCCGCAGGTGGGCAACGCCGTGCCACCGCCCCTGGCCAAAGCCATTGGCTTGGAGATCAAGCTTTGTATGTTGGCCAAAGCCCGAGAGAGTGCCTCAGGTATGGTGGGGTGGGCCAGGCTTCCTCTGGGGCCTGACTGCCCTCTGGGGGTACATGTGGGGGCAGTTGCTGGCCACCGCTTTGGGCTCTGGGACTCAGGCGGGTCACCTACCCACGTTCGTGGCCCCATCTTTCTCAAGGGGCTGCTGTGAGGATTGAGTGAGTTGCACGTGTCGAGTGCTTAGAGCAGGCGTGCTGCACACAGCAGGCCTTTGGTCAGGTTGGCTGCTGGGCTGGCCCTGGGGCCGTTTCCCTCACTCCTGCTCGGTGAATTTGGCTCAGCAGGCACCTGCCTCAGCTGCTCACTTGAGCCTCTGGGTCTAGAAACCTCTGGGAACCGTTTGAGGAGTGTTCAGTCTCCGTGAACGTTCCCTTAGCACTCTGCCACTTATTGGGTCGGCTGTTAACATCAGTACGTTAACGTTTCCTGACGGTCCATGTCTGTTACTCACCTGTCAAGTGGCGTGACACCGGGCGTGTTCCCCAGAGTGACTTTTCCTTTTATTTCCCTTCAGCTAAAATAAAGGAGGAGGAAGCTGCTAAGGACTAGTTCTGCCCTCCCGTCACCCCTGTTTCTGGCACCAGGAATCCCCAACATGCACTGATGTTGTGTTTTTAACATGTCAATCTGTCCGTTCACATGTGTGGTACATGGTGTTTGTGGCCTTGGCTGACATGAAGCTGTTGTGTGAGGTTCGCTTATCAACTAATGATTTAGTGATCAAATTGTGCAGTACTTTGTGCATTCTGGATTTTAAAAGTTTTTTATTATGCATTATATCAAATCTACCACTGTATGAGTGGAAATTAAGACTTTATGTAGTTTTTATATGTTGTAATATTTCTTCAAATAAATCTCTCCTATAAACCACCCTGGGTGGGTATTCGTGATTTGCACGGGACTTCTGGCTGAGGTCAGACAGGAGTAAGCTCTTCCATGCTGAAGGCGACCCACATGGAGTTTGAAGCTAGCACGTTTGAAGCTAGACACTCCGTGTGTCTGTCTGTTTGTTCAGAACTGAGTCATGTGAGTTGATCCCCATGACATGCAAATGGAACTTGCTAGTGTAGCTTCCAGGAAAGCCTTTTAAAGGAAGTCTTGGCTGGCCTTCCCCATGGCTGGTAGGCCTTCTTTGGTCTGAAGTGGGTTGTGATGCCTGGCAGTGGAGCAGCCATCCTGTGACCATGAGGCAGAGCTCTGTGCTGCAACTGGTGGAATAAGGAGAGAGGAGTCACCACTGAGCTGCCCTTGGAGCCCCGGCCACCCTATCCCCAAGCAAAACCTCTTCTTTAGTTGGGTTTTTTTTCTTTCCAAAGATTTTTTTTTTTTTTTTTTTTTTTTTGAGACAGTCTTGCTCTGTTGCTCAGGCTGTAGTGCAGTGGGGCAGTCTCCGTTCAACACAGCCTCTGCCTCCTGGGTTCAAGAAATTCTCCTGCCTCAGCCTCCCGAGTAGCTGGGATTGTAGGCGCCCATCACCACGCCCAGCTAATTTTTGTATTTTTAGTAGAGACGATGTTTCACCATGTTGGCCAGGCTGGTCTTGAAATCCTGACATGATCCGCCCACCTGGACCTCCCAAAGTGCTGGGTTACAGGTGTGATCCACTGCACCCAGCCTCCCATTAGCTTTTTTTTTTTTTTTTTGAGACAGTTTCGTTCTTGTTGCCCAGGCTGGAGTGCGGTGGCACGATCTCTGCTCACTGCAACCTCCGCCTCCCAGGTTCAAGTGATTCTCCTGCCTCAGCCTCCCAAGTAGCTGGGATTACAGGCATGCGCCATCACACCCAACTAATTTTGTATTTTTAGTAGAGCCGGGGTTTCTCCATGTTGGTCAGGGTGGTCTCAAACTCCCGACCTCAGGCGATCTGCCTGCCTCGGCCTCCCAAAGTGCTGGGATTATAGGTGTGAGCCACCATGCCTGGCCAGCATTTTTTAATAGTGACATAACACTTCTGTGTGTCCTGTGGCCACTGGATGTACCCTTTCTCTGTGATGGCCACATGACTGTCTTTGCTGGGAGCTCCCTGGGCATTTGGGATGACTGCCCCTGCTCAGTCATCCTGGCTCATCATGTCTGTGCCATACAGAGACCTCCCATTTTTAGGAAGTCAATTTATATTTGTCACTCTTAGTTTTTTGTAGCCTGTTTATTTTTGAGACGGATTCTCACTCTGTCGCCCAGGCTGGAGTGCAGTGGTGTGATCTCTGCTCACCACAACCTCCGCCTCCCGGGTTTAAGCAATTCTCCTGCCTCAGCCTCCCAAGTAGCAGGGATTGAGTAGCTGGGATTACAGGCGCCTGCCACTACATCTGGTTAATTTTTGTTAATTTAGTAGAGACAGGGTTTTGCCGTGTTGGCCAGGATGGTCTTGAACTCCTGACCTCAAGTGATCCTCCCGCCTTGGCCTCCCAAAGTGCTGGCATTACAAGCATGAGTCACCGTGCCCGGCCTTTGTAGCCTATTTAGAAACGCCTTCCCTCCCCCCACCAAGAGATCTTAAACATGTATCTTCTTCCACATTTCTGACATTCCCATTTTAACACATGAATCACTTTTGTAAGGACTAAAAATGGGGATCTCAGCTTATTTTTTGAATAAGACTGATAGCAAATGCACACAGCAAAGTACAACAGCTCAGCTTGACATATGGTAAAGTTCCCCCATCCGAGATTTTTTTTAAAATATACTTTCTGCTGCTATTTTAAGCTAAAAAATTCATTTTAAAGTATATAATGAGTATAATGAGTTTTCTTTTTCTGGATTCCAAGGCACCTTGATCAAGACAACTGAATCTTTGTACTAATGCATAGTGTGACCTTGTGAGAAAACAATCACTCATGTACCTATTATCTTTTCTTTTTTTATTTTCTATTTTTTTGAGACAGGGTCTCAGTCTGTCACCCAGGCTGGAGTGCAGTGGCCTGATCTCGGCTCATGGCAACCTCCACCTCCTGGGTTCAAGTGATCCCCTGCCTCCGTGTAACTGGGACTACAGGAGTGTACCATCATATGTAGCTAATTCTTGTTTTGTTTTTTGAGATGGAGTTTCACTCTTGTTGCCCAGGCTGGAGTGCAATGGCGCAATCTCGGCTCACTGCAGCCTCTACCTCCCGGGTTCAAGGGATCCTCCTGCCCCAGCCTCCCAAGTAGCTGGGATTACAGGTGTGTGCCTGGCGAATTTTTGTATTTTTGGTAGAGACGGGCTTTCACCATGTTGCCCAGGCTGTTCTCGAGCTCCTGACCCCAAGTGATCAGCCCACCTCAGCCTCCCAAAGTGTTGGGATTACAGGCATGAGCCACCACACCAGGCCTAATTTTTACTTACATAGAGATGCAGTCTCACTATATTGCCTAGGCTGGTCTCAAACTCCTGGCCTCAAGCGATCCTCCCGCTTGGCTTCCTAAAGTGCTAGATTACAGGTATCTGCCACCATATCCAGCCGATAGTGTCAATTTTTTTTTTTTTTTTTTATGAGATGGAGTTGTGGTCTTGTTGCCCAGGCTGGAGTGCAATGGCATGATCTTGGCTCACTGCAACCTCCGCCTCCTGGGTTCAAGCGATTCTCCTGCCTCAGCCTCCCGAGTAGCTGAGATTACAGGCGCCTACCACCACGCCCAGCTAATTTTAGTAGAGATGGGGTTTCACCATGTTGGCCAGGCTGGTCTCAAACTCCTGACAACAGGTGATCCACCCACCTTGGCCTCCAAAAGTGCTGGGATTACAGGCGTGAGCCACCGCGCCCGGTGATAGTGTCTATTAAGACTGCCTTTACAAAACTTAGTGGGACATGGTGGCACGTGCCTGTAGTCCCAGCTACTCAGGAGCATGAAGTGGGAGAATCGCTTGAGCCCAGGAGGTGGAGGTTGCAGTAGCAATCTCGGCTCACTGCAACCGAGATTGTGCCACTGCACTCCAGCCTGGGTAACACAGCGAGACCTTGTCAAAAATAAACTGCTTTGGGCCGGGCACGGTGGCTCACGCCTGTAATTCCAACACTTTGGGAGGCCCAGGTAGGTGGGTCACCTGAGATCAGGAGTTTAAGACCACCCTGGCCAACAGGGTGAAACCCCATCTCTAGTATAAATACAAAAATCAGCCAGGTG
Source organism: Pan troglodytes (assembly GCF_028858775.2). Classification (NCBI taxonomy): domain Eukaryota; kingdom Metazoa; phylum Chordata; class Mammalia; order Primates; family Hominidae; genus Pan; species Pan troglodytes. The sequence goes on along the minus strand of NC_072418.2, from coordinate 12,854,779 downwards.
TGGTGGTACATGCCTGTAATCCCAGCTACTTGGGAGATTGAGGCAGAATTGCTTGAACCTGGGAGGCGGCGGCTGCAGTGAGCCACGATCGCGCCACCACACTCCAGCCTGGGCGACAAAGCGAGACTATCTCGAAAAAAAAAATAAACTGTCTTGCACCTCGAAGGTTGTCTTACCTAGGAATCTCTCTTGTTCTTCTATTTTTGAAAATTGGGGTAGAATATGAAATATGCGAGTCCTAAATGTTCAGCTTAAATTTCGAGAAGTGAACATAGCACTGTAGCCTACATCCTTATCAAGATAGAGAATGTCTCTGTCACCTCAGGTCACCTTGTGCCTCCTCCCACTTGATCTCCCCCTTCCCAGTCCCTGGGCAGCCTCCCATCCAGTTTTGTCTCCATAGATGACATCTGCCTGTTCAGGCCAGCATGGGCTCTTGTGTTTCAGATCTTTCAGCATAAATGCCTTTGGGATTCATCCATGCCATTAATATGTGTATCAGTTTTGTCCTTTTTAAAAAATATATATATATATTTTAGAGGCAGGATCTTGCTCTGTTGCCCAGGCTGGAGTACAGCGATGTTCTACTGCAGCCTTGATCTCCTGGGCTTAAGTGATCCTCCTGCCTCAGCCTCCTGAGTAGCTGGAACTACAGGCGCATGCCACCATGCCCAGCTAAGTTTTACATTTTTTTTGTGGAGATGGGGTCTCACTGTGTTGCTCAGGGTGGTCTCAAACTCCTGGCCTCACGTGATCCTCCCACCTCAGCTTCTGCAGTAGCTGGGACCACAGGCATGTGCCGCCATACCCAGCTAATCATTATTTTTATTTTTATTTATTTTTGAGACGGAATCTCACTCTGTCACCAGGCTGGAGTGCGGTGGTGCGATCTCGGTTCACTGCAACCTCTGCCTCCTGGGTTCAAGCTATTCTCATGCCTCAGTCTCCCGAGTAGCTGGGATTACAGGCCTGCCACCAGGCCTGGCTAATTTCTATGTTTTTAGTAGAGATGGGGTTCCGCCATGTTGGCCAGGCTGGTCTCAGACTCCTGGGCTCAAGCGATCTGCCTGCCTCGGCCTCCCAAAGTGCTGGGATTACAGACATGAGCTACCATGCCTGGTAGCTGATTTTTATATTTTTTGTAGACAGGATCTCGCTTTGTTGCCCAGGCTGGTCTCAGACTCCTGGGCTCAAGCGATCTACCTGCCTTGGCATCCCCAAATGCTGGGATTATAGGCATGAACCACTGCGCCTGGACAAGAATATATTAACTATACTCACTATGTTATACAATAAATCTCTTAGAAAGCCTTTATTTGAACTTTTTTTCTTTATATTGTTTGGAAACAACTACAGTCTCAAGAGCAGTAGATTGAATTGTGATGCAGGTCAGGCCTTTGTATCCAAGGGTTCCACCTCTGGCATTCAACCAACCACAGATTTAAAATATTCAGAAAAATTCCACAAAGTTCCAAAAAGCAAAACTTGTATTTGCCACTTACCAAGTACTACGTGGAATCCATGAGAATAAAGCAACGTGTAGACGTTATGTCAGGTATTACAAATAATCTAGAGACGACATAAAGTACACAGGAGAGGCCGGGCGCAGTGGGTCACGCCTGTAATCCCAGCACTTTGGGAGGCCAAGGTAGGAGGAACACTTGAGGCCAGGAGTTCAAGACCAGCCTGGCCAACATGGCGAAACGCCCTCTCTACAAAAAATAACAAAAATTTGCTGAGCATGGTGGCACACACCTGTAGTCCCAGCTACTCCAGAGGCTGAGATGGGAGGATCACTTGAGCCCAGCAGGTGGAGGTTGCATTAAGCCGAGATTGCGCTAGCCTGGGTGACAAAGCAAGACTGTCAAAAAGTAATGTACACAGGAGAATATGTGTAGCGTATATGCAAATACTATGCCATTTTATTTTATTTTATTTTATATTTGAGACAGAGTCTCACTCTGTCGCCCAGGCTGGAGTGCAGTAGCACAATCTTGGCTCACTGCAACCTCTGCTTCCCGGGTTCAAGCGATTCTTCTGCCTCAGCCTCCCAAGTAACTGAGATTACAGGCATGTGCCGCCATGCCCGGCTAATTTTTTTGTATTTTTAGTAGAGACGGGGTTTCACCATAATTGGTCAAGCTGGTCTTGAACTCCTGACCTCAAATGATCCACCCGCCTCAGCCTCCCAAAGTGCTGGAGCTACAGGTGTGAGCCACCATGCCCGGCCTATGACATTTTATATTAGGGATTTGAGCACATTCTGATTTTGGTACCACATGGGGTCCTAGAACCAATCCCCTGGGGATACCGAGGGATGGCTGGACATAGATTTGTATACACATGTGTATCCACATCTAGGCTACTTTTCTAGGAGTTGAATGACTGGATTGAAACTTTAGAACTGGCACATCCGCTAAAAATCAAGCAGGTGTTTTATAGGGATTTCATTAACTTTGCAGACTTCTGGAAGAATTGACATGTTAATGACAAGCCTTCCTTTCTAAGAACAGGGTTTGTCCTGTTTGTTCAGGAATTCCTTTGTGTCCACAGCTTTTCATCCAGATCTTGCAGACTTCATAACTTGATTCCTAAGTATTTAGTCCCTTCATTACTAATATAAATGGGATGTTTTCTTGATTTCTAAACCATGGTCCTTTGCCTATGGAGAGATGCTCCATTTGTATTGGCTGTGATTTTGTAAACTGTGTTCTTTGAATCTAACCAACTTGTTGAATTCCTTTTTTTTTTTTTTTTTTTTGGAGATGGAGTCTCACTCTGTTACCCAAGCTGCAGTGCAGTGGCGCGATCTCTGCTCACTGCAACCTCCATCTTCGGGTTCAAGGGATTCTCTTGCCTCAGCCTCCGGAGTAGCTGGGATTACAGGCATGGGCCATCACACCCAGCTAATGTTTGTATTTTTAGTAGAGATGGGGTTTCACCATGTTGGCCAGGCTGGTCTTGAACTCTTGACCTCGGGTGATCCGCCTACCTCAGCCTCCCAAAGTGCTAGGATTACAGGTGTGAACCACTGCGCCTGGCCTGAATTTTCTTGTTTTTAATCCCACTTTTTCAGTGGTCACAGTTTCAGGTATACGATCCTTCACCAAGAACAACAACTTGAGGATGTACTTTGGTGTAAGAATTAGAAACCATTGTCTTTTCTTTTTAGAGACAGGGTCTTGTTCTTTCACCCAGACTGGACTGCAGTGATGCGATCATAGCTCACTGCAGCCTCGAACTCCTTCGCTCCAGAGATCCCCCCACCTCAGTCTCTGGAGTAGCTGGGACTACAGGTATGTACCATCACGCCTAACTAATTTTTATTTTTATTTTTAGTAAAGATGAGTTCTTGCTATGTTGCCCAGGCTGGTCTCAAACTCCTGGGCTCCAATGATCGTCCCTCCTCATCCTTCCAAAGTGCTGGGATTACAGGTGTAAGCCACCGTGCCTGGCTTCTTTTTTTTTCCTTTTAATATATGATTACTTTTTGTAAAGATGGCGTCTCACTCTGTTGCCCAGGCTGGTCTCCAGTGATTTCAATTCTTGTAAGTATAAAGCAGATGTGGAAGTGCTGGGTCATTTGGTGGTTCTATTTTTAATTTTTTGAGGAACCACCATACCATAGTTCATAGTGGAAGGCTGTTTTTTTAATGAAATAAACATGTAAGGCTGAGGTGCCCGTCTACTTCCCTAGAAAAACCACAGTAAGGACATTGCCACGTCTCCTTTCTGCCCCTGTTTTTTGGCTGTTACCACATCTGCATGTCCATCAATTTAGTGTTTCTTTCTTTTTATCTCTATTTACTTTTTTTTTTTTTTTTTGAGATGGAGTCTCTGTTGCCTAGGCTGGAGTGCAATGGCGCAATCTTGGTTCGCTGCAACCTCCGCCTCCTGGGTTCAAGTGATTCTCCTGCCTCAGCCTCCTTAGTAGCTGGGATTACAGGCACACACCACCACGCCCAGCTGTTTTTTTTTTTTTTTCTTTTGAAACAGAGTCACCTTCTCGTTGCCCAGGCTGGACTGCAATGGCAGGATCTCGGCTCACCACAACCTCCGCCTCCTGGGTTCAAGCGATTCTCCTGCCTCAGCCTCCTGAGTAGCTGGGATTACAGGCATGCGCCACCACGCCCAGCTAATTTTGTATTTTTAGGAGAGACAGGGTTTCTCCATGTTGGTCAGGCTGGTCTCGAACTCCCAACCTCAGGTGATCCACCTACCTTGGCCTCCCAAAGTGCTGGGATTACAGGCGTGAGCCACCATGCCTGGCCACACCCAGCTGATTTTTGTATTTTTAGTAGAGATGGGGTATCATCATGTTGGCCAGGCTCGTCTCGAACTCCTGACCTCAAGTGATCCTCCCACCTCGGCCTCCCAAAGTGCTGGGATTACAGGTGTGAGCCACCGCGCATGGCCTATTTTTATTTTTTTTTACAAAGTCTTGGCCGGGCGCGGCGGCTCACACCTATAATCCTAGCACTTTGGGAGGCCAAGGCAGGCGAATCACCTGAGTTTGGAGTTCAAGACTAGCCTGGCCAACATGGAGAAACCCCGTCTCTACTAAGAATACAAAATTAGCTGGGCATGGTGGCGCATGCCTGTAATTCCAGCTACTAGGGAAGCTGAGGCAGGAGAATCACTTGAACCCGGGAGGTGGAGGTTGCGGTGAGCTGAGATCATGCCACTGCACTCCAGCCTGGGCAATAAGAGCAAAACTCCATCTCAAAAAAAAAAGTCTCACTCCATCGCCCAGGCTGGAGTGCAGTGGCGCAGTATTGGTTCATGGCAACCTCTGCCTCCCGGGTTCAAGGGATTGCCATGCCTCAGCCTCCTGAGCAGCTGGGATTACAGATGCCTGCCACCACACCTGGCTAATTTTTGTATTTGTAGTAGACAACGGGGGTTTCGCTATGTTGGCCAGGCTGGTCTCGAACTCCTGACCTCAGGGGATCCGCCCACCTTGGCCTCCCAACGTGCTGGGATTACAGACGTGATCCACTGTGCCTGGCAGAAACAGGACCTTTAGAGAGAAAATTAAACCTAGGTGTGGTGGCTCATGCCTGTAATCCCAGCATGTTGGGAGGCTGTGGCAGGCAAACCACTTGAGATCAGGAGTTTGAGACCAGCCTGGCCAACTTGGTGAAACCCCGTCTCTACTAGAAATACAAAAATACAAAAATTAGCCAGGTGTGGTGGCACATGCCTGTAGACCCAGCTACTCGGGAGGCTGAGGCAGGAGAATCACTGGAACCCAGGAGGTGGAGGTTGCCATTAGCTGAGATTGCACCACTGCACTCCAGCCTGGACTACAGAGTGAGACTTCACCTTTAAAAAAAATAATTAAAAAAAATAAGTTTAAATGAGGTCATTAGGGTGGGCCCTAATCCAATGTGACTGATGTCCTTAGAAGAAGAGATTGGGACATAGACACACACAGAGGAGGCCACGTGAGGACAGAGGGAGAAGGTGCCCCCACCTCAGAAGAAACCAACCCTGCCGACACTGTGATCTTGGACTTCCAGCCTCCAGAACTGAGAAAATAAATGTGTGCTGTTTAAGCCTCCTAGTCTGTGATATTTTGTTGTGAAAATGTGAGAGAAAGTAACTAATGTTAAGCTGGGTTTGCTCAATTCTGTTTTCCAGCGTAATTTCACAAAGCCCCTGACTCTGAGACATGTGAGACACGTCTGCGCAGCTCTACAGAACGAGGCTTTGAAGACAAAACAGGACAGAGCACAGGGCACACCTGTGTGCCCGAGTCACTATATTCCTTAAATGAGTCTGGGCACAGTGGTTCATGCCTGTGATCCCAGCATTTTGGGAGACCAGGGCAAGGGCATCACCTTAGCCTGGGGAGGTCGAGGCTGCAGTGAGCTGTGATCGTGCCACTGCACTCCAGCCTGGGTGACAGAGAAAGACCCTGTCTCAAAAAAGAAAAAGAAAAAGAAAAAAAAAGGCGTGCCGGGTGCGGTGGCTCATGCCTGTAATCCCAGCACTTTGGGAGGCCCAGGCAGGCGGATCACCTGAGGTCGGGAGTTCGAGACTACCCTGACCAATATGGAGAAACCCCGTCTCTACTAAAAATACAAAATTAGCCGGGTGTGGTGGTGGCGCATGCCTGTAATCCCAGCTACTCAGGAGGCTGAGGCGGGAGAACCGCTTGAACCCAGGAGGCAGAGGTTGCAGTGAGCTGAGATCGCACCACTGCACTCCAGCCTGGGCAATAGAGCAAGACTCCGTCTCAAAAAAAAAAGAAAAAAAGGACCTGGGCTGGGCACGGGTGGGTCACACCTGTAATCCCAGCACTTTGGGAGGCCAAGGCGGGCGGATCACAAGGTCAGGAGATCAAGACCATCCTGGCTAACAAGGTGAAACCCCATCTCGACTAAACATACAAAAATTAGCTGGGCGTGGTGGCGGGCGCCTGTAGTCCCAGTTACTCAGGAGGCTGAGGCAGGAGAATGGCGTGAACCCAGGAGGCGGAGCTTGCAGTGAGCCGAGATTGTGCCACTGCCCTCCGGCCTGGGCAACAGAGCGAGACACCATCTCAAAAAAAAAAAAAAAAAAGGACCTGGTTCAAACCTTTTCCTACACATAAAATAACATCTAATGGGGTTAGGGTATTATGCTTCTGTAATCTATAACCAGATGTACTCTTGCACCCAAACCTTGATGTGGCTCACACCTGTGTAATCCCAGCACTTGGCTCACGGCAGCCTCACCTCCTGGGTTCCAGCGATTCTCCTGCCTCAGCCTCCTGAGTAGCTGGGATTACAGACATGCACCAACATGCTCAGGTAATTTTTGTATTTTTAATAGAGATGGGTTTTCACCACGTTTTCCAGGCTGGTCTTGAACTCCTGACCTCAGGTCATCTGCCTGCAAAAGTGCTGGGATTACAGACGTGAGCCACTGTGCTCAGCCTCTTTCTTTTTTAGAGACAGGGTTTTTGCTCTGTCACCCAGGCCAGAGTGTAATGGCACAATCATAGCTCACTGCAGCCTTGACCTCCTGGGCTCAAGCAATCCTCCTACCTCAGCCTCCCAGGTAGCTGGGACTACAGGCGTGCATTACCACACCCAGCAATTTTTTGTGTGTAGTGATGGGGTCTCAATGATGTTGCCTAGTCTGGTCTTGAACTCCTGGGCTCAAGAAATCTTTCTGCCTTGGCCTCCCAAACTGCTGGGATTATAGGCACGAACCACAGTGCCCAGCCAAGAAATATATTTATATGTTACATCTCACATATATTACATAAATGCATATTATATATTAATACATGTCCCAAAATAATCTTTCCTTTCTTGGTGCCTTCTTTCCAAAGCATTCCTCATTAACAGGTTCTGATTCTTTCTTTCCAGGAAATGATTTGCATATATCTGCATATCTATGTGCTGTTGAAGATTTACACAAATTGGTTCCTGTAATATATGCCATTTTATATATCGCTTCCTCTTTTTTTTTTTTTTTTTTTTTTTTTTTGAGATGGAGTCTTGCTCTGTCGCCCAGGCTGGAGTCCAATGGCGGTTCTCCTGCCTCAGCCTCCCAAGTAGCTGGGATTACAGGCACCCACCACCATGGCCAGATTTTTTTTTTTTTTTTTTTTTTTTTTTTTTTTTTTGTATTTTTAGTAGAGACGGCATCTCACCATGTTGGCCAGGGGCTGGTCTTGAACTCCTGACCTCAGGTGATCCACCCACCTCGGCCTCCCGATTACAGGTGCCCAGCCTGTTTCCCTATAACATCTTTACTACCACAGGGTGATATCGAATTTTTGAAGCTTTGCCCAATCTGCTAGGTTGTTTGGATTTTGTGTTGCTCAGAGTACATTTGAGTAAGCTTGTAAAAATGTTTATCAGTCCTTTGGACCAGCTTCGTATTTTCACCAATATAGCCAGGCCACCCTCCTGAAAGGCCACAGCGGCGTGCCTCTCTTTCCTGCTCTCCAGCTAATGTTTTCCCTTCCACTTGGCTCTCTACAGGCTTCTAGAATAATTTTTTCCACAAGAAAAGTTGGTGATATTCCAAACACTTGAGTGTCCTCCTCACTCACACCTCAGAGGATAAAAAAGCATAAACTTTTTTTTCCTGTCTTCTTATTTATTTTTCTCAGGGCATTCTCCCTTACAAGTTATTTTTTGTTTTGTTGCATGTGTGTGTGCGTGCGTGTGTGTTTTTGAGACAGGGTCTCTCTCTGTTACCCAGGCTGAAGTACAGTCGCATGATCATGGCTCAACCTCCTGGGCTGAAGCTATTCTCCCACCTCAGCCTCCTGAGTATCTGGGACTACAGGCACACAGAACTATGCCCAGCTGATTAAAAAAAAAAAAATTTTTTTAAGGGCCGGGCGCAGTGGCTCACACCTGTAATCCCAGCACCTTGGGAGGCCGAGGTGGGCCCCCATCTCTACTAAACTGTCTACTAAAAACACAAAAATTAGCACGGCGTGGTGGTGGTCGTCTGTAATGCCAGCTACTCGGGAGGCTGAGGCAGGAGAATCACTAGAACCTGGAAGGCAGAGGTTGCAGTGAGCCGAGATTGCGCCGCTGCACTCCAGCCTGGGCGACAGAGTGAGACTCCATCTCAAAAAAAAAAAAAAAAAAAAAGTTGTTTTTTAGAGATGGGGGGTCTCACTATGTGTTGCCCAGGCTGGTCGAACTCCAAGGCTGAAGTGATCCTTCTGCCTCAGTCTCCCAAAGTTCTGGGATTACAGGCGCGGGCCACCACACCCAGCTAATTTTTGTATTTTTAGTAAAGACGGGGTTTCTCCATATTGCCCAGGCTGGTCTCGAACTCCTGACTTCAAGAGATCTGCCCATCTTGGCCTCTCAAAGTGCTGGGATTACAGGCGTGAGCCACTGCGTCCGGCATTGTCAAACGTTTTTTGTTCATTATCACCCTTCTTAGGAGAAAACCCGAATTATCCTAAAATTGAATTTACATCAACTAAATTAATTTCAATTTAATTACATTTAATATCTCCCTAAAGGCAGAAACTAAATACTTAGGGATAAATGCTGTCTGATAGAGCTGGCTTTGGAAGACCACAATATCTAAGATTTTTTTCCTCCCTGAGGACCAGTTTTTTCTCCTGGGGAGTCATCATGAATCACTTCGACTGAGGACGGTTGTGCTTAGAGCAAGGAGCTGAGCAATAAACAAGTAAATGCACAAAATTATACCGGAAAGCCAAGAATGCTACAAAGAAAAGAAGAGGGAGTGGCTGAGGGGAGGCCACTTGGCATCTGAATCATTGGGATCGGGAAAGAAGACAAGGAACAGTTTAAGCAAAAGGATTGTTTTCCCCGAACTTTGGTTTCTTTTTTCTTTCTTTTTTTTTTTCTTTTTTAGAGACAGGGGTCTCACTATGTTGCCCAGGCTTGTCTCAAACTCCTGGCCTCAAGCCATCCCCACGCCTGGGTCTCCCAAAGTGCGGGATTACAGGCAGGCGCCACTGCACCCAGTCTGAGCCTCAGTTTCTTCAGCTGTAAAATGGAAGTAATATCCTCCTCACCATGCTTCATATACAATAAGCACTCAATAAGTGAGCTTTATGATTATTATTATTTATTTTAATTTTACTTATTTTTCTGAGACGGAGTCTCACTCTGCAGCCCCAGGCTGGAGTGCAGTGGTGCAATCTCGGCTCACTGCAGCCTCCGCCTCCTGGGTTCAAGCGATTCTCCCGCCTCAGCCTCCTGAGTAGCTGGGATTACAGGTGCCCACCACCACGCCTGGCTAATTTTTTTTTTTTTTTTTTTTTTTTGAGACAGTGTCTCGCTCTGTCGCCAGGCTGGAGTGCAGTGGCGCGATCTCGGCTCACTGCAACCTCCGCCTCCCGGATTCAAGCGATTCTCCTGCCTCAGCCTCCCGAGTAGCTGGAACTGCAGGCACGCACTACCACTCCCAGCTAATTTTTGTGTTTTTAGTAGTGGCGGGGTTTCGCCACGTTGGCCAAGCTTGTCTCGAACTCCTTACCTCAGGTGATCCGCCCGCCTCGACCTCCCAAAGTGCGAGGATTACAGGCTTGAGCCACCTCGCCTGGCCTATTTTAATTTTAAAGGTTAATAGGACCAGCCCTGAAATCAGCCTCTGCCCCGCTGGCCCTACTCTGGTACCAGCAGCGCCCAGTAGCATACACAGCCGCGTGCGCCTCCACCTCCGTCCGCAGGTGTCGCTGTGGGTGCCGCGGCTGGGCCCCTCTAGGCGGCGACGGCGGCACCGGAAGTCTCGTTTTCGCCCGCTTCCGCTCTCTGGCCGGGCTTGGGCTGCGTGGAGAATACATTTTGCGATGCCTACTGGAGACTTTGAGTGAGTCGGCGATCGCGGAAAGGGGCACGGGAAGCGGTTGGGGTGCTCTGGGAAGTATTATGGGGCCTGGGTGCGCCGAGGCTGCGGGAGCCGGGCCTGGCTGACTTAATCTTCGTTCCCCACACATTTGTTTCCGCAGTTCGAAGCCCAGTTGGGCCGACCAGGTGGAGGAGGAGGGGGAGGACGGTAAGTGTACACGGTCGTCCAGGGTATTCGCGGCCAGGCCCAAGCCGTGTGACTGCCGCCTGCTTCCATCTCCCAGTCTGGCACCGTGTACCCACGTCACGGCACGTGTACCCCTGCCCCGCGCCATCCTCCTTGGGACCTGCCTGTTGCCAACTCCAGGTGTTCCCCGGCGGGTCCCTCTTCCTCCCATGCCACTGCCTCCCAGCTGTTCCCCTCCAGGGAGGAAGTTGTAATCTCCCGTCTCCTGTTTCTCTACTGGCGCCTGGTTGGCTTCATGGCCTGGCACCCACCTTCCTACGAGGGATCCCCCATCCTTGCCACTCCGAGTCCCCACAGGGCCATCCCAGTGCGTTGCCTGGCCAGCCCTCTGCCCTTGGCCTGCCTTTCTCCGCTTTTGCTGTAGGCGTCATCCCAAAAGCCCTTCCATCGCAGCTGGGGAGCTCCTGCCCCTGGAGCTGACTCCTCCTCCCTACGCTGCCTTTTGCAGACAAATGTGTCACCAGCGAGCTCCTCAAGGGGATCCCTCTGGCCACAGGTGACACCAGCCCAGAACCAGAGCTACTGCCGGGAGGTGAGTGAGGACTGCCACTCGGTGTCCGGGCTGCCTCTCCCTCCAGCCCTGCCGCTCCTGATCCCCATGACCCAGGGCTCAGTCCTTCTCTGTTTTTCCCCTTCTGCCAGCTCCACTGCCGCCTCCCAAGGAGGTCATCAACGGAAACATAAAGACAGTGACAGAGTACAAGATAGATGAGGATGGCAAGAAGTTCAAGGTGAGGGTGGGGGGTGCAGGGAGTGGGGACCCTTGTGCTTGGGGGCCCATAGACCGGAATGGGGTGGGGTGTGTTGAGGAGGTTGATAAAGGAGATCCCTTGGTCCCAGGAGCCTGACCCTTCTCCCCTCCCATCCTCAGATTGTCCGCACCTTCAGGATTGAGACCCGGAAGGCTTCAAAGGCTGTCGCAAGGAGGAAGGTGAGGCTCTTCTTCCCCAGGGCTAACCTAGAGGAATTGGAAAACCGTGCTCCCGGAGTTTGTGTTTAGAGATGGGGCTTAACTCTTTTTGTTTTTTTTTTGAGACAGAGTGTTGCTCTGTCCCCCAGGCTGAAGTGCAGTGGCATGATCTCAACTCACTGCAACCTCCGCCTCCTGGGTTCAAGTGATTCTCCTGCCTCAGCCTCCTGAGTAGCTGGGGTTACAGGCATGTGCCACCACGCCCAGCTAATTTTTGTACTTTTAGTAGAGACAGGGTTTTGCCATGTTGGCCAGGCTGGTCTCGAACTCCTGACCTCACATGATCTGCACACCTAGGCCTCCCAAAGCGTTGGGATTACAGGTGTGAGCCATCGCACCCGGCCGGGCTTACCTCTTTGTACCTATTTTGTTGAAGCTGAACTGAGGCCTGGGGTGCTTGCACTGTCTTGGGGCCCTGAAAAGTCCAAGGCACAGCAGTCGATAAATAGCAACTAAATAAATGATAAATATCTAATCAAAGTTTGATGATAGATATCAAATTATATTAATAAATATCAACATCGATTGTAAATATCGAATAAAAATTAGATTCTTTTAATTTTTTTAAAGACACAGTGTCCAGTTCTGTTGCCCAGGCTGGAGTACAGTGGCACGATCATAGCTTACTGCAGCCTCGAACTCCCAGGCTCAAGCCATCCTCCCACCCCACCCTCCTGAGTAGCTGAGATTACAGGTGTGCACTGCCACACCGGCTAATTTTAATTGTTTGTAGAGATGGGGTTTCACTATGTTGCCCAGGCTGGTCTCCAGCTCCTGGGCTTGAGAGATCCTCCCACCTTCGCCTCTCAAAGTGCTGGGATTACAGGAGGGAGCCACTGTGCCCAGCCACGGTTAGATTCTTATTCCTCTTGGCCTGTCAACCTGCAGGAACGGAGGCAGGAGGTGGTCGCAGCAGTTTTTGGAAGAAGCGTTAGCAATAAGTATACTTAGAACAGCTTGCTGTGCACTTAATTGTAACATACCCCATGCCAAGCACCTTGCACGAAGTGTTTCTCATTCAGTCTCCTTAGGAGCCCAGGGAGGCAGGAAGCTTTTGTGGTTACCGTTTTATAAGGGAGGAAGCTGAGGCTCAGGTTGTCTAGCTCAAGGGCCCGGAGGTCTAGGTGGACCCCTGCACATCCCTGAGTATTGCGCCCTGGTGGGAGCTGGTCCGCCAGGCTGCGCAGGCCCCACGCTGTGTAGCTGTCACCTGGACCCCGAGGCTGACAGCTGCCCTGCCTCCTGGAGCTCAGGCCTGGCGTGTACTCAGGAAACAACTGTCGCCAGGACTGTTCAGGGAGTGCTTGAGGAGGATGAAAATGGGGTTTGAGGCCCAGACACTCTGGGGGTGGCTGTTGTAGGTCTAGGGTACCCCACTGTGGAACCCAGCCTGCCCCTGTCCTCAACTGTCCCCCATCCCTCCCTGAGCCCAGAACTGGAAGAAGTTCGGGAACTCAGAGTTTGACCCCCCCGGACCCAATGTGGCCACCACCACTGTCAGTGACGATGTCTCTATGACGTTCATCACCAGCAAAGAGGTAAGCGGGGCAATTAGGTGGGGCTGGCATCCTGGGGTGGGGCAAAGGGGGTGCCTCAGCCACCTCTGAGCTCCCCCCAACCCGCCCCTGCCAGGACCTGAACTGCCAGGAGGAGGAGGACCCCATGAACAAACTCAAGGGTCAGAAGATCGTGTCCTGCCGCATCTGCAAGGGCGACCACTGGACCACCCGCTGCCCCTACAAGGATACGCTGGGGCCCATGCAGAAGGAGCTGGCCGAGCAGCTGGGCCTGTCTACTGGCGAGAAGGAGAAGCTGCCGGGAGGTGCGGGGGTGGGAGGGTCCTGCTGTCAGTGCACGGGTTCTGTCCCCACTGCTGCCTTTGTGCTGTCATCTCCCGCACGACAGTGCAGCGGGTTTGATGGTGCTGGACTCTCCTTGGGGCGTCTGTGCCTTCCTAATTGGCTGTACCTCCTATGGTTGGGAGACGGGCGTCTCCCATATATGTGCGACTTGGCAGCTGTGACTTTGCTGGTGGCCCTGTGACTGTCCTGATGAGCTGCTGTCTGTCGGCCCCAGGGTGCTGACCACCCCACATTGTGTGTGCGCACTGTGTGTATAGTGTCTCCCTTGCATGCCTGTGGCTGTACCGTCCGAATTCTTCAGTGGGATTTGCTGGTGGCGAGTGTGAGAGTGGAGACGTGCACTTGTCGCCTGCCATGCGAGGGGGACCTGGGTACTGTTCCTGTCGTGTGTCCCATGTCTGCCGTCGCTGTGCATGTGAGGCTGCCGTCCCTATTGTCCTCCCGCCCTCTCTGGGGTGGGGTCGGGGCTCCTCCTCCTCCGCCAGTGTCGCTGGTCGGGAGCTCAAATGGTGTCAGCTTCTCAGGTGTCACCTTGGTGTCCTCGTGGCCAACTGGCTGCCTGTGGTTTGGCACATAGTGCCTGCGCTGGCTCAACACTGAAGCCCGAGCTTCCTGGGGCGGCTCTGTCCCCACGCCTGCGCCACAGTGAGGTTGAACTTGACTGTCTTTTGGTCCCCAGAGCTAGAGCCGGTGCAGGCCACGCAGAACAAGACAGGGAAGTATGTGCCGCCGAGCCTGCGCGACGGGGCCAGCCGCCGCGGGGAGTCCATGCAGCCCAACCGCAGAGGTGAGGGGCACCCCGACGCCAGGCTGGTGGGTGGGCACCTCTCGGCACCTCGTAATTATCCCCGAAGCGTGCAGATGAGGGCTGGGCAGTGTCCTCCCCCTCACAGCCACCTCCCCTCTCCCACACAGCCGACGACAACGCCACCATCCGTGTCACCAACTTGTCAGAGGACACGCGTGAGACCGACCTGCAGGAGCTCTTCCGGCCTTTCGGCTCCATCTCCCGCATCTACCTGGCTAAGGACAAGACCACTGGCCAATCCAAGGTGGGCAGGCAGGCGTGGTGGGGCTGTGTGAGGGTCACTTGTCCTAGGGTCGCCTGTCCTAGCTCGTGCCCCTGACCCCATCCCGCCCCTCCACAGGGCTTCGCCTTCATCAGCTTCCACCGCCGCGAGGATGCCGCGCGTGCCATTGCCGGGGTGTCCGGCTTTGGCTACGACCACCTCATCCTCAACGTCGAGTGGGCCAAGTAAGACTCCACCCCTGCCCCAGCCCCTGCTCCCTGCCTTGTCCCAGCACCTTCACGGAGTGTTGGGCCAACCAATAGCCCTGAGCCAATTTAACAGTCCCCCAGCTGGTTTTGAGGGGACAGTCCTTTATTGTCTTTTTCCAAAACCTGGCAGAGGGGCAGAGGGGTGGCAGCTCTTGTGCCTGGGGTCCCTGCCAGTCCGTGGACCAGGCCTGGAGACTGGCCATCTGGCTCCGTGCCCGCTTTGTCCTCACATTACCCCGTCCTCTGCCCACCTACCCCCAAGATGCCACTTGGGTGTCTGGGGTCTTGGGGTGCCCCCAGAAGTCTCATACCTGCCACCCTCCCCTACCCCAGGCCGTCCACCAACTAAGCCAGCTGCCACTGTGTACTCGGCCCGGGACCCTTGGCGACAGAAGACAGCCTCCGAGAGCGCGGGCTCCAAGGGCAATAAAGCAGCTCCACTCTCTCTACTTGGTTCTTTTTGTTCTTGCGTCTCCAGTCCTCTGGTGGGGGCCAGTGCCTCCCCTCCCCTGGGCGTGGTCTGGTCCCTGACCCTGCAGGGAGCCCTGTGGCCAGCGCTGTGGGTGGGAAAGGTGACTGCTCCTGCCTGGGCTGCAGCTGGGCCTGACCTAGCTGCAACCGGGCCTGACCTGGCTGCAACCACAGGTGTTGCTTTTTGGGGGAAGGGATGCGTCAGGGCTCGGGCCTTGCCCTCAGGGTTCTCCAGCAACACCTAGGGTGAGGAGGTGGCTTCCGCTAGGCCACGTCATTGGCTCAGCTCATGGGACTGGGGCTCTGACTGTTTAGGGGCAGCTGTGGCATTGAGAGGCAGGGCTTGGCCAGTGCTCTTGGCGTCCTCTGGGTTCCAGCTGTCCCTGTAGCCGGGGCAGTGTCGGCAGCAGCAGCCCAGGCTGGGCACTGCGGCCATGTAGAGTAGCGGGTGGACACAGAAGGCCAGGGGCATGAGGCCCCGCATCACCTGGTAGCCCACGTAGGGCCCCAGCTCCAGGGCTGCTGTGGCCTGGGCTATGTCTGCAAAGCTCGGGCAGCGGGTGCTCCAGCGCCGCCGAGCATCCACGTTGAGCACCCGCATAATGTGGTAGGGCACATAGGAGCTGGCATAGAGGGCCACACCACTGGCCACCAACGCTGCCACACGCAGCTTCTCGGCCACAGTCATGCCTGGGCTGCGTAGCACGGCCCGTCCGAGGGCGCCGTAGGCTGCCAGCGTGAGCAGCAGTGGCAGGCCGCAGCCCAACCCCGCCAGCACCAGGCTATACGCTCTGTAGGCCGCCAGCCTGTGGTCTGCTGTCCCCAGACACTTGATGCAGGCCTCGGGCCTGGCCACGCTGCAGTTGCCCGCCCCCTGCTGCGGCCTCTTCAGGTGGGAGAAGCTGAGTGTGGGCATGGCCAGCAGGGCGGCCAGGACCCAGCCGGCAGTGCTCACGGCCCAGGCGTGCTTGGGTCGCAGGTGGCTTCGGGCGAAGAAGGGGTGCACGATGCCCAGGTAGCGGTTGAGGCTGATGCAGGTGATGAAGATGACGCTGCCCAGCAGGTTGCAGGTGAAGAGGAAGCGCTCCAGGCGGCACGCGGCCTCCCCATAGCGCCAGTGCTTGGGGGGATAGAGGTAGGCGGCCAGCGGGGGCAGCGTCAGGGCGCAGAGCAGGTCGCTGACTGCCAGCTGGACCGAGAAGACCACGGCGGGGTGCCACGGGCGCTGCTTCCGGATGCTGAAGCGGTACAGGGCCAGGCCATTGCTGGCCACGGCCACCAGGAACTCAACCACCAGTATGGGCCACAGGAAGTCCCCCTGGAACCCACTGAGGATGTCGTCGGCAGCTGCCAAGAAGTTGGCAGGGCAGGACTTGGCATCTGTGGGCAGAAGGTGTCACCAGCTGAGCCCTATTCCCCCATAAGGCAGCTCCTGCTACCCCGAGAGCCCACGTCTGCCATGGCGTGGATCCAGGGAGTTCTTTCCCCTCCCTGGAAGGGGACCGGGCTCCACTCCTTTATGTGGACAGGACTGGGGCTCAGAGCCAGAGTTCTGCATTGGGCCCCGATGGACCAGCTTAGGCGGGCCAGGCAGTCTTGGAGCTCAAGGTCCACTGGTAACACGGACAGCGGCCACCCTACTCCCCCACCACACCTGGCCCCACTAGAGGCCTCCTCCCCAAAGTCCAGCCCCAGCAAGGCCTGCCGGCTCCACTTCAGATCTGTGCCGTCCGAAGCCCCGTGGGGGTCCAGCCCCCACCCTGCCCTGACCTTGGCACCCGCCGCCGCCCACAGCCTCTTCTCCCCGTGGCCACCAGAGGGCACACGCGAGCGCTGGAGTCCTGCCCCATCCTTTTGCTTCCAGGTGCTCACACTTGGCCAGGGAGTTGCCGCCAAAAAGCCAGACTCACCCCACAAGGTCCCACAAGAGTGCTCCCGCCCACCATACCCCCCAGTGCCACCCTCTGTGCTCCGCGACTCACTCCCTCGCACCAGCCCACCCAGGCTTCCTGGCTGCTCTTGCAGACTTGTGCCTTGGTACCTTTGCACCCAGACTTTTTTTTTGAGACAGAATCTCACTCTCATCACCCAGGCTGGAGTGCAATGACGTGACCTCAGCTCACTGCAACCTCCGCCTCCCGGGTTCAAGTGATTCTCCTGCCTCAGCTTCCTGAGTATTTGGGACTACAGGCACCCACCACCACGCCTGGTTTAATTTTAAATTTTGTATTTTTAGTAGAGATGGGGTTTCCCCATGTTGGCCAAGAGATCTCAAATTCCTGACCTCAGATCTGCCCGCCTCAGCCTCCCAAAGTGCTGAGATTACAGGTGTGAGCCACTGTGCCCAGCCACACCCAGACATTCTTGAGGCTCCTCTTCCCACGTCCGTGGTCCTGCCTGCGAGAGGCCCCAAGGCCACCCTAACCACTGTGACAGCAGCCCTTGTGCCTCCACTCTCCCTTCCCTGCGTTATTTTCCCCCATACCCTGTGCCACCTGATGACGGTGAGAAAAATCTCCCTCCTTCGGGAGGATGGGGGGGCCTGCTTACCCATTACTGGTGCCAGTGCTCACCACAGTGCCCAGGGCACAGCAGCACAGGGGCATTCACTCCTTGTGCACCCCACCCCTGCCTCTGCAGGCTGGGGACAGGCTTCTCCGGAGGCGCCTCCCCGCTCCCAACGTCAGCCTGCTTAGGGAGGAAGTGTCGTCTAGACGTGGCTTTTTTTTGGAGACAGGATTTCACTGTCACCGAGGCTGAGGTGCAGTGGTGCAATCACAGCTCAGTGCAGTCTCGACCTCCTGGGGTCAAGTGATCCTCCTGCCTCAGCCTCCCGAGTAGCTGGAATCACAGGCTCGCACCACCACACCCAGCCTTGACCTAGGCTTTTTTTTGAGATGGAATTTCGCTCATTGCCCAAGCTGGAGTGCAATGGTGCAATCTCGGCTCATGGCAACCTCCGCCTCCCAGGTTTAAGTGATTCTCCTGTCTCAGCCTCCCGAGTAGCTGGGATTACAGGCATGTGCCACCAGGCCCAGCTAATTTTTTTACGTTTAGTAGAGACGGGGTTTCTCCTTGTTGGTCAGGGTGGTCTCGAACCCCTGACCTCGTGTTCCGCCCACCTCGACCTCCCAAAGTGCTGGGATTACAGGCGTGAGCCACCGTGCCCAGCCCCAGACCTAGGTGTTTTACCAATACCCACTACCCCCACCTCCTGACAATCTGCAGACCCCCAGAGACAGCCAACATGCCTTCTCCTTACCCGAGACGTTGGCTGCCATGGTCCCGTGCCGAGCCTCAGCCTGTGTCTGCTACCCAGTTCCCCAGCCCCTCCCCCCGTCACCAGTGGCTTTGCGGGCCCTGCCCCAGCCCCATCCCCAGTTCCTGGCCCAGCCAGCAGAGCAGGCCAGCGTGCCTTTCCACCCACGTTTCCTTCCTCATTGTGCCACAGCCCTCCTGAGGTTCAAGCTCATTTGCTGAAAGCGTGACCTGTCTGCTTACACGGCTCTTTGGTGGGACTGGGGGGAGGGGCCACTCATGGCTGCTGCTGCCACCAATGAAACCAACCCCGTGCAAGGTAGGGGAGAGACCCAGCTTCCAGGAAGAAACCAGGTGGGAGGGACTCTCGGGTGTGGCCGGCCCAGGACTCTCTGGGTTGCTTTGTATGGCTCCAGTATCCCCCATCCCAAACGCTGACGTGGACCCCTGGCCAATTCAGTTCTTTACTGGAGTGGAAGGGTTGGGGACACAACTCCTTTATGAAAGGAAACCGAGGGCCACATCTCGGGCCCCAATCTGGGGCGTTCAATCCAGCCGCTGCTCCGGTGCGGCTTGGGCTCAGGCCACTCTCTTCCCCGGGCGGCCCCGGCCCTGGCCTCGCCCACCATCCCGGGAAGCCCCTCTGGGCCCCCGCCTGGCCTGGGCTCCCTGGGACTTGTCCTTGGTCTTGGGAAACTTCTGGTCACAAAGGCGACCCCTGCCTCGATCCATTTCCCACCGCTTCCGCTTCCGCCCTGGAGACTTGGCGAGCCGTTTCCGCTTGGCCTCGGGGAACAGGTCTGTGGGGAGAGACAGTGTCAGGGCCCCCAGAGACAAAGACAGGCTCTGGGTGCCCTGCTGCAGACCCCACTCCATACCCTCACTGGGCGCCTTGCCCACCGCCTGGCAGAAATACTCGATGTCATCATCTTCCTGTTCATCGTCGTCCTCACCCAACTCCAGGCTCGCCGTCCTTGAAGGGATCCCAGAGGCCTCTTCATCACTACCCCCGACCCGTGCCTTCTTCATGCCCTCCAGGCTCTTCTTTCTGAAGGAGGGCGTGGGGGTCAACATGGCCGCCCATCCCAGGGACCCCCCCTTGGCCCTGCCCTTCCCAGCCCTGCCTGGACCTGTGGGCCTCCCGCTGCTCCTGCTTGCGCTGCACATTCTGGGCCTGCTGGGCCTGCCTCTGCGCCTTCAGCCGCAGCTTCTTCTCCTTGGCTTCCAGGATGGCCTGCAGCTCCTCCTCCGTCTTGCGCACTGAGCCAAGAGACGCGGGTCACCAAGATCCGGGTGCAACTCCACACCCATGACCCCCCACCCCCGGCGGCCCCGGCCTCACCAAAACTGTGGAACATCACTTTGCCCTCCCCGACGCCCTCCTGGACCTTGATGAGCTGCAGTGTCATCCGCGGGCCGATCTGGGGGGACAAGGAAGAAGCGTCAGCCCACCGTTGGGACTGGTGGAGCCCGGGGGTCCCCCTGCCCTGGGCCTCACCTCAGTGAGCCGCACTGCACTCTGCTGGGCCCGCATGTTGCCACGGCCAGCGACAGCCTGAGGCAGCTCTGTGATGTTGTGGTCGCCGTCAGGCTCTGCCTCGCTCTCCGACAGCCCCGCGCCCCTGTGTGTAGGACATAACAGGGCTCAGTGGGGGAGCTCAGGCTCCCGGTCCTGTTCTGGGGTCCCCGGGCCGCGGTGGCCTCCCGCCCTATGCCCTCCTCACGTGGCCAGCAGCTCGCTGATGTCCTGCAGGCGGCTCATGTTGGGGAACTTCTCCTGGAGCAGCTTCTTCATCCCGCGACTCGCGCCCACAGGAACAACTTTGATGCTACTGCAGGAACATGAGTGGATGGCAAGGGGGTGGTCAGGGGGCACGTGATGGGGCTGGCGGTGCCCATCTCACCCTTCCCACAGTGCGTCAGGGCGTTTACTTTGGACAGAGCAATCACAGCGTCTCAGGAGGAGTGCTGTCATCAGCCGCATGTGGAGGCCCCCACCCGGCACCCCCTCGTCTCCCATCCTGCTGGGACACTCACTAGTGGCGGAAGTCCAGCTCCTGGGAGTCAGGGTTGTAGTCAATGAGGAGGCAGCGCTTGATGGTGTTCAGGTTGACCTGGAAGGGGAGGAAGAGAGCATAGTCCAGTAGACTCATGGCAAAGTTTGGGGAAGTGGGGGCTTTGGGGGATACACACACTGTTCGTGGACTGTGGCACTGGCTAGAGATGCTGCTTCCAGCTCGCACCTGCAGTTTTAGCTACTCCAGAGGCTGAAGTGGTGGGACTGCCTGAGCCCAGGAGTTCAAAACCAGCCTGGGCAACACGGCGAGTCTCCATGTCTACAAAAAGTAGATGGAAAAATGAGTTGGATGTGGTGGTGCACGCCTGTAGTCTCAGCTACTCGGGAAGCGGAGGCTGCAGGATTGCTTGTGCCCAGGAGTTCAAGACCAACGTACGGAGACCCCGTCTCTTAAAAAAAAAGTAAAGAAGGCCGGGCACGGTGGCTCACGCCTGTAATCCCAGCACTTTGGGAGGCCGAGGCGGGCGGCTCACGAGGTCAGATCAAGACCACCCTGGCTAACACGGTGAAATCCCGTCTCTACTAAAAATACAAAAAATTAGCCGGGGCATGGTGGTGGGCACCTATAGTCCCAGCTACTCGGGAGGCTGAGGCAGGAGAATGGCGTGAACCCGGGAGGCGGAGCTTGCAGTGAGATGAGATTGTGCCACCGCACTCCAGCCTGGGCGACAGAGCAAGACTCCATCTCAAAAAAAAAAAGGTAAACGAGAAATTCTGGTCCCAGAGCCGTATTAGCCTCCCTGATGACTGATATCTTATATATAATTTATAAGTCCCATCTGAGAGTCACTAGTGACAAGGATTGGGAGCTAGGACTCAGGAGCCAAATGAAATTAAAAATCCAGTCCTGCCCCCTGGAATCTAAACTTAGCATCTCTGCCAGCCTCAGATTTGCTTTTTTTTTTTTTTGAGACAGTGTCTCGTTTTGTCACCCAGGATGGAGTAGAGTGGCGTGAACACAACTCACTGCAGCCTCGACCTCCTGGGCTCAGGTGATCCTCCCACCTCAGCCTCCCCAGTAGCTGGTACTACAGGCATGCACCGCCACACCGGGCTTTTTAAAAATCTACTTTATTGTAGACATGGGGTCTCGCTATGTTGCACAGGCTGATCTCAAAGTCTTGGCTTCAAGCGATCCTCTCACCTCGCCCTCCCAAAGTACTGGGATTACAGGCCGAAGCCATAGCACTGGGCCCGCAGCTTCCCTCTGTAAAACAGGGCCCTAAGAAGAGATGCTACGATCCTGCTCAGCCCAGCACTCAACACACGTGGGAAATAGAGCTCCATCAGTATTTCTTTCCACCGGCTGGAAAAGGTGCAGCTCACGGGGTGTGGAGCGCTGGGGGAATCTCTGGGCACTTTTGCCCAGCATCATCAGACACAGGAGTGGGATTTGACCTCAGGACTCAGCAGACCCAGGGGCTCTCAGTCTCAGCACTGGGAGGAGTGAGCAATCCATCTGAGGGCCTGTGGCACCTCTATCCGCTGCACCCCCCCATACCTGCCACCCCGCCAGGCCAGACCCACCTTGTGCACGTTGATGGAGGGGAACAGGTTCTGGAACATGGTGGCCATGAGCTTCACATGCATACCATGGGGGCCAAAGCTGTTGAGTACCAGGAGGGGTGGGTGGGCAAACTGCTGCTCGTGCATGCGGTGCCGGCGCAGTGAGGAGACCACATCACGCACCAGCGAGTACTGTAGGGCAGGAGAGAGGAGGGGGTGACCACCAACCACACATGGCTGCGGACACCCCCAAGTCCAGCTCCCATCCCACATGGCTTTGTACCACCTCCACCCCTCTCACCTTCTTGACCTGGAAGGTCAAGGTGGGGCCTCCTGGGAGGCGCATCAGCTTCTGCAGGAGAAGAAAAGATCAGTGACTCTGGAGGGGTCTAGCAGAAGTGCCCGGAGTAGGCACCTTTGCCCCATCTCTTCTTCAGAGCGTTTACTTTGAAGCCAGAAATCACAGCAGCTCAGAGGCATATGTGTTCATCATGAGAGATAGGGGAAGGGGGGTCTGGGGGAGATGAAGGGTGAGGGCGTCTACTCACAAAGTAGACATTGGTCTCTGTTTTGCTCAGGATCAGAAAGTGTGTGACCCCGAGGGGCCCAGCCACTGCCACGCAGTCCTTCAGCGAGTTCTTCTTACGAACCTGGAAATGACAAAAAGAAAAAAAGAAAACATAGCTTATCCCTTGTTGCGACGACTATAAGCTGACGGTGCAGATCCTGTTATGGTCTGTCTTGCATCTGACCCCTTCAACAAGCCCAGAGGAGCAAAAGGATCTTAGCCTTTAGAGTCAATCGGACGCGGATTTGAGTTCTAACTCTGTCTCTTGCTCACAGCGCATCTTCCCATTGACAAATGAGCGAACTCAGGCCCAGCGAGGTTAAGTAACTTGCTTCAGATACTGGGGAGAAGTCAGTTTCCAACCCTGCTTTGCTGCCTCCAGATTCTAGTCTTTTTTTTTCTAACACGGTCTCCTCCGGTCGCCCAGACTGGAGTGAAGTGGCACGATCCCGATTCACTGCAGCCTTAATTTCCTGGGCTCAAGGAATCCTCCCACCTCAGCCTCCCGAGTAGCCGGGACTACAGGCACGCACCACCATATCCGACTAATTTTTCTATTTTTTGTAAAGACGGGGTTTCACCATGCTGCTCAGGCTGGTCTCGAATTCCTGGGCTCAAGTGATCCTCCCGCATCAGCATCCCCATATGCTAGGAATACAGGCATGAGCCACCACGCCCGGCTCCAGATTCCAGTCTTAACTGTCAGG
Source organism: Pan troglodytes (assembly GCF_028858775.2). Taxonomy (NCBI): domain Eukaryota; kingdom Metazoa; phylum Chordata; class Mammalia; order Primates; family Hominidae; genus Pan; species Pan troglodytes. The sequence continues at coordinate 12,831,545 of NC_072418.2, read as the reverse complement.
CTTAGGCGATTAACTATCTCCCAAACTGCGCGCCCTCACTCCAGCCCAGCAAAAGCCCTGAAAGGCAGAGATGATGCCCCCAATGAGGGTCTCTTTTTCCAGCTGGGGAGAATAAGTCCTCCCACAGTTTTACAGCAGGAGCCATTACTGCAGCTACGAAGACTAGGCCGAGGGTGGGTGGAGGCGGGCTGGGGGTGGGGTACAGACCTGCAGACGGCTGGCAGTGAGCGGCTCCATGACCCGCCGCACGTCCAGGCTGAGCTGCCGGATGTTGCGACCCGTGCAGCCTCGCGTGAACACGAACGAGTGCGGGTTCGCGGCATAGGCCTCGAGGTTGCGGAGCTGCGCCTGGGCGCGGGCGCGCTTCTGGTGCCGGGACTGCGGCGGCGAGAGACAAAGGGTCAGCGCCGCGACCTCGGCCGGGACCCCACCTGCGCCACCTGCCTCCCAAGCTGCCGGGCCTTACCCTCCCTGACTGTCCCATGCTGCTGTGTCCTCCACGAGGCCTCCTGCGTCCGCCGCTTCCGGCGCTGCGCAGCTCTCTTCCGGCGCCTGAGAGCCGGCACGGCGTGGGACGTCATCAGGCGGGCCTGCGCACTAGGTGGCCTCTGGGAGCGGGGAGGGGCAATCCGATGGAGCGGTTGCTATGGAGACACGGGTGCCTGTTTCTAGGGAGACCGGGGCGGGGCTACGCGGCTCCGGGCTGCAGAGAAACGAATCCGCCGGTTCGAATCCCGCTTCGGCCCATTTCCTCCAGCTGGGCTAAAACCACTTTCTGCATTCCGAGGCTCCTAAAATATCCCAAAGTAAGGCTGATAATGTCCCCCGGGCCCACGAATTAGGAGCGAACATGTATGCACAATGTTGGGCGCTCTGGCGCCAAGTACTTGGGGAGAAGCCACCGGAGGGAATGACTGTGGCAATCATTCACTTTCGTCTCACAACTCCTCTGGGCCAGCTGTCCTCCCCGGGTACCCCTGTCTGCAGACAGGCTGAGGGATGGAAACTCCACATCACCTTCTGGAAACTCAGGGCAAGGAGGGCGTTTCGTGAATAACTCGCCCCCTCCTTCTTTCCGCTCAAAGCCTCAGTCTTGGCCTCAGGCCTCTGGCTTCTTCCCCAAAACCTTGCAGTGGGGGAAAGGGACACCCCCTCACTGGGCTGAACATTACTCTCTCCTCCCCCATCGGCCTCCTCTCCCTCCTTGCTCTCTCTGGCACCCCAATTCTTCCTCCTCTTCCCCAGATGTGTCTCCCCTCCCCCTCATCTTCCCCCTGTCTCTTTCTCCCTCTTGTAACTTTGTCTCTGTCATCAGTTGTCTCTTTCATCATTTATAACTGAAGATGGAAACTAAAGAAGTTTCCTTTCTCTGTGTCTGGCCCCATCCCTGTTTCTTTCTTCTCATCTGCCTCCCTGTGTCTCTCCCCATCTTCCCATCTCTCTCTGTCTCTCCCCATCTCCCCGTCTCTCCCTTTCTCTGCCATCTCCCTATGTCTCTCCCATCTCCCTATGCCTCTCCCATCTCCATCTGTCTGACTCTCTGTATTCTTCAGCCCCTCTCTGTGACTTATGAAGTTCCCTCCCTCTCTACTGCCAATGGGGAAGCCAGAGGGGGCTGAGGGTGGGGGGCCGAGGGGCCCAGTGTGGGGGCCCCAACCCAGGCCCAGAGCCCAGCCTGGCAGCCTCTCTCAGATCTGGGACGACCATTTCCTTTTTCAACCCTGGAGTCCACTCGAGTTACTCGGGAGCTCAGGACGGTGCAGACCAGGGGAAGGAGGTGACTCTCCCGGCGTGTGGCTGGTCGTCGGTGGGGCCTTTGGACAGGTCTCAGACCCTGGGCCTGGGCTCTGTGGGGCTCTACGTGAGTTTCTTTGTACCCCTGGGAAATGACTGCATGGTTACTTCCCCCAGTTCCGTCCTTGTGTGATTTGACTTGTGTGAAAATGTGACCGAGTGTGTGGGAGACAGACGGTGACCTCTGTGGTGCGGTGGATAGGTTTCTGGGTGTCACCTGTGTGTACCTGTTTTGTATCTGTGCACTACTGTGTGATCACAAGAACCAGGATGTGGACAAGCCTGACACACAGATAAAGACCCACTCAGCCCACCCCATTTCCCTTTAAGTTGTGATGTGTGTGTGACCATATTTGGAACATACAGTTGTTGCCTGAAACTGTTATGTTTCCAGCTGTGTCTTTTTTTAAATTTTTTTAATCAATGAGATATCCTTTATTTATGAAAGCATAGTTCCAGTGCAGAAGTCAAGCTTTATGGTTATATATTAGGATAGGTTCAGATCCAATATGACAATGTTTAGCACTAACTTTAACATGTTAAAGCTCTGATTCCTGAATGTTTTTCTCACTTAATATATTCTCTCCAACGACAAGCTGGTGTGCTTGGCTTCTTATGCTGAAAAATATATGCCTGAATTCTATAACAAGCTATTAACAAAATCATGAATAGTTAATTAAATAAGTGCCAACACTACATGGAACTTACTGGCCACCAACTCAGAACCATAAAACTACACACACACACACACACACACACACACAACAAAAAAACACCAAAGAAAGATAGCTATCACTGTACATATGAATACTGTCCAGGATATCACATCAATTATCAAATCCAAGGTCTCTGGTGTTTTGTCTCGCAGTGTTGAATATATGAATGCTTCTCTATTATACTGACTTGTATTATTTTCAACAAATAATTATGTGGACTCAAAATCTTACATTTTTATTTCTTTTTTTCTTTTTTTTTTTTTTTTTTTGAGACAGAGTCTTACTCTGTCGCCCAGGCTGGAGTGCAGTGGCTCACTGCAACCTCCACCCCCCGAGTTCAAGCGATTCTCCTGCCTCAGCCTCCTGAGTAGCTGGGATTACAGGCATGGGCCACCACACCCGGCAAATTTTTGTATCTTTAGTAGAGACGGGGTTTCACCATCTTGGCCAGGCTGGTCTTGAATTGCTGACCTCGTGATCTGCCCGCCTTGGCCTCCCAAAGTGCTGGGATTACAGGCGTGAGCCACTGCACCCAGCCTTACATTTTTATTTCTAATTATAAAATCCAGATTAATCCAGAAAACATAAATCACATGTAACTGAGGTAGGGTTTTCACTTTAAGAATATATTGTTTCTATCACAATTTTAAAATTTACAGCTGTGTCTTTTATATTTATTTTTTATTTTAATTAATTAATTCCTCAATTTATTATTTATTTATTTATTTATTTATTTTTGAGATGGAGTTTCAGTCTTGTCGCCCAGGCTGGAGTGCATGAGGTTGCTCGATCTCGGCTCACTGCAACCTCCACCTCCTGGCTTCAAGCGATTCTCCTGCCTCAGCCTCCCGAGTAGTTGGGATTACTGGCGCATGCCACCATGCCCATCTAATTTTTGTATTGTTAGTAGAGACGGGGTTTTAGCATGTTGGCAAGGATGGTTTCGAACTCCTGACCTCAGGTAATCCACCTGCCTCGGCCTCCCAAAGTGCTGGCTTTCAGGCATGAGCCACTGCACCCAGACTTTCTCTGGGTGTTAATGTGTGCGTGCGTGCGAATGTGTGTGTGTGTCTTTGTGTCCACTCTGTTATGTGCCCATATGTGTGTGACTGCTGTGGTGTACATGTGTGAGTTTCTGAGTCAAGCTACCTCGGCTGGCTCCCGTCCTGGTCTCTTTTTGGCTGTGTGACCGCAGGCAAGTCGCTTACCCTCTCTGAGCCTCAGTTTTCCGTGCTGTAAAATGAGGGTACATACAGAATCCAGCTCAGGTTGTAAGGATCAAATACATAAAAGGTGTGGAGAGTTTAGAGCCAAGCCCTACACACGGTGAGTCCCCAGTGATGTTCCTCGTTCTATGTGTGGTGTGTGCGTGTTTGGGGCTGGGATCATGCCTGGCTGCCCCAGGGCCTGCAGCCTCCCACGCTCTGGGCTCTGCAGTGGAGGGTGTGGGGGAAGGGAGGGATGTCCAGGACACTGACCTGTGTTATCAGGCTCTGGTGGCCTGGGCAGGGGGGTCTGGCAATTCTGTCTCATTTGTCATTCGGGAAATGCTAAATATTTATAGTTTGGGCTCCTGGGCCCAGCATCCTAGCTCCACTCCCAGGCTCTGGGGGCTGGGGAGTGGTTACCAAGCCTCCTCTCTCCTTCTGTCCCACTGCCCTCTCCCCGTCTCTAGCTCAGAGGCCCCACTGGACCCTCGGCTCTTCCTTGGACTTCTTGTGTGTTCTGTGAGCTTCGCTGGATTCAGGGTCTTGGGCATCAGAGGTGAGAGGGTGGGAAGGTAGGTGGAGGTTGATTCTCACTGTGGGGAAACTCCGACCACAGCTTGGCTTGGGGGCCCCCAGGCCACCCCGCCACCCCAGGCTGAGAGTGTAAAAGGCAGTGGGTGTTATACACACGTCCCAGTTCTGGGGGGTTGGTCAATCTCTGTTGTGGGGGGTGGGGCATGTCAGTGATCAGGGGACAAAGAGAGGACCCTACCCCCGGATCCTTGTGAGCCCCTGCTTGGTGTCTGAGTCCAGAAGTAAATGTGGCCATCTCCAGCCCAGAACCCTCCATGGCTCCTGCCTGACTCAGAGTAAAACCCAAGTCCTCCTCCGGGCCCACAGGACCCTTCACACTTGGCCCTGTCACGTCTTACCTCCTCCTGCTTCCCCCTTCTCTCTTCCGGCCTCATAGACATTTCTGCCATTTCTTTCTTTTTTTTTTTGAGACAGAGTCTCGCTCTGTCACCCAGGCTGGAGTGCAGTGGCGCGATCTCAGCTCACTGCAAGCTCCACCTTCCGGGTTCACGCCATTCTCCTGCCTCAGTCTCTGGAGTGGCTGGGGCTACAGGCGCTCGCCACCATGCCCGGCTAATTTTTTTTTTTTTTTTTGTATTTTTAGTAGAGACGGAATTTCACTGTGTTAGCCAGGATGGTCTCGATCTCCTGACCCCGTGATCCACCCGCCTCGGCCTCCCAAGTGCTGGGATTACAGGCGTGAGCCACCGCACCTGGCCTTTTATTTTTTTTTTTTTGAGCCTTGCTCTGTCGCCCAGGTTGGAGTGCAATGGCGCAATCTCGGCTCACTGCAACATCGGCCTCCTGAGTTCAAGTGACTCTCCCACCTCAGCCTCCTGAGTAGTAGCTGGGATTACAGGCATGCATTACCATGCCCAGCTAATTTTTGTATTTTTAGTAGAGACGGGGTTTCACCATGTTGGCCAGGCTGGTCTTGAACTCCCGTCCTCAGGTGATCCTCCTGCCTCGGCCTCCCAAAGTGCTGGGATTACAGGCGTGAGCCACCGTGCCTGGCCCCTTTCTGCCATTTCTTGGGTGCAATCTCCGGGCCTTTGCACCTGCTGTTCCCTCTGCCTGGAATGCTCTTCCTCTTCTCTCTCTTCCGTCAGGTCTTTGTGAAAGTGTCACTTATTCTTTATTTTATTTTTATTTTTATATTTAGTAGAAATGGACTTTCACCATATTGGCCAGGCTGGTCTCAAACTCCTAGGCTCAAGCAATCCTCCTGCCTTGGCCTCCCAAAGTGTTGAAATTACAGGCATGAGGCACTGTTCAAGTCAAGTGTCACTTCTTCTGTGAGGCCTTTCCTGACTCCTCTATTTTATTTTTTTTGAGACAGAGTCTCGCTCTATTGCCCAGGCTGGAGTGCAGTGGTGCAATCATGGCTCACTGCAACCTCTGCCTTCCGGGTTCAAGTGAGTCTTGTGCCTCAGCCTCCTGAGTAGCTGAGACTACAGGCGCGTGCCACTACGCCTGGCTAATTTTTGTATTTTCAGTAGAGACAGGGTTTCGCCACGTTAGCCAAGCTGGTCTCAAACTCCTGGCCTCAAGTGATCCTCCCACCTCAGCCTCCCAAAGTGCTGGGATTACAGGCACCTCGGCCTCCCACAGTGCTGGGATTACAGGCGTGAGTCAGCACACCCAGTCCTGACTCCTCTATTAAATGTCCCCCACCTCCGGGACTGTCACCCCCTTGCCTGTTCCATTTTTCTCCTAAGCACGATTACCCTCTGACCTACCTAGCGGCTGTTTGACTTATTTCTCTGTTCTCCCAACTTGAATGTCAGCTCTGCAAGGGCAGGAATTTTGTCTGTTTGGGTTAAGGCTGTGTCCTCATTGCCTAAAACAGCATCCCTGGCACACAATAGGCACTCAAGGCGTCTGTGGTTGAATGCATGAATGAGGCAATGTGTGTGTGAGATGGAGACCCTCGGGATATGTGCTTGTACAGGCATCAGGAAGCGTAGGTTTAGGGCCAGTGTGGTTGCTCACATCTGTAATTTCAGCACTTTGGGAGTCCAAGGTGGGAGGATCACTTGAGCCTAGGAGCTTGAGACTAGCCTGGGCAACACAGTGAGACCCTCTCCCTACAAAAAAGTAGCTGGGCATGGTGGTGCGCACCTGTAGTTCCAACCACTCAGGAGGCTGAGGCAGGAGGACCACTTGCGTGCAGGAATTGGAGACTACAGTGAGCTATGATTGCTCCACTGCACTCCAGCCTGGGCAACAGAGCACGACTCTCTCTTTTTTTTCTTTTTTTTTGAGATGGAGTCTCACCCAGGTTGCCTAGGCTAGAAGGCAGTGGTGCGGTCTCAGCTCACTGCAACCTCTGCCAGGTTCAAGCCATTCTTCTGCCTCAGCCTCCCGAGTAGCTGGGATTACAGGTATGCGCCACCACGCCCAGCTAATTTTTTGTACTTTTAGTAGAGACGGGATTTCACCTGTTGATCAGGTACCCTGTCTCTACTAAAAATACAAAAATTAGCTGGGTGTGGTGGCACATGCCTGTAATCCCAGCTACTTGGGAGGCTGAGGCACAAGAATCACTTGAACCCGGGAGGTGGAGGTTGCAGTGAGCTGAGATTGCAGAGCGAGACTCCGTCTAAAACAAACAAAAAAAAGAGGGTGTGGGGGAGAGAGAGAGAGAGAGAGAAAGAGAAAGAGAGAGAGAGAGAGGGAGAGACAGAGAGAGAGAGAGCTTGTATATGGAGGTACAACCCTAAATCTGCTGTTCAAGGAGCGCTGCTGAGACTTGAATAAGGATAGGAAGGGAATGATGTTAAGTTGTGAACAATGTTCCAGGCTGCAAAAACAGCAGGTACAAAGGACCTGAGGCTGGAACTTGCTTCGTGTGAGGAAGGGCCTGGGAGGAGGGCAGAAGGGGATATGGCGGATAGCACAAGTTTTTGTTTTTTTTTGTTTTTTTTTTGAGATGGAGTCTTGCTCTGTTGCCCAGGCTAGAGTGCAGTGGCACAGTCTCGGCTAACTGCAAGCTCTGCCTCCCGGGTTCACGCCATTCTCCTGCCTCAGCCTCCCGAGTAGCTGGGACTACAGGCACCCGCCACCACGCCTGGCTAACTTTTTTGTATTTTCAGTAGAGACGGGGTTTCACCGTGTTAGCCAGGATGGTCTCGATCTCCTGACCTCGTGATCCGCCCGCCTCCGCCTCCCAAAGTGCCGGGATTACAGGCGTGAGTCACCAAGATAGCGCAACTTTTTATGGACCATGGGTGGATTTGGGCTTTTCCTCTAAAGGAGGTGGGAGCCAAGAAGGATTCAGGGCAGAGGAGGGAGGGAGGGACGTGAACTGACTCAGATGTTCACAGGCGCCCTCTGGCTGCTGTCGGGGAGACTAGACCTGGGGTTGAGGATGGAAATCCAGAGAGCAGGGAGGCAGCTGCTGTTATCCAGATGGTGTCTTGAGCTGGGAATTCAGGGAGGGTCTGGGGGCAGTGGGGAGTAGCGGAGACGTGGAGGAATTCAGGATCTAAGCAGAAGAGCAGACGGGTCTGGCTGATGGATTAGATCTGCTGAGATGGGTTGGATCTCCTGGGGTTTTGGTCTGAGGACGTGGAAGATGGGGTTTCCAATATCCGACGGATGGGAAGGCAGTTAGTGAGACGTTTCCCTCACCCCACCTCACCTCCTTGCACCCTGCTCCCTTTGCTATTTTTTTTTTTTTTTTTTGAGACAGTGTTTTGCTTTTGTTGCCCAGGCTGGAGTGCGGTGGTGCGATCTCGGCTCACTGCAACCTCCACCTCCCAGGTTCAAGTGATTCTCCTGCCTCAGCCTCCCAAGTAGCTGAGATTTCAGGCCTGTACCACCACACCCTAATTTTGTACTTTCAGTAGAGATGGGGTTTCACTATGTTGGTCATGCTAGTCTCGAATTCCTGACCTCAGGTGATCCACCCACCTTGGCCTCCCAAACTGCTGGGATTACAGACATGAGCCACAGCACCCAGCCTCCCTTCGCTTTTGCTTTAACCTCTCCCAGGTTGCTTTAATACATCAGGCAGGGTCCAGTCTCAGAGCTTTTGCACTTAGATCTCCTCCTCCACCAGGCCTTCCCTTTAGGCAACCCCCTCTCAAGCTGCCCCTGCACAGACCTGCGTATTCTTTACCTAGTTTGCTGTTTTTTGTTATTGTTTTGTTTTAAGAGACAGGGTTTGCTCTCGTCCCCAGGCTGGAGTGCAATGCTGCGATCATAGCTCACTGCAGCTTCAAACTCCTGGCCTCAATCGATCCTCCCGCCTCTGCCTCCCAAAGAGCTGGGATTACAGGTGTGAGCCACTGAGCCCAGATTTACAAAATAGTTTAAAAATTAGCAGGGCATGGTGGGTCACACCTGTAATCTCAGCATTTTGGGAGGCAGAGGTGGATTACTTGAGGCCAGCGGAGACCAGCCTAGGCAACATAGCAAGACCTTGACTCTACAGAAAATTTAAACATTAGCCAGATGTGGTTCTGTGCACTTGCAGTTCCTTTTTTTTTTTTTTTTTGGTAGAGACAGGGTCTGGATATGTTGCCCAGTCTGGAGTCTGGTCTTGAATTCCTGGCCTCAAGCAGTCTTCCCGCCTTAACACAGGCCTGAGGCGCCTCACCAGTCCTACTGTTATTTTTATATTTATTATTTTATTTTATTTTTTTTTTTGAGATGGAGTCTCGCTCTGTCACCCAGGCTGGGCTGCAGTGGCACAATCTCGGCTCACCGCAAGCTCTGCCTCCCAGGTTCACGCCATTCTCCTGCCTCAGCCTCCCAAGTAGCTGGGACTACAAGTGCCCGCCACCAAGCCCAGCTAACTTTTTGTATTTTTAGTAGAGACGGGGTTTCACCATGTTAGCCAGGATGGTCTCGATCTCCTGACCTCGTGATCCACCCGCCTCAGCCTCCCAAAGTGCTGGGATTACAGGAGTGAGCCACCGCGCCTGGCCCTACTGTTATTTTTAGCATTTAACATTGTCTAATATGCTCTATTTATTCATCCTATACAGTACATATTTATTTTCTTGCCCACTAGGGGAGGGATTTTTGTCTGTTTTGTTCCTAAATGTATTCCCAGTGCCTAGAAAGGGGGCTGGCACACATTTGTGCCCAGTGACTGCTTTTTTTTTTTTTTTTCTTTTGAGACAGAGTCTTGCTCTGTCGCCCAGGCTTGAGTGCAGTGGCGTGATCACAGCTCACTGCAGCCTGGAACTGCTGGGCTCAGGCGATCTTGGGATGACAAGCCCTTGCCACCATGCCCAGCTAATTTTTGTATTTTTTGTATAGAAAGGGTCTCTCTGTGTTGTCTAGGCTGGTCTCCAACTCCTAGGCTCAAGTGATCAGCCCACCTCGGCCTCCCAAAGTGCTGGAATTACCGGCCTGAACGGCCCCATAAGCCTTGTTTTTATTTATTTATTTATTTTTGAGATGGGGTATCACTTTGTTGCCCGGGCTGGAGTGCAGGGGAGCGATCATGGCTCACTGAAGCCTTGAACTCCTGGGCTCAAGTGATCCTCCTGCCTCAGCCTCCGAATAGCTGGGACCAGAGGTGTGCACCACCACGTCTGGCTAATTTTTTTTTTTTGTAGAGACAGGGGTCTCCCCATGTTGCCCAGGCTGGTCTCGAACTCCTGGTCTCAAGCGATCCTCTCGCCTCGGCCTCCCAAAGTGCTGAGCTTGCAGGCGTGAGCTACGGCGCCCGGCCTCGCTTGTCGAATGAATGAATGCTTGAGATGCGTTATCCGGCCTGGCGCCAGGAGCTCGGTGTTGAAGCCAGAGTGGGATCACCCTGGGGCCCTCCAGCCGCGGGGGGAATGAGATGGGGACTGAAATTATGGGCCCGGGACATCGCGGGTGTAGACGCGCGCATCCCCGCGTGGAAGCGCAGGGGTCTCGCTGGGCCCCAGCACCCCGTCTTCCTTCCGTTCCTCCTCTGCCTGCAGGTCCGCCGCGATGGGGAAGCCCTGGCTGCGTGCGCTACAGCTGCTGCTCCTGCTGGGCGCGTCATGGGCGCGGGCGGGCGCCCCGCGCTGCACCTACACCTTCGTGCTGCCCCCGCAGAAGTTCACGGGCGCCGTGTGCTGGAGCGGCCCCGCATCCACGCGGGCGGCGCCCGAGGCCGCCAACGCCAGCGAGCTGGCGGCGCTGCGCATGCGCGTCGGCCGCCACGAGGAGCTGTTACGCGAGCTGCAGAGGCTGGCGGCGGCCGACGGCGCCGTGGCCGGCGAGGTGCGCGCGCTGCGCAAGGAGAGCCGCGGCCTGAGCGCGCGCCTGGGCCAGTTGCGCGCGCAGCTGCAGCACGAGGCGGGGCCCGGGGCGGGCCCGGGGGCCGATCTGGGGGCGGAGCCTGCCGCGGAGCCTGCCGCGGCGCTGGCCCTGCTCGGGGAGCGCGTGCTCAACGCGTCCGCCGAGGCTCAGCGCGCCGCCGCCCGGTTCCACCAGCTGGACGTCAAGTTCCGCGAGCTGGCGCAGCTCGTCACCCAGCAGAGCAGTCTCATCGCCCGCCTGGAGCGCCTGTGCCCGGGAGGCGCGGGCGGGCAGCAGCAGGTAACCTCGCAGCCTCCCCGGAGAGCAGCATCGTCTGTGAAATGGGGGTTTTGCAACCCCACGATCTCTTATCCACAGTTCTGAAATCCTCAAAACCCTGAAAACCGGATTCCTACTCGCCCCTTCTGGTAACTTATTTGGGTCAAAAAGTGACTGGTGGCTATTTATAGCCTTCACTTAACCACTTAATGTGAAGTCATAGGATCCTATAATTAAGCATATCATTATCACGTAAAGACCAAAAATCCCTTTAGGAGTGTTATGTATATTCTATACAGACATGCATATACATAACCCTCCCTGTGTCACTGTGTCTAAATCCAGCCGTGTTATTCTGAATTCTGGAACGTGTCCTGGTCTGGGTTTGGGATAAGAGAATGTTGCTCTGTGACAGTCCCTACGTTACAGGGTTGGTGAGAGGAGTCAGTAAGTTAGATACTGTTGGATGTGTTCTTATGATCCCTACTCTACAGAGGAGGCTGGGGCACAGATCAGTTAAACCATGAGCACCAAGAGCCGGTAGTTAAGCCCAGCTCTGTCTGCACTTTATTTTTTTAATTTTATTTTTGAGATGGAGTCTCGCTCTGTCTCCCAGGCTGGAGTGCAGTGGTGCGATCTTGGCTCACTGCAACCTCCACCTCCCAGGTTCAAGCGATCCTCCTACCTCAACCTTCCGAGTAGCTGGCATCACAGGCGTGAGCCACCACACTCAGTTAATTTTTTTTTGTATTTTTAGTAGAGACGGAGGTTTCACCACATTGGTCAGGCTGGTCTCGAACTCCTGACCTCCGGTGATCCGCCCGCCTCGGCCTCCCAAAGTGCTGGGATTACAGGCACGGGCCATAGCGCCCAGCCTGTCTGCACTTTAAAGCCAAGTTGTTTAGCTCTTGGGGAGGATCATTCCTAGGGCTGGGACACCCCCACTGCCAGATGTCCAGGTCATTTGGGAGCTGGGAGATTTATCCACCATTTCTGCCCCTGAGACCAGGCCTCCTGGCCTGAGGGTTAGTGCAATTACACCTGACTTTCTCCGTCACCCCAGGTCCTGCCGCCACCCCCACTGGTGCCTGTGGTTCCGGTCCGTCTTGTGGGTAGCACCAATGACACCAGTAGGATGCTGGACCCAGCCCCAGAGCCCCAGAGAGACCAGACCCAGAGACAGCAGGAGCCCCTGGCTTCTCCCATGCCTGCAGGTCACCCTGCGGTCCCCACCAAGCCTGTGGGTAAGTCGACATTAGGGCTGAGGAATTGTGGGTAGAGGAAAATTGAGGAGTCAGGATTTTAGTGGCAGATTTCTCTCATTGTGAGAAGACCGGAAGAAATGATACTCTTATTCTGATTAAAAATAAGACCAAACTTCTAAGGTGTGAAAATAGGAGAAACAAGAAATAGAAGAGGAGGGACTCTTATTTTAGTGAGGCAATGGTTGGGACTGCTACTTTGGTAAGAGTTTGAACTGGTTCAGAGTATCATATTCAGGACTTATATTATGGTGAGGAGATGATAAAAAACCAGGGTTTAAGAACCCCAGAGTTGGCCGGGCGCGATGGCTCATGCCTGTAATCCCAGCACTTTGGGAGGCCGAGGCGGGTGGATCACGAGGTCAGGAGATCAAGACCATCCTGGCTAACACGGTGAAACCCCACCTCTACTAAAAATACAAAAAATTAGCTGGGCGTGGTGGCGGGCGCCTGTAGTCCCAGCTGCTCGGGAGGCTGAGGCAGGAGAAAGGCGTGAACCTGGGAGGCTGAGGTTGCAGTGAGCCGAGATCGCGCCACTGCACTCCAGCCTGAGTGACAGAGCGAGACTCCATCTCAAAAAAAAAAGAACCCCAGACTTGACATTTCCTTTGATTAGAGACAAGGGACCCAGATTCTTAGGTAAAGAAATGGCTATTGGAGCTCGGATTCTGGTGAGGAAATGGGAGAGGCAGGCCTCTTATTCTGGTGAGGAAATGGGAGAGGCAGGACTCTTTGGTAGAAAAGTGGGAGAGGCAGAACTCTTATTCTGGTGAGAGGACCTGTGAGAATCTTGACTCTTGCTCCAGTAAGGGATTGGTCAGCCCAGGCTGTGCCTCCCCCATATCCCTGTGCCCACAGGCCCATGGCAGGATTGTGCAGAGGCCCGCCAGGCAGGCCATGAACAGAGTGGAGTGTATGAACTGCGAGTGGGCCGTCACGTAGTGTCAGTATGGTGTGAGCAGCAACTGGAGGGTGGAGGCTGGACTGTGATCCAGCGGAGGCAAGATGGTTCAGTCAACTTCTTCACTACCTGGCAGCACTATAAGGTGGGCACAGGTGGGCAGAGGCAGGGAAGGGGAGGGAGCCTGTTCTGGCTTCCTGACTTTCCTGCCCTGCCAGGCGGGCTTTGGGCGGCCAGACGGAGAATACTGGCTGGGCCTTGAACCCGTGTATCAGCTGACCAGCCGTGGGGACCATGAGCTGCTGGTTCTTCTGGAGGACTGGGGGGGCCGTGGAGCACGTGCCCACTATGATGGCTTCTCCCTGGAACCCGAGAGCGACCACTACCGCCTGCGGCTTGGCCAGTACCATGGTGATGCTGGAGACTCTCTTTCCTGGCACAATGACAAGCCCTTCAGCACCGTGGATAGGGACCGAGACTCCTATTCTGGTAAGGAGAACTCCTATTCTGGTGAGAGGATAGGGGAGGCGGGACTCCTGTTCTGGTGAGGGAATGAAAGGAGGTAGGGTAGGTAAGACGCCCCTCTGGTAAGTATAAGGATAAGCAAGCTTTTATTCTGTCAAGAGAACAAAGGTCAGGACTTTTATCCTGGTGGGGGGATGGGGAGTCCAGATTCCTTCTCTGTTGAGGCAAAAAAAGAATCAAGACTCCTGTTCAAGTAAAGGGCAGAGGGTGAGAGCTAGTGCTCTTATTCTAGAAAGGAAGTAGATACTTTTCTTTGATAAAGGAATGAACGGTAGACTTCTAGTTTGCAGAAAAGGTGGGAAAGGTGTGACTTGTACTTTGGTAAGGAGATAGGGAAGGAATTAAGGCTATTACTCTGAAGAAAGTTGGGGGGCCAGGGCTCCTATTTTTTTGCTGAGGAGATGGAAGATCAGGGCTTGTATTCAACAAGAATGGGAGGGGCCAGGGGATGCCTGGCAAAAGCCTTGCACTGTGAGGTGCAGGTAGAGGCTTTTATTCTGGTGAGAGGACATGGACTCTCTCTCTCCCCTCAGGTAACTGTGCCCTGTACCAGCGGGGAGGCTGGTGGTACCATGCCTGTGCCCACTCCAACCTCAACGGTGTGTGGCATCACGGCGGCCACTACCGAAGCCGCTACCAGGATGGTGTCTACTGGGCTGAGTTTCGTGGTGGGGCATACTCTCTCAGGAAGGCCGCCATGCTCATTCGGCCCCTGAAGCTGTGACTCTGTGTTCCTCTGTCCCCTAGGCCCCAGGGGACATTGGTCAGCAGGAGCCCAAGTTGTTCTGGCCACACCTTCTTTGTGGCTCAGTGCCAATGTGTCCCACAGAACTTCCCACTGTGGATCTGTGACCCTGGGCGCTGAAAATGGGACCCAGGAATCCCCCCCGTCAATATCTTGGCCCCAGATGGCTCCCCAAGGTCATTCATATCTCGGTTTGAGCTCATATCTTATAATAACACAAAGTAGCCACAGACCGTGTCTGGTTTGTATCTGCACCTGGCAGGGGTCACTCCCTGGGCCCGCCCTCCTCGTCCTCCACCTCCTCCTCTTCCTCCTCCTCCTCCTTCAGGTCCTCCAGGATGAGGTTGTCCAGGTCTTCCAGGAGGCCACCCTGGCTCAAGCAGGTGGCCACAGTGGAGCCACTGCTAATGTGAGGGTTGCTGGGGTGGAGCACTTTGGGCAGGTGGTTCTGCTTCCGGCTCTTGGGGTGAGCACAGGATGTCCCAGGCACGTGGGGCTCTAGGGAGGGAGAGGTGCTGCAGACATGGGGCTGGAGGTCCCATGAGAGTCTGGGGAGGAGGGCACTTAGGCCACGCGGGGCTCTAGGAAGGAGCTGAGACCACCAGATACGGGGACCAGCGCAACTGGACATTCAGGGGTGTTGAAGATACAGGAGACCTGGGGACATGGGGGTCACCTGAGATTACAGGGGACAAAACAGGGGCCCCAAACCCAGAGACCATGGGGGCAGAGGCCATGGGGACCCTCAGGCACGGGCCACTGGGGTGAAACCTCAGAGCCTCGTGGGCAAGACCACGGAGACTGGGGGGTCATGGAGGCCATGTGGAAGCAGTGGCTGCTGCTGTGGGAGACAAAGTGGACTGAGTGGAGATTTGGGGACTTAAAGGCACAGAAGGGGACAATGACTGTCCAGGCTGTTGGGGGAGAAGAGCCTCACCTCGCCGGTTGTAGCAGTCGGCAGCTGAGCAGGAGTGAGTGTGGGTGCTGCGGCGATCCGGGTCCCGGTCCCAGCGCGGGGGGAGGATCCGTGTTGGATACACGGGGAAGCCGCACCCGTAGCAGGGGGACGGGGACCCCATCTGTGCCCAGCCCCTGGGGGCGGGCAGGGCTGTGAGGGTCCGAGGGCGAGGCTGGGCCAGGGTGGGGCCAGGGCAGGGAGGGGCAGGGCTGGGGTAGGGCAGGGCTGAGGGGGAGCTGGGGGTCAGCGCCCTCACCGGAAGTTGTGCCGACACTTCGGGCAGTGGAACTCAGCCAGGCCCCACATCTTGTCAGCTGGCACTGGCTCGTAGCGCTTCCGGCATTTCCGGCACCGGGATACCTGGTGGTGGTGGGCAGGGAGGTACAGAGAGGGGACCAAGGATTGTCAGAGGTGTCTGAGGTTGGGGTCAGGGCTAGCAGTGTGCTGCAGCGGCTGGCCTCAGCTTGAGCAACCCAACTCAATCAGTGACTTCACGTGGGTAGCCTGATATTGACCATGGTGGGAATATTTACACCACAGAAACTGGCAAACACTACACATCTTGGCTTCCTGCCTCTTTTGCAAGAACTAGTTAAGCATTGACCAGAAGTGAACTACTAGTCAGGAGGTTCAGAAGCCAGATTTGGCGCTGTGTTTTTGAGGTCAGATTTGGTTTCTTTTCTTTCTTTCTTTTTTTTTTTTTAGAGACAGGGTCTCGCTCTGTCACCCAGGCTGGAATGCAGTGTTGTGATCATGGCTTACTGCAGCCTCGACCTCCCAGGCTCAAACGATCCTCCCACCTCAGCCTCCTGAGTAGTTGGGACCACAGGTACACACCACCACTCCCAGCTAATTAAAAAAATTTTTTTTTTGCCAGGCACAGTGGCTCATGCCTGTAATCCCAGCACTTTGGGAGGCTGAGGTGGTAGATTGCTTGAGCCCAGGAGTTTGAGACCAGCTTGGGCAACATGGCAAAACCCCATCTCCACACACACACACAAAATACAAAAATTAGCCAAGTGTGGTGGCGCAGGCCTGTAGTCCCAGCTGCTTGGGAGGTTGAGGTGGGAGGATCACCTGAGCCCAGGAGGTGGAGGCTACAGTGAGCTATGATCCCGCCACTGTACTCCAGCCTGGGTGACAGGGCAAGACCCCATGTCTTCAAAACACATTTTTTTTTGGAGACAGGGTCTCACCCTGTCACCCAGGCTGGTCTCAAACTCCTAAGTTCAAGCGATCCTCCCTACTTAGCCTCCCAAAACACTGAGATTGCGGCCATGAGCCACTGCGCCTGGCCAGGTTTGATTTCTGTAGTAGCTGTTCAATTGTGGGTCAAGCGTCAGGTTCTGGGGTAAGGAGGTATTGGGCTTCTCACATTTAAGGTCAGAAGTCCAGTCCTGGGTCAGGGGTTGGGATCAGAGATCAAGGCTGAGCTCTGAGTTTGGAGGTCAGGGATTGGACTCTCAGTGATTGAAATCCTTAGGTCAGAGGTACAGTCACTGAGGATGGGAGTCAGGAGTGGAGTTCGGGACAGTCAAAGTCGAGGTTAAGTTTTAGGTCATCACCTCCTTCCGCTGGGGCACGCGGCGCCACCAGACGTGGTCGCAGGAGGAGCAGGCAAACTGCCGGTCCACAGCAGGGATAAGGTCATCCTGGGCACGTTGAAACATGCGTAGGTTGGCTTCTGTCAGTGGCAGGAGGGAGGTCGCCACTGCCTGTGGAATGGGGCAGGTGGGGATGAGGTGGGGGGGTGTCACCCCTTCTGCACCAACATAAGCATCAGCCCTCCTCTCCCTACAGACGAGTCCTCTTCCTGCCCCAGTGAATATCTCCCCTCCTGCCCTAATGGACATCCTTCTGTGCCTGCAGATGTCCCCCTCCCCACTTCCCCATCCCAAGCCCTAGCCACCAACTCACCTGAATGTCCCGGTCCTGCTTCATATCTTCTGGTGGATCCTGGGTGGAGATAGCAGGGGCAGAAACTGGGGATGGGGCTCAGGCCTCTTTCCACCCATTTGCTGGGGGAGGCCCCCGGCCGCAATGAGTAGGGTGCCCCTAACTCGCCAGAAGCTCACAGAGCACCACTCACTTATTGAGAGCCAGGTGTGTGGCCTCAGTTGTCCTCATAGCAGCCCTGAGAGGTGGGCACACCTGTTACCTTATTGCTCAGATGGGGAAACTGAGGCTTAGGGGAGGGCTTGCCTGAGTGAGGCTAGCCTGACCCCCATACTCACTTCCTGCCTGCAAATGCCACATGCTTGTTGGTGTTGTGACATATCGCCCCTTTGAGGCCACGTTGTGCTCGGCTAAGTGGGAGAGAGATGTGGGTTCAAATCCCAGCTGTATCCCTTCCAGCTGTGGGGACTTGGGCAAGCCACTCCCTGCCCCCTGGGTTCCCACTGACAGGCATGTTAGAGCCCAGGCTCTGACTCTAGGTGGCCAGGGTTCAAATCGCAGCTGCCCCTGCTTGCTGGCAAGTGACTTCGGCCTCAGTTTCTTTGTCTGTGAAATGGGGATAAATAATAGGACCTGTCTCCTGGGGTCACTGCGGTGATGAAATAAATAAATTCCTGGAGTCTTGCCATGTGGGAAGTACTCAATGAATGCTACCCTCTGCTAATATTATTATTATTATTATTATATTTTTGAGACGGAGTTTCGCTCTTGTCGCCCAGGCTGGAGTGCAATGGCACAATCTCGGCTGACTGCAACCTCTGCCTCCCAGGTTCAAGTGATTCTTCTGCCTTAGCCTGCCAAGTAGCTGGGATTACAAGCATGCACCACCACGCCCAGCTAATTTTTTGTATTTTTAATAGAGAAGGGGTTTCACCGTGTTGGCCAGGCTAATCTCGAACTCCTGACCTCAAGTGATCTGCCCGCCTCAACCTCCCAAAGTGCTGGAATTACAGGCGTTAGCCACCACACCTGGCCCCTCTGCTATCATTTTTATCATACTTTTATATGTATAAATGTAGACTATGATACATGTTTTGTTATACTCTGGTTTTGTTTGTTTTTGTTTGTTTGAGACGGAGAATCGCTCTGTTGCCCAGGCTGGAGTGCAGTGGTGCGATCTCGGCTCACTGCAAGCTCCGCCTCCCGGGTTCACGCCATTCTCCTGCCTCAGCCTCCTGAGTAGCTGGGACTACAGGGGCCTGCCAGCACACCCGGCTAATTTTTTTTTTCGTATTTTTAGTATAGACGGGGTTTCACCATGTTAGCCAGAATGGTCTCGATCTCCTGACCTCATGATCCACCTGCCTTGGCCTCCCAAAGTGCTGGGATTACAGGCGTGAGCCACCGCGCCTGGCATTTTTTTTTTTTTTTTTTTTTGAGACAGAGTTTCACTCTTGTTGCCCAGGCTGGAGTGCAATGGTGTGATCTCAGCTCAGTGCAACCTCCGCCTCCTGGGTTCAAGTGATTCTCCTGCCTCAGCCTCCCGAGTAGCTGGGATTACAGGCATGCGCCACCATGCCCAGCTAATTTTGTATTTTTTAGTAGAGACGGGTTTCTCCATGTTGGTCAGGCTGGTCTCAAACTCCCGACCTCAGGTGATCCGCCCGCCTCGGCCTCCCAAAGTGTTGGGATTGCAGGCGTGAGCCACCGCGCCCGGCCTATTATACTCTTTAACAGCCCTACACTGAGCCTTTCAGGCAGGCTAAATCCACAGCGTTCCCATCACCAAAGCTGTCAAAGAAGCAAAGTAGCCATGATGCACCTGTGCTTCAAAGCCATTCATTCATTCATTCATTCATTCATTCATTCATTCAACACAAGGGTTCCATTCCCCTGCCTCTCTCTCCTCCCCAATCCTCTGCTCATCCCAGCCTTTCTAAAGACTGCCACTAACAACCCTTCCCCACCTCCCAGCCTTTGCTTATGCCATTCCCTCCCCCACCCCAAGACCCCTGCCTTTCTTTCCCTTTCCCCTCCCAGGGCTCACTCCTCCCCATTCTTTAAGACTTGGTACCTCCTCCTCCAGTAAGCCTTCTCTGACCTCTGCGCCCCCCCTATGATGGCAATAATCCTGGCTCCTTTCATTGCTTAGTTTCATGGCTCTCTCCCCCATTGAATACAATCAGCACATAATGAGCGCCTACTGTTTGCAGGCTCCCTGGCCGGACAAATGATGGAGAGGTGAAAAAGTGAGATTGGGTGATGAGTTATGGGCCGACAATGCCTGGTCCCTCCTGTTTCAGAGGGGGGTCAGTCACCATGAACGGGTCGGGTCCCCCCTCTTGCTCTCCCTCCCGTGACCCGGTCCTTTGCGAGGGGAGGGGACAGGTTACCTGGGCATCCAGATCGTTACTTAGTTCTTGGCCATCTTTTTGCTTTACCCCTGCGGGGGAGAGTACATATAAGGGAAGGGCCCTTGAAGGGTCTGTGGGAGTTCCAGGCCACCCAGAGCCGCGACGCAGAGCCTCCCCAAGGCTGGGACCTCCGGGGGAGGTGATCTCAACGCCTCTCCCTAGACCACGCCCCCTCGGCGCTCCCACGCGCGGTCCCCGCACCAGGCCCGGGACCCCCGCAGCCTCACCGTACACGATGGAGCGCCCCACTCCCGTGTGGTCGCTGCCGAATTTCCTCATCAGAGCCCCCGCCTTCTTGGAGGATACCTTCCCATGAAACTTCTCCCGGAGGCGCCGGACGCTCTTCTCCAGCTGGGAGGGAGACAGGGGGGTTCCGGTGGGGGAAGGGGAAACGGGATCATCCCTCCCCCATCTCTAGGCACCGTTCTCCCGGCCCGAACTTGACCCTTGGTTTTGGCCTCCGCCGCCCCCCCCCTCTTTCATCCCTTTACGGCATTTCCTGGAAAAAGCCAAAGTCCCCACAGGGCGTTGGGGGAAGGCGCAGACTGGGGCGAGCGTCCCAGCCTAAGGTGGGGGGGCGGCCAGGTTATCTCTGGCCTCTGACCTTTGACCCTGCAGCCCCCGCTTTTCCTCGGGGAGGCCTCATTTCGCTCTGGGGAAACGTGGGAGTCACTTTCCTTTTCAAGGGGGGCGAGAGCCAGGCAGGGGTAAGGATCTGGGGTTCTAGGATGGGGGTCCCCAGGAACTGCGAAGCCCCCTCCGCGCCTCCCGGCCGCTCCTCGGGGTCTGTCGCGGCTGACCCCGGCCCAGCCGTAGCCATCGCTTACCTCCACACCTTCCTGAGACATGGTGGCGGCGGCGCAGTTCCCCGCGAGGGTCCGCACTGCGCGGCTCAGCCGCCCCCCTACCTGGGTGCGCCCGTCGGTCCAGCAGCCGCGCAGGGCAGGGGGCGGTGCCTCGGGGCCGGCTCCGCCCTTCCTCCCCGGCCCCTGTTTCGCTTTCGATTCAGGGGGGACCCGGCGCGCTGGCTCCGCCCTGGCTCCGCCTCTGCTCTTGCGCCCCAAACCCAGGCGGGCGCCCCGGGTCTGCACCCTGCGGCGGAGCGCGCAGACCTCGGACGGGGGAGGCGGCGCGGCCTCTGCAGTCGGTCACATGTCCCCACGCTGCGCGGGGTCCGCGTCTTCACGTCCCTCGTGGGGGCGGGGCCGCATCAGAAGGCCGCGGCGAGGCCCCGCGCCCCCCCACCCAGCGCGCGCTCCCCCAGTTCATCACCCTCCTCTCTGTTCTCCCTCCTTCCCCGGGAATCTGGCGCTCGTGAGGATCTGGGCCCTTTTCCTGCCCTGAGTCTCTGTCCTAGCTACGGTCACCTCTCTCAACCTCAGTTTACCCCTCTGTGAAATGGGGAGAATCCTGGTGTCTACACCATGGAGTGGAGTATGTGCCAAGATTCCCGAGTGGATCGCGTAATAGCGCCTGGCTTGCAGTAGGCGTTCAACTAGTCACTGGGCCACCTGCTGTGTGCCCTTGATAGGGGCAGGCAGTGTGTGTGTGGTTGGGGGGAGCGGTGCTTGAGAAAAATACAGATTCTTGGTCTCTAGTAGCCCAGTAGAATCCGGCTGTCTCAGGGATCCAGGGAATCTGCAATGGTTAAGAACCCCGTAGGGACGGACAACTCTAACCCAGTACAGGGCACATCGGGGAGCCCTTAGGTGGTGGGGCTCTGGCCCAGCCTGGGGACACAGAGATGGCAACTTCATTGGAGGAGGGGATGCTTTGTAGAGTCACTGAAATTGGAGGTCTTAGCTAGGGGAGGAATAGAGTGGGGAGATGAGGCAGCCGTGCAGAGCCCCCAAAGCAAGACTAAGTCTGGGGTTTTTGGGCAAGGGCTTCTCAAGCCCAGCACTCTTGACACTTTGGGCGGCCTAGTTCTTTGTGTGGGGGACTGTCCTGTGTATTGGGGGACATTTAACACCATCCCTGGCCTCCACCCACTAGATGCCAGTGGTTCCCTACTCTCCCCGTTGTGACTACCAAAAACGTCTCCAGAGACTGCCGGATACTCTCTGAGGAGCAAAATAGCATTGTGTTCAACGACTCCAAATTTTTTTCTCCATTGCACACCCCTATAGGTAAAAGTGTTAAAGTTACACCCCCAGATGGATATTTACTCATTTATTTATTTTTTGAGACAAGATCTTGCTCTGTTGCCCAGGCTGGAGTGCAGTGGTTTGATCGTGGCTCACTGCAGCCTCTAACTCCTGGGCTCAAATGATCCTCCTGCCTCAGCCTGCTAAGTAGCTGGGACTACTGGCATATGCCACTACGCCTGGTTAATTTTCTGTTTTTTTTGTAGAAACGGGGTCTCACTATGTTGCCCAGGCTGGTCTCAAACTCCTGGCCTCAAAGATGGATATTATTTATAAATTATATACAAATACAATTATATCAATATATTCTGTTAACTGTTATATAAAATATTGATAGATAAATGGAGCTGGGCATGATGGTTCACACCTGTAATGCTAGCACTTTGGGAGGTCAAGGTGGGAGAATCACTTGAGGTCAGGAGTTCAAAACCAGCCTGGGCAACATAGCAAGACCTTGTCTTTAAAAAAAGAAAAAAGGAAAGGAAAAAGTTATTTTTAAAAAACTAAAAAACAAACAATAAAACCCCCCAAATCTAGATATTCTAAAGTTTTTCCAGTTGAACCCCAAAGCTTTGTTTATAGGGTGTAGGTACTCCACTCTGGAGACTACTGTATTTGCAAACTACAAGCAGTTCATGATTCTTCGTGGCTGAATGGTGGAATCCTAGGCAGGATGGGGGCTGGAAACTGCACAGAAGACCTGGGATTTTATCCTGAGGGAAGTGGCGAGGTTTGGAGTGGATCGCCTGTCATAGTTGCCAGTTACTAATCTATTTGCCCAGTGCAGAGGGAGGTCATAGCTATGTCCCATTCACTGGCCGAGATGGGCACTGAGTGGGCATGAAACAGGTAAGAGTCTGAGCTAGCCCTGACATAAATCAGATCTGGTAGGTTTTTTGTTTTTTGACTTTTTTTTTTTTTAGCACAGAATATGCAGAGCAAAGGTCTGTTAGGTTATAATCACTGTGGCAACCACATAGAGCGTGTACTCTGTTCCCAATGCTGTTCCAGGCACTGTGGACATGACAGCAAACAAAACAAAGATCCCTGCCCTCGTAGAGCTAGCATTTTTTAAAATTTGTTTTAAGAGACAGGGTCTCACTCTGTCACCCAGGCTGGAGTGCAGTGGCACAATCATAGCTCCGCTGCAGCCTCAACCTCCTGAGCTCAAGCAATCCTCCGGCCTTGGCCTTCTGAGTAGCTGGGACTGCAGGTATGTGCCACCACATCCGGCTAATTTGTTTGTTATTTTGTTGTTGTTTTGTTTGGGTTTTGTTTTTGTTTTGAGACAGAGTCTTGCTCTGTCATCCAGATTGCAGTGCAGTGGCACGATCTCGGCTCGCTGCAACCTCTGCCTCCCGGGTTCAGGCAATTCTCCTGCCTCAGCCTCCCGAGTAGTTGGGACTACATGTATGTGCCACCACTCCCGGCTAATTTTTATACTTTTTTGTAGAGCTGGGGGCGGGGGGGGGGGGTCTCACTATGTTGCCCAGGCTGGTCTTGAACCCCTGGGCTCAAGTGATCCTGTTGCCTTGGCCTCCCAAAGTGCTGGGATTTCAGGCGTGAGTCACTGCACCTGGTCCATCCTTATGATTTCATGTGGTCTTTGTAGCTTAGGACTTGAGAAATGGCTTTGCTGCTGGGCTGTTCTGGCTCAGGGCCTCTCAGAAGGTTGCAGTTAAGGAGTTGGCCAGGGCTTCAGTCATCTGAAGGTTTGACGGGGGCTGGCAAATCTGCTTCCAAGGTGGCTCACTCCCAGGGCATGCAGATGGGTGCTATGATTGGCGGGATGCCTCGATTCCTCCCAGTATACTTGAGTGGCATGAGTGTACTCCCAGCATGGGAGCTGGCCTCCCGAGCACCTTCCAAGAGCTGAGAGCCAGGTGGAAGTTGTATCTTTTTATGATCTAGCCTGAAAGTCCCACATCACTTCAGCCACATTGTGTACATTAAAAGCTCATTGGCTGGGCACAGTGGCTCATGCCTGTAATCTCGGCACTTGGGAAGCCAAGGCAGGAGGATCACTTGAGGCCAGGATTTCGAGGCCATGCTGGGCAACATAGTGAGACCCCATCAGCCAGGCATGGTGGCTCACTCTTGTAACCCCAGCACTTTACGAGACCAAAGTAGGTGGATCACCTGAGGTCAGGAATTCGAGACCAGCCTGGCTAACATGGTGAAACCTCATCTCTACTAAAAATACAAAAATTAGCTGGGCGTGGTGGCGGGTACCTGTAATCCCAGCTATTTGGGAGGCTGAGGCAGGAAAATCACTTGAACCCAGGAGGCAGAGGTTGCAGTGAGCCAAGATTATGCCACTGCACTCCAGCCTGGGTGACAGAGCAAGACTCTGTCTCAAAACCAAAACGAAACAAAACAAAACAAAACAAAAAAAGCAGCAAATCTTGACCTGGAACTGGACCCTTGGAGGCTTAAGCTGGGCGACTGTGTTCAATTATGGAGGAAGGCCGGGTGCAGTGGCTCACACCTGTAATCCCAGCACTTTGGGAGGCCCAGGAGGGCAGATTACTTGAGGCCAAGAGTTCGAAACCAGCCTGGCCAACATGGCAAAATCCTGTCTACTAAAAATACAAAAAATAGCCAGGCATGGTGGTGTGTGCCTGTAGTCCCAGCTACTCGGGGGGCTGAGGTGGGGGAATCACTTGAACCCGGGAGGCAGAGGTTGCAGTGAGCCGAGATCGCACAACTACACTCCAGCCCGGGCAACAGAGTGAGACTCCATCACAAAAAAAAAAAAAAAAAAAAAAATGCCGGGCACGGTGGCTCACGCCTGTAATCCCAGCACCTTGGGAGGCCGAGAGCCCAAGGTGGGCGGATCACCTGAGGTCGGGAGTTCCAGACCAGCCTGACCAACATGGAGAAACCCTGTCTCTACTAAAGATACAAAATTAGCCGGGCATGGTGGCACATGCCTGTAATCCTAGCTACTCGGGAGGCTGAGGCAGGAGAATTGCTTGAACCCAGGAGGCGGAGGTTGCGGTGAGCCGAGATCGTGCCATTGTACTCCAGCCTGGGCAACAAGAGCAAAACTCCATCTCAAAAAAAAAAAAAAAAAAAGAAAAAAAATATTGTGGAGGAGATGGAGACCATTGGAGCATGTGCATGCTTTTCACAATCTAGTCAATTTCCCACTCCAGTTGAGTCAAATGAAAAATTGATCGGGAATGCTCAGAGCTGGAGAAGCTGTAGGGAAATGAGAAATCTTCCAAATCATTAGAGACAGCATCCGTTGGTGAAACCTTTTGGGAAGGACACCATGGAAAAATCTACTACTAAACTATTAAGCATGCTGGATTAATCATGTCTCTCATTTTCTGTTGCTGTCTTCTTCTTCTTCTCCTTCCTCCTCCTCCTTCCTCCTCCTCTCTCCTCCTCCTTCCTCCTCCTTCTCTTCCTCCTCCTCCTCCTCTTATTCTTCTTCCTTTTTTTTGTTTTTGAGATGGAGTCTCGCTCTGTCACCCAGGCTGGAGTGCAGTGGTGCGATCTCGGCTCACTGCAAGCTCCGCCTCACGGGTTCACGCCATTCTCCTGCCTCAGCCTCCCGAGTAGCTGGAACTACAGGCGCCCGCCACCACGCCCAGTTAATTTTTTGTATTTTTAGTAGAGATGGGGTTTCACCGTGTTAGCCAGGATGGTCCTGATCTCCTGACCTCGTGATCTGCCTGCCTCGGCCTCCCAAAGTGCTGGGATTACAAGCGTGAGCCACCGCGCCTGGCCTTTTTTTTTTTTTTTTTTTTTGAGACAGAGTCTTGCTCTGCCACCCAGACTGGAGTGCCGTTTCATCATCGTAGCTCACTGCAGCCTTGAATTCCTGGGCTCGAGTGATCCTCCTGCCTCAGCCTCCCGAGTAGCTGTGACGATAGATGTGCACCATCATGTCAGCTAATTTTATTATTTGTGTAGAGACGGGGTCTCACTATGTTGCCTGGGCTGATCTTGACCTCCTGGGCTCAAGTGACCCTCCCTCCTTGGCCCCCCAAAGCCCTGAGATTACAGGCATGAGCCACTGCACCTGGTTTGAATTTTTCTTGCAACAAGCATCTAATCTATCATTTTTGTAGTGAGAAAAAAAAATACCCAATAAGATAAATCCAATTAATTTTCTTTTCTTTTTTCTTTTTTTCTTTTTTTAAGACAGTGTCTTGCTCTGTCGCCCAGGCTGGAGTGCAGTGGTGTGCTCTCTGCTCACTGCAACCTCGACCTCCCGGGTTCAAGCGATTCTCCTGGCTCAGCCCCTGGTGTAGCTGGGATTACAGGCGCGTGCTGCCATGCCTGGCTAATATTTTGTATCTTTAGTAGAGACAGAGTTTCACCATGTTGGCCAGGCTGGTCTCGAACTCCTGACCTCGTGATCCGCCCACCTCAGCCTCCCAAAGTGCTGGGATTACAGGTATGAGCCATCGTGCCCAGCCAATCCAATTAATTTTTAAAAATAACATGTATGAAACCCTGGACACTATCTTTGACAATGATGCCTAACAGGTGAGAAGTAATTTGGGATTTTATAATTTGAGTAGTTCTCAGTAAATGGAACATCCTTTGTAGCACAGAAATCTGTTGTTCGAGTTTTGTGAAATCAGTTTCATACATTTTTCCAGGAATACATTATGTGCAAAAGTTGAGGAACCTGTTTGATGGGGCTCCGCTCAAATGAATTTGGTGAGTGGTGAGTGGAGAAATTATAATGGCTAAAATAAATTCCCTGAGTGTATCTGGAGGCCACTGAGTGTCAGGCTGTCTGCAGGTTATGCCCTAGGCCTTAGGATCTTCTGGCTTAGGCATGATTGGCCCTTACAGATGAAGAAACTGAGCCTCCAAGAGATTAAGCAAATCACGTGGATACCCGGTTTATAAGTGGTATAGCCAGGATTTGAACTCAGGCCAACTGACTGCAAACTCCTTCAAGCTGGAATTTAGGTTAAGAATTGTAGAGATGAAGGGGGCATGCTTTGGAACCAGACAGTCCTTAACCAACCTTCCTTCCTTCTCTCCTTCCTTCTTTCCTTCCTTCTTTCCTTCTCCCCTTCCTTCCTTCCTTCCTTCCTTCCTTCCTCCCTCCTTCCCTCCCTCCCTCCCTTCCTCCCTCCCTCCCTTCCTTCTTTCCTTCTTTTCTTTCTTTCTTTCTTTTTTTTTTTTTTTTTGAGACAGAGTCTTGCTCTGTCACCCAGGCTGCAGTGCAGTGGTGCAATCTTGGCTCACTGCAACCCCCACCCCATTGGTTCAAGCAATTCCCTGCCCCAGCCTCCTGAGTAGCTGGGATTATAGGCACCCGCCACCATGCCTGGCTAATTTTTTATATTTTTAATAGAGATAGGGTTTCACCATGTTGGCCAGACTGGTCTCAAACTCCTGACTTCAGGTAATCCTCCCACCTTGGCCTCCCAAAGTGCTGGGATTACAGACATGAGCCACTGAGCGCAGCCTCTTTTCTTTCTGGTGTCTTTTTTTTGTTTGTTTTTGTTTTTTTCTTTTTTTTTGACACAGAGTCTTGCTCTGTCGCCTAGGCTGGAGCACAATGGCGTGATCTCACATCACTGCTACTTCCGCCTCCTGGATTCAAGGGATTCTTGTACCTCAGCCTCCCAAGTAGTAGCTGGGATTACAGGCGTGTGCCTCCATGCCCAGCTAATTTTATGTCTTTAGTAGAGACAGGGTTTTGCCATGTTGGCCAGGCTGATCTCGAACTCCTGGCCTCAAGGGATCTACCTGCCTTGGCCTCCCAAAGTGCTGGGATTATAGGCATGAGCCATCATGTCTAGCTGCTTTCTTCTTTTTTGGGGGGTGGGGACTTGCCACATCACCCAGGCTGGAGTGCAGTTGTGTGATCATAGCTCACTGCAGCCTTGACCTCCTGGACTCAAGTGATCCTCCCATGTCAGCCTCCCAAAGTGCTGGGACTACAGGTGTGAGCCACCACGCCCACCACTTTGGTTTATCTTGCTTTTCCGAGGGCATGGCCTGTGGGAAACAGTTCCTCACTCCACTCCAGGGACTGCTGCCACATCTCAGCTCCTGACAGCGGAAACATCCATCATTAATCATTGATCCTACATTCTGGAGGAGAACCAAGGCCAGAAGGCCCCAAGGGAAAGTACTGAGAAAAAGCCAGTTGGGGCCAGGTGTGATGGCTCACGCCTGTAATCCCAGCACTTGGGGAGGCCGAGGCAGGCGGATCACGAGGTCAGGAGTGTTTGAGACCAGGCTGGCCAATATGGCAAAACCCCGTTTCTACTAAAAATATAAAAATTAGCCGGGTGTGGTGGTGCGGGCCTTTAGTCCCAGCTACTCAGGAGGCTGAGGCAGAAGAATCGCTTGAACCCGGGAGGCGGAGGTTGCAGTGAGCCAAGATCAAGCCACTGTACTCCAGCCTGGGCGACAGAGCGAGAC
The DNA here is from genome assembly GCF_028858775.2 of Pan troglodytes. Taxonomy (NCBI): domain Eukaryota; kingdom Metazoa; phylum Chordata; class Mammalia; order Primates; family Hominidae; genus Pan; species Pan troglodytes. The sequence goes on along the minus strand of NC_072418.2, from coordinate 12,803,488 downwards.
TCCAACTCAAAAAAAAAAAAAAAAAAAAAAAAAAGCCAGTCGGTGCAGACACCAGACCTGTAATTCTGGGATGTGGGATGGACAGACAATGTCCTCTTTCTACTTTACATTTTGGAATTTTAAATTTGCCGATAGCATTCCCTCCCCTCTAAGCATGATACTCTGCCCTTATTTCCTTTTCTGATTGCAAAAGCAAAGTGTGTTGGACTCCTCCTCCAAAAAGTTACACATTAAGAAGTGTTTGATCCAGAAGGAGGAAGTCCCTGTGTACACACAGTAAGAAACGTTACATATTTTTGTCCTTGGCTACTCAAGTGTTTTCCATGTTGAATAGGGGATGCAGGATGTGCACGTTCTGGTTCTGCGGGGAGGAGCGTACGATAAAGGCTTGCGATGGAGTTTCCCACTTTCTTTTCTTCTCTTTCTTCTCTTCCTTTCCTTTCCTTTCCTCCCCTCCCCTCCCCTCCTCTCCCCCCCCTTCCCCTCCCCTCTCCTCTCCTTTCCTTTCTCACAGAGTCTGGCTTTATTGTCCAGGCTGGAGTGTAGTGGTACAATCTTGGCTCACTGCAACCTCCGCCTCCCAGGTTCAAGGAATTCTCCCATCTCAGCCTCCCGAGTAGCTAGGATTACAGGCGCCCGTCACCACGCCTGGCTAATTATTTTGTATTTTTAGTAGAGTCAGTGTTTCGCCATGTTGGTCAGGCTGGTCTCGAACTCCCGACCTCAGATGATCCACCTGCCTTGGCTTCCCAAAGTGCTGGGATTAGAGGCATGAGCCACCGCGCCCAGTCCCCATTTTCTTTTCTACATGTCTGCCTTTGGGGGAATCTTTTTGTTTTCATGTATCTTAAAAAGATAATAAGGACAGGCCAGGTGTGGCGGCTTCTACCTGTAGTCCCAGCTCCTTGGGGGGCCAAGGCAGGAGGATCACTTGAGTGCAGGAGTTCAGGCTGCAGTGAGCCATGATCATGCCACTGCACTCCAGCCTAGGTGACAGAGTGAGACCCTGTCTGTGAAAATGAATAAAAACTAAAATTAAAAAAGTAATCAGTATAGCTGGGCGTAGTGGCTCATGCTTGTAATCTCAGCACTTTGGGAGGCTGAGGAGTGGGGAATCACTTGAGTCCAGGAATTCAAGACCAGCAGCTTGGGCAACATAGCAAGAATCCATCTAAAAAAAAAAAAAAAAAAAAAAAGGAAGAAAGAAAGAAAAAGGAGAAACAGTGGAGAAATTTGAAGAGTCAATGGGCCAGGCATGGTGGCTCACGCCTGTAATCCCAACACTTTGGGAGGCCAAGGCAGGCAGGGATCACGAGGTCAGGAGATCGAGACCATCCTGGCTAACATGGTGAAACCCCATCTCTACTAAAAATACAAAAAATTAGTCGGGTATGGTGGCACGCTTCTGTAGTCCCAGCTACTCTGGAGGCTGAGACAGGAGAATTGCTTGAACCTGGGAGGCAGAGGTTGCAGTGAGCTGAGATCACGCCACTGCACTCCAGCCTGGGTGACAGAGAGAGACTCCATCTCAAAAGAATAATAATAATAAATAAATAGACAAAGATTCAAGGAAACCAAAAGTTGCTTCTTCAAAAAGATAAAGAAAATTGACAAACCTTTAGCAATACTGACAAAGGAAAAAAAAGGTGCAAATAACTAAAATTAGAAATGAAAATAGAGGCATTACTACTGACCTTACAGAAATTTAAAGGATTATAAGAGAATGCTATGAACAATTATTCACCAACAAATCAGATAATCTATCTAGATGAACAAATTTCTAGAAATACGTAAAACTAACTCAAGAAGAAATAGAAAATCTCAACAGATCTGTAATAAGAACTAGAATTAGTAATCAAAAACCTCCAAACAAGAAAAGGTCATGACTGAATGATTTCAGTGATGAAGTCTACCAATAAGTTAAGTACACATTCTTTTCAAATGCTTCCAACAAATAAAGAGGAAGGAACATTCCTTCCTTCCTTCCCTCCCTCCCTCCTTCCCTCCCTCCTTCTTTCCTTCCTTCCTTCCTCTCCTCCTCCTCCTTCTTCTCTTCTCTTCTCCTTTCTCTTCTCTCTCCTTCTCCTTCTTCTTCTCCTCCTTCTTCTTCTTCTCCCCTTCCCTTCCCTTCCCTTCCCTTCCCGTCCCGTCCCGTCCCGTCCCGTCCTGTCCCGTCTTGTCCCATCCCTTTCCTTTTTGACAGGGTCTCAGTCTGCTGCCCAGGCTGGAGTGCAGTGGTGTGAATGATTTACTGCAGCCTTGACCTTCTGGGCTCAAGCAATCCTCCTGCCTCCCATGTAGCTGGGACTACAGGCACACACCACCACATCCAGCTAATTTCTTGATTTTTTTGTAGAGACAGGGTCTCACTTTGTTGCCCAGGCTAGTCTTGAATTCCTGGACTCAAGTTGTCCTCCTGCCTCAGCCTCCCAAAATGTTGGGATTACAGGGGTAAGCCACTCCACCTGGTCTCTCTCTCTCTCTCTCTCTGTCTCTCTCCTTTTCTTGGATACAGGGCTTTTCTCTGTTGCACAAGCTGGAGTGCAGTGGCCTGGTCATAGCTCATTGCAGCTGCCTGTGTCTCCTGGGCTCAAGGAATCCACGCACCTCAGCCTCCTGAGTAGCTGAAACTACTGGTGTGTGCTATCATGCCCAGCTTTTTTCTTTTTCTTTCTTTCTTTTTTTTTTTTTGAGACGGGGTTTCACTCTTGTTGCCTAGGCTGGAGTGCAATGGCGTGATCTCGGCTCACCACAACCTCCGCCTCCCGGGTTCAAGTGATTCTCCTGCCTCAGCCTCCCTAGTAGGTGGGATTACAGGCATGTGCCACCATGCCCGGCTAGTTTTTTATTTTTAGTAGAGACGGGGTCTCTCCATGTTGGTCAGGCTGGTCTCCAACTCCTGACCTCAGGTGATCCGCCTGCCTCAGCCTCCCAAAGTGCTGGGATTACAGGTGTGAGCCACTATGCCCGGCCAATATTTTTTAAAGTTTTAATTTGAGATGGGGTCATGCTGTGTTGCCCAGACTGGAAGAGGGATTTTTTTTTTTTTTTTTTGAGACAGGGTCTCATTGTCACTGAAGCTGGAATGCTGTGGTGTGATCAGAGTTCACTGCAGCCTCAACCTTCCAGGGTCAATCCATCCTCCCACCTCAGCCTGCAAAGTAGCTGGGACTATAGGCACATACCACCAAGCCTGGCTAATTGTTGTATTTTTTGGTAGACACAGGGTTTTTCCATGTTGCCCAGGCTGGTTTGGAACTCTTGGACTCAAGTGATCTGCCTGACTCAGCCTCCCAAAGTGCTGTGACTACAAGTGTGAACCATCATGCTCAGGAAGAGGAGAAAATTCTTTCTTTCTTTTCTTTTTCTTTTTTTTTTTTTGAGACGGAGTCTCGCTCTGTCACCCAGGCTGGAGTGCAGTGGTGTAATCTCGGCTCACTGCAAGCTCTGCCTCCTGGGTTCACACCATTCTCCTGCCTTAGCCTCCCGAGTAGTTGGGACTACAGGCACCCGCCACCACGTCTGGCTAATTTTTTTGTATTTTTAGTAGAGACGGGGTTTCACCATGTTAGACAGGATGGTCTCGATCTCCTGACCTCGTGATCTGCCTGCCTTGGCCTCCCAAATGCTGGGATTACAGACGTGAGCCAGTGAGCCACTGTGCTGGGCCTTTTGTTTTGAGACAGAATTTTGCCCTTGTTGCCCAGGCTGGAGTGCAATGGCACAATCTTGGCTCGCTCCAACCTCTGCCTCCGGGGTTCAAGTGATTCTCCTGCCTCAGCCTCTCGAGTAGCTGGGATTACAGGCAAATCACCACATCTGGCTTATTTTTTTGTATTTTAAGTAGAGACAGGGTTTCTCCATGTTGGTCAGCTTGGTCTCGAATTCCCAACCTCAGGTGATCTGCCTGCCTCAGCCTCCCAAAGTGTTGGGATCACAGGCGTGAGCCACTGTGCTGGCTAATTTTTTTATTGTTGTTGTTATGTAGACGAGAGGTTTTTATATTGCCCAGGTTGGCCTCAAACTTCTAGCCTCGCCTCCTTATGCACCAGGACAACAGGCCTGAGCCACCATGGCTCCCAAGAATATTTCTTAATAATTTCTTTTACACTCTATGGGGCCAGCATTCCAGACACTGATACCACAAGAAGAGAAAACTACAGATCAATATTCCTTATGAATATAGATGCAAAAATCCTCAACAAAATGTTAACAAACCAAATCCAGCAGCACATTAAATGGATTGGATCCCATGGCCTGCTGAAATTTATTCCCCTAGTGAACCCTGCCTCCTAGTGGTCATGCCTTGCGTAGTCTCCACCCATGCTGAATAATACTGGCTCATGTGACCAACAGGACATTGCAGAAATGATGGCATGTGACCCCTGAGGCTAGGTCATAAAAGGTACTATGGCTCCCTCTGCTCCTTCTCTTGGAATATTGACTCTTGGAGAGCCAGCTCCCAAGTGATCCTCCTGCCTCAGCCGCCCAAGTAGCAGGGGAAGAGGGAGGAGACAGGTCCACATTATGCCAGAGCAGGTTGTGCAGGTCCCCTGGTGAAAGCTGACACAGGGACAAATGTCCAGGGTTTGGGTGTCATATCCTGTGCTCTTTATTTGGGGTTAAACCCAGTGGCCCAGAGCTGCCTGATGACACCTCCCTGAAAGCAGAAGAGGCTCAGGACTGGCAGCCGTGGGTGTGCATATATTCCAAAAATTCCTCCAGTTGGTCCCGCAATTCTTTCTTGCTGGCATCTCCATCTGCTGGCCAAAGGATGAGGAACGTCTCCTTGCCCAGAACATAGCTGTAACTGTGGGTTACAAGAAGCAAGAAGGTGAGGAGAGCCTGGTGCCCCTGGGGATATGGGGACCTCCCTGCCCTGTCTGACAGCCTGCCAGAGCCTTAGCCTGTAGTGTCCACACCCAAGGGCCCTCTCTGATCTTCCAGCCTCTTAGTCCAAATCAGTGGGAATTAGTAAATACTTCCCTGGCCGGGTGCGGTGGCTCACGCCTGTAACCCCGTGATTTTGGGAGGCCGAGGTGGGTGGATCACTTGAGGCCAGGAGTTTAAGACCAGCTTGGCCAACATGATGAAACCCTGTCTCTACTAAAAATACAAAAATTAGCCCAGTGTGGTGGCACACGCCTGTAGTCCCAGCTACTACTTGGGAGGCTGAGGCAGGAGAATTGCTTGGAATCTCCAGCAAAAATTGTGGAACTGAGGGCTGGGTTGAGGGTAGGCAAGAAGGCCCAGGCCTGAGTCCCCAGGACAGGTGGAACCCCTCACGCACTCAGATTTGATTCTCCACAGGTCTGATGTCTGGCCCATGATGAGGTACGATTCCTGTTCTTGCAACCCCAGGGAGTCATGGCAAGTGGCGTGGGAGACAAATTTCTTCATGGCCAGGGGTGTGGCAGGGTCCGTACCTGGAGAAAACCCAGTGTGTGCACATACACAGGTCTGACCCTCCCACACAATGGGACCCCCAGGGTGGGCCCCCAGGGTGACCCCACACTGGGATTCCTTCTTTGTCACCTGGGACATACCACTGTTAATGATGTCTTCGAGCTGCGTGTTGTAATAGACGTAAGGGTTGGAGGCAGAGACCTCCACAGATTCCAGCTTTGTCTTGTACACTGGGGAAGGGGAGGGTGTCGTGTTGGCATTCGGCCTGCAGGTGGGATCTGCCTGTCCCCTGTGGCTCCCCACACTCACCAAAATCCACGCCTGCCTCACATGCTGTTGTCTGGAGCTCCTCCTGCCTCAATTGGCCACTGGGCTTCTGCAGGGATGGGCACTGTCCTGCAGGGTCAGGAGGGCGGCTGCTCTGGCGGTGCTGGGACAGGGGACTTCCTCCCAATCACCCCCCACCCTTCCTCCCTTCAGCCCCCAGGCCTGGGTCTCCGGATCTGGCCCTTCTGGTCTGTGGGGCTCTCTCTCTGTCTCTCTCTCTCTCTTTTTCTTTTCTTTTTCCTTCCTCTTTCCTTTCTTTTTCTTCTCTCTCTCTCTTATTATTATTATGTTTTTAAGAGTTGGGGTCTCTCACTATGTTGCCCAGGCTGGTCTCAAACTCCTGGGCTGAAGCAGTCCTCTCACCTCGGCCTCCCAAAGTGTTGGGACAACAGGTGTGAGCCATCATACCTGGCCTATTTATTTATTTATTTATTTTTTGAGACAGAGTCTCGCGCTGTTGCCCTGGCTGGAATGCAATGTGATCTCAGCTCACTGCAACCTCCACCTCCCAGGTTCAAGCAATTCTTATGCCTCAGTCTCCTGAGTAGCTGGGACTACAGGCATGCACCACCACGCTCAGCTAATTTTTGTATTTTCAGTAGAGATGGAGTTTCACCATGTTGGCCAGGCTGGTCTCAAACTCCTGACCTCAAGTGATCCACCCACCTTGGCCCCCAAAATGCTGGGATTACAGGTGTAAGCCACTGAGCCTGGCTTTTTAAATTTATTTTTGAGACAAGGTCTTGTTGTAGCACCTTGGCTGGAGTGCAGTGGCACAAGCATAGCTCACTACAGTCTCCAACTCCTGGGCTCAAGTGATCCTTCTGCCTCAGCCGCCCAAGTATTTGGGACTATGGGTACTTACCACCACTCCTGGCTAATTTTTAAAAAAATTTTTTTGGTAGAGATGGGGTCTCACTGTGTTGCCCAGGCTTGTCTGGAACTTCTGGCCTCAAGCCATCCTCCTGCCTTGGCCTCCCAAAGTGCTGGGATTACAGGCATGAGCCACCATGCCCGGTGTCTGTCTCTCTTTTTGGTCACTTTCTTGTCTATTTCTCCCATCTTCGTCTCTTTGTGTCTTTCTCTCTGTCTCCGTGTCATTTGATCTTTGGCAGTGCGAGTATGTGTGTGTGACAAGCTTTGTCTCTCTGTGCCTTCTTTCTGTCTCTCTTTGCCTCTGCCTCTGTCTCTTTCTCTTTCTGTCTAAACTCAGGCCAGACTACAGCCAGGAGGAGGCTTGAAGGGCTCCTGGATCCGCCCCCCACAACCTGGCAGCCCCAGCCTGGCGGCATGGGGCTCACCCTCGGCACATCTCACCCTCTGCACATCTGCAGATGTCTTTGTGGCAGATCTTTCTCAGGGAAGATTCCTCTGTGGGCAGGTTGTAGAAAGTGCTGCACTTCCGGGCTGTGGATGGAGGGTGCAGGGGTTGGGGGAGGGCGTTGTCTTGGGCCAGTGTTCCTGGGGGTTCGTTGCCTACCTGGCCTAGTCCTGAGAAGTCTTCACCCACTCCGGGCCCTGGCCTGCCTTCCCCATCCTCCAAAGTCCAGGCTCCCTCCTGCCCCTCCTTGTCCCTGGGCTGCGCCCTCCAGGTCCTCCCAGACCTTCCCCTCTTCCTGGCCCTGCCCCCTACAAACCTCACTTTGAAGGGCCCTGGCCAGCCACCTCTGTCAACAGGCCACGCCCACTCAAAAGAGCCTGCCCCTTCCCCACCCATTCCCAGCAGGCCACGCCCAGTCCCCCTTCAACTTTGCCCCATCTCCTTCCTGTCCCTGCCAACCTAGGTCAATCCAATAAGACCTCGCCCCTTATGTCTAGCCAGGCCCAGCCCCCTTTTTGCAATGCCTGGTCTCTCCTCGCCTGGCACCTGGCCCTGTCCTTTGCAGGCCTCATCCCCATGCACAGGGGCCCCTCCTTACAAGGCTCGTAGTAGTCGTAGATGGTGACCAGGGCGGCCTGCAGGAACTCCGCCTGCAGCATCCTGTGAACCCGAAAGCCCAGCACCGTGTTCTTCTCATGGGAGAGCTGGAGAGAACAGAGTCCTGTCTGAGCTGGCCAGGGCCACTGACTGGGGCACTGACCTTGTGGCACTGACCACAAGGCCTTGGCTGTTGGCATTGGCCATGACCACGGACCATGTGGCCTTGACCACAGGGATCGCAACTGGAGGAGCTGACCTGAGAGGGCCTGGCTCTCTGCAAAACCCACCCAGGGGACCGACCTTGGGTTCTCCAGCCCCCAGGGTGCCCACACACCTCTGGCGGAGGGCACCCGGCCCCTCTCACCTTTTCCAGGTAGAGGACAACAGTGCTGTCACTGGTACTTGTCTTGGTTTCGTACTGAAAGGCGTACCTCTCCACATCACTCGCGAGCTGGGGTAGAGGGTGGAGACTGGAGGGTGGCTGACAGTCTCGAAGGTCCGTAGCCCTAGAGCTCCAGCCTTTGTCCAATCAACCCCATGCTAGGGGAAACTGAGGCCCAAGCAGGGAAAAGTTTGGTTTTGGCCATGCAGAGAAGTAACGATGGGGCATTAACCCAGAAGCCTTTCTTTGAGTAGACACTGCCCTGCACCCATGTGGGAAGTATGGGAAGGTTGCTCAGGAAGCAGGTAGGTGGGGTCTGCATTACCTGTTTGAGGTCATCCTGGTTGGGGTAGAAGCCCGTGAGCAGGGAGACCTCCATGATAGTCACTGTGGCCTCTCGATTGTTCTGGAAGCTGGAAGTTCACAGCCCCAGTCTTTCCCCACTATCCTCCCGCCTCTCTCTCCATGCTCCCCACTGCTGTTGTCTCTGGCTTGGACCAGCGCAGTAGCCTCCTCCCAGGTCTCCCCATGTCCCCTTTGCCACTCACAACACAGAGCTTTAGCAAGCAGAAATCTGACTACCTCGCCTCGTTGCTTCAATTACCAAATGCCTTGCCTCAATCCTGACACCCTTCCACTTCACCTCCTCCCACCTCAGCCTCCGTTTCATCACTGTTAGCCTTGTTCCCTGTCCTGCCACCAGACCTTTGCACATGCTGTTCACTCAGCCTGGAATCTTCGTTTCTGCCTCTTCATCCTGAAACACCCCTCATGTTTTCCATCTCAGCGGATACATCACTCCCTCTGGGAAACCTTCCCCAACCTACACCCCACACACCAGATCATTTTTTTTTTTTTTTAGACAGGGTCACCCAGGCTGGAGTGCAGTGGCTCAATCATGGCTCACTGTAGCCTCAGCTTCCTGGGCTCAAGCGATCCTCCTGTCTTAGCCTCCCAAGTAGCTGGAACTACAAGTGTGTGCCACTATGCCTGGCTAATTTTTTTTTTTTTGTATTTTTTTGTAGTGACAGGATCTAACTATGTTCCTTATGCTGGTCTTGAACTCCTGACCTCAAGTGATCCACCTGCTTTGGACTCCCAGTGTTGGGATTACAGGCGTGAGCTGCCATGTCCAGCCTAAGGTTGTCTTTTTTTTTTTTTTTTTTGAGACAGAGTCTCATTTTGTTGTCCAGGCTGGAGTACAGTGGCGTGATCCTGGCTCACTGCAACTTCTGCCTCCTGGGTTCAAGCGATTCTCCTGACCTGCCTCAGTCTCCCGAGTAGTTGGGACCACAGGCTTGTGCTGTCACGCCTGTAGAGATGGGGTTTCAGCATGTTGGCCAGGCTGGTCTCCAACTTCTGACCTCAGATCATCTGCTGCACGGCTCAGTTCAGGCTGTGTCCTAATGTGCATCCCTGGAATCTGTTCTCTTTGGAGCATTTCCAAGGTTCCCTGTGCATGGAGCTCCCATGAGCCCCTTCTCACTGGCACCTCTGCACCTCTCTTTATTTTTCTTTGCCTTTTAAAATTGATGCATAATGGGCTGGGTGCAGTGGCTCATGCCTGTAATCCCAGCACTTTGGGAGGCCGAGGCGGGTGGACCACCTAAGGTCAGGAGTTCGAGCAGCCTGGCCAACATGGTGAAACCCCGTCTCTACTAAAAAATACAAAAATTAGCTGAGCATGGAGGCAGGTGCCTGTAATCCCAGCTACTTGGGAGGCTGAGGCAGGAGAATCACTTGACCCCAGGAAGTGGAGCCTGCAATGAGCTGAGATTGTGCCACTGCACTCCAGCCTGGGTGACAGAGTGAGACTCCATCTCAAAAAAAAAAAATTGATGCATAATGGATGTACATAGTTTCAAGGCATGTGTGATAATCTAATGCACTCATATAATGTGTAAAGATCAGATCAGTGTACCTCAGATATCCATCACCTTAAATATTTGTCTTTTCTTTATGCTAAAATCATTCTAATTCTTTTCTTCCAGCTATTTTGAAATATGCAATAGATTATTGTAAACTATAGTCATCCTATGAATCTATCAAACACTCGGTCTTATTTCCTCTATTGAACCATATGCTTGTACCCATTAATCAACTTCTTTTCATCCCTCCCTTTCTTTGTACACTTCCTATCCTCTGGCAACCACCAATCTAATCTCTATCTTCATCTGCAGCTACTCTTGTTTTACTCATTATAGTCTTCTTGTATCAGCCAGAATAAAATTTTAAAAATTCACAGCCAAGCCAAACGTAGTGGCTCATGCCTGTAATCCCAGCAGTGTGGGAGGCCAAGGGGGGAGGATTGCTTGAGCCCAGGAGTTCAAAACATGCCTGGGCAATTTAGCTAGACCCCATCTCTACCAAAAAAATTGAAAATTAAGTCAGGCATGGCAGTGCATGGCTAGTCCCAGCTACTCAGGAGGCTAAGGCAGGAGGATCGCTTGAGCCCAAGAATTCGAGTCTGCCATGAACTATGTTTGTGCCACTGCACTCCAGCCTGGGCAACAGAGTGGGACCCTGTCTCTAAAAAACAAAAAACAACAAAAAAAAAAAAAAAAAGAAAGAAAGAAAGAAAGAAAAAAAGTCACAATCACTCAAATCTCATTGCCTATAGGATCAAATATTATCGCCTATAGGATAAGTCCTAATTCTTGCCATGGCCTCCCAGCCCTCACTGCTGAGCTCTGCCAGCCTGCAAGCCTCCTAATAGCCTGCTTTATTTGCTGTTCTCCCTTCTGACCATTCCTGTGCCTGACTGGCTCCGGGTCTGCACTCTATGCTGTTCCCTATGTCAGAAACACTCTTCCTTGGCTAGGCGTGGTGGCTCATGCCTGTAATCCCAGCAATTTGGGAGGCCGAGGTGGGCAGGTCACATGAGGCTAGGATTTTGAGGCTAGCCTGGCCACCATGGTGAAACCCCATCTCTACTAAAACTACAAAAATTAGCTGGGCCTGGTGGTGCGTGCCTGTAATCCCAGCTACTGGGGAGGCTGATGCGGGAGAATCGCTTGAACCCGGGAGATGGAGGTTTCGGTGAGGCAAGATCACACCACTGCACTCCAGCCTGGGTGACTGAGTGAGACTCGGTCTCAACAACAACAACAACAATAAAAAGAAACACTCTTCCCCTCCCTCTGCTTTCTTCATTTTGACAACTATTTATCCAGGGACATCCAGTAAACAATGCATGAGCTTAGATGAGTTGATTTACTTCTTCTTTTCTTTTTTAGTAGAGATGGAGTCTCGCTATGTTGCCCAGGGTGTCATTTCTTTTCATTTATTTATTTATTGTTATTTTTATTTTGAGATGGAGTTTCACTATGTCACTCAGGTGCAATCTCAGGTAACTACAACCTCCTCCTTCTGGGTTCAAGTGAGTCTCCTGTCTCAGCCTCCCGAGTAGCTGGGATTACAGGCATGCACCACCATGCCCGAGTAATTTTTGTATTTTTAGTAGGATGGAGTTTCACTATGTTGTCCAGGCTGGTCTCGAACTCCTGACCTCAGATGATCCACCCACCTCGGCCTCCCAAAGTGCTGGGATTACAGGCGTAAGCCATGGCATCTGACCCATTTTCTTCTAGATCTTATGGACGCTTCTAGATTCCATAAGAACGGGGACCATGGATCTTTCATAACATAACCCCAATGCCTAGGAGAGTCGCTGATACATAGTAGATGCTCAGGAAATGTTGATGGAATAGATGAATCAATACATTGACAGTATAGCCACATATCTTGAGGTATGTCTTGAGGAGGGAGATCAGCAGGGACATGATGCTTGGCCTCATCTCCAGTGCCATCTCTGCGTGGACTCTGGCCTGCCCCTCAGTGACATACCTTTGCTGACCGCTGTTGGTAGGCATTGCTGTGATCAGTGTACCAATTCACATTCAGGGCTGTCTTGGGGGCTCGATCTGGACGTGGAGATCTTGGATGCCCTTGAAGGGGACAGCTTCGCGGAAGAGGGTCAGAGCTTCAAGGGCCACCACCGTGGTCTGAGTGTTGGAATGGGGTGGGGAGGTGGGGGAACGTGGATCAGTACCACAGACAGCACTCGAGAAACCATCGGCCGGCGTGTCAGCACCACGGACAGCCCCCCTCCCCCCCACCCCCCACACACTCCCCCGTTGGGCTGGGCGAGTCAGCACCTCGGCTAGTGACTCTGGCCCTCACCTCCCGGGGGTCCCCATCACCTGGGTGGACCTGAAGCCTCCTCCCAGCTCCCGCTTCTCTAGTAGCCACTTGGCTATGGCGTGTGTCTCATTGTACCGGCCCAGCTCCAGCTTCTGCATGAGCCCATAGGCTGTGGCCTCAATGGTGTACAGGGAGCCCAGGTTCTGCTCATCCACTGGCCAGTGGGTTTTGTCTAGAAACAGGGACGCCCGCCTTGTCACCCAGAGCTGGGCCCACCCACCTTAACCTGCCCTCTCCTTGTGTCATCTGGCCCAGTTTTCTCATCTGCCATCTTATTGATCACCTACTTTATTTTTATTTTTTGTAGAGATGGGGGAGTGGGGGTTGGGGGGGTTCTCATTATGTTGTCGAAGCTGGTCTTGAGGCCGGGAGGCCTCAAGCCATTCTCTCACCTCGACCTCCTAAAGTGTTGGGATTACAGGCGTGAGCCACCATGCCCAGTCCTGATCACCTACTTTATGTGAAGCTCTTTGCTGAGGAAACGTGGACATCCAATTTTCAGAATGACCCTGGGAAACGGGACTCTATTTTCCGATGGGGAAACTGAGTTTCAAAAAAAAGTTCCTGGCTGGGCGCAGTGGCTCACACCTGTAGTCTCAGAACTTTGGGAGGCCAAGGCAGGCGGATCACCTGAGGTCAGGAGTTTGAGACCAGCCTGGTCAACATGGTGAAACCCTGTCTCTACTAAAAATACAAAAAAATTTGCCAGATGTGGTGGTGGGTGCCTGTAATCCCAGCTACTCAGGAGACTGAGGCAGGAGAATCACTTGAACCTGGGAGGTGGAGGTTGCAGTGAGCTGAGATTGTGCCATTGCTGTCCAGCCTGGATGACAAAAAAAAAAAAAAAATTCCTTCAGGTCCCTCCAGTCCCACTGCAAGCAAATTTTCCTAGTTCCACTTTGCTTGACTTGCAGAATGGAGAAGATGGGACATGGACCCTTGGGGATGAGATAGCATCAGCCATGGGATTTTTTTTTTTAATTTTTATTTTTTTATTTTTTATTTTTTTTTTGAGATGGAATCCCACTCTGTTGCCCAAGCTGGAGTGCAGTGGCGCGATCTTGGCTCACTGCAAACTCCACCTCCCGTGTTCAAGTGATTTTCCTGCCTCAGCCTCCCGAGTAGCTGGGATTACAGGCATGTGCCACCACGACCGGCTGATTTTTTTTGTATGTTTAGTAGAGACGGGTTTTCGTCATGTTGAGCAGGCTTGTCTCAAACTCCTGACATCAAGTGATCTGCCCGCCTTGGCCTCCCAAAGTGCTGGGATTACAGGCATGAGCCACCGCACCCGGCCCATGGGAAGGTTTTATAACCTTTCCATCCTTGACAACACCAAGCACTCTTTCCACTTCAGAGTGTTTGCCTATGCTGTTCCCTTTGCTTGAAATGTCCATGGCCTTTCATGAAGGTGTGCCTTAAAAAGGTTTTTTTTTTTTTTTTTTTTTTTTTGGCCGGGCATGGTGGCTCAAGCCTGTAGTCTCAGCCCTTTAGGAGGCCGAGATGGGTGGAGATCAGGAGGTCGAGACCATCCTGGCTAACACGGTGAAACCCCATCTCTACTAAAAATACAAAAAATTAGCCGGGCGTCATGGCGGGCGCCTGTAGTCCCAGCTACTCGGGAGGCTGAGGCAGGAGAATGGCATGAAGCCGGGAGGCGGAGCTTCCAGTGAGCCGAGATCGCACCACTGCACTCCAGCCTGGGTGACAGTGCGAGACTCCGTCTCAAAATAAAAAAAAAAATAAATAAATAATTTTTTTTTTGGCTGGGCACGGTGGCTCATGCCTGTAATCCCAGCCCTTTGGGAGGCCGAGGTGGGCGGATCACCTGAGGTCAGTTTGAGACCAGCCTGGCCAACATGGTGAAACCCCGTCTCTACTAAAAATACAAAAATTAGCCGGGCGCAGCGGTGGATGCCTGCAATCTCAGCTACTTGGGAGGCTGAGGCAGAAGAATCGCTTGAACCTGGGTGATGGAGGTTGCAGTGAGCCAAGATCGTGCCACTGCACTCCAGCCTGGGCAACAGAGCCAGACTCCGTCTCAAAAAAAAAAAGTTTTTATTTTTTATTTTTTTATTTTTTTTTAATAGACACAGAGTCTTGGTCTATTGCCCAGGCTGGCGTGCAGTGGGATGATCACAGCTCACTGCAGCCTTGGCTTTCTGGACTCAAGTGATCCTCCTGCCTCAGCCTCCCTACTAGCTGGGACTACAGGTGCGCACCACCACACCCAGCTAATTGCAAACTTTTTTTATAGATGGGGTCTCACTATGTTGCCCAGATTGGTCTCGAGCTCCTGGCCTCAAGAAATCCTCCAGTCTCAGACTCCCAAGTAGCTGGGATTACAGGCATGAGCCATCACACCTAGCAGGTATGTCTTTCCATCTTTCATCTCAGCCCTCCAACCTGTACTCCCCTCCCCTTGCCATCTCTCCCACCCACCTTGTGTGTTACCATCTCAGTGCTTGTCTCATTTTGGAATTATTATTATTATTTTGAGATAGAGCCTCCCTCTGTCACCCAGGCTGGAGTGCAGTGGTGTGATCTTGACTCACTGCAACCTCCGCCTCCTGGGTTCAAGCGATTCTCCTGCCTCAGCCTCCCAAGTAGCTGGGATTACAGGCACCCACCACCATGCCCAGCTAATTTTCACATTTTTAGTAGAGACGAGGTTTCACCATGTTGGCCAGGCTTGTTTCAAGCTCCTGACCTCAGGTGATCCATCTGCCTCGGCTTCCCAAAGTACTGGGATTACAGGCATGAGCCGCTGCTCCAAGCCTCGGTTTGGAATTATATAGTGACCTGTCTATCTTCTGATTGTCTCTTCCAAGGACGGTGGGACCCTTGAGGGCAGGGAACTTACCAGTGTTGCTCACCTTGGTCTCACAGGGTCTGAGCTCAGGAAGTGATACACAGTGGATGCTCGGGAAACACTAAGTGATGAATAACATATTGCTGGAATTGAGATCACTCCCTCCCCACTCCATGACTGAGGTTGATTAAGAAGCATCCCACACCCACTAGGGCTGGCAAAGCTGTGCAGGCGGTCATTGGCTTGGGAGCTGTTGGCAAGGGCCAGTGCATAGGAGGCTATGGCTACGGCAAAGGTTGTCTGAATGTCGGGAAGTTTTCTCTCTAGGAAGCCACGGGCTCTCTCGATGCTGGCCATCAAATTCTAGAGGGTCAGAGGGAGGGGCCAGAGGGAGATGATCAGAGGAAAGAAGTCTGGGAGTTAGAGGGACCCAGAGGGATGTGAGGGTGGGGGAACTTTCCAGATGCTGGGGCTAGAGGACCTTACAGATCCTGCCCTCCTCTCTGGGGTCCTACCTTCTGTCTGCACAACTCCTTTCCCTCATTCAGGGCTATTAGGACAAGAGCTGTGAGGGATACATCCTCCTCGGAGCCTTGGTAGCCACCCTGTGGATGCAGAGTTCCATCTGTGATTCCCTCAGCGTCTTGGAGATGCCTTCCTCAGCCTCTCCTGTCTGACCCTGAGAAGTTTCCAGGTACCCAGCTCTGGGCTGGATGATGGTGGAGGTGGGATGAAGACAGAGAGGAGAGGTTTGCCTCCCTGGGGTCTGCCCTACTAACAAAAGATATCGGCCAGGCGCAGTGGCTCATGCCTATAATCCCAGCACTTTGGGAGGCCGTGGCAGGAGGATCACCAGAGGTCAGGAGTTTGAGACCAGCCTGGCCAACATGGTGAAACCCTATCCCTACAAAAATACAAAAATTAGCTGGGCATGATGCGGGTGCCTGTAAGCCCAGTTACTGGGGAGGCTGAGGCAGGAGAATCGCTTGAACCTGGGAGGCAGAAGTCGCAGTGAGCCGAGATCACACCATTGCATTCCAGCCTGGATGACAGAGCGAGACTCTGTCTCAAAAACAACAAAACAAAACAAATAAACAAACAAAAAGCTATCAACACAAGAAGCTGAGCTCTGTAGACCATCTCAGAGCATTCTAGCAGCAGCCCCATTTTACTGATGAGAAAACTGAGGTCAGAGTGGCAAAGTCTTCCCATTGCTAGAAAATGGCCAACTCAGGGTCCAAACACCACTTTAGTACCCTGGCTTCTACCCTCTTCCCCTGTCTGGACTTGAATAGTGACCCCAAAATTCATGTTCACCTGGGACCTCAAGATGTGATCTTATTTGGAAATTGGGTCTTTGAGGATGTAATTAAAATTAAGAAAAGGTCATACTGGATTACGGTGGACCCTAAGTCTAATAACTGGTGTCCTTATAAGGTCATGTCGGCTGGGCGTGGTGGCTCACGTCTGTAATCCCAGCACTTTGGGAGGCTGAGGCGGGTGGATCATGAGGTCAGGACATCGAGACCATCCTGGCTAACAGGATGAAACCCCGTCTCTACTAAAAATACAAAAAATTAGCTGGGCGTGGTGGCACAAGCCTGTAGTTCCAGCTGCTCGGGAGGCTGAGGCAGGAGAATCGCTTGAACTTGGGAGGCGGAGGTTGCAGTGAGCTGAGATTGCACCACTGCACTCTAGCCTGGGCGACAGAGCAAGACTCTGTTTCAAAAAAAAAAAAAAAAATCCAGGTGCAGTGGTTCACACCTGTAATCCCAGCACTTTGGGAGGCCAAGGGGCGGGGGGCAGGGGGGGTGGGTAGATCACGAGGTCAGGAGTTCGAGACCAGCCTGGCCAATATGGTGAAACCCGGTCTCTACTAAAAATACAAAAAGTAGCTGGACATGGTGGCACTTGCCTGTAGTCCCAGTTACTCAGGAGGCTGAGGCAGAAGAATCGCTTGAAACCGGGAGGCAGAGGTTGCAGTGAGCTGAGATCGTGCTACTGTACTCCAGCCTGGGCGACAGAGCAAGCCTCCATCTCAAAAAAAAAGAAGGTCATGTCAGTGCTAGGGGTGATGGCTCATGCCTGTAATCCCAGCACTTTGGGAGGCCAAGGTGGTCAGATCACCTGAGGTCAGGAGTTCAAGACCAGCCTGGTCAACATGGGGAAACCCCGTCTCTATTAAAACTACAAAAATTAGCTGGGCATGGTGGTGCGTGCCTGTAGTCCCAACTACTCGGGAAGCTGAGGCAGGAGAATCACTTGAACCCGGGAGGCAGAGGTTGCAGTGAGCCGAGATTGTGCCATTGCACTCCAGCCTGGGCAACAGAGCAAGACTCCATCTCAAAAAAAAAAAAAAATTAGCCAGGAATGGTGGTGTGCATCTGTAGTCCCAGCCACTGAGGAGGCTAAGGCAGGGAGATCTCTTGAGCTCAGAAGTTTGAGGCTGTAATGAGCCATGATTAAGCTACTGCATTCCAGCCTGGGTGACACAGCAAGATCCTGTCCCTAAAAATAATAACAATAGGCTGAACCCAGGAGGCAGAGGTTGCAGTGAGCCGAGATCATGCTACTGCACTCCAGCCGTGGCTCATGTCTGTAATCCCAGAACTTTGGGAGGCCGAGGTGGGCAGATCACTTGAGGCCAGGAGTTTGAGACCAGCCTGGACAACATGGCGAAACCCCATCTACTAAAACAAAAATGTAAAAATTAGCTGGATGTGGTGGCAAATGCCTGTAATCTCAGCTACTCGGGTGGCTGAGGCATAAGAATCGCTTGAACCCAGGAGATGGAGGTTGCAGTGAGTTGAGATCATGCCACTGCATTCCAGTCGGGTTACAGAGTGGAACTCTGTCTCAAAATTAATAATAATAATAGTTTGGCCTGGTGCATGCAGAGAGGGCAGCAAAAGCGCTTTTTGGAGGAGAGTTGGAGGAGCCCGTGAGTGGTTAAGTGTGAATAGTGAGAAGGGAGGGGTGAGGTGAGGCCTAGGAGGTGATACAGACAAAGATAGCTGTGAGCCACAGCAGGTGTTTGAATGGGGAGAGACCTGCCAGGCTGCATTTGAAAGACATTTCTGGATGCTGGTGTGAGGGGACTCTTGGTGGGGATGGGTATGCAAGCTGGAGAGGACTCAGTTCCTGAGGGAGGAGGGCCAGGGCGAGCCACTGCTTGATGTGGGGATGAAGAAGAGATGGGTTCCCAGATATGCCCAGCCTCACTCACATTCTAACAGAGTATGAGGTGGTTCAGACCGGGGGGGGGGATGTGATCCTTGGCGCTGAGCCTCAGCTCTTTCCTGTTCTCATTCTGCCCGAGAACAGATTGGGAGCCTGAAATCCCCCTCTTAGTGCACAGAGTCCCTCGGATTTGTTTGAATGGCCCAGGCAGGGAGGGCTGTGATCACCTGCATGGATGTCATGACCACAGGGCCCTTCTCCAGGAAGTGCCCATCCTCTGCCTGCCTGTCGATGATGATCCAGTTGGCCATGTCACAGAGAGAGGACAGACTAAGCACTTGGGTCGTCATCATAGAGTAGGCCAGGGCAAAGACGCGGAACACATAGCTTGTGAGCCTGTCAGGAGAGAGCGAAGGTGACACCTGCGAACCACAGCCAAGGGGGCTCTGGGATAGGGGAGTCTACACCATGGTCCACACCATTCCAGGTGGACCCCTGTCATTCACCGCTGCCCAGGTCTGCCAGTGTAGAATGCCCCAGGGCCGTGCGCTGGACAACCCAAGACCCCATGACTCTATAGCGTGGGTGCTCCTGGGTCATCAGACCCCAGGCTGGCCCCTTGGGCTTCCAGGGTGGCAGTGGCAGGAGAGATAGGGTCATCCTCACCAAGTGCTTCCTGGGTTCCCCTTGGAGGTGTGGTAGGTGCCGTCTGAACTCCGGTGGGTCAGCATCTGAGTGTAGCCTGGGGAAACAGAGCAGGGTTTTGAGGGACAGTCAGTGTTATCAGGAATAACCTGGCGGGCAGGGACTGGAGGTGACACGGGGGTGTCACACATACAGGTAATCTAGAAGGGGAGACCTGTTGTCCAGGTGTACTTTGGAGGGGTGTTTAGGCCCAGATGTAAGTGAGGAGCAGGGCTCAGGAATGACTTTGAGGGACCCAGGATGCAGTTGTCTCTGGGTGTAACCCAGGAAACCTTCACCTCAGGGACTCTGGGGCAGGGCATGCTACCCTTGGAGTTGCTGCTGGAAGAAATCATAGAAGGTGTTGTTGTCCACATGTAACCTGGGAGATGGGGCAACTTGAGGGGTGCTACGTGGGAGTTTTCTTTTTTTTTTTTTGAGACGGAGTCTTGCTCTATCGCCCAGGCTGGAGTGCAGTAGTGTGATCTCGGCTCACTGCAACCTCCGCCTCCCGGGTTCAAGCAATTTTCCAGCTTCAGCCTCCCGAGTAGCTGGGATTACAGGCATGTGTCACCACACCTGGCTAATTTTTGTATTTTTAGTAGAGACTGGGTTTCACCATGTTGGCCAGGGTGGTCTCGAACTCCTGACCTCAGGTGATCCACCTGCCTCGGTCTCCCAAAGTGCTGGGATTACAGGTGTAAGCCACCATGCCCGGCTCTCTTTTTATTTATTTTTATTTTTCTGAGACTGGGTCTCACTCTGTCACCCAGGCTGGAGTGCAGTGGTACAATCATAGCTCACTGAAGCCTCACCCTTCCCTGGTCAAGCTATCCTCCCACCTCAGCCTCCCAAGTAGCTGGGACTACAGGCATGTGCCACCACACCATGCTAATTTTTTTAGAGATGAAGTCTCACTATGTTGCCCGGGCTAGTCTCAAACTCTGGGGCTCAAGCAATCCTCCCACTCAGGCTCCTGAGCAGCTGAGACTGCAGGCGTGAACCACCATATCTAGCCAATTTTAAAATTTTTTGTACAGATGGGGGTCTCACTATGCTGCCCAGGCTGATCTCAAACTCCTGGGCTCAAGTGATCCTCCTGCCCTGGCCTCCCAAAGTGCTGGTATTACAGGCGTGAGCCACCACACCCAGCCTTTCAGGTGTATTCCGAGCCTCGCTACTCGGGTATTACTTGAAGTTCCCCTGGAGGTTTACTGTTTGCTTGGAGCATTGGGGTGACAGTATCTGGACATTACCTGTGGGATTACTGCTTGAGAAAACCTGGAGGGAAAGTTGGAGTCTGAGGGTAACCTGGGACCAATTAACTCAGAGGTCTATGGGTGTTACTAGGGGTGTTCATCTCTGGTTGCTCCCTGGGGTGTGTGGTTGTAACCTGGGGAAGTATCAGCATGCAGGTGCAACCAAGAGGCCACTGCCTGGGGTTATTCTGGGGTTTGCTGCTTGGGTGTTCCCTAGGGTTCCCTGGGAGTGGCACTGAGGGGGTGTAACCTGGGGCAGGGCCTGAGTATAACATCCTCTCGCAGGATGGCTTTTTGGGAGAAATCAGGGTGTCTGTCATAAGATTGAAGCCTGGAGGTCCGGCGCAGTGGCTCACACTTGTAATCCCAGCACTTAGGGAGGCCAAGGCAGGTGGATCACCTGAGGTCAGGAGTTCTAGAGAAGCTTGGCCAACATGGCAAAACCCCATCTGTACTAAAAATCCAAAAATTAGCTGAGTGTGGTGGCGGGCACCTGTAATCCCAGCTACGCAGGAGGCTGAGGCAGGAGAATCACTTGAACTCAGGAGGAGGAGGTTGCAGTGAGCCGAAACTGTGCCACTACACTCCAGCTTGGGTGACAGAGTGAGAGTCCATCTCAAAATAAATAAATAAATAAAAGTAAAAATACAAAAATTAGCCAGACATGGTGGCGGGCACCTGTAATCCCAGTTACTCGGGAGGCTGAGGCCAGAGAATGGCTTGAACCTGGGAGGCGGAGGTTGCGGTGAGCCAAGATCACACCAGTGCACTTCAGCCTGGGTGACAGAACGAAACTCCATTGCAAAAAAAAAAAAAAAAAAAAAAAGATTAAAGCCTGGGAAAGTGGTCAGGTGAAGAATTCCCATGGGTGTGTCACAGCTGGGGGATGACCTTGGGGAATTGGTATCAGGTTGTAGTCTGGGGAAGGAGTCATAGTTTGGGTGTTAATGCCTGAGGCGGGGGCTGGGGGGTCCCATGAAGATTTCCCCAATCTTGGGGGTGCCCCAGCCACCCTCCGGGAGATCCCCAGGCACCCTCATGGAGGCCCCAGGAGGGTCCCTGCTCTCACCGCTGACAATATTCTTCATCACCTGGTCCGTGTGCTCCACCCCGACCTTGCCCCACTGGCCGGTGGTATCCAAATAGCGGGACAAGATGATGACGGGCGTCACGGAGCTCACCGTCTGCTCAGGGCAGCCCGTGGGGACGCGCAGCAGCCGCTGAATCTCATTGGGTGTCAGGCTGCCCACAATTGTCTCACCAAGGATGTCACCTGTCAGGTGGGTGAGTTGGGTCACCCTGGGAGTGGCCTATGCTTAGGCCACGGTGGTTTACTGATCGCCCCACACGGCTCCTCCTGCTCTGGTGCCTCACGGACCTTAGAGGACCCGGTGTCAGCCCTCCCCATGTCCCTGTGTCCCCCAGCACCTTGAACGCTGATAAACACTTCCGCCTCCGTGTCGGGTACCATGTTCAAGAACTCCTGTCTTGGCACCAGTTTTGTCTGGGTCTGACCTGAATAACCACAACCTTCTGTGACAAGTGAGTTCTGGGGCTGGGGAAGTCAGGGTGCACAGAGCCCGGGGCTGGGGCTCAGAATCCCTACCTGAGCATATCCCCTCATGCCAACTGCTTCCTCCTCCCTAGCACAGCCCCGGGATCTCACAGGCCCCCTGCAGATCTCACAAACCTTGGGGTTCCAGGACGATGCTATAGGACGTTTGCTGGATCTGAACCCCTGCCTGAGGGATGAGATGAGGATATAAGTCAAAAGCAAAAACAGCAACCACAGTCAGAATGACAATCGCAGTGATGGTGAGAGGAGGCATTGCTTGGCTGTGATAAGCACAGACTCTGGAGCCCAAATACCTGGGTTCGAATCCCAGCTCTTCTGCTTCCTAGCTGTGTGTCCTTGGGAAAATTAGTTACCCTCTCTCTGCCTCAGTTTTCTCATATGTCAAAGGGGGATAAGAATAGTCCCTCACTCATAGGGTTGTTTGGAGGGCTGAATTAGTTATTATTATTATTTTTTGAGATAGGGTCTCACTCTGTCACTCAGGCTGGAGGCAGTAGCACGATCTCAGCTCATTGCAGCCTCCACCTCCCAGGTTCAAGGGATTCTCATGCCTCAGCCTACTGAGTAGCTGGAATTATAGGTGTACACCATCAAGACAGGCTAATTTTTGTATTTTTAGTAGAAATAGGGTTTTGCCATGTTGGCCAAGCTTGAACTCCTGGCCTCAAGTGATTCACCTGCTTCAGCCTCCCAAAGTGCTGAGATTATAGCCATGAGCCACCATGCCTGGCCTAGTTAATTTTTTTTCCAGAGAAAAAAAAACTTCAGGTTGCCCAGGCTGGACTCGAATTTCTAGGCTCAAATGATCCTCCCACCTCAGCCTCCCAAATAGCTGGGAATACGGCGGGGGCGGGGTGCCACCACACCTGACTGAGTTAATATATATATATATTTTTTGAGACCGAGTCTCGCTCTGTTGCCCAGGCTGGACTGCAGTGGCACTATCTCGGCTCACTGCAAGCTCCACCTCCCAGGTTCATGCCATTCTCCTGCCTCAGCCTCCTGAGTAGCTGGGACTACAGGCACCCGCCACCACGCTCAGCTAATTTTTTGTATTTTTCGTAGAGATGGGGTTTCAACATGTTAGCCAGGATGGTCTCGATCTCTTGACCTCATGATCCGCCCGCCTTGGCCTCCCAAAGTGCTGGGATTACAGGTGTGAGCCACCGCACCTGGCCCGAGTTAATATTCTTAAGCATTTATATCTTAAGTGTTAAACATGTGTTTGTTAAGTAAATAAAGTTTTTTGTTTGTTTGTTTTTTAGAGAGAGGGTCTTGCTCTGTTGCCCAGGCTGGAGTGCAGTGGCGTGATCTCAGCTTCAGGCTCAATCTCATGGGCTCAAGCAATCCTCCCTCAGCTTCCTGAGTAACTGCGACTACAGGTGCACAACACCATGTCAGGCTAATTTTTAATTTTTTTCTAGAGAGGTCTTGCTATATTGCCCAGGCTGATCTCGAACTCGTGGGCTCAAGCAATCTTCCTGCCTTGGCCTCCCAAAGTGCTGGGATTATAGGCATGAGCCACCAAGCCCAGTCTAATAAAATATTTTTGATAGGCCATACACTGGTTCTGGGTCATTTTCCCAGCTCTATGTTTATTCAGGGATATGATGATTATCCTCATCCTGCAAGCAAGGAAATGGAGGCTCAGAACAGAGAAGTTAAGTAAGTTGCCCAAGGTCACACAGCAGAGACAAGATTAGAACCCAGGCCTGACTCCAAAACTCTCAAGTGGGGGCTTGTGACCTGACCCCCTCACATCAGTCCACTGACTAAACTTTTTTCTTCTTTTTTTCTTTTCTTTTCTTTTTTTTTTTTGAGACCAAGTCTCGCTCTGTTGCCCAGGCTAGAGTGCAGTGGTGCAATCTTGGCTCACTGCATCCCCCACCTCCCAGGTTTAAGCGATTCTCCTGCCTCAGCCTCCCGAGTAGCTGGGACTCCAGGTGTGCACCACCATGCCCAGCTAATTTTTGTATTTTTAGCAGAGTTGGAGTTTCACCATGTTGGCCAGGCTGGTCTCGAACTCCTACCCTCAGGTGATCCACCCACCTCGGTCTCCCAAACTGCTGAGATTACGGGCTTGAGCCACCATGCCCAGCCAACTGACTGAACTTTCAAATCTGTTCTTTCTCACCTCACTCCCATCTAGGAGCCTTGCTTATCGATCCTGGGCCAACCTGCCCAGCCTGGACCTGGTGGAAGCCCCGCTGTCTGCACCAGCAGCTAGTGAGTTGGGGGTGCCCATTACCCGGACCAAGAGTGTCTTCTTCACATGGTCCTGGACCCCGTAGCCCACAGCCTTGACCTCCACGTCCACTTTGCCTGTCTCCAGAGGGAGAAGCACAAAGTGTACTATCTTGGAGGAGGTGGGGGGCACGACCACCACCTGGCGGCATGGTGCTCCTGGCTTTGAGGCACTGCACAGTGTCTCCTTGTGGGGGAACTCCACTCGGACCTAGGGCAGGATGGGCAAAGGGACGGGGTATCTATGTATGGTGTGGTCCAGGACCCTAGGGTCACAGTCCCCTCCCCACCCTGAGATGCCTGCGTAGGTGACAGCAAAGCCTAGTGATGAGGACCACAGACCCAGCCTGAGTCAGAGCCCCATCTGCCATTTATGTGCTGTGTGACTCCAGGCAAGCCCTTTAACCTCTCTGTGCCTCAATTTCCTCATCTGTAAACCAAGAACAATAATAGTACCCATCTGATGGGGTTGTTCTGAGCTTTAACTTCCCTTCCTTCCTTCCTCTCTCCCTCCCTCCCTCCTTCCTTCTTCTTTCTTTCTTTCTTTCTTTCTCTCTCTCTTTCTCTTTCTCTTTTTCTTTCTTTCTTCTTTCTTTCTTTCTTTTTCTCTCTTTCTCTCTCTCTCTCCTCCCCTTCTTTCTCTTCTTTCTTTCTTCCTCTTTCTCTCTTTCTTTCTTTCTTTTTTTTTTGATGGAGTCTCGCACTGTCGCCCAGGCTGGAGTGCAGTGGTGGGATCTCGGCTCACTGCAAGCTCCACCTCCTGGGTTCATGCCATTCTCCTGCCTCAGCCTCCCGGATAGCTGGGACTACAGGAGCCCGCCACCATGCCAGGCTAAATTTTTTTTTTTTTTTTGAGATGGAGTCTCACACTCTCGCCCAGGCTGGAGTGCAGTGGCGCAATCTCGGCTCACTGCAAGTTCTGCCTCCCGGGTTCACACCATTCTCCTGCCTCAGCCTCCTGAGTAGCTGGGACTACAGGTGCCTGCCACCACGCCCGGCTAATTTTTTGTATTTTTTAGTAGAGACGGGGTTTCACCATGTTAGCCAGGATGGTCTTGATCTCCTGACCTTGTGATCTGCCCACCTCGGCCTCCCAAAGTGCTGGGATTACAGGCGTGAGCCATCGCGCCCAGCCAAATTTTTTATTTTTGTTAGAGATGGAGTTTCACCGTGTTAGCCAGGATGGTCTCGATCTCCTGACCTCGTGATCTGCCCGCCTCAGCCTCCCAAAGTGCTGGGATTACAGGCATGAACCACCATGCCCGGCCCCCTTTTCTCCTTTTCCTTCCTTCCTTCCTTCCTTCCTTTCTCTTTTTTTTTTCTTTTCTTTCTCTTTCTTCTTTCTTTTTCTTTCTTTCTTTCTCTCTTTCTCCCTCCCTCCCTCTCTTTCTTTCTTTCCTCCTCCTCCTCCTTCTTCCTCTTCTTCTTCCTCTTCCTCCTCCTCCTCTTCTTCTTCTTCTTCTTCTTCTTTTCTCTCTCTCTCTCTCTCTCTCTCTCTCTGTCTCTCTCTCCCTTTCTCTCTTTCTTTCTTGGTCTCACTCTGTCACCCAGGCTGGAGTGCAGTGGTCCAAATACAACTCAGTGCAGCCTCAAACTGCTGGGTTCAATCGATCCTCCTGCTTTAGCTTCCTGAGCACCTGGCACCACAGGTGCATGCCATCAAGCCTGGCTAATTTTTTTAAGATCATTTTTTGTAGAGACAAGGTCTCACTTTGTCACCCAGGCTGGAGTGCAGTGGTGCAATCACAGCTTACTGCAGCGTTGACCTACTGGGCTCAAGCGATCCTCCCACCTCAGCCTCTCAAGTAGCTGAAACTGCAGGTGTGCAGCACTATGCCTGGCTAAATAAGAGAATACCTTAGATTTTCCAAAAGAGCCACCACTTCACTGACACATAGGAATAAAAATACACCGAATTTCCTTTTCTAAAACACACTAACAGGCTGGGCACGGTGGCTCACACCTGTAATCCTAACACTTTGGGAGGCTGAGGAGGGTGGATTACTTGAGCTTAGGAGTTTGAGACCAGCCTGGGCAACATGGCAAAATCCTGTCTCTACGCAAAATACTAAAAATTAGCCAGGCATGGTGGCCCACACCTGTGATCCCAGCTACTGGGGAAGCTGAGGCATGAGAATTGCTTGCACCTGTGAGGTGAGATTGCAGCAAGCCGAGATCACGTCACTGCACTCCAGCCTGGGTGACAAGGCAAGATTCTGTTTCCAAAAATAAAATAAAATATGCTGGGTGCGGTGGCTCATGCCTGTAATCCCAGCACTTTGGGAGGCTGAGGCGGGTGGATCACTTGAGGTTAGGAGTTTGAGACCAGCCTGGCCAACATGGTGAAACCCCATCTCTACTAAAAATACAAAACTTAGCCAGGCATGGTGGCAGGGCGCCTGTAGTCCCAGCTACTCAGGAAGCTGAGGTAGGAGAATCACTTGAACCCGGGAGGCAGAGGTTGCAGTGAGCCAAAATCGTGCCACTGCACTCCAGCCTGGGTGACAGAGCAAACTCTGTCTCAAAAAATAAATAAAATGAAATAAAGCCATTAAAAAATAAAATAAAATACACACTAGCAGAGGTTTTGGCAGGAAGTTGAGGGCTTGGGGCTTCACCTTGGCCTGGCAATCCCAGAAATTGTACAACACGGCTTGGATCTGGACCTGCTCATTCCTGATCACGGAGGAGGGCAACTTAAGGTCCACAAAGAATGATTTCATAACTGTCAGCTCAAAAGGGTCCGAGACACAGAGACCTACAGCCAGGAGAGCACATTGGATTTAAGCAGAGGCTCCGTTGGGGGAGGGGCTGGGTAAGGTCACCATACCCCCATTCCCTTGGCACTGGGCTTGCTGCGGCTCACCTTGTCCAGCCTTGAGGCTGACCACCATAAACTGCCATGTGGTGATGGAATCTGGCACCTTCACAGAGATGGGGTAATGGGAGATGCTGTTGTGAGTGAGAAAACATCACTGAGTTTGTGCTGGATAGAGCTTCTGGATTTGGGGTCACCATGCAGGGGTTGTGGTCACTATTGAGGATCATCAGATCACCTCATTAGTGACAGCATCACTAGAGGGTCATCCTTTTAGGGAATCCATTAAGATGTTTTCCCAATTATGGGACTGTCCTGAGGTTCAATGTCACTGCTGGGGTCATTGTCCCTGACCAGCATCCACTGATGATTGCAAGGACCTGGGACCAGATTCTGGTATGGAGGCTGATGTCTTACCCCGATTTACTCTTTGGCAGAGTGAACTTCCTCCAGAGCCAACTCTTGGGGAACAAGGTCCGCACAGGCATGTCATCCAAGAAGAGGTCATCGAAGTCCTCTTCTTCATCCGCTGGAGGGAGCAGGTGTGAGGTGGAGTCTCCTTCATGTTTCTTCCATGTTCCATCAGACTCCTTGTGGAGTCCTCCTCTCCAACCCTCCATGGCCCATATCACCCCTTAACCTGTCCCATGTCACTCTATATCCCTCCATGAAGCCCCCCACCCTGCATCTCCTGCCATAGCCCCCTCACTTGTCCCCAGATGCAGTTGATCCTCTCGAGCCTCCCGAGTCAGGGTCTCAGACAGATGGCAGCAGTCCAGGAAAGCAGCCACACAGGCTGGACCATGGCGGACATGCCAGGTCCTCTCCTCACAAGACAGCCCCACTGGGCTCTCCCGGAGCCCAGCCTCACAGCACTTTTGCTCCAGCTCTGTCTTAAACTTGTTCACTGTGGGCCAGAGTCAGAGGGAAAGAGGAGGGTTGGGCAGGACCTAAGAAGCTGGGACCCATTCACCTTGATGCTATGCACACCTTGCCACTATTTAGCAATTACTCTGTGGTAGATTCTATGCCTAGTGCCTTATCTGTGCCCTTTCTGAAGCCTCATATTGAACTCACATGGTGAGATTCTGACAAGGAAGCTGAGCCACAGAGACGTGAATTCATTTGCTTAGAGTCAAGGCTCCCAAGTGGCAGAGGTGGAACCAGAATCCATACTGCATTTTTTTTTTTTTTTTGAGATGGAGTCTCATGCTGTCACCCAGGCTGGAGTGCAGTGGCGCAATCTTGGCTCACTGCAACCTCTGCCTCTCAGGTTCAAGTGATTCTCATGCCTCAGTCTCCCATGTAGCTGGGATTACAGGTTCCCACCACCACAGCCAGCTAATGTTTGTATTTTTAGTAGAGACAAGGTTTCACCATGTTGGCCAGGCTGGTCTTGAACTCCTGACTTCAAGTGATCCACCTGCCTTGCCTCCCAAAGTGCTGGGTTTACAGGCATGAGCCACCATGCCAGCCTCATAATCCATGCTTCTAACACCTGGTGCTGCCTCCCATCTTCCTCTGACTTCAAGCTCAAAGCCTTTTCTTCTGGTTCACATTCTAGCCTTCAGGATGGCAGTTTAGTCAGATATTGTCCAATGACATTCAAGACCTATCTCTCCTTTTGTCTACATTCCATCCTGAACCACAGAGGCTAGACATCTGAAAACTACATTTCCCAGACTCCCTTGCTGCTAGGGTTCTGAATGGGATTAGATGCAGCCACTGAGATGCTTTTATGAGAGATCTGGGAGATAGAAGAGAAGCAGAAACCATTTTTCCTGCAGCAGTGGTAGCTGATGGGTGGGCTTTAGTCTATGTGTGTTTTTGTAATGGGCATGATTTCGTGTTTGATTATCAACCTACCAGCCCTTTGAGAGATATTGGCAGCAGTTTCCTGATATTTCATGGATTGCAAGACTGAAGTGGGTGATCTCGAGTCCCAGCAAGCAGCCTTCCAACTTCCACCCCAAAAGCGCATCTAATGATTTTGTAAGCACCAAACTCCCCCTATTAGATCCCTCCCTGCTGGAAATACATAAAGTGGTTTTGGTGTCCTGTTCTAAGCCCTGATGGATACCGTAAGTTGGGGAGATGGAGGGAGATATACAGCTTTAACACTGACCTGCATTCCTCTTTGTCTCCAGCCTCTTCAGGGAGCGGCGACGGCAGCTGGGAGGAGGGTCCTGGGGGCAGGGCCAGTCTGGGGGTCAGAGGGAATGATGATAGAACAACCGCCAAGATCATTATCAATATCCTTGATGATGTTTATTGGGTGTTTGCTGTATGTCCAGCACTTTATATGCATCACTTCATTTCATCTGACAGCCTCCTATATTCAAGACTTGTCACTTAAAAGCTGGGCGATTTTCAACAAGTCACTTAACCTCTCTGGGTGTTAATTTCCCCAGTGACGTAAAATGGGCATAATCATAGTTCTATCAATGAGATAATGCATATACAAGTACTTAGCACTGGACCTGGCATGTAATAAATAAGAACTATTATTAATATTACAATTTATAGCTGAGAGAATACACTCTTAGTTGTCTCCAAATCCATTATCATCCCTCATCTGTGACAAGTAAGCCTCCATATTGTATAGATCACACAGAGTAAAGACTACATTTCCCAGCCTCTCTTGCACTTAGGTGGGACCATGTGACTATATTCTGGCCAATGAGATGTGGAAGAAGTGTCCTCCCCTTTCCACTTCCCTTCATCTTGCTGCCTGGCATGGATGGACTCCTAGAAGGAGTCCGAGTCCCAGGATGACCTCTGTAGTGTTACTGAATGAGAAATAAACTACCTGTTTGACCTACTGTTATTTGTATCTTTGATACACATGGCTAACCCTGTCTTAACCAACACACTGTGAGTTACTTCTATTATTATCTCTATTTTATGGACAAAGAAATCAAGACTCAGAGAGAAATGTGACTGGCCCATGGTAAGTGACAGGATGTGGATTACAGCCCATATCTGTTTGACACTAAACCCAAGTAGGCAGCACTGCACCCATTTCTGCCCTCCTCTTGCCCCAACCCCCCAAGCCTGTACCTGAGCTTGCCAGGCTACCCATTTCTGTGCTGATTTTCAGGTCCAATCCAGCATCCTTGAACACAGCAAATCTGTCTTTCCCACTTCCTCCTGTGCAGCCAATGTCATGTTCCTCCACCACATTCCAGACCTAGAGGTCAAGACAGGAACCTGGATTTGGGACCTGTATGACTCCTCCATGAAAGGAGAAATGGTGTACTGGAATTGCAGGCTCAAATCATAATTCTCATACTATCTCCCATTTTTTGAGCTCTTGTCACCTTTCAGTCATTAGACTTTGCACCATCTCCTTGAATCCTTACATTGATGTTGTCCTCTTTCTGGCTGAAGAAGCTGAGGCTCCAGCTAGAATATCCTGGCAACATCTTGGCCCAAAGCCCACATGCTCTTGCCTTCTTCTGAGTGAGCTTGTGTTTGCTGTTCAAGACATAGACAGCCTTGTCCACAGCCACCAGCCCCACTGTGGCTTCTGCATCACCTGTCACATTCAGTTCGACTTGGCTGTTGGGCTCCAAAGACTGGAAGAATCTATCATTCTTCAAGCCAACTTTCAGCTGAGCCAAGAAAAAGAGAGATGTCAGAAAAAGGGAATCATAGACCACACAACTACACTTTCAGGCTTACATTCCCTACTGCTCTGGTGGAGCATCTGGGAACTCCACTAGGCTAATCCCAACTCTGTATATTTATTTACTTGCATCACCGCCACACCTTGTGTTGAGCTCTTAAGGCCACATATTCTCCTTCTCTTCCCTGGCTTCCAGTTTGGGAATGCCTAAACTTGTACAGCCCCTTTCTGGGGCTTTATGATGGTGATGCACAACTACAGGGAGTTTGGCTTACCGTCCCTATGCATCTGTCATTCACATCAATCCATATGGAATCAGCCACCAACTCAGGGTCTTGGCTTGCTCCTCTGGGAAGTAAATAAAAGGCCAGAATGCGGAAGGAGGGCAGCATCGATGAAGTCACATCAATAATGGCTGATGTGTAGACACTCCCCTGGCTTTTTGACTGATGTTTGGCACTCACGATCTGGCCCTTACTCAGGACCTTGGAGACAAGGGAGGTCAAGGATGAGAAGGGAGGGCCAGTCTTTCTCTGAATCTGTCCCATCTCACAATGGAGGCTCATAGTCTCTTTTCTTCAGCCTCTAGATTTGAGCCCACTCAAGATTGTTGCCACCTTCACATCTTTTTTCATAGTTTCTCCAACTCAGCAAGCCAAGGTTTTTCCAAGGAAAGAATTCCTTGACTCAGACCCTGGTCCTAGCCCCTCACCAGGATGGTGAAGTGAGTAATCTTGTCCTTGGTTTTAGGGTCCTGATGCCTTGTGTTGAGGCTCAGCTTGATGCTGCTGCCAACCTCTGTGCCCAATGTCTTTACTTTGATGTGTAGGAAGTTTCCTGACCCATCCTGAGTTAAGTAAGGCCAAGCTGTCATCTTGGCTGAAGCCTGCTCCTCTGGCTGAAGAGATTCCTCAGTTTTCACCTAGGGAGGATGGTGGGCAAGTAAACCCCAACCCTTCCAACTCACACAGCTCTAATCCCACCCTCCTTGCCTTGTCAAGTTGGTACCTTGATGGGGAGCTTGTCCAGATTTGCATCTGTGTTGATGGTCAGAGTTGCCGACCCCTCAGCTGAGGTGTACACTTTTTGGTCGTGGGAGTGGACAAGGACTCTGGAAGCTGGGGACCCATCAGGATTTGAGACGAAGACCTGAGGTGGAATCTGGGGTAAGGTGAAGGAAAAGCCTGTGGTGGCCTGGTGTGAGAGGTGAGACTGGAATATGATCTGAATAGGACTGCTTTGTACAACTTTATACATGGTGCACTAAACAACACCTGGGGCACCATTCATATTGGAGTTTTTATGAATGGCACCTCCTAGAGCTTTGCAGTGTACAACCACATGTGGTTACCCTGGGTGTTGCAGAGCTGATGGTGAGTGGGAAGACTGAGAGTGGAGAGGGAAGGAGGACACATGAGAGCCTATAGGAGACTTGGAGTAGGATTGGTGCCAAAGGATATCCCTGACTTTCCTAATGCCCATCCAAAGTAATATATGTGAAAAGGCCATGCTTTGCTGTGCAAATGCAGCCTCTAGATAAACCTTCAAACACCACCTTCCAGCCTGATTGTGGCCTCTAAGTCCCCATAGAGAAATTCTGGAGCCATCACTGTGCTTTGGGGTTAAGGTTTGGGGGGACTCTGGGATTAGTCTGGGGAACATGATAGACTCAACCTTCAGATGAGTTGGATGCAGGTGAGTCCAGTGTGGGTTTTTGTCTCTTTGTGGGAAGTCTGTTTTGGGGAAGGGGCCCTGAGTCCCTGGGTGTAGTGAGTCCAGACTCTGACCGAAAGTGGAAGGGCATTCCTGGCTTGAAATACTGGGGTGTCCTGGTGAACTTGATGTTGTATGGGCTCTGGACGATCTTCACCCCTGAGGTCTCAGCTTGCACCATCTCACCCCCTGTAGAGACAGTGGGAACATAGAGTTTGTGAGGGAGTTCAATTTCTTAAGTGAGTGGCAGGACTAGTATGAGAGCCCCATCTTGGTGAAGGCAGAGAAAGACAATAACACTATTTCAGCTCCTTCCACCCATTTCTCTAATGAGGAAACTGAGGCTGGGAGGTGGCCCAAGGTCACATGGGTGGAGTGTCTGCATTGGGCAAGAACACCATGTCCTGACCTCAGTCAGGGGCCGGGGTGAGGGTGGCACCTGAGGAGAACACGGTGACATTGACAAAGATTGAGCCTCCAATGAAGTCCTCTTCTGGGCCTTGGAATGCGGCCATCAGCATGTCCTTCTGGAGGGAGACGTGGCCCAGGCCTTCAGAGATCTATTCTTAGGGTAAGATAGAGGAAGAGGATATGGTTTTTTGGGGAGTGTTAGAGAGTGGAGTGGATTGGAGGTTGGGGAGGAGCTGGGATTCAGTCACCTCCACCCTCTGCAGGGAGCTTTGGATAGGGGTCCGGCAGGAGTCCAATTTCACCCCAAAGATGACCAAAGCATGTCCGTCCACTGGCTTGTTAAATATATACGTGGGGGATGGAGGACAATTCCACTGTCTCTGAAGCACCCACATACCTCATGCTGCTTCAGAGATGGCTGTGCAAAATTGGGAGGGGCAGAGGTGGCCCTTGGAAACTTAGATGGTTTCATTGATGACCCACACAACTCGGGGAGGTGACGAATATATCCCATAAAGCCTTGATGGGTTGCAGATGTGGTCTAGGCAATCTCTCAAGATGGTGGAGGTGGACTTCAAACTATATAAAGCCACAAAGAAGTCTGGGCAACCTATGAAGTGGCCTGTGCAGCCTCACCAGGGAAACTAGGTGGCCTGTGTAGCATGTTAGAGCTGCAGGAATGATTCATATAATGTCCAGAAGTGGCAGACATAGCCCATACAATCTCAGGTGGACAGCATTGCCTGCACAACCTCATAGAGCAATGCAGATGGTCTGTAAAACACAAGGCAGCAAATGTGTCATTTACCATCACATAGAGCTGCAGAGATGGTCTGGACAATCTCATGATGGCAAACATAACCTGTACCACCTCATAGACTTTCAGAGATGGTCTAAACTGTGAAGTGGCAGATGAGATGAGATGCAGTACAACACCACTGGGTAGACAAGGTGGCCTGTACCACTTCATAGACTTGAAGAAATGGTTTATACAACCTCACAGGTGGCAAACATGGTCTGTACAACCTCACAGGACAACATAGGTAGCCCAGAATATCTCATGGGTGGGAGAAGAGTATGTCTACCACCCTAAATGCTACAGAAGTGGCTTGCTTCTCTCTTTCTTTTTTTTGAGACGGGGTCTCACTCTGTCACCCATGCTGCAGTGCAGTGGCACAATCTTGGCTCACTGCAACCTCTACCTCCTGGGTTCAAGCGATCCTCCCACCTCAGCCTTCCTAGTAACTGGGACAACAGGCATGTGCCACCACTCCCGGCTAATTTTTTTTGAGACAGAGTCTCACTCTGTCACCCAGGCTAGAGTGCAGTGACGCAATCTCGGCTCACTGCAACCTCCGCCTCCTGGGTTCAGGCGATTCTCCCACCTCAGTAGTCCCTGAGTACCTGGGACTACAGGCGTGCACCAACATGCCTGGCTATTTTTGTAGTTTTAGTAGAGACAGGGTTTTGCCATGTTGGCCAGGCTGGTCTTGAACTCCTGACCTCAGGCGATCCACCCACCTCAACCTCCCAAAGTGCTGGGATTACAGGTGTGAGCCACCATGCCCAGCCAGCTTGGCTAATTTTTTTTTTTTTGGTAGAGAAGGGGTTTTGCCATGTTGTCCAGGCTGGTCTAGAACTCCTGGCCTCAAGTGATCCTCCTGCCTTGGTCTCCCAAAGCACTGGGATTACAGATGTGAGCCATAGCACCTGGTGCTTGTTTCTCTGTACTCAATCTTTGTGTCCCTGGTCTTCTGGCAGAGCTGGGAGGAAGGGGGCTCACCGAGCCTGGATGTCAATGCCCAGAGCCTCATCCTTGAGGTAAAAGAAAGTCTTATTTGGGACCAGCTGGACCTCAAAAGATGGGAGGACTGGGAGAAAAAAAAAAGCCATGGTCACCCTCAGTATTCTACCTGCTCCCTCGTCCCCTCCCAGTCCTGCTCCTTCCTTGGTGGCTCTGCCAAGCCCGAAGGGCTGGAACACCAGCACCCAACACTTAGCATCCAGCTCAGGCCCTGGGTTACAGCAGAGGTTCCCCTTGAGACCTCCTTTCTATTCCAAGTCCTGTCCCTGGCGTATTCATCTTGCTCACCCCACCCACACCTTTCTCACCATATTCCTTCACATCAAAGGCAGCCTTGAACTTCTGCTTGGGTGTACTTTGGTAGCTGGCTTCGATGGTCCAGGTCCCCAAACTGAGGCACAGAAAGTTAAGAGAGATGGAGACAGAGAATGACAGCCTCCCTTGCCACCCCTCGGGCTCCCAGACCTGACAAGGGCACCTGACAAGCTCTGGGAGGTGAAAGGAGCTGAAAAAGAAGCCATCCTTGGCCATCAGACTCTGGCTAATCACGGTGATTCCCTTTGGGTTCTGTGGGGATAGGGGGTGGGCTGGTGACTGCCCTCTGGGAGGGCCCTGGTGGCTCATGCCCCCAGGAATTCAGCACACCGTGTAACCCCAGTGTCCAGGATCCACCACCACCTCCCACCCCTCATCGGGAAAGACCACCTTGATGTCCAGAGTGAATGTCCTGGTCACAGGGTCCATCTTGTGGTTCACAGTGAACACCCGGTAGTGAACTAGGGGAGAAGGAGGACTCTGAGTATTGGGTAGAGGAAGGGAAAGAGAGAGAGAGAGTTTGCATCTTGGGCAGTGGCGGGGTGGGGGGCACTTATGCATAGAGAGAGATCTTGGGAGGTGGAGAAGATTTTAGGGGATGGGAGTATCTCAGACATTGGGAGAGACTGGGTATGAGAGCCAGTGATTGCCCCGAGCCAAGTGCCTCGGGGCTGTACCCAAGTACTCAGGGGTGTAGATGGTCTTCTCCGTCTGGATAAAGATGTAGCCAGCATGAAGAGCCACCAGCACCATCTTCTCCATGAATGAGGAGCCCGAGGTGGGTGCCCAAGTTGCCCGGATGATGATATATTGCTGTCCTGGTTTTGGGAGGTACACCAGGCTCTCGGGAACCTGAGAGAGATATAGATCCATACCCCTCAGGCTCTGCTGGGGTCTCCCTGGCTGGGGGTAAAGCCCTGGGACAGATCCTGGGAGGAGCAATTGACTGAGGGTCTTCTGACTCTGCCTTTGGGAGCTAGGTTGCCATGTGCAGTTGTGTAGGTTGCTCACTGCACAAGAGCACCCAGCCAAAGGAAGGACGAAATCAAGTCCATGCTCATCTTCCCAAGCTACCAACAGAAGGCACCTTTTATAGTTCTCAGAGAGGCATCAAATGGGCTAGTGGAGGCTTCCTGGAGCCCAGGCTTAGGGACTTTTGGCTTCTAAATGCACAGGATATTAGAGGAGTGGTGAGTACTTTGGGCCCTTTATCTACTCTCTGGACACAAAGTCTGCCCCTTTCTACCTTTATTGCTGACCTGTAGCCTCCCTTTGGGGTCACACATTCCAGCCTGTCACCCACCGTCACAGGTGCCTGGTCCATAAAGTTGTTTCCTGGTGAGAGAATGAGCTGGCTCCTTGCCAACACTGTCTTCCTCATGGGGAAGTCCCATACTGTGAGGTTCACCTTGAGGGTCCTTGTGAGGGGTTGTCTGGAGTCTGAGTGGGCCTGAATGTGAATGCTCTCCGGACTGCCAACCCTCAGAACTCGGGGGGTCACCAGGATGTACCTGCCAGTAGACTAACACAAGGGCATTAAGGGACTTGAGTAGGGAAAGTGACACCGAACACTAGTCATAAGCTGGAATCACGCAGACATCAGATGTGCAGGAAGCCGGCTGAGCCCCCTCCATTCCCCAGACTCATAGAGGCTCAGCGTGGATGAGGGGGCTTCCCAAAAGAAGCAGAATCCACCCTAGGGGCCAGGGCATTTCCATGGTGGGTGGGAGGGTGGCAGGAGGCCACAGGCTGCAGATGTCTGTCCTCTTGTCTGTCCTCTTGTCTGCCCTGGCCCTGGCCTGTTTGCCTTGACTTGTAGTGGCTGAGTTAATATCTAAACAGGTGTGGGGCAAGAATCCCTATAAATCCAATGGGGCGGAGTTGGGGGTGTTTCTTACTTCCCAGCCAAGCCTCCAAGATACGCTTGAGAAGTGCCCCATCCGCTTCCTTGGGGGCCAGAGTGGTAGGAGACTTGCCTGTCCCATGAGCCATGAGGGTCTTATCCACGCCCCTCCCCCCTTTTTTTCTGAGACAGAGTCTGGCTCTGTCACCCAGGCTGGAGTGCAATGGCACAATGTCAGCTCACTGTAACCTCTGTCTCCCACGTTCAAGTAATTCTCATGCCTCAGTCTCCCCAGTAGCGGGGATTACACGCATGGGCCAGCAAGCTCATTTTGTACTTAGTACAAAAATACTGATTTTTGTATTTTTAATAGAGACAGGGTTTCACCATGTTGGCCAGGCTGGTCTCGAACTCCTGACCTCAAGTGATCCACCCGCCTCAACCCCCCAAAGTGCTGGGATTACGGGCATGAGCCACTGTGCCTGGCCATGAAGGTCATATCCTAAAGCCTTCCCCTCCGCCAGCAAGGAGCTTTGCACACCCAGGACACTGAACTCAGGGCTTGCTTGGGATTGGCTGGCAGGAGGAGAGCAAACATCTTTCTACCCTAGCCTGGATGGATTTTCCCTACTTTTGCCCTTGTGAAATTGGCAAAACAGGGCAGCTGCACAAACGGGGGAGGTGCTGGCATTTTTTCCCTATTTCCCAATTCCAGGAGTGAGCAGCATGTGGCATTTGACCATCTGACCCCAGGATCCACCATAACGAAACCTCCTGAGAAATCCATAGGTCAAAGTCCTCTTCTTGGGCTTCAAATCCTTGCACTATATGGATTTCGTCATCCTTGCAGGAGACAGTTATGCTTGGTAAATTGTGACCATTGTCTATTGTTTCCTAAGTCATGCCAGAGTCTCTGGGTTCCTTTTCCAGAAGGCAAATTATACATATTAAACCAGGGAAGGAAACACATCATGCTTGAAGCATTCCTGGAAAAAGGCTTTCTCTGTCCTCAAATAATTCTCAATGTTTAGCAGGCTTATTAAAGAGAATGTTGAGACGGCTTTGTGGTGTCTGCCTCTAAGAAGCAGTTGGGCTTGATGATGAGTCTGTTTGAATCTGCACCCTACAGTGATGTCAATTCAGCCAGCTTGGGAAATTTTGCCTATTGAAGGGTCCCTGATCCCCCCATCAAATGATAATATAATTTTTTTTTCTTTAAAGACGGATCTCACTCTGTTGCCCAGGCTGTAGTGCAGTGGTGCGATCTTGGTTCACTGCAACCTTTGCCTCTCAGGTTCAAGCCATCTCCCACCACAGCCTCCTGAGTATCTGGGATTACAGGCGTGCACCACCACATCCGGCTAATTTTTTGTATTTTTAGTAGAGACGCAGTTTCACCATGTTGGCCAGGCTGGTCTCAAACGCCTGACCTCATGATCCGCCCACTTCAGCCTCCCAAAGTACTGGGATTACAGGCATGAGCCACTGCATCCAGCAGATAATATACATTTATCTGGCAAAGATTCATCAAGCATTTACTTTGAGCCTGGCCCCTACTTAGCATGCTGGGGACACAGCAGTGAACATGACAGACAAAATCCCTTCCTGTGTAGAGTGGACATTTACTGCAAACTTACTTACGAAGGGCATTTTCTACTGAAATCTCATAGTCTCCCATGAATTGGGGCTTAATGTGTGCCCGTTTCCTAGATCCTGCCTTTGTAGAGAGCTGAAACCAAGGATGTTAGAAGCAAAGGGAGGAGTAGGATCTAGTTATTTATTCCTTGGGCATTTGTCAAGCACCTACTAGGTGCCAGACACTGTTCAATGTGCTCTATGTCCCCTGATAGAAGTCTTGCAGCTGGGCCAGGAGTGGTAGCTCATGCCTGTAATCCTGGCACTGTAGGAAGCTGAGGCAGGAGGATTGTTTGAGGCCAGGAGTTCGAGACCAGCCCAGGCAACATAGTGAGACTCTGCCCCTACAAAACAAACAAACAAAAAACCAGGTGTGGTAGTGTACACCTGTAGTCCCAGCTACTCAGGATGCTGAGGTGGGAGGATTGCTTGAGCCCAGGAGGTCAAGGCTGCAGTGAGCTGTGATTATACCACTGCACTCCAGCCTGGGTAACCCTACCTCAAAAGAAGAAGAAGAAAAGAAGAAGTCATCTTGCAGCTATGCTGAAGTAATTCTCACCCATTGCAAAGATGAGGAGATTGAGGCCCCAAGAGGCTAAACAATTTGCCCCATGTCAGGCAGCTGAGGAGCAGTGAGTCTTCAGCTAATGCTTTTAAGTTGATGTTTCAGAGAGCAAAGACTCAATAGAATCAAATTAAAGCCTGGCTCAGGGAAGCAAATGATACTTAATTTGGAAGGTTCTAGAACATTAGTGTCTATTTACTGTCCCAGGGTCTCAGGAATCTCCACTGGTTCTGTTTTGTTTTGTTTTTTTTTTCCCAGAGTCTCACTCTGTTGCCTAGGCTAGAGTGCAGTGGCAGTGGCACAATCTTGGGTTCAAGTGATTCTCCTGTCTTAGCCCCCCAAGTAGCTGAGGTTACAGGTGCAGGCCATCACAACCGGCTAATTTTTATATTTTTAGTAGAGACGAGGTTTCACCATGTTGGCCAGGCTGTTCTCAAACTGCTGACCTCACGTAATCTGCCCACCTCGGCCTCCCAAAGTGCCAGGATTACAGGTCTGAGCCATTGTGCCTGGCCTCCACTGGTTCTGTTTAGCTCTGCCTGGGCTGGGGGTGAGTGTTCCCCTTCACCAGGTGTTCACATCCTCCCTCTCTTGGGGGCAGGGATTGCAGGAGTCTGGGACAGGCAATTGCCCAAAGGCAAAGGGCATCAGGGCCTGTCTCCGCAGTCCTTCCCTTCTTTTCCTCCAGTCTGAGCCCTGTCTCCCAGTACCAGTGTCTCCATCTACACAGTGGGAATTGCCAGGTAGAACCATCTGAGCCATTTTTAAAATTTTTATTTTTATGTTTTGTTTTTAGAGACAGTCTCCCTCTGTCATCCAGGCTAGAGTGCAGTGGCACAATCATAGCTCACTGCAGCCTTGACTTCCTAGACTCAAGTGATCCTCCCACCTCAGCCTCTCAAGTAGCTAGGACTATAGGCAGGCACCACTATGCCCAGCTAATTTTTTTGTATTTTTGGTAAAGACGGGGTCTCCCTATGTTACCCAGTCTGGTCTTGAACTCCTGGGCTCAAGCGATCCTCCAGCCTCGGCCTCCCAAAGCCCTGGGATTACAGGTGTGAGCTACCATGCCCAGCCTGGAGTGTATATTTTTACTGTAGCCACATTCACCTGGACTGTCTGTTTAAATTCTCTTAGCAATCTAATGAATTAAGGATCATCACTGGTCCATTTTACAGATGAAAAAACTCTCCAGACTCAGGGGTTGACACCTGGAATTCCAGCGCTTTGGGAGGCAGAGCCGGGAGGATCGCTTGAGACCAGGAGATCGAGACCAGCCTGGGCAACATAGCCAACCCTATCTCTACAAAAAATTTTTTTTTAAATTAGCTGGGTATAGTGGTGTGTGTGACTGTAATCCCAACCGTAAGGTCCTCTGAACGGACTACGCCATGGTCAAGCCATTGTGGCCCCTGTGAGCCACATGTACAGCCTCCTGGGGTCACAAAGGCTGGAGCAACAGGAGAACCACCAAAGAAACAGCTAGTTCCTGCCTTAACTTATTAACCGACCTTGGAACATTCCACCATTGTGATATGTTCCTGCCCTACCCTAACTAATCAATCGACGTTGTGATATCGTGTCTTGTGACCTCCCCCCACCTCGTGGCTATAAACCTTGTGACATTCTTCCCCTGCCCGAAAAAACTGCCCCGAACTGTAACTTTCCACTACCCTACCCCAAACCTATAAAACCAGTTCCACTCCAATCACCCTTCACTGACTCTTTTTTCGGACTCAGCCCGCTTGCATCCGAGTGAATAAACAGTCTTGTTGCTCACACTTAGCCTGTTCAGGGTGCCTCTTCAGTTAGACGCGCGCAGAACATTTGGTGCTGAAAGCCCGGGATAGGCGATCTCCTCCAGGACACCTACCCCCTATTCCCCTGCACTCTTCCTCGAAGAGACTCCCTTCCACCTTGGGACTTCAGACCCACCCCTGCAAAATGACCCCACTCCTGCCTACAGATCGATTAAGCTGCCTCAGTCTCTCTTCGTCTCTCTCTCTTTTTCTTTCAGACAAGGAACCTCCTTTTATCTGTGTTTCTGAAATCCAGCGTTGGTCACAGCCGTACAACCCAGGACTTCCATTCGGGATGCCCACCGAAGATCCCTGTGGTGGCTCTATTCTTTGTCTCTTTCTTTCCCATCCAATCTTCCCTCTTCTATCATGGGCAACCTCCCGCCCTCCATCCCTCCTTCTTCCCCTCTGGCTTTTGTCCTCAAAAATCTCAAACCTCTTCAGCTTTCACCCAATCTAAAGCCTAAACGTTTGTTTATTTTTTTCTGTAACATGCCTGGCCCCAGTGTAAATTAGACAACAGCCCTCAGTGGCCAGAAAACGGCACTTTCGATTTCTCTATTTTGCGGGACTTAGACAACTTCTGTCACAAAATGGTCTAATGTCTGAGGTGCCCTATGTCCAGGCATTTTTTTACACTATGATCTCTCCCTACCGTCTGCTCCCAATGTGACCTGTCCCAAGTTTTC
Organism: Pan troglodytes; assembly: GCF_028858775.2. NCBI lineage: Eukaryota > Metazoa > Chordata > Mammalia > Primates > Hominidae > Pan > Pan troglodytes. Next base: position 12,762,274 of record NC_072418.2, on the reverse strand, counting down.
CTTATCTCCCTTCCGTCTACCCCTCCTTCTTCCATTGGCAATGCCAATTCCTCTTTGTCCGTTAATCCCTCTGATATTTCTCCCCCTCACCCACCCGAACTCGTTCTAATTCCCCCTCAGAACCTGATCCCTCTTCTACCCACAGCCCACCCCCTTATGCCCCTCCCATCACCACCCCTCCTCACACCTTATCTGGCTTACAATTTGGCCCGGTGGCCGGTCCCCCTGCCCCTGCCCAGCAATTTCCCCTTCGAGAGTTGGCAGGAGCCGAAGGAATAGTCCAGGTTCATGTCCCTTTCTCCCTGTCAGAACTCTCCCAAAATAGTCAACGCCTAAGCTCTTTCCCGTTTGACCCCACCAACTATATACAAGAATTCCAATACTTAACCCAGTGCTATAATCTTAACTGGAATGACTTAAACGTCATCCTCACCTCTACGTTCACTCCTGAGGAGCGAGAGCGAGTTTGAACCCTAGCTCAGTCTTATGCTGATGACCACTGGTGCCTTGAGCCTGGCCTCCAAAAAGGTGCCAGGGAAGTACCCCGTGAAGACCCCCAGTGGACCTACCACGCAGGGGTCCAAGGCATAGCCAGGCGGGACTATATGATCTCTTGCCTAGCTCAAGGGCTTCAGAAGGCTGCATATAAAGTCATCAGTTATGACAAACTAAAAGAGACCACTCAGAACAAATATGAAAATCCAGCTTAGTTTATGGCCCATCTAGCTGCCACCCTCAGGCAATATACAGCAGTAGACCCTGAAGGGCCAGAAGTCCGCCTTATTCTTTTTTTTTTTTTCTTTTCTTTTCTTTTTTGAGAAGGAGTCTCGCTCTGTCGCCCAGGCTGTAGTGCAGTGGCCTGATCTCCGCTCACTGCAAGCTCCGCCTCCCGGGTTCACGCCATTCTCCTGCCTCAGCCTCCCCAGTAGCTGGGACTACAGGCGCCCGCCACCACGCCTGGCTAATTTTTTGTATTTTTGGTAAAGACGGGGTTTCACCGTGTTAGCCAAGATGGTCTCGATCTCCTGACCTCGTGATCCGCCCGCCTCGGCCTCTCAAAGTGCTGGGATTACAGGCGTGAGCCACCGCGCCCGGCAGCCGCCTTATTCTTAACATGCATTTTATCACCCAGTCAGTTCCTGACATTAGAAAGAAATTTCAAAAATTAGAGTCTGGCCCTCAAATCCCACAACAGGATTTAATCAACCTCGCTTTCAAGGTGTTCAATAATAGGGAAGAGGCTGCCTGGCAGCGGCGTATTTCAGAACTGCAGAGGCTTGCCTCTGCCCTAAGACAAACCCCAGCTGCACCGCCTACGTGTAAGAACCTCAAGGCGTCCAAATCCCCGCTCCAGGACCTTGCTTCAAGAGTTGAAAACCTGGCCATGGGCCAAGGAATGCCCGCAGCCCGGCATTCCTTCCAAGCCATGCCCGGTCTGTGCGGGCCCTCACTGGAAGTCGGACTGTCGGACTCTCATCGCCACTGCCGGAGCTCCTGGAGCTCAAACCCGAAACTCCCTGACCAACTCCTTCGCAGATCTCCTCGGCTTGGAGGCTGAAGACTGACGCTGCCCGAACGTCTCGGAGGCCCCCTGGACCATCATGGACACCAAGTTTTGGGCAACTCTTACGGTGGAGGGTAAGTCCGTCCCTTTGATTGATATGGGGGCTACCCACTCCACATTACCTTCTTCTCAAGAGCCTGCTTCTCTTGCCCCCATAACTGTTGTGAGTATTGACGGCCAAGTTTCTAAACCCCTTAAAAGTCCCCAACTCTGGTGTCAAATCGGGCAACACTCTTTCAGGCATTCCTTCCTGGTTATCCCCACCTGCCCAGTCCCCTTATCAGGCCAAGATATTTTAACTAAATTATCTGCCTCCCTGACTATTCCTGGACTACAGCCACATCTCATAGCTACCCTTTTATCCAATTCCAACCCTCCCTGGCAACCTCCCCTTTCATCTCCCCACCTCAACCTTAAAGTGTAGGATACTTCCGCTCCTTCCCTTGCAACTGTCCATTCACCCCTTATCATCCCATTAAAACCTAACCACCCTTATCCTGCTCAATGCCAATACCCCATCCCACAACAGGCATTAAGGGGCCTAAAGCCTGTTATTACCTGTCTACTACAGCATGGCCTCTTAGTTCCTACCAACTCCCCTTACAACTCTCCCATCCTACCTGTTCAAAAGCCAGATAAATCCTACAGACTAGTCCAAGACCTTCGCCTTATTAATCAGATTGTCCTCCCCTCCATCCTGTTCCTTCCTTGGCCAAAAATTGTTGGCTAAGCATTTCCCTCTCTTCCTCCTACTACACAGCTGTCCCTGCCCTACCAGCTGACTGGGCAACCTCCCCCATCTCCCTACACCTCCGAACCTCTTTCAGTGACCCCCACCTTTGCCCTCCCGAACAACTTACTTTCTAGACAAATTCAGTAAAAATTCCCCTGACATGTTTTAACAACAAGCTGCCACTCTCCTCCGTACCTACCTAAAAAAAGCTGTCTGCCTATATCAATTCCACACCCCCTGTTCTTGGACCCCTCACTACACAGAAACTATCCCCATTGCTGCCCCCTTATACGTCTCCCAGGAATTACCTACTGGAATTCCCTTAGGGAGCCTCCCATCTTCCTTATGTTCCTTTACCCTTCCATGAAAACAGAACCTCTCCCTCTACACAACTACCCTATCAAACCCCACTACAACCTTTAACAGCTGCTGCCCTTGCTGGATCCCTAGGGGTCTGGGTGCAGGACCCCACTTCCAAAACACACTCTCACCATTTTACTCTGCACTTCCAGTTTTGCATGCCTCAAGGACTCTTTTTTCTCTGTGGCTTTTCCACCTACATGTGCCTCCCTGCCCATCAGACAGGAACCCGTACTCTAGTTTTCCTTACTTCCAAAATCAAGTTTGCAAATGGTAGTGAATAGCTGCCCGTTCCTCTCTTAACCTCAGCACGACAAAAAAGAGTCATTCCATTAATTCCGTTTGTAGGACTAGAAGTCTCTGCCGCTTCAATCGGGACAGGAGTAGCAGGCCTTACAACTTCCATCACTACTTTTCTCAGTCTCTCCAATGACTTCTCCTCTAGCCTTACCGATATAACTCAAACACTCTCTGCCCTCCAAGCCCAGGTCGATTCCTTGGGTGCAGTTGTCCTCCACAATCGCCGAGGCCTCAATCTGCTTACTGCTGAAAAAGGAGGACTCTGCCTATTCTTAAATGAAGAATGCTGCTTTTACTTAAATCAATCTGGCCTCGTATATGATAACATCAAAAAATTTAAAGACAAAGCTCAAAAACTTGCAAATCAGGCAAATAATTATTCTGGACCTACCTTGCCATTCTCTAGCCTAGCTTCAAGGCTCCTTCCACTAACAGGCCCTTTCATCCTTCTCCTCCTCTTGGTCGGACCTTGTCTTTTCAGGCTAATCTCTCAGTTTATACAAAAATTGCATCTAAGCTATTACTAATCAATCAATACGGCAAATACTCCTCCTAAAACCTCACAATATCGCCCCCTACACCAAGATCTTTCTTCAGTTTCATCTCTCCAACTTTAGGTTCCCATGCTGCCCCTAACCCCGCTTGAAGCAGCCCTGAGAAACATTACCCATCATCCCAAAACATCATCCATCACCCCTCCATACCATCCCGAAAATTTTCACCCCAACATCCCAACATTACACTACTCTTTCTCGTTTTATTTCTTTCTCATTTTATTTTTCATTATTAAACATAAAAAGACAGGAATGTAAGGTCCTCTGAACAGGCTACACCATGGTCCAGCCATTGTGATCCCTGTGAGCCACACGTACAGGCCCCCTGGAGTCACGAAGCCTGGAGCAACAGGAGAACCACTAAAGAAGAAACAGCCAGTTCCTGCCTTAACTTATTAACCAACCTTGTGACATTCCACCATTGTGATCTGCTCCTGCCCTGCCCTAACTAATCAATCGACCTTGTGATATCGTGCCTTGTGACCTCCCACCTCGTGACTATGCACCTTGTGACATTCTTCCCCTGCCCGAAGAAACTGCCCCTAACTGTAACTTTCCACTACCTACCCAAACCTATAAAACCAGTTCCACTCCAACCACCCTTCGCTGATTCCCTTTTCGGACTCAGCCAAAAAGTGAGTAAACAGCCTTGTTGCTCACACTTAGCCTATTCAGGGTGTCTCTTCAATTAGACGCGTGCATAACACCAACTACTCAGGGGGTTGAGGTGGGAGGATCGCTTGAGCACAGGAGTCAAGGCTACAGTGAACAGTAATCCTGCCACTGCACTCTGGCCTGGGCGAAAGAGTGAGATTGTGCCCCAAAAATTAAAAAAGAAAGAAAGAAAGAAAAAGAAAAAGCGAAGGCAACCAGGGTGGTGGCTTACTCTTGTAATCCCAGCAGTTTGGGAGGCCAAAGCAGGAGGATTGCTTGAGCCCAGGTGTTTGAGACCAGCCTGGGCAACACAGTGAGACCCCATCTCTATAACAGAAAAAGAAAGAAAGAAAGAGAAGAGAGAAGAGAAGAGAGAGAAAGAAGAGAAAAAGAAAAAGAAAGAAAAAGAAGAAAGAAGAAAGAGAAAGAACGAACGAATGAAAAGAAAGAGAAAGAAAGAAGGAAAGAAAGAAAGAAAGAAAGAAAAAGAAAGAAGAAAGAGAAAGAAAGAAAAAGGAGAAAAGAAAGAGAAAGTGCCACTAAAAAGGCAAAGGATCCTGTCCCAAATTGCACAGCTAAGAAACTGTGGCACAGGGAGGTTGAGTGTCTTGCTCAGGGTCACACAGCAAGTTTAGTGATGGAAGCTGAGTTCGTGAACCCGGATGGTAAAGGGACCCCAAGAAAGATAGGGGGTAGACCTAGCTCCACCCAGGTCCACCTGAGCCGCAGACAGTGGCCTAGAACAAACCGGCTGCTGGTGCGCAAGTCCACGTGGCCTCTCGTACTTGGACACCAGAGGGCGCAAGCGAGCCTCCGGCCAGGCGGGCAGCTGCGCTCGGCCCCTCCCTCAGGAATGCCAGTGCTGGAGGGAGGGGACCTTGGCCGCCCGCCGGGAGCAGCTGCGCCTGCCGCTCAGATTCCGCCCGCCTTCCCCTCCCTGGGATCGGGAGTTTGCACCGAGAAGGCGCGGGCGGGAGGGGTGGACTTGCAGGGATGTGTCCTTGCAGAGATGCAGCCTCTGGTTTTACTCCCTCCTCCAGGGCTTTGAGCTCAGAGCTTCCCAGGGAAGGCCGGGCAGGACCCAGGAGACCAAGGAATAAGGCTACCATCAACATAACTATTAAGGGCTCTAATTTATTAGACCCCGACTACATTCCAGCCCTTAATATAACTTTCTCCCTGGCAAGTTCCATTTCACAGATGAAGAAACTGAGGGTCAGAGAAGTACCCTGTCTTGTCCAGGTAGGAGGTGTCAGGAGCTTCTCAGGGTGGACTGTACTGCCAGGATGTGCCAGCTTGGTTAACTCCTTGAGTCATTTTTTGGTTTCCACGGTGCTGGTGATGTGGGTAGAGCAAATAGACAACAGTCCCCTGCCCATGGAGCTGACATTTTAGTGGGTGGAGACAAGCAAGAAACAGTGGTATATGCCTGCCGGGCGTGGTGGCTCATGTCTGTAATCCCAGCACTTTGAGAGGCCGAGGTGGGAGGATCACTTGAGCCCAGGAATTCAAAAGCAGCCTACTCAATAAAGCAAGACTCCTGTTTCTATGATTATTATTTTTTTTAGAATGAAAGAAAGAGAAGGAAGGAAGGGAGGAAGGGAGGGAGGGAGGAAGGAAGGAAGGAAGGAAGGAAGGAAAAAAAAAGAGAGAGAACCATGTCAGATCATGGGAAATAAAACACGTAAGAAAATAAAGGGACAGTGTGCTATCTTGAGGTGAGCCTGGAGGTCCTCTTGGAGGAGGTGGTATTTGAGGGTATTTGAGCGCATGAAGGAAATGAGGAAGGGAACCTTGTGGATATTTGGGAAAAGCATTCTATGTAGAGTGAACAGCAAGTGCAAAGGTATTGAGGTTGGAGAGTTTAAGAAACAGCAAGTAGGCCAGGCGTGGTGGCTCACACCAGTAATACCAGCACTTTAGGAGGCCAAGGCTGAAGGATCACTTGAGTCCAGGAGTTTGAGGTTGCAGTGAACTATGATCATGCCACTGCACACCAGCCTGGGTGACAGAGAGAGACCCTGTCTCTAAAAAGAGATAAAGACAGACAGACAGACAGACGAAACGGCACAGCAAAGAAGTCAGTGTTGCTGGAATGAGTGGGTGATGGGGAAAAAGTGGGAGATAATTTGAGACAAATATTCATTGGTCAGATGATGCAGTTTTGATCTGAGTCTAAATAAGAGGGGAAGCATGCCGGACATCATGGCTCACACCTGTAATCCCAGCACTTTGAGAGGCCAAGGTGGAAGGATTGCTTGAGACCAGGAGTTCAAGACCAGCCTGGGCAACATAGTGAGACCCCCCCTCTACAAAAAATGTTTAAAAAGTTAGCTAGGCATGGTGGCACGCACCTGTGGTCCCAGCTACTCAGGAGGCTGAGGTGGGAGGATCTCTTGAGCCTAGCAGGTCGAGGCTGAGTGATTGCACCACTGTACTTCGATCTGAATGACAGAGCAAGACCCTGTCTCAAAAAAAAAAAAAAAAGTCTAAATAAGAGGAGAAACCACTGCAGAGGTTTGAAAAGAGCATTGACATTGTCTTTGTGTGTGTGTGTGTGTGTGTGTGTGTGTGTGTGTGTTTTGTGAGACGGAGTCTCACTCTGTCGCCCAGGCTGGAGTGCAGTGGTGCAATGTCGGCTTGCTGCATTGGCGTGGTCTCGGCTCACTGCAAGCTCCGCCTCCCGGGTTCATGCCATTCTCCTGCCTCAGCCTCCCGAGTAGCTGGGACTACAGGCGCCCGCCACCATGCCTGGCTAATTTTTTGTACTTTTAGTAGACACGGGGTTTCACCATGTTAACCAGGATGGTCTCGATCTCCTGACTTCAGGTGATCCACCTGCCTTGGCCTCCCAAAGTGCTGGGATTACAGGCGTGAGCCACCGCATCCGGCCTGTCTTTGTGTTTTAACAGAATCAGTCTGTGTATGTCTTTTCTTATTTTATTTATTTATTTATTTATTTGAGACAGGGACTGTCTCTCTCAGCAGGCTGGAGTGCAGTGGTGCGATCATATCTTACTGCAGCCTCTAATTCCTGGATGCAAGAGATCCTCCTGCTTCAACCTCCTGAGTAGCTGAGACTACAAGGACATGACACCACACCAGGCTAATTTTTTAAAATTTTTTGTAGAGATGGGGTTTTGCTATGCTGCCCAGGCTGGTCTCAAAATCCTGGACTCAAGTGATTCTCTTGCCTCCACCTCCCAGTGTTGGGATTACATGTGTGAGCCACTGTGCTATCAGTATGTTCTTTGTTTCTGTGTCTTGAAATTTAAAAGTAAAATAATAATAATGGCCCGGTATGGTGGCTCACGCCTGTAATCCCAGGACTTTGGGAGGCCGAGGCAGGTGGATCACCTGAGGTCGGGAGTTTGAGACCAGCCTGACCAACATGGAGAAACCCCATCTCTACTGAAAATACAAAAATTAGCCGGGTGTGGTGGCACATGCCTGTAATCCCAGCTACTCGGGAGGCTGAGGCAGGGGAATCACTTGAACTCGGGAGGAGGAGGTTGTGCTGAGCCGAGATCGCACCATTGCACTCCAGCCTGGGCAACAAGAATGAAACTTCATCTCAAATAATAGTAATAATAACAATTCCACAACATAAAAATAAGGCCAAACACCCTTAACAGATAAGTTAAAAAAGAAAAAAAAAAAGCTAACTGGGAATGAAAGGGTCTGCACTTCGTATCAGACTCCTTAATTTCCTCAATATATAAAGTTTCTAGAAATGAATAATAAAAACATCAACAATCCAACAGAAAATAAATTGGGCAAAGGTGTGATCAGAATGCCCACTAAAAATGAAACACAAAAGATTCTTTAACATTTGAAAAGATATTCAGCTTCTCTCATAATAAGAGAAGTACAATTTAAAACCACACCAAGATACCAATTTTTATCCATTAGATTTGCATAAATTCAGAAGACAGATAACACGGTGTGTGCCAAAGGTATTGCCAAGCAAGGAGGCTACCATATGGACATTGGTCCTCCAGGATGGACAAGAATTTGATAATGTTCAGAAAAATTACAAATGCTTAGATACTTTGGCCAAATAATCTCATGACAGAAACTCTTGCACATGTGTGAGATGATATGAGGTTTGTCATTGCTGCCATTTATGTAATAGCAAACATTTGGAGAGAATCCAGAGATCTATTAGTAGAGAAAAGAGTTGCATACATTATTGTTTATCTCCACAGTGGAATAAACTCCAGATCTGCAAAGAATGAGGATGTCTGCTTGGGCCGATATGGAAAACCCTGCGACCAGGCACAGTGGCTCACGCCTGTAATCCCAGCACTTTGGGAGGCCAAGGAGGGCGAATCAGTCAGGAGTTTGAGACCAGCCTGGCTAACACGGTGAAACCCTGTCTCTACTAAAAATACAAAAATTAGCCAGGCGTGGTGGCACACGCCTGTAGTCCCAGCTACTCAGGAGGCTGAGGTGGGAGAATCACTTGAACCCAGGAGGCAGAGGTTGCGGTGAGCCGAGATTGCGCCACTGCACTCCAGCCTGGGGGAGAGAGTGAGACCCTGTCTCAAAAAAGAAAAAAAAAGAAAATCCTCCAAGGTATACATGATTCAAGGAAACAACTAAAGTTCACATTTATTTGTATAGTATGCTGCTTTTAGTGAAAAAGTTTTTTTAAAAGTATATATTCAGTTTTTTTGTTTGTTTGGTTTTTGTTTTGAGACAGAGTCTCACTCTGTCACCCAGGCTGGAGTGCAGAGGTGCAATCTCAGCTGACCACAACCTCTGCCTCCTGGGTTCAGGCAATTATCATGCCTCAGCCTCTGGAGTAGCTGGGATTACAGGCGCGCACCACAATGCCTAGCTAATTTTTGTATTTTTAGTAGAGATGGGGTTTTTCCATGTTGGCCAGGATGGTCTCAAACTCCTGACTTCAGGTGATCCACCTGCCTTGGCCTCCCAAAGTGCTGGAATTACAGGCGTGAGCCACTGTGCCTGGTCTATATTAAGTTTTTTTTTAAACTAAAACACTCTATGTCTGTTTTCAAAGTTGTGGTAAAATATGTGCACTACAAAATTTACCATTTTTGGCTGGGCGCAGTGGCTTATGCCTGTAATCCCAGCACTCTGGGGGGCCAAGGCGGGAGGGTCATCTGAGGTCAAGAGTTTGAGATCAGCCTGGCCAACATGGAAAAAACCCATCTCTACTAAAAATACAAAAATTAGCTGGGCGTGGTGGTGGGTGCCTGTAATCCCAGCTACTCAGGAGGGTGAGGCAGGAGAATCGCTAGAACCGAGGAGGCAGAGGTTGCAGTGAGCTGAGATTGTGCCACTGCACTCTAGCCTGGGTGACAGCAAGACTCTGTCTCAAAAAAAAAAAAAAAAAAAATCACCATTTTAACCATTTATAACTGTACAGATCAGTGGCCTTAGGTTCATTCACACTGTTGTGCAACCATCACCGCTATCCATCTCCAGAACTTTCTCATCTTCCCAAACTGAAACTCTGTCCCCATGAAACACTAATTCCCCATTCTGTCCTGCCTCAGCCCCTGGCGCCCACTGTGTGACTTTCTATCTCTATGAATTTGACAACCTTAGGCATCTCAGATAAGTGGAATTTTCTATCTGGTTTATTTCACTCAGTATGGTATTCTCAGTATTTACCCACATGTCAGAATTTCCTTCCTCTTTAAGAATATACAAAAGTTGGCCGGGCGCGGTGGCTCACGCCTGTAATCCCAGCACTTTGTGAGGCCGAGGTGGGCAGATCACAAGGTCAGGAGATCAAGACCATCCTGGCTAACATGGTGAAACTCCATCTCTACTAAAAATACAAAAAATTAGCCAAGTGTGGTGGCGGGCACCTGTAGTTCCAGCTACTTGGGAGGCTGAGGCGGGAAAATGGCATGAACCCGGGAGGCAGAGCTTGCAGTGAGCCGAGATCGCGCCACTGTACTCCAGCCTGGGTGACAGAGCAAGACTCCATCTCAAAGAAAAAAAAAAAAAAAAAGAATATACAAAAGTCTGTTTATCCATTCATGAATTTTTGTTTTCTTATTTTTTTGAGACAAAGTCTCATTCTGTTGCCCAGGCTGGAGTGCAGTGGCGCCGTCTTGGCCTCACTGCAACCTCCGCCTCCTGGGTTCAAGTGATTCTCATGCCTCAGCTTCCTGAGTAGCTGGGATTACAGGCGCCTGCCACCACGCACAGCTAATTTTTGTATTTTTAGTAGACAGAGTGTTTCTCTATGTTGGCCAGACTGATCTCAAACTCCTGGCCTCAAGTGATCCACTTTCCTCGGCCTCCCAAAGTGCTGGGATTACAGGCATGAGGCACCATGTCTGGCTTGCTTGCTTGCTTTCTCTCTCTTTCTCTCTCTCTCTCTTTGGAGCCAGTAGTTCAACTGGCTTTTTAAGTTTTTATTTAATTTTAAGAAATTGAGCTTTATTAAATAGTAAATGTAACTACAACTTGTGGTTATAAATATATATTTAATGGAAAAAATATACATACATTGCTGGTGTGTGCTCAAATACATTTTGCTGATGGAGTGTGTGACCAGGAATGTCCCCTTGGTCCACAGAGCTCTGGTGTATGCATGGAGGTGGCGGGTGGGCTATGAATCATTCCTGTATTCTCAGGCCCAGGATCATGAAGTCACGAGGTTGAATGTAGCAGAGTCTGTCTCTTCCTTCAAGGCTCATAACAATGCCGCTTCCTCCAGGAAGCCTCCCTTGCTTTCCCAGAGACAGCTGTGGCTTCCTGCTCTGGGCTTCCCAGGCCAAGTTCCCAGGGTCCCTCTCTGTGCTCCAGCTGTGACCACAGAGGAGTCTATGCCTGAAAATAAAGGCCCTTCTGGGATTCCAGCCATGTCTAGGCACAGAGGAGGGGAGGGGAGTTTGCAGAATGAATAAATGAAGAGTCTGTTCATCCTTTGAATTAGATGTGGAACGAAGAGGTCTGGTTGTTCAGGGATGGGGATCGTGAAGCTCTGTTCTGCTCATCTTGGCCGCACCCGCATTGGGAGGCAGCCGCAGGACAGACATTGAAGGCCAAGGTTGAGGAGGCGTGGACAGCGGAAGAGGAGGCGGTGGGTCGTTCGCACATACAGGCTGCCAGAGGAGTCCACGGTTTTGAGCGTGGTCAGCGGCGAGTAGCGGATGTTGGTCTGTCGGCGCAGGGGTGGTCGAGTCGAGCTGATGACGTTGACAATGGCCTGCAGAATGGAGGCCCTGAGCACTGGGACCCAGGGAGGGCCTCACCCCACAACATACCTGAGCCACGTCTTGGGGCTCTGGGCCCTTCACTCACCTGAACCACGTCCTGTGGGTTCTGTCCCACGGAGCGAAACAGCTCCCTGGAGGCTGGGAGATAGAGGTCCCGGAAGTAGTGCAGGGTCTCAGGGTCAGTGCCTGGGAACTCAGCCGTAGAAACCTGCGCCAGAAGCTTCCCCTCAAACTCGGTGACCACGGGGCCTGGCTCCACCAGGGAGATGCTGGCGATCAGGCATGGGTAGTGTAAGTCTGATGCCCCAACCACTCCCTAACCTATTTTGTCCAATTTTTTTTTTTTTTAAAGATACAGGGTCTCACTCTGTTGCCCAGGCTGGAGTGCAGTGGCATGATGTCTGCAGCCTCCATCTCCTGGGTTCAAACAATCCTCCGCCTCAGCCTCCTGAGTAGCTGGGACTGCAGGTACACACACCACCACCCTTGGCTAATTTTTAAATTTTGGGCTGAGATGGGGGTCTCGCTATGTTGCCCAGGCTGGTCTCAAATGCCTGACCTCAAGCGATCCTCCCATTTCAGCCTCTCAAAACGCTGGACTTACAGGTGTGAGCCACTGCACTCAGCTTCATTGTCTTCATCTCTCCTCTCCCCCTTTCGATCCCACCTCCCCATCACTGCCTCCAAGCCCCCTCTGCCCACGTGCCCGCCTCACAAGATGTTGAACTGCAGCAGCTGGATAGCGAGGCTTTCGAAGAATCCCTCCAGGGCGAACTTGGAAGCTGCATAGACATCGTTGAAGATGACACCTGTGAGGGTCAGAGGGAGGAGAGCTCTTTGAGGGTCTGGGAGGTGGGCTTTGTGGGTTCCAGGGTGATGGGGTCTTTGGGAGACAGAGCAAAGAGGATGTGGGAACCAGAGGAAGCAGATAAATGGTGCCAAGATGATGGGTGTATGGCATTGTGTGATGGGGTCATATGGGGTCAGAAAGAGGTTGTTCTCGGGTACCGGGTGCCACCTCCTCCCAGCTCCACCTGGTCCCAGGAAACTCCCCTATTTCCCTCCATTCTCTAAACCTTTGGGGCTGCTTGGGGATCCCCTTCATTTTTCTCTTCATTAGGGCCCTTGTCTCTCTTCCTCCCTCCCTTTCTTCCTCCCTCCCTTTCTTCCTCCCTCCCTTCCTTCCTTCCTTCCTTCCTTCCTTCTCTCTCTCTTTTTCTTTTTCTTTTTTGATAAAGTGTTGCTCTGTTCTGCAGTCTGGGGTGCAGTGGTGCAATCATGGCTCACTGCAGCCTTGAACTCCTGAGCTTAAGCGATCCTCCCACTTCAGCCTCCTGAGTAACTGGGACTACAGGCACACACTAGGATACTTGGCTGATTTTTTTTATTTAATTTAATTTTTTTTGGCGGGGAGGAGACGGAGTCTCACTCTGTCGTCCAGGCTGGAGTGCAGCCTCTGCCTCCTGAGATCAAGTGAATCTCCTGCCTCAGCCTCCTGAGTAGCTGGGACTACAGGTGCACACCACCACACTCAGCTAATTTTTGTATTTTTGCTAGAGACGGAGTTTCACCATGTTGGCCATTCTGGTCTCCAACTCCTGACCTCAAGTGATCCATCAGCCTCAGCCTCCCAAAGTGCTGGGATTACAGGCATGAACCACCACGTCTGGCCAAAGTTTTGTTGTTGTTTTTTGTTTGTTTGTTTGTTTACTTATTTATTTATTTTTTTTAGACAGAGTCTTGCTCTTGTTGCCCAGGCTGGAGTGCAATGGCGCAATCTCAGCTCATTGCAACCTATGCCTCCTGGGCTCAAGCAATTCTGCTTCAGCCCCCCGAGTAGCTGGGACTACAGGTGTGTGCCACCACACACGGCTAATTTTTTTGTATTTTTAGTAGAGATGGGATTTCATAATGTTGGCCAGGCTGGTCTTGAACTCCTGATCTCGGGTAATCCACCTGCCCCGGCCTCCCAAAGTGTTGGGATTACAGGCATGAGTCACCGTGCCTGGCCCAATTCTAAAAAAATTTTTAGTAGTGATGAGGACTCCCTGTGTTGACCAGGCTGGTCTCAAACTCCTGAGCTCAAACAGCCCTCCTGCCTAGGCCACGCAAAGTGCTGGGATTATAGACGTGAGTCACCATGTCTAGCCACTTTTTCCTTCTGAACTTCAGAATCCTTCTGAACACAATTCTCCAGGCTAATTTATTTTATTTTATTATTATTATTATTTTTTGAGACAGAGTTTCACTTTGTTGCCTAGGCTGGAGTGCAGTGGCACGATCTTGGCTCACTGCAACCTACACCTCCCAGGTTCAAGCAATTCTCGTGCCTCAGCCTCCTGAGTAGCTGGGATTACAGGCACATGCCACCATGCCTGGCTGATTGTTTTGTATTTTAGTAGGAACGGGCTTTCACCATGTTGCCCAGGCTGGTCTCAAACTCCTGAGCTCAGGCAATCCACCCATCTCAGCCTCCCAAAGTGCTAAGATTACTGGCATGAATCACCGTGCCCGGGGTCCATGCTAATTTAGAATATGATCTAAAACCCATTTGCCATCCTCCCAGTCTGGGGAGGATCAGACACTGGTGGGATTTCCAGGGTTGGGTCCCCACAGCTCACCCTGCAGGCCCATGACACTGCTGATCACCACGATGTGGCCCTGCCGCCTCCTCTTCATGCCTGGAAGCACAGCTTTGACGAGACGGACAGCTCCGAAAAAGTTGGTGTCAAAGACATTCTGCATGGCAGCAAGGCTGAGCCCCTCCAGGGGCCCCACCAGGCCCATTCCAGCATTATTCACTAAGAGAAGAGGTACTAAGGGTTACCTTAAAGTCCCTCACTCTTCTAGCATTACTTCTAGACACTCCCTGAAGCACCTCACCCCGTACTCCAAGTCCAAGGCCAGTCCAGGGTATCTTGGGTGGACAAATATGAAACCTTGGTGACCTTTAAACACAGTTTAGCATTTGTCATAGGGGATCCTCAGCCCTGAGTGGGAGGAAGGGCTGCTGGGAATAGTGCCCCCCTTAATCCATGAGCAATTCAATTCTGACCCCAAATTACATCAAGACAGCGACACCCACCTTCCTGCAAAGGTTAGGGACCTTATGACTTATTTCTGTATCATGCTGTCTTCCCCAAGTGACTCATCCAAGTAATTTTCCCAACCACATATGGCTTTCTCCATATATGAGAATTTCTATTCCATAAAATCTGCCCCACCTCCAGGCCTCAGATTGTTACTAGTGTCTCTAATATTTTTGTTTTTTAAAAAAATTGATTTTTGAGCTGGGCATGGTGGCTCATGCCTGTAATCTCAGCACTTCGGGAGGCCAAGGTGAGTGGATCACCTGAGGTCAGGCTTCGAGACCAGCCTGACGAACATGGAGAAACCCCGTCTCTACTAAAAATACAAAATTAGCCAAGTGTGGTGGCGCCTGCCTGTGATCCCAGCTACTTGGGAGGCTGAGGCAGGAGAATCACTTGAACCCAGGAGGTGGAGGTTGCAGTGAGCCGAGATTGCACCATTGCACTCTAGCCTAGGCAACAAGAGTGAAATTCCATCTCAAAAAAAATTGATTTTTGGCCAGGTGTGGTGGTGCATGCCTGTAATTCCAGCACTCTGGGAGGTCGAGGTGGGCGGATCACTTGAGGTCAGGAGTTTGAGACCAGCCTGACCAACATGGTGAAACCTCGTCTCTAAGAAAAATACAAAAATTAGCTGGGCATGGTGGCAGGCACCTGTAATCCCAGCTACTCAGGAGGCGAGGCAGGAGAATTGCTTGAACCTGGGAGGTGGAGGTTGCAGTGAGCCGAGATCACGCCACTGCACTCCAGCCTGGGTGCAGAGCAAGACTCCGTCTCAAAAAAAAAAAATTATTTTTGAGACAAGGTCTTGCTCTGTCTCCCCAGACTGGCTCTATCATAACTCACTGCAGCCTGAAACTCCTGGGCTCAAGGGATCCTCCCACCTTGGCCTCCCGAGTAGCTGGGATTAGGCATGCACCACTATGACTGGCTAATTTTTAATTTTTTTGTAGAGTCAGAGTCTCACTATTTTGCTGAGGCTGGTCTTGAGCTCCTGGGCTCAAGCAATCCTCCTGTCTCGGCCTCCCAAAGTGCTAGGATTACAGGTATGAGCCACTGCACCCAGCCCTTAATAAATCAATTGGTAGGACCAACTGGTCTACCCCTCTTGGCCAACTGGTCTACCCCTTCTGCCCAGGTTCAGAGATTGCTGAAGAAGCCAGAGAGCTGGTGCTCAGACCTTGCCATATTGAGGGTCTATACTCAGACCAGGATGGGGCTTAGTGAATCAGGGGCTGTGAAGTCTCACCCAGCACGTCCACTTCTCCCTGGATACAGCTGAGACACTGGGCCACCGACTCATCACTGCACACGTCCAGCTGGGCCACGGTGAGGGTCTGCCCCAGAGCCTCCCCAGCAGCTGCCTCCAGTGTCTCCTTCTTCCCCAGGTCCCTCATGGTGGCCACCACTGGGGGGCAAAGAGTAAAGCAGGGACAGGCACTGAGCTCCTTTCCCCTTGGTGTGGGCGCCACGTGTCTGTGATCTTGCGTTACAAGTCACAGAGAGATGGAAACTCACAAGTTCACACACCTACATTTATCACTCAGCCAACAAGTGCACACTTGTGTACACGCATCTCCACATACCTATATCCATCCTTCCAACCATGAGTTCAACAGACGTTTATTGAGCATCTACTATACACTATGCCCTATTCTAGGTGCTGAGGCTATGGCATGAAATAAGATAAAGTCACCAGGTGTGGTGGCTCAAGCCTGTAATCCCAGCACGTTGGGAAGCTGAGGTGGGAGGATTGCTTGACCCCAGGAGTTTGAGACCAGCCTGGGAAGTATAGCGAGATCCCATCTCTACAAAAAAATTATATTTTACAAATTTGCCAGGTGTGGTGGGTGGCCCCCACCTGTAGTCCTGGCTACTTCGGAGGCTGCGGTGGGAGGATTGCTTGAGCCCAGGAGGTTGAGGCTGCAGTGAGCCAAGATGGAGCCACTGCACTACCGTCTGGGTGACAGAGTGAGACCCTGTCTCAAAAAATAAAAAATAAGGCCGGGCGGCCCGGCTCGGTGGCTCACGCCTGTAATCCCAGCACTTTAGGAGGCCAAGGCGGGCAGATCACGAGGTCAGGAGATCGAGACCATCCTGGCTAACATGGTGAAACCCCGTCTCTACTAAAAATACAAAAAAAAAAAAAAATTAGCCTGGCGTGGTGGCAGGCGCCTGTAGTCCCAGCTACTCGGGAGGCTGAGGCAGGAGAATGGCGTGAACCCGGGAGGCGGAGCTTGCAGTGAGCCAAGATAGCGCCACTGCACTCCAGCCTGGCAACAGAGCGAGACTGTCTCAAAATAAATAAATAAATAAATAAATAAATAAATAAATAAATAAGATAAAGTTTCTGCCTTCATGGAATTTATAGCCTAGTAGGTAAGACAATAAAATATATAAGCATAAAACAGATTGCCATGAAAAAAATGCATACACAACTATAGCCAACATATGTGCATATATGAACACTGAAGTGAATAGCCATATATATATATATATATATATATATATATATATATATTTTTTTTTTTTTTTTGAGACGAAGTTTCACTCTTGTTTGTTGCCCAGTCTGGAGTACAGGGGTGCAATCTCAGCTCACTGCAACCTCCACCTCCTGGGTTCAAGCAATTCCCCTGCCTCAGCCTCCCGAGTAGCTGGGATTACAGGGGTACAGGTGCCTGCCACCACACCTGGCTAATCTTTTGTATTTTTAGTAGAGACGGGGTTTCACCATATTGGTCAGGCTGGTCTCGAACCTCAGGTGATCTGCCCACCTCATCCTCCCAAAGTGCTGGGATTACAGGCGTGAGGAGCCAGAGAGCCACAGCACCTGGCCAAGCTTATGCTCTTTTTTTTTTTTTTTTGAGACGGAGTCTCGCTCTTGGTGCCCAGGCTGGAATACAGTGGTGAAATCTCAGCTCACTGCAACCTCTGTCTCCCAGTTCAAGCAATTCTCCTGCCTTAGCCTCTCAAGTAGCTGGGATTATAGGCACTGCCACCATGCCTGGCTAATTTTTGTATATTTATTTATTTATTTATTGAGACAGAGTCGTGCTCTGTCGCCTAGGCTGGAGGGCAGTGGCATGATCTCGACTCACTGGAAGCTCCACCCCACAGGTTCACGCCATTCTTCTGCCTCAGCCTCCCGAATAGCTGGGACTACAGGCATCCACCACCACGCCTGGCTAATTTTTTGTATTTTTAGTAGAGATGGGGTTTCACCATGTCGGCCAGGCTGGTCTCAAACTCCTGATCTCAGGTGTTCTGTCCACCTAGGCCTCCCAAAGTGCTGAGATTACAGGCATGAGCCACTGTGTCCAGCCTCAAGCTTATGTTCTTAAGCAGGACCTCAGCATATGTACTATGTCTGCACACGCACCAGCATACGTGTTTGATATCCCCCAGTGTGTGCACCCATAATCACCCATGAACACTCCTGGGGGCATTTGCCTCTTGTCTTCGGGCCAGTGTGATTTGTGGGTAGCAGGCACGTGAATGGGGTCACTTGCATCTACATGTGATATAGTGGGAAACATGGGTGCAAGGGATGGGCTGCCTGAGTTCAAATCCCAGCTCTGCTACTTTGCAGCTGGGAGACCTTGAGCAAAGACCTTTCACAGTCTGCACCTTAGTTTCCTCATTTCTAAAATAGGGCAGGCCAGGCACGGTGGCTCATGCCTGTAATCCCAGCACTTTGGGAGGCCCAGGCAGGCAGATCACCTGAGACCAGGAGTTCGAGACCGGTCTGGCCAACATGGTGAAACCTTGTCTATTAAAAATACAAAAACTTAGCCGGGTGTGGTGGTGCATGCCTTAATCCCAGAAACTCGGGAGGCCAAGGCATGAAAATCACTTGAACGTGGGAGGTGGAGGCTGCAGTGAGCCAAGATGCACCACTGCACTCAGCCTGGGTGACAGAGCAAGACTCTGACTCAAAATAAATAAATAATAAAATAATAATAAAATGGGGTGAATGATTGTGCCTGCCTCACGGGTGTGATGTGAGGATTAAATGACTTCCTGGATTCAGGGCACTTAGAATGCAGCCTGGTGCATTGTAAAAGCTCCATAAACATTAGCCTCCAGCAGTTTCATACACCCATCTGCCCGCCCATAGGGACACACGTTATTCCCTGCACACTGGCATTCAGGCTGTCATGCTCAAAGCTGTGTGTGTCTCTAAAACAGAGGGCAGAGGGCTGGGAGAAGCAGCCCTGCCAACTGGGGCAATGCCCTCACCCCCAGTCGCCTCTTTGTAAGTAACAACCCTTTGCCCACTTTGACTCCAGCATGCTCCCTCTGGGTCAGGGGTTCTCCTGGTTGGCTAGGATGCAGGTCCCAGGGATTTATTCTAGAGCTGCAGAAGGGCAAGTTCTTAGAACTAGAAGGCCAAGGTCAGGAGCACTTAAGAAGCTTATCTCAGTAAAAGCAGTAATCTGGGGAGACGTGGAAGAGTGAGCATCAGGGTAGTGATTATTCCAATCTAGGAAATGCCCTAGTGAAACCCTTCTAAAAATAACACCCACCCACCCCCTGCCACTCTCAGCATGCTTTATTTTGTGTCTCAGCACTTATTCCCACCAGATATAGCAACAATTTCTTTTTATCTGTTTATCGCCCATTCTCCCTCTCCTCCCCATGTGACACCCGTCCCGAGGGCTGAGATTTTTGTCTATTTCATCCCCAGTTGTGTTGCCAGCATTCAGAGCACCCAGAAGGTGCTCAAGAAATATTTCTAGGATGAGGGGATGATTCCTGGAGGAAATCCTGGGTCTCCCCAAGCCCACAAGTGCAGCTGGGAGGGATGGGTAGGGGAGACAGTGCTGGGGAAGCCGTTTCCACCCGGCTGCTTCCTAGCGCCACCCTGCACTTCTTACCCTGGTAGCGCTTCTTGGGGTCATGGGCCAGTTGCACTGCAAGTTCCAGACCAATTCCTGATGAGCAGCCGGAGATCAACACAGTCCGGGGTGCAGCGGCCATGTTGATCCCCTCCCTGGACTCGTGACCTCCGCCGGGCAGCACCTGACTCTGACCATCCTGGGCTCATCTGCTCCCTCCTAACCCCCTCCCACAGATCCCCTGCAGGGCAAAGCCTCTGCCCTCCCCCGGAGACCCTCAATTCTGGACTGACCCTGAACAGACAGTAAGAGAGAATCTCTTAAATCCTCTCTGCACCTCATTTTCTTCATCTGCCAAACATTTCTTCTCCGCACCTACTATAGGCATCACTGGTTTTTGTTTGTTTGTTTTTAAGAGACAGCATCTTGCTCTGTCACTCAGGCTGGAGTGCAGTGGCACCATCATAGCTCACCACAGCCTCAAGCGATCCTCCTATCTCAGCCTCCAGAGTAGCTGGGGCTACCGGCGCACACTACCATGCCCAGCTAATTTTTAAATTTCTTTTTCTTTTAGACATGGGATCTTGCTATGTTGCCCAGATTGGTCTCGAACTCTTGGCCTCAAGTGATCCTCCTGCCTTGGCCATTTGTAACTGTTTTCTTAATTTATAATTTTTCTTATGACTGTAAATTATTATTATTATTTTGAGACAGAGTCTTGCTCTTGTCACCCAGGCTGGAGTGCAGTGGTGCAATTTCGGCTCACTACAACCTCAGCTTTCCAGGGTAAAATGATTCTCCTGCCTCAGCTTCCTGAGTAGCTGGGATTACAGGCGTGTGCCACCACACCCAGCTAATTTTTGTATTTTTAGTAGAGATGAGGTTTCGCCATGTTGGCCAGGCTGGTCTTGAACTCCTGACCTCAAGTGGTCCAGCCGCCTCAGCCTCCCAAAGTGCTGGGATTACAAGCATGAGCCACTGAGCCTGGCCGAGTATAAATTATTTAGGGCTGGGGAGAGTTTCTGTGAAAGTTGGGGGGAATTAGTGTCTGTATTCTGGGTGAAGAATCTCTGATTGAAGGGAGAGAGTGAGAGAAGGAGGCAGAGAATGTGGATCCAGAAGTGTTTCATAGAGGGAAGGGGTGTAGAACTGTCAGAAGATGTAGTTAGACTATAGGAAGAACTTCCAGCAAGGCAGGGCAGGGCAGGAATTTTGTGAGAGTCTTTTAGTTAGAGAAGTCTCAGCCTCAGATGTCCCTGGGGTGGGAGGAGGCACAGCTTACAGAGATACCCTCTCCTCCTCCCACCCTGGGGGGGCCCCCATCTCCCCCTCAGGCTTGATGGGGCCCCAACCCCTCCTCTTCAGGGACACAGAGACTCTTTGTCTGGGGAGTCAGAGGCTGGGAGGGAGGCACTGCTTGCGTCTCCCTCTTCCCCTGGGGCGGAGGTGGGGGAAGCAGGGTTCGGGGAGCAGTTCAGGGCTCAGAATACGCCTCTTGGTTCCTCCCCTCTCTGGGGAAGCACCCTCACATCCTGCGTGTCTGCGCTTGTCCAATTGCATAAAAGCTCTATTTGACCTCATGGGGGCCTCTTCATGCTGGAGGTGGGGGTCCCAGCACGGTGAGGGGGGCCTCTGCCTCATCCCAAGAATGGCAAGAATCCACTCCTTCCTCCCCGGTGGCTGTGCATTGCTTTGCGACAGGGACAGATTCCCACCACCTCCCCCCAACCCGCCGGCCTTTTTTTTTGAGACAGACAGAGTCTTGCTCTGTTGTCCAGGCTGGATCGCGGTGGCACAACCTCAGCTCACTGCAACCTCCACCTCCCGTGTTCAAGTGATCCTCCCACCTCAGCCTCCCAAGTAGCTGGGACTACAGGCGCCAGTCACAATGCCTGGCTAATTTTTGTATTTTTAGTAGAGATGGGCTTTCGCCATGTCGGCCAGCTGATCTCTAACTCCTGGACTCAAGCGATCTGCCCGCCCCAGCCTCTCACAATGCTGGGATTACAGGCATGAGCCACCGCACCCAGCTCAGACTCCCCCATTTGGTGGGGATTTGGGATTGAGGCCGGGGCATCCACTGGAGACCTGAGTTGGGGCGGGGGGAGATGAGGGTTAGGGATGGAGATGAGACCCTTTATTTGAGGAATCAAGAATTTGGGGAAAGTGAAAACTGTGTTTTGGGATCTGTGGTGAGAATTTGGGACCAGGACACGTGACTCAGGGATTTGAGTGGAGAGATGACGGTTTGGAGTAAGGCTGGGGACCCCATTTTGGGATCTGGGGTGAAGTCTGAGGTGGGATGAGGACCCGTTAGGGACTTGAAGGAAAGGCTTTGGGGCTGAGACTGGTACCTCCTATTGTGCAGCTGAGGGACTGAGGATAAAGCAGGTAGGTGAGTGAGAGTTCGGGGTGAGGTTGGGACCCCAGTTGGGGGCCTGAGTGAGGCAGAAAGGACTTGGTGCCAGGGGCGGTGGCTCATGCCTGTAACTCCAGCGCTTTGGGAAGGCAAGGCCGGAGGATCGCTTGAGACCAGAAGTTCAAGACCAGCCTGGGCAGCATAGCAAGACCCCGGTCTCTACAAAATATATATATTTTAAAATTAGCTGGGTGTGGCAGTGTGTGCCTGTGGTACCTGCTTCTCAGGAGGCTGAGGCAGGTGGATGGCTTGAAGGCAGGAGTTGGAGGCTGCAGTGAGCTATGATTGCACCACTGCACTCCAGCTTGGGTGACAGATCAAGACCCTGTCTCCAAAATAAAATGTAAAAATAATAGAAAATAAAAAAGATTTGGTATAAAGCTGCACCTCCTCCTAATTCTAGGGCCTGGATGGAGGCTGAAGTCTTGAATGAGGTTAAGGTCTCCTTTGAGGGGATCTGCTAGGCGGAAAAGGTTTGGGGTAAGACTGGAACCCTCGAACTCTAGGGCTGGGTGGGAGTGACCCTTCTCCTCCACTGTGGGGTGGGGCAGGAACAACCCAGCTCCTGGCGCTGGGCTCCACCCCAGCCAGCCAATCAGCACTCAGCACAAAGTTTCCCAACTTCCCAGTCCAGCTGTCAGCGCTCCCCCTCCAAAGAGCCCCGCCTGGCCAGGCGCTGGAGCGCAGGGCGAGGCCAGGGCGGGGTCTCGGGCAGTTTCCCGCGGACCCTGAGAGGAGCGGCCGCCGCGAGTGACTGCACCGAGCCCGAGAAGTCGCCGCGCCCCGCAGCCGCCCCGACTGGTTCCCCGCCTTGCCCGTGGGCCCCGCCGGGATGGGGAACCGCCGGGGCCTGGGCCAGCCGCGGGCCGGTCTCTGCCTGCTCCTGGCCGCGCTGCAGCTTCTGCCGGGGACGCAGGCCGGTGAGCCGGGAGGGAAGAGATGGGACCCAGGGTCCACGACTCAGAGAGGCCCTAAAAGAGCGAGGGGTGGAGGGGGGTGGAGGGGCGTGGAGGGGAAGGGCGTGGGCGCCGCGTGCGGCCCCTGTGTGATGTGGGCGCATGAGTATCTGACTCTGGGTGATTTGTGGGTGTGACAGCTCGGGGTGGGGGTGGGGATGTGTGAGTGCGTTTTCTGGCGAGCGCGTGGGAATGCATGCAGTGTGCAGGTGTGTGCATGTGTGTATGTGTGTGTAGCATGTGTGTGCATTTGGAGTGAAGTTGCGTATGTGCTTGCGTGTGGAGGTTGATGGTGATAGTGTGACTGTGAGTGACAGGGCAGTGCTGGGAGGGTGTGTATTGCGACAGGTGAGTATGCACTTGTGCGCTTGTCTATGTGCTGATTTTCGAGGGTAACCGTGTGAGTGGTTATGCGTGTGATTGTGTGTCTGAGTGCCCCTATGAGGGGTGTAGTTATGATTTTTGGGTGCAAATAATTGCCCATGAGGATGAAGATGGGTGGGGACAAGTATTGGGGGGTGCTCTTCGGGAACCCACAGTTTCCTTTGCGTCTCTTTAAATGGCTTCACCTCATTCTCCCTTTTCCTCCTCTGCCCCAAATTGGCGAGCGCCCATCTCCTCCCCTCCCTCCCTGTTGCCCCCTCCCCCACCCAGCGGTCCCCAGAGCCGCGATCAGCACCATGGACAGGGCCTCGGGGAGGGCCGCGGTGAGGGGCGAGGCGGGGCGGGGCGCAGGGCGGGGCAGGAGTAGAAGTTGCTCCCCCTCTCCCCACCCCAGCTGCTGGAGCCTTGGGTGTTTTTCCCGAGGAATTTCTCAGGAGCCCCCAAGGGGTCCCGGGGGCCGCCGGATGGGTGAGTCAGCGCTGACGCACGCCCAGCTGCGCGCATCTGGCTGGGCGCCCTGTCCCGCCCCGCAGGGTTCAGAGTGGGGGGCGCTTCGGGAGTCAGGGGATGGCGTAGCTTCTCAAGTGTTGGAGATGGGGCTTCGCTGATCTGAGAGACCCTAGACTAGGTCCTCCTGGAAATCCCTTTCTAAGGTGAGCTCAGTCTCCCAACACACACACACACACACACAGACACACACACACACACACACACACACACCACAGCACACTTCTTACTTTGGAGTCCAGGAAGGTGCCTGTCCATATGGTTAATCCCTGATTGGACTATGCCGCATTCCCACGCTCACACATCCACATGGTGGTGGAATCTTAGGCATCCACTCTGAATATAAGTCCCCTGGGACTCCAGGAATGTGAAACACCGTGTCCAGGCAACCCCCTTCAGCCACCCGCCAAATGGTCGCAGCTTTTATGACCCTCCCACGTGCTCAAATTCTCACACATGCTGCCCCTGACATCCGAACAAACACTGTCAACATTCACAACCCATCACCCACTCACCCACTGGGTCACACTCTCACACAGAACGGCACTCCCCCATCGGAAGTCCGAGGTGTTAAAGTCACAGACACACCTGCAAGCTCGCTGCAAGCGTTACATGGCCACACGTCAAGCAAGTGTATCTAATCCTTCCATTAGAAGCCAAATATTTGCACACATTGACACCTGGAGAAACGACATATGCCCAGCTATTCTCTGCCTGTCTCACTCAGACTCACTCACGCTTGTACAATCTCATGCACATACACGTATTTGCACACACATCCCACACCTGGGGGGTTCCCAGCCATGCCCTGACTCAGTCCCCGCCTCTGTCCCTCCACATCCCAGACCCCACCCAACATCCCCGTGGGGGCCCTGACCAGCACAGGGGAGAGTGGCAGGGGGTAGGCTGGGCCCCTGACAGACCCCCCCCACCCCTTGTCCCCTGTAGGCAGGACTCAATGCAGCTTGTGTGCCTTTTTGTCATAATGCCAGCTGTGAAAAGAAAGGGCAGTCAGTTTCTGAAAGGTCATTCCAGAGGGGACACAAGTTTCAAGCAGGAGAGCTTTGAGTTGGATGCCGGGAAGGACTTTCTTAATGTAAATGAGTGGTAGTTGAGGGAAGACCCTCTTTCCTCTGCAGAGAGGTTAGGGTGCGGGTCAGGGGAGAGCCTCCAGGCTGGGTGAGGTCCTCGGTCTCAATCCTGCCCTGGGCCCCAGGCTGAGATGGGGCAGCTGGGATGATTGTTCCGTAGGGAAGTGACTCTTGTGGTCAGCAGAGCCTGGGAGCCCAGATCTCAGCCCCAGGGGACTGCAACCCAGATTTCTCTTAATGACAGCCCAGCCACAAAACAGGCAATTAGAGATGGGGGCTGGGGTGATGGGTGGGGGAAGGCGGGTGGAGAGCGAGAGAGATTGAGAAGAGAGAGAGAGAATGAGAGAAAGAGAGAGAGAGAGAGAAAGAGACTTGGACACAGATGGAGGCCTGGAAAGACCCGGCACAGAAAGTGGGACAGAGAGAGGGCGGGCAGGGATGGGGAGAGAAGGAGATTGGAGGCAAGAGGAAACAGAGGCTGAAACAGGCCTCCGAGGAGTCTGGAAAATGAGGGTTCTGACCTAGGAAGAGTGGGAATGGGGGTCCTTCATCCAAGCCCCTGCCTCCCCAACGTCTTACCCCCCCCCGCCCCAGCTCCCCGTGGTGAGATCAGCAGAGCCACCCCCAGGGGTGAGGTCATGGCAGATTCTGGAGAATCCAGCTCCCGCCAAGAGGCTGGGGCAGGGGGTCAGTGGGACAGTTTGCTGAGGGTGGGGGGATGGGGGAATCAGACAGGGGCTCGGGGCCCAGGGGAAGCCCCCACCCGCCCCTGCCCAAGCCATGTGGTTCCACTTAGCACTGGCTGGGCTGCCTGCTGGGGTGGGGCTGGTAGCATGGCCTAGATTAGGAACTGTTGGGCCAGACAAGTCCTTTCCTTAGCTGGGATGAAAGAGGGAGAGGGTCAGACAGGGGAGGTCTGGAGGTTATCGGAGACAGCTGGTCAGAAGGAGGAAGTCAGAGAGATGAAATGAGGAGGTCATGGGTCAGATGGAGGAGATCAGGATAGGCAGTGGGAGAAGGTCAGGGGGTAGTCAGAGGGAGGAGGTCAGAGGGAGTTGATCAGAAGGGAATGTCAGAGGGAGGAGGTCAGAGGGGAATGTCAGAGGGAGGAGGTCAGAGGGGAAAGTCAGAGGAGAGATCAGAGGGGAGGCTCAGAGGGAGGAGGTCATAGGGGAGAGTCAGAGGGAGGAGGTTAGAGGGGAAAGTCAGAAGGAAGAGGTCAAAGGGGAAAGTCAGAGGGAGGAGGTCAGAGGGGAAAGTCAGGAGAGGAGATCAGAGGAGACATTCAGAGGGAGGAGGTCAGAGGGGAAAGTCCGAGAGAGGAAGGTCATAGAGGAGGGTCAGAGGGAAGAGGTTAGAGGTGAAAGTCAGAGGGAAGAGGTCAAAGGGGAAATTCAGAAGGAGGAGTTTGGGATCAGACAGAAAAAGGAGATCAGAGGGAATAGGCTGGGGTCAGGCAGAAGAAGATCAGAAGGTCAGAGGGGGTAACCAGAAAAAGAAGTTAGTGGGCATGGTCAGAGGCAGATGGTCAGAGGGAGGAGGTCCAAAATGGCTGTAGTCAAAAGGAAGAGGTTGTGGGTGATGGTGGTCAAAGGAGGAGGTTAGAGAGAGGGAGGAGGTGGGGGAAGAAAACACATTGGAAGCCCCTCCTCTACACGTGGGTTTCCCCTGGCAAGGGGGCTCCAGGCCTGGGATATAGCCCTAGGGAGCCTGCGCGGGGGAGCGGGGAGAGGGGGACCGTTCCACTCTGGGGCTTAGGCCAGGAAGCTTTGATTCATCCCAGAACTAGGTCAACTTTTTTTCTCACCAAAAACCAAGGGGAAAAAAAAAAAAAAAACAGAGTCAACAGGCTGCTGAGGTCGGAACATCTGTGGGGTGGTGAGGAGGCAGGGGGTGCTGGGGGCCCAGGCCGGCTCCTTCTTCCTGAGCCACAAACACATGGTGTGAGGGAGGGAGAGGCTGAGCCCCCTAAAAAAACCCTGAGCCTCTATCCTGGAGTCCTGGGCTTATTCTAGCTGTTCCCCACCTCTGCCTGACACCCCCGGCTTCTCTCTGCTGCAGATCCTGTGGATGTCCTGAAGGCCCTGGGTGTGCGGGGAGGCCAGGCTGGGGTCCCCGAGGGGCCTGGCTTCTGTCCCCAGAGGACTCCAGAGGGTGACCGGGCATTCAGAATTGGCCAGGCCAGCACGCTCGGCATCCCCACGTGGGAACTCTTTCCAGGTGAGTTGGAGTAGGAGGCCTGGGTACCTCCCCGGAGGGAGGCACTGCTGGGCCCTCTGAGCTGCCTTGTTCCCTCTGCCCACCCAGAAGGCCACTTTCCTGAGAACTTCTCCTTGCTGATCACCTTGCGGGGACAGCCAGCCAATCAGTCTGTCCTGCTGTCCATTTATGATGAAAGGGGTGCCCGGCAGTTGGGCCTGGCACTGGGGCCAGCGCTGGGTCTCCTAGGTGACCCCTTCCGCCCCCTCCCCCAGCAGGTCAACCTCACAGATGGCAGGTGAGCATGGGGAGAGTGGGTGGGGGTCCGTGGATAAGGGGTGGGGTGAGAAGCACCCGCACTGAGGCCGTCCCCTTGCAGGTGGCACCGTGTGGCAGTCAGCATAGATGGTGAGATGGTGACCCTGGTAACTGACTGTGAAGCTCAGCCCCCTGTTTTGGGCCATGGCCCCCGCTTCATCAGCATAGCTGGACTCACTGTGCTGGGGACCCAGGACCTTGGGGAAAAGACTTTCGAGGTAGGAGTTCAGTGATGGGGGAAACTGAGGCAGAGGGTGGGATGTTTTGTCTACAGCCTGAATCTGGAGAGGATATTAAAGAAGGAAGATGTCAAGCTTCAATCTATCCCCAGGAAGCTAAGGGAAGTGAGTTCATGCTTTCGTGCACCGTTGCAGCGTGTGATTGTGAGATTGCAGAGCCACAAGACAATAATTTTTTTTTTTTTTTTTGAGATGGAGCCTTGCTCTGTCACCCAGGCTGGAGTGCAGTGGCTCGATCTCAGCTCACTGCAACCAACTCCACCTCATGGGTTCAAGCGATTCTCAGCCTCCCAAGTAGCTGAGATTACAGGTGTGTGCCACCACGCCCAGCTAATTTTTGAATTTTTAGTAGAGACAAGGTTTTGACACGTTGGCCAAGCTGGTCCTGAACTCCTGGCCTCAAGTGATCCACCCGCCTTGGCCTCCCAAAGTGCTGGGATTACAGGTATGAGCCACCACACCCGGCCAAGACCATAAATTGTGATGATGCCTACTTGGCTTGCTGTGGGAAGATCCAGTTGTGCCAGTGCATGCTTGTGTGTGCCGTTGCAGTGCATGACTGTGAGATTGCAGAGCCACAAGACCATAAATTGTGACAGCACCTACTTGGCTTGTTGTGGAAAGATCTGGTGGTGTCATGTGTCTGAGACTGTGACCTGAGATGGTGCTGGTTGCTGTGATAGTGTGTGATTGTGTGGGGGCGGTTATGACTTTGGGAGCCAGCAGGCAGCTGTGTTGTGTGGTTGTGTGATATGTGTTCTGGGTGTGGAGACCTTTGTTAGCTGTGTGTGACCATGATGTGTGTCACCTCTGGGAGGCCAGGGACCTGATCTATGTTCCTCCTTATCCCCAGTACCAGATCTTCCCACAACAAGCCAAGTAGGCATCGTCACAATTTATGGTCTTGGCCGGGCGCGGTGGCTCATACCTGTAATCCCAGCACTTTGGGAGGCCAAGGCGGGTGGATCACTTGAGGCCAGGAGTTCGGGACCAGCCTGGCCAACATGGCAAAACCTTGTCTTTACTAAAAATTCAAAAATTAACTGGGCGTGGTGGCACACGCCTGTAATCTCAGCTACTTGGGAGGCTGAGAATCACCTGAACCGGTGAAGGAACTGATGCACCTCTAGTGGGGCAGATGTGTGGGATGTGGCTTGTGGTTGGGATCAGGTGTGCCCCTGATAGGATCTTTCCTTCTCTTAGTTACAGGGGGTAGAGAGATCACTAGGGCTGTGATGGGGTCATCTCTTCCTTATACTTAGCATGCTCTGGGTGGGGGAGCATTGCACCCTGGTGCCAGGAGGTGGGCAGGACTGCTGGGGGTTAGGGGGTCAGAGTAAGCCTATGGCTGTATGGCTGCCCTCCTTGACTCCTACACCCCCAACCCCCAGGGAGACATTCAGGAGCTGCTGATAAGCCCAGATCCTCAGGCTGCCTTCCAGGCTTGTGAGCGGTACCTCCCCGACTGTGACAACCTGGCACCGGCAGCCACAGTGGTGAGTGAGGGACTCCATGACTCCTAATCTCAGGACACAGGCTGGGCCCTTCCTGGCTCCAGATCCCTAGAAAGAGTGAATTCTCATCCCCCAGACATGGGGTTAAGTGACCCGTGACCTCCAACACATCCCAGGCATGAATGACTTTGACCTCAAGTCATATTCCTGAGCCACCCTTGACCCCAGATTACATGAATAACGTTGACTCCAGGTCACAGGGCTGAGTGAGGACCCATGGGCCATGAGCCAGCCTCACCCCAGGTGACCTGAATGATGGGGTCTCTGCTAGTGGGATGCTCTAGACCTGACTGGAACCCTTCTCCCAGGCTCCCCAGGGTGAACCAGAAACCCCTCGTCCTCGGCGGAAGGGGAAGGGAAAAGGGAGGAAGAAAGGGCGAGGTCGCAAGGGGAAGGGCAGGAAAAAGAACAAGGAAATTTTGACCTCAAGTCCACCTCCTGACTCCCCAGAGAACCAGGTAAGGGCCCTGAGACCTCTCACTTCCGGGTTTGACCACCCGACTTCCGGTCTTGACTGTCTGACTTCTGGTCTTGGTGCTTGACTTCTAGTCTCCCATCTCTACTAATCTCTGGTCCCTCATCTATGATCTTTTTCTCTGGTCTCAGATCCATGAGCTCTGACTTCTCTCAGCTGACTGATGACTGTCAGGGTGACTGATAACAGGGTGGGGGTGGGTCCCATCTTATGACCTCTCCCATCTCTGACCCCCTCAATCTCCAATCCTGGGGCACTAGAGGGAGGGGACAGACCCAGATAAGTTCCTGATTTTAAGGGAGTTCTTGATGAGGACTACTGTTTAAGGGGGGATCATTGGCTGGGTTGAATGACGTGTTCATTAGTTAGTGTGTCATTGTTTGGGGTTCCCTGCTTGGGGTCACTGGGGACAGTTATTCATTGGGAGAGTCATTAATTGGGGGCATTATTTGGCTTCCCTGATAGGGATTGCTGGATAGTGGGGAATCATTGAGGGAGATATTAATTGAGGTCAGTGTTTGGGGTGCACCTAGCTGGGGATCACAGTGGAAGGTCATGGATAGAAACCATTATTGGTGTTACTGATGTCCCTAGTTTAGGGTCAATGACTGGGGGGTTGTTGGTGGGTGGTCACTGACTGGAAGTCATAGTGGGGTCACTCATTGGGGCCACAAGTTGGAAGAGTGATTTTCAGGGGGTCGCAGATGGGGTAATTGGTTTGGGAGTCCCTGAGGGAATTATTAGTTAGGAAGTCATTGATGGGTGGAATTACTATTTGGGGGTCATTGGTTAGGACGCTTTTGTTGCGCTCATTTATGGGTATTCACTGTTGGAGCATCACTGGTTAGAGGAATAATTGATTAGGGGTCACTGATGGGGGTTATTAGTTGGAGAGTCACTAATTAGTGCTAATAGTCAAGAGATGTCACTGGTTGAGGTCACTGGTTAGGAAAATCACTGAATGGAGCAGTAACGGGTTGAGGCCATTGATGGGAGTGGGAGGGGTTGTTTGTGGGTCTCTGGTTCTAGAATCACTGGGGTCTGTTGATGTAGGTCATTCTTGGTGGGTCACTGGGTTGGGGGGTCCTTGGTGGGGGTCATTGCTTGGGGTCTTTGGCTGGTGGGGGAGTCACTGGTTGCACTACATCTCAGTTCCAGATCTTCTTGGCCAAGAATACAAACACCAGGAGTAGTGGGCCCCTCTTCAGCCCCTTCCTCAGCCTTGTCCCCTCACCTGGGACCCCACCACCCTCTTCCCACACCCCCCCCAACCCCCGCCTTGACCCAGTTCCTCTGCAGCTGTCCAGGCCAGAAGGAGCCGCCACTCCCTCTCTGACTGTGGCCTGCTGGCCGCTGAACTCTGCCTTGGGAGAGGACATGTGGGCTAGGCTTCCGGGAGCCTGGCCCTGAATGTTGGGCCTTGACCTTGACCACTGGGCTTCAGGGCCAGCCTGACTCAGCACCTCCTCCATCCACGGTGGCTCCCTCTGCTGGCAGCCCTGGTCCAGCTGGCACACTTTTGTCTCCATTGGCCTCTGGTGCTCTTTGGGGAGCCTCCTCTGTCCCTGTCCCCGGACTGGGAGCTCCTGGGGACAGTGGAAGGGTGCCTCCCTTTTGTCTTGATTGCCCTCACCCGAGACCCAAGGCTCCCTCCATCCCTGCTCCAGACCTCCACTGACATCCCCAAGACAGAGACTCCAGCTCCAAATCTGCCTCCGACCCCCACACCTTTGGTCGTCACCTCCACTGTGACTACTGGACTCAATGCCACGATCCTAGAGGTTGGATGGGGCTGGAAGAGGGGAGACCCCAAGGGTTACGGGGGTGGCAGAAAATAAGGAGGTCAGGGAAAACTTTGGTCTTTCCTAACGTTCTCAGGGGAGCTTGGACCCTGACAGTGGAACCGAGCTGGGGACCCTGGAGACCAAGGCAGCCAGGGAGGATGAAGAAGGAGATGATTCCACCATGGGCCCTGACTTCCGGGCAGCAGAATATCCATCTCGGACTCAGTTCCAGATCTTTCCTGTGAGTTTCTAGGTGGCTGGGGTTAGGTGCAAGAGAGTGGGATTCCTATTAAAATTTTTTTTTAATTTATTTATTTAGGCAGGGCGCAGTGGCTCCCGCCTGTAATCCCAACACTTTGGGAGACCGAGGTGGGCAGATCATTTGAGGTCAGGAGATTGAGACTAGCCTGACCAACGTGGTGAAATCCCATGTCTACTAAAAATACAAAAAATTAGCCGGGAGCGGTGGCGCGCGCCTGTGATCCCAGCCACTGGGAAGGCTGAGGCAGGAGAATTGCTTGAACCCGGGAGGCAGAGGCTGCAATGAGCCAAGATCGTGCCACTGCACTCCAGCCTGGGCAACAAAGTGAGACTCCATCTTGAAAAAAAAAAAAAAACCGAACAATTTAAAACAATTATTTAATTTAATTTTTTCTTTTTTTAAAAAAACTTTTATCTTAAGTTCAGGGGTACAAGTGCAGGCTTGTTACATAGGTAAGCTTGTGTCATGGGGTTTTGTTGTACAGATTATTTATTTCATTACTCAGGTATTAAGCCTAGTACCCATTAGCTATTTTTCCTGATCCTCTCCCTCCTCCCACCCTCCACCCTCCGATAGGTCCCAGTGTCTGTTGTTCCCCTCTATGTGTCCATGTGTTCTCATTTAGCTCCCACTTATAAGTGAGAACATGTGGTATATGGTCTTCTGTTCCTGTGTTATTTTATTTACTTACTTTCCTCACATCTTGAGGTCTTAGAAGGGATTTCTACCTGGAGCCACGAAAGGCCAGTCTCTCTTTTGACTTCTGCACCTGCTTGTGTCAGGCACTGTGCTAATAGTTGACTCTGTGACTAGAGAGAGGCTCTTGGCTTTTACTCCAAGCACCAGGAGATGCCTCTTGAGCACTTGTGAAGGAACATGATCTGACTTGGAGCTTTAAAAGCTCCCCCTGGGCCGGGGGCAGTGGCTCACGGCTGTAATCCCAATGCTTTGGGCGGCTGAGGCGGGAGGATCGCTTGAGGCCAGGAGTTTGAGGCCAGCCTGGGCAACAGTGAGACCCATCTCTTAAAAAAAAAAAAAAAAAAAAAAAAAAAAAAAAGAGCACTCTGGCTGCTGAATGGCACATGGACAGTAGGGGGAGCCAGAGGGGCAGCAGGGAAGCCCGCAATCTGCAGTCGGGACGTGACCTGGAGGAAGATGGGAGGGAGGGATGCAGAGAAGTGGACCAATTTGGGACATGCTCCATTTTGGTCTTGGAGAAAGATTCATACGCATTCGATGTAACCGAACCCAAGCTCGGTGGCTTGATGTTTGAAAGGAAAACAAGAGAGACGAGAATTGGTGGAAGGAAAAGCAGGTTTATTCCAAGAGACAGCAAACCAAGAAGATGGTGGACTGTTGTTCCGAAGCACCATCTTAAGTCAGTACAAATTTTAGGCTTTTTTTTTTTTATGTTAAGGGCAGGGAGAAGAGAGGAGGGTAGAGATCAAGAGGTAACTGAGGCCAGGTACGGTGGCTCACACCTATAATCTCAGCAATTTGGTAGGTTGAGGCGGGAAGATCACCTGAGCCCAAGAGTTTGGGACAAGCCTGGGTAACATAGCGAGACCCTATCTTTACAAAATATACAAAAAATTAATCGAACGTGGTGGTTCGTGCCTCTGGTCCCAGCTGAAGCAGGAGGATCACTTGAGCCCAGGAGGTGAAGGCTTCAGGGAGCCATGATCACACCACTGCACTGCAGCCCGGGTGGCAGAGCAAGACCTTTCTCTAGAGAAAAGAAAAGAGGCTTGGGCCGGGCGCGGTGGCTCACGCCTGTAATCCCAGCACTTTGGGAGGCCGAGGAGGGCTGATCACGAGGTCAGGAGATTGAGACCATCCTGGCTAACATGGTGAAACGCTGTCTGTACTAAAAAATACAAAAAATTAGCCGGGCGTGGTGGCGGGCACCTGTAGTCCCAGCTACTCGGGAGGCTGAGGCAGAATGGCGTGAACCCGAGAGGGGGAGCTTGCAGCGAGCCGAGACCATGCCACTGCACTCCAGCCTGGGTGCGAGAGGGAGACTCTGTCTCAAAAAAAAAAAAAAGAAAAAAAGAAAAGAAAAAAGGCCAGGTGCAGTGGCTCCCAGTTTGAGTTCAGCCTGGGCAACACAGCAAGACCCTGTCTCTACAAAAAAAAAAAAAAATTAGCTGGGCATGGTGGTGTGTGCACCTGTGGTCCCAGCTACTCAGGAGGCTGAGGAGGGAGGATCACCTGAGTCTGAGGAGATCGAGGTTGCAGTGAGCCATGATTGTACCCCTGCATTCTAGCCTGGGCAATAGAGTGACCCTGTGTCAAAAAAAAAAAAAAATGCCAAGCAAAGCAAGCAAGCAAGAGAAGGAAGGAAGGAAGGAAGGAAAAGAGAGAGAGAAAAAAGGAAAAGCCTGCCTGGGCAATAGAGTGACTCTGAAAAAAAAGAAAAAAGAAAGAAGAAAGAAAAAGAGAAAGAAAGAGATAGAAAGAAAGAAAAACAAAGAGAAAGAAGAAAGAAAGAAAGAAAGAAAAGGAAGGAAGGAAGGAAGGAGCCAAGCATGGTGGCTCACGCCTGTAATCCCAGCACTTTGGGAGGATGAGGCGGGTGGATCACCTAGGTCAGGAGTTCGAGACCAGCCTAACTAACATGGTGAAACCTCGTCTCTACTAAAAATACAAAAATTAGCCAGGCGTGTTGGCGGGCACCTGTAGTCCCAGCTACTGGGGAGGCTGAGGCAGGAGAATCGCTAGAACCCAGGAGGTAGAAGGTGCAGTGAGCTGAGATCACACCACTGCACTCCAGCCTGGGGGACAGAGCAAGACTCCGTTTCAAAAAAAAAAAAGAAGAAGGAAAGAAAGAAAGGGAGAAAGGAAAAGCCTAGGTGTTCCACAGGGGAGGCGCATAGACACATAGTTGTAACTAACTTGCCCTTGCTACCTTGTTACCTGGAGTGCTTGTTGTGTGCCAAGCATTGTTTTAATTCATTCATCTTTGCATGCGATATACACAGGCGTCATTCATCCACTGACTTTACAGGTTGACCAGTTACCTGTAAGTGGCCATAGGGGTTGACTAAGTTTCCCAACTTAGTTAGATCGCTCAGTTAGTAAGAGGCAGATGCAGGATCAGTATTGGGCAGCAGTCTCTGGATTTCACGCTCTTCATTCACCTTGGCATGGCATTGCCCGGTGGATGCGGGGGGCTGAGCTTCTCAGTGCATATTGGTTACAGTAGAGGAGAAGGGGCTCTGAGGGTGGACTCCGTGTATGTGTGTGTGTGTGTGTGCACGTGTGTGTGATCAGATAACTGAAGGGCTTATGTCCAAGTTCACATCTCTTTTCTCCCCATCTCCCCTGACCCCACCCCAGGGTGCTGGAGAGAAAGGAGCAAAAGGAGAGCCCGCAGTGATTGAAAAGGTGAGGAGTCTGGATTGTGAGGGGGTTGAGAGGCTTCATGATGACAGCGGTCACCGACACTCATTTCTCCCTTCAGGGGCAGCAGTTTGAGGGACCTCCAGGAGCCCCAGGACCCCAAGTAAGTCATGGCTGTGTTTCCTTCTTCCAGTCTTTCCCTTCCAGCTGAGGGGTGTTTAATCCCCTGGAGTGAGGAGTTGGGGTGTAATGTTGCCTGGCCAAGTGGAGGGTAGCGGACATTTGAGGCTTAAAGGATGAGTCAAAATAGGGAGGATGAACAACATAGAGACTGGGCAACATAGCAAGACCCCATCTCTTTAAAAATAGCCATATATTTTTTTTAAAAATAGTGGCACCCAACTGTAGTCCCAACTACTTGGGAGGCCAAGGTGGGAGGATTGCTTGAGCCTAGGAGTTGGAGGCTGCAGTGAGCTATGATCACACCACTGCACTCCAGCATGGGTGACAGAGTGAGACCATCTCTAAAAAAAGAAGAGGGGTCCGAGAGTAGCGTTGGGGGTGAGTGGGGTTCAGCATTGCATTAGGGGAGTTGGCGTGGCTCTGTAGTGGGGTAGGGAGGTCAGCCTGAGGTTAGAGTCAGTGGTAGGTTGAAAGTCAGCCTAGCTCAAACTTTGCACTTCCTGTGACTCCTGTTTCTCTGTCCCCAACAGGGGGTGGTTGGCCCCTCAGGCCCTCCCGGCCCCCCAGGATTCCCTGGTGACCCTGGTCCACCGGTAAGAGACTCCCACTGGGGTGTACACTTCTCAGAGGAGTGAGGTTTGGGGCTGGGAGCGTGACAGTCTGAACATAGATATGAGGGCGTGGCACTCGGGAACACCATCCCGGGGCTGGCACTGACCTCTTCTGTTCTTTGTCTCCCACCTGTGAACTATTTCTCTGGTTCACCTTGTGTTGCTGGGGCCTACTCTTTGCTTTTCTTCTTTTGCCTGTCTCTGTTTCTGAGTGTCTTTTATCTCTGTCTTTCTCCTGTTGTGACTCTGTCTCTGTCTCTCTTCTGTCTCTCTCTGTTGGTCTCTGTCCCTCTCCCTCCCTCCATCTCTCTATGTTTGCCTCTTTCTCTATTTCTCCATCTCTGTCTGTCTTTCACTGGCTTTTCTGCCTCTGTCTATCTCTCTCTGTCTCTCTTTGTTTCTGTCTCTGTATGTCTCTCCATCTGCCTCCATCCTTCTCCATCCCTCTCTCCCCTTCTCTTTGTCTCTGTTCCATCTCTGTCTTTTCCTTTCCACTTCTCTCTACTTCTCTCTCTTTCCTTGCCATGATCCCTCTTTGATTCTGTGTCTCTCTCCATCTCTCCGTCTCTCTCTCTTTCTGACTCATCCTTCTGTGCCTCCCCTGTCCTCGCTCTCTCTCTCCCTCTCTCCCTGTCTCCACCTCTCTTCCCCCATCCCTCTCTCAGGGCCCTGCTGGCCTCCCAGGAATCCCCGGCATTGATGGGATCCGAGGCCCACCGGGCACTGTGATCATGATGCCGGTAAGAAGGAGATGGAGTGACCCAGCCTTGCGGAGTGGGGTCCTGATCCAGGAGGGGGCCTCTCCTGGGGGCTTCCCTCACCACTAAATTCCTCCCAGTTCCAGTTTGCAGGTGGCTCCTTTAAAGGCCCCCCAGTCTCATTCCAGCAGGCCCAGGCTCAGGCAGTTCTGCAGCAGACTCAGGTGAGTGGGAGGTGTGGACATAGTGGGAGGAACCCCAGAGAGTGATAGAGCCTCGGCGTAAGGAGGGGCTGGGCAGGAGAAGGGGGTTATTTTTCTCCTGAAGATGCCTCTGTGGGGAATGTTGGGGGTCTTGTGGGAGGCCCCAAGCTCTGACTCCTCTGTCTTTCCAGCTCTCTATGAAAGGCCCCCCTGGTCCAGTGGGGCTCACTGGGCGCCCAGGCCCTGTGGTGAGTAAGGCGACTGCGTGGAGGGGGCGGTGCATGCATTAGTGAAGAATCATCTAACCACACTCCTCCATCTCTCCTCCCCCAAGGGTCTCCCCGGGCATCCAGGTCTGAAAGGAGAGGAGGGAGCGGAAGGGCCACAGGTGAGACTTGTGGAGATAGGGCAGGATAGGATGGGAATAGCCTTCCCCCAGGACCACAGGATACAGTGCTGGATGGGGAAAATGCCAAAGGGGCTGGGGATACCCTTGCAATTGATTACTTTCCTAGAGAATGGTGGCTCACATCTGGAATCCCAGAACTTTGGGAGGCCGAGGTGGGAGGATTGCTTGAGGCCAGGAGTTCAAGACCAGTCTGGGCAACATAGGGAGACCCTGTCTATACAATAAATAAATATGTCCTTCCAAGCTGGGTACAGTGGCACACACTTGTCTCAGCTACTTGGGAGGCTGAGGAGGGAGTATTGCTTGAGCCCAGGTGTCTGGCCTGGGCAATACAGCAAGACCTCATCTCTAATTTTTTTTTAATACAATAGAATAAATCCCTCTTTCTTCTCATTTTCCTTTCCTTCCTCCTTTTCTCTTTCTTCTAGGGTCCCCGAGGCCTGCAGGGACCTCACGGACCCCCTGGCCTAGTGGGCAAGATGGTGAGTGACAGCTAGGTCCCCAGACCACCCCTTATCCATCCCTCAACACCCAACATGAGCCTTGGCTTTGTGACCTTGGGGTCTGCTGGTGTCGTTAGTGGGAAAAGAGTGCTGAAGGCAGGGAATGGCAGCTCCACTGAGTGTGTGTCAAAGGAATCCGGCCAGGCCGTAGAGTCAGGAAGGACTTGCCTGCAGGAGTGATGCTTGCCCGCAGGAGTGATGCTTGCCCTGAGATCTGAAATAGAACCAGAAGAACAGATGGGGAAGTGGAAGAAACAGCACAGCAAAAAAGAGGCCTGTCACATGGAAGGAAATGACAAACAAGTCAACTTCAGATAGAGTCATGCACCACATAATGATGCTTATAAGATGATTGGCTGCGCGCAGTGGCTCATGCCTGTAATACCAGCACTTAGGGAGGCCGAGGCAGGTGGATCATTTGAGGCCAGGAGTTTGAGATCAACCTGGCCAACATGGGGAAACCCCGTCTCTACTAAAAATACAAAAATTAGCCGGGCATGGCAGCGTGTGCCTGTAATCCCAGCTACTCAGGAGGCTGAGGCATGAGAATGGCTTGAATCCAGGAAGCGGAGGTTGCAGTGAGCCACTGCACACCAGCTTGGGTGGCAGAGTGAGATTGTGTCTCAAAAAATAATAATAATAATAATAAATAAATAAGATGCTGGTCCCATGAGATTATAATACTGTATTTTTACTGTACCATTTCTATGTTTGGATATGTTTAGACATACAAATACTTACTATAGTGTTACAATTGCCTGTGATATTCAGTACAGTCGCACATTGTTCAGGTTTGCAGTCTGAGAGCACTAGGTTATACCGCATAGCCTGGGTGTTTGGTAGGTTGTACCATCCAGAGTTGTGTAAGTGCATTCTATGATGTTCACACAATGACAAAATTGCCCACTGATGCATTTCTCAGAATGTATCCCTGTTGTTCAGTGACATGTGACCATATATATATATATATATATATATATATGTAAAACATATATGTAACTCCAGCCTGGGCAACAGAGCAAGACGCCGTCTCAAAAAAATAAAATAAAATAAAATCAGCCATGGCATAGCGGCTGATATCTGTAATCCCAGCACTTTGGGAGGCTGAGGTGAAAGGATGGCTTGAGCCCAGGAGTTTGAGACCAGCTTGTGCAACATGGTAAAACCCGGTCTCTACACAAAATACAAATAAAAAATTAGCCAGGTGTGGTGGTGTGCACTTGTAGTCCCAGCTACTTGGGAGGCTGAGGTGGGAGGATTGCTTGAGCCAGGAATTCGAAGCTGCATTGAGCCATGATCATGCCACTGCACTCCAGCCTGGGCAAGAGAGCAAGACCTCAGCTCTAAAATACATAAATAAATTTTAAAAAATAATATCTTAGCCTTGGCCTGGTGGCTCATGCCTGTAATCCCAGCAGTTTGGGAGGCTGAGGTGGGTGGATCGTTTGCGTTCAGGAGTTCGAGACTAGCCTGAGCAACAGGGTGAAACCCCCACCATCTCTACCAAAAATATAAAAAATTAGCCAGGCCTGGTGGCATGCACCTGTGGTCCCAGCTACTCACTGAGGTTGCAGTGAGCTGAGAACGTGCCACTGCACTCCAACCTGAGTGACAGAGTGAGAGACCCCGTCAAAAAAAAAAATCTTGATGTTGATGATGAAGTTGGGTTCCTAATTTGGCGGAGGGGTACAGGGAAGGCTCATCCTTGACTCTTGGGCTTACTTTCTCCATAGGGCCGCCCTGGAGCAGATGGAGCTCGGGGCCTCCCAGGGGACACTGGACCTAAGGTAGGTGATGGGGGCTGAGATAAGACTTGGTGGGAGCTGTCAGGCTTATGGGGTCAAGGCTCACTGGTGTCTCTGGACAGGGTGATCGTGGCTTCGATGGCCTCCCAGGGCTGCCTGGTGAAAAGGGCCAAAGGGTGAGTGTATGAGGTCCCTCCCCCAAGTCTAAGCCCTCCTCCCAATATTCAAGCCCCCTCGACTTCTCCCTCAGTATCAGAGTCATGATCCCTGTGTCCCTCCTCACACCCCATCTGCCTTCCCAGGGGGCTGGTCTCTCCGCCCACACTCTTCCACTCTGAACTCCCCTCTGTTCCCTCTCCAGGGTGACTTTGGCCATGTGGGGCAACCCGGTCCCCCAGGAGAGGATGGTGAGAGGGTAAGTTTGGAAGAGAGTTAGGGCCTGGTTTGGAAAGTAAGTTTGGAAGCCTGAGTGAGAATCAGAGAGGAAGATCTGGAGGTCTCAGTGGCCAGCTTGAGAGCTAGGGACAAATTGTGGGGTGAGGAGGTGAGACTTGCAGGTCTAGGATTGGAGTCAGGGGCCTGAATGGAATCCCATGAACTTAGTCTGCAGGTT
Source organism: Pan troglodytes (assembly GCF_028858775.2). NCBI lineage: Eukaryota > Metazoa > Chordata > Mammalia > Primates > Hominidae > Pan > Pan troglodytes. The sequence continues at coordinate 12,722,519 of NC_072418.2, read as the reverse complement.
CCCAGGGATCTTGGTCTAATTCCAAGACCCCCTGGAAGGGGCTGCCCAGATGAGGGGAGGTGGCTCTCCGAGGGTTGTACCTTCCTGTTCCCAAGTAATGACGCTTTTCCACAGGGAGCAGAGGGACCTCCAGGGCCCACTGGCCAGGCTGGGGAGCCGGTGAGTATCAGGGATCCCTGGGCCCCTTGCTTGGTGCAGGGGAGGGCATCAGGACTCCCAGGGCCCCAGGACTCATAGGCCCCCTAGAGCTCACATGGCCACACAGAGGTGATGTGGAGATAATTCGCCTGCTCCCTTGCAGGGTCCACGAGGACTGCTTGGCCCCAGAGGCTCTCCTGGCCCCACGGGTCGCCCGGTGAGTGTCACTGGCTCTCTGCATCCCTGTCTGTCTTTTTGTTTGTTTTGAGATTAGGGTCTCGCTCTGTCGCCCAGGCTGGAGTGCGGTGGCGAGATCTCAGCTCTCTGCAACCTCCGCCTCCTGGGTTCAGGTGATTCTCATGCTTCAGCCTCCTGAGTAGCTGGGACTACAGGCACCCACCAGCACACCTGGCTAATTTTTGTATTTTTAGTAGAGACAGGGTTTCACCATGTTAGTTAGGCTGGTCTCGAACTCCTGGCCTCAAGTGATCCTCCCAAAGTGCTGGGATTACAGGCCTGAGCCACTGTTCCTGGCCCCTGTCTGTCTTTTTTTTCTCGCTTTTCTGCCCTCTGCATGTCCATATCTGTTGCTGGCTTCTCTGCCTGCTCACATTTCTTTTTTTTTTTTTTTTTTTTAAGACAGAGTTTTGCTCTTGTTGCCCAGGCTGGAGTGCAATGGCACGATCTCTGCTCACTGCAAACTCCGCCTTCCACGTTCAAGCTATTCTTCTGCCTCAGCCTCCTGAGTAGCTGAGATTACATGCCTGGCTAATTTTTGTGTTTTTAGTAAAGACGGGGTTTCACAATGTTGGCCAGGCTGGTCTTAAACTCCCGACCTCAGGTGATCCACCTGCCTCAGCCTCCCAAAATGCTGGGATTACAAGCATGAGCCACAGTGCCCGGCCCTGCTCACCTTTCCACCTGCATCTCTCAGTGTCTCAGACTCAGGCTCCCAGCTTGTTGCTCTGTCTTGGTCTCACATCCTCTTTTCCCCTAGGGTGTGACTGGAATTGATGGTGCTCCTGGTGCCAAAGGCAATGTGGTACGTGCCCTGTGCCCTTTGACCTCTGACCCTTCTGACACTCTGACCCCGATTGTCCACATCCCTATTCCCTTCCATGACTGACCCCCCCCGAGTCAATTTCACTAACGCCTCAACACCATGACCCCTCTTAGCTTCACTGAAACCCCACTTTCTCCCCAGGGTCCTCCAGGAGAACCAGGCCCTCCGGGACAGCAGGGAAACCATGGGTCCCAGGTTTGAACTGTCTTTCCCAATAATGGGGCATGGGAGTGGTCAGTTGAGACCTTAGACTGTGACCAGGCTTCCCAACCTCCACACTCACCGCTTCTTTCTTATGCCTTCCCTCATCTTCTTTTTCTGTCCCCAGGGAATCCCCGGTCCCCAGGGACTCATTGGCACTCCTGGGGAGAAGGTGAGTGACAGCTCCACCTACCGCGACCTCCTCAAGTCTTCTTCCTTCAACTCTGTTGCCAGGAAAATCTTCCCACCAAGACCCCTCTGTTAGCTCTGGATAGTGATAAACTGCAACATTCCCTAAGCCAGCCCGGAGTTACAAAGTGTCCTTGTTGGGGAAGGATTGGTTGCAAGAAACAGAAACCCATCAAGGCTAGCTCACATAAGGGATATTGTCAGGATACAGAGAGCCCACAGAAGCCTGTCACAGAAGATATTACCAAGAGGCACAGGCCCTGTGGGTCTCATCTTTGTTCCCTGGCACATCTGCTTCCGCCTTCCCTGGCAGACACACTTCTTTCTGCACATATCTTTTTTTGGGGGGCGTGGACAGGGTCTCACTCTGTCGCCCAGGCTGGAGTGCAGTGGCTCAATAATGCCTCACTGCAGCCTTGACTTCCCCAGGCGAGGTGGTTCTCCCACCTCAGCCACCCGAGTAGCTGGGACTATCAGCGCATGCCACTGTGCCTGGCTAATTTTTCTTTTCTTTTCTTATTTTCTTTTTTTGTAGAGATGGGGTCTGCCTGTGTTGCCCAGGCTGGTCTTGAACTCCTGGGCTCATGCAGTTCATCTGCCTTGGCCCCCCAAAATGCTGGGATTACAGGCGAGAGCCATCATGCCCGGCTGGGCATTTTTAAAGAAAGGAGTGTGGCTGTGAAGCTTCTATTTCAACATGTCTCTTGCACTGTTTTAATTTAATTTTACTGGTCAGGTGCAGTGGCTAACACCTGTAATCCTAGCACTTTGGGAGGCTGAGATGGGGGGAACACGAGGTCAGGAGATCGAGACCATCCTGGCTAACATGGTGAAACCCTGTCTCTACTAAAAATACAAAAAAATTAGCCGGGCGTGGTGGCGCGCGCCTGTAGTCCCAGCTACTTGGGAGGCTGAGTCAGGAGAATGGCATGAACCTGGGAGGTGGAGCTTGCAGTGAGCCGAGATTGTGCCACTGCACTCCAGCCTGGGCGACAGAGCGAGACTCCACCTCAAAAAAAAAAAATAATAATTTTATTTATTATCTTTGTGGGTACATAGTAGGTATATACTTATGGAGTACATGAGATGTTTTGATACAGGCATGCGCATAAGAATAATGTCATGTAGTATCCATCCCCTCAAGTATTTATTCTTTGTGTTACAAACAATCCAGTTATACTATTTTAGTTTTTTTTTTTTTTTTTGACAGAATTTCACTCTTGTTGTCCAGGCTGGAGTGCAATGGCATGATCTCAGCTCACTGCAACCTCCACCTCCCGGGTTCAAGTGATTCTCCCACCTCAGCCTCCCAAGTAGCTGGGATTACAGGTGCCCACCACTATGCCCAGCTAATTTTTGTATTTTCAGTAGAAATGGGGTTTCACTATGTTGGCCAGGCTGGTCTTGAACTCCTGACCTCAGGTGATCCACCCTCCTCGGCCTTCTAAAGTGCTGGGATTACAGGTATGAGCCACCACGCCCGGCCTCTTTTAGTTATTTTTAAATGTACAATTAAATTATTACTGAAGCCGGGCACAGTGGCTCACACGTGTAATCTCAGCACTTTGGGAGGCCGAGGTGGGTGGATCACTTGAGGTCAGGAGTTTGAGACCAGCCTGGCCAGCATAGTGAAACCCCATCTCTAATAAAATTACAAAAATTAGCCAGGTGCTGTAGTCCCAGCTACTCGAGAAGCTGAGGCAGGAGAATCACTTGAACCTGGGAAGAGGTTGCAGTGAGCTGAGATCATGCTACTGCATTCCAACCTGGGCGACATATAATTGACTATAGTTACCCTGTTGTGCTATCAATCTTGTACTGTTTTTATGTTCTTCCTTGCAACCTTCCCAGAGGCAGTGGATTTCTGAGGATCAGAGAGGGAAATGGGCTTGCCTGGGGTCACACAGCAAGTTTGGGCAGAACTGGGATAGATTTCCTGGCCAGTGAGGTCTGCTTATTTCTTAACCTTGAGGCGGCTGCATGTCTGCGTAGATCCTAGTGGTGCTCCAGGGCTCTGAGCACCTCTGTCTCTCCCCTGCTGTTCATCTTCTTTCAGGGTCCCCCTGGAAACCCAGGAATTCCAGGCCTCCCAGGATCCGATGGCCCTCCGGTGAGAACCACGAGCTGGGAAAAGGAGGAAGGAGAAAGGGGAGCCTTGGGAATTGGAATGGCAAGTTTTGGTCTCTGACAACTTAGAATGTTTCTTCCCCAGGGTCACCCAGGACATGAGGGCCCCACGGGAGAGAAAGGGGCTCAGGTGAGTGACCAGGAGGTTAGGCTGGGTTGGGGACGAGGGTCGGGAGGCAGGGCCTGCAGTCAGGGGCCACAGAGGAGAGAGATGAGGACTCTTAGAATGTGGAAGGGACTGTCTAGAATGGCACTGACCTTATTTTCCTCCCAGGGTCCACCAGGGTCGGCAGGCCCTCCGGGCTATCCTGGACCTCGGGGAGTGAAGGTAGGTGATACCGGGGCTTGCAGGTATGAGTGATTTACCAGCTTTGGTTCAGGCATGCCATGCAGCTCCATCAGAAACTTCTGGATGTGTGGAGAGGGGAATCAGTTGGCCAGGCCAAATGTAGTGGGACTGGGGTTTGGAGCTGCACAGCCAAGGACAGCCTTACAGTGTGGTTGTCACCTTGTTGTTAGAACAGCTAAGCCCATTAGAGGCCAAACACATTTCTTTCTTTTCTTTTTTCCTTTTTCCTTTTCTTTTCTTTCTTTTCTTTTTTATTTTTATTTTTTGAGACAGAGTCTCGCTTTGTCGCCCAGGCTGGAGTGCAGTGGAGTGATCTCCACTCACTGCAACCTCTGCCTCCTCCCGGATTCAAGTGATTCTACTGCCTCAGCTTCCTGAGTAGCTGGGACTGCAGGCATGCACCACCACTCCTGGGTAATTTTTGTATTTTTAGTAGAGACAGGGTTTCACCATGTTGGCCAGGCTGGTCTCGAACTCCTGACCTCAGGTGATCCACCCTCCTTGGCTTCCCAAAGTGCTGGGATTACAGGCATGAGCCACTGTGCCTGGCCCGAGGGTTGTGTTCTAACCCAAGCTCAGAATCACATAAGCACAGTATGCTGGGTTAAGCCAAGAGCTGCAACCTGGCTAAATAGAGGTGCAGGGGGGGCATTAGAGTTCATATCCATATGGAAGCTGAGTCCAGTGACATTGTAGCCAAATACAGACGTAATTTACCTGAACATGTGTGCATTAGACAAGCTTAGACACACTATAATCAAGGAATTGGCTATACTGTAGCAGGCACAGAGTCTGGCAAGCATCACCCTCAGAGTTACATTGTAGCCAAGCATAGTTACATTTTAAATCTTTTTTTGTTTTTGTTTTTGAGACCTGGTTCTGCTCTTGTTGCCCAGGCTAGAGTGCAATGATGCCACCTGGGCTCACCGCAACCTCTGCCTCCCAGGTTCAAGCGATTCTCCCACCTCAGCCTCTCGAGTAGTGGTATTACAGGCATGTGCCACCACGCCTGGCTAATTTTTGTATTTTTAATAGAGACAGGGTTTCTCCATGTTGGTCAGGCTGGTCTTGAACACCTGACCTCAGGTGATCCGCCCGCCTCGGCCTCTCAAAGTGCTGGGATTACAGGCATGAGCCACCACACCCGGCCCTAAATGTTTTATTTTTTAGAGACAGGGTCTTCTCTGTTGCCCAGGCTGGAATATAGCAGCATAATGATGGCTCACTGCAGCCTTGAACTCCCGTGCTCAAGTAATCCCCTCACTTTAGCCTCCTGAATAGCTAGGACTATAGGCGTATCCCACCAGGCTTGGCAGTTTTTTCATTTGATGATGATGATTATTATTCTTGAGACAGGGTCTCACTCTGTTACCCACGCTGGAGTGCAGTACCACCATCACAGTTCACTCACTGCAGCCTGGAGCTCCCAGGCTCAATCAATCCTCCCACCTCACCCTCCCAGGTAGCTGGGACTATAGGTGCACGTCACCACATCCGGCTACCTTTTTTCTTTTTTTTGTGCTTCTTGTATAGATGAGGTTTTTCTATGTTGCCCAGGCTGGTCTGGAACTCCTGGGCTCAAGCAATCCTCCAGCCTCTGCCTCCCAAAATGTTGGGATTACAGGTGTAAGCCACCATGCCCAGCCTCTAGTAACATTAATTGACCCCTATGTTGTAGTTGAGTCTAGTTACATTGTAGCCAACCCCTATGTTGTAATTGAGTCTAGTTACATTGTAGCCAACCCCTATGTTGTAGTTGAGTCTAGTTACATTGTAGCCAAAGCTAGAGAACAACTTGTAGCCAAGCTCAGTTACATTGTGATCAAGTGAATTTCTCTGTAGCTGGAGACTAACCACATGGGCTGTATTGTATCCAAGCGCAATTTCATTGTAGCCCGCTGAGCTCAGAGATGTTGTAGCCAAGTGCAGTTTTCAGAGTTTGGTGTGAGCAGCATCCAGACTTGAACTAAGCGCTCTCTCCATAGCCAAGCACAGAGGTCATCTGGTTGCCAAGCACAGAGTCGCCTTGTAGCTGGCAGAATGGGGAACATTCCTTTGCCTTTAAAATGAGGTCCGGGCCTGGAATGTTCATCCTCTTTCTCCTGCCAGAAGGAACTGTGGACAAAGCGTCTCCAGGAGATGGGAATCACTTACTTGGAAATTTGGCCTTCCCTGCACACCCCCGCACAGATGACCTTGAGAGGCCTCCAGTGGGGAGGGAGGGGCCTCTGGGGAAAGATCATTTCTTCTGAAGCTGCCCTTCCCAGCTTCTGCCTAGCATCCTCTTGGGACTATCCTGGCTGCTTTAGAGCAGGGGACTGAGTCTGGGTCACTTCTTAAGCAGGGAAGAGGCTTGAGAGGTTTTTTTTTTTTTATTTTCCAGGGCACTTCAGGCAACCGGGGCCTCCAGGGGGAGAAAGGCGAGAAGGTGAGGAGAGAAGGAACTCATCAGAGGAGAGGGAGTCCCAATCATGGGGTCCTGGTTGTGTCCCTTCCCCGAGGCCCTCACTTCTGGCCTCTGTCTCTCCCACCCAGGGAGAGGATGGCTTCCCAGGCTTCAAGGGCGATGTGGGGCTCAAAGGTGATCAGGTAAGACCAGCTCCAGATGAGGGGTGGTGTGGGTCTGGGGGGCTTGGGGAAGATAGGGAGGGGATGAGCTGTGGCTAGACAGAGCAGGAAGGACAAAAGATGGATATTAAAGACTCTCCTTTTTCTTCCAGGGGAAACCCGGAGCTCCAGGTCCCCGGGGAGAGGATGGTCCTGAGGGGCCGAAGGGGCAGGCGGGGCAGGCTGGCGAGGAGGGGCCCCCAGGCTCAGCTGGGGAGAAGGTAAATGACTCTCCACCCTCTAGCCTCCCACAGTCAAGGTGTCCCCAATCTTTTCCCTCTGCCCTTTGCCCTTTGCCCTTTGCCCTTTTATTATACCTTCGACCTCAGGAGGTTGCTACCAACCTTGTCATCTTTAATTCCTCAGCTCAGCATTACAGAGCAACTTAATGCACACAACTTATGTGTTCATCTCCATAACCACCACATGCAATAGGCATTTTCATCCCATTTTACAGACAAGGAAAACTGAGACTTGGAATGGCTGAATGACCTGCCCAAGGACATGCCCCTAGCAGGCAGGAGCAAGGACTTGAACCTTGTTTCCCCAACTCCCATCCCATTAGCCCATTCACCATGCCCCAGCCAGCCTGACCTTTCCGCCTCTGACCTCCAGGTTGCAATTTCTGACCTTTGTCCCATAACCTTTCTGCAGGGCAAGCTTGGGGTGCCAGGCCTCCCAGGTTATCCAGGACGCCCTGGACCTAAGGTAGGAAGCTGGGGGTGGGGGTGGAGATGGATATGGGCAGGATTCAGAGACTAACATCTGGGGGTCCAGACTGTGGTCTTGGGGATGAGCTGCCCACCCCAAGGGTCACTGAGAGAATGTAAAATGTGGGCTTTGGCCAGGCATAGTTGGCTCTTGGCTATAATCCCAGCACCCTGAGAGGCTGAGGTGAGAGGATTGCTTGAGCCCAGGAGTTCGAGACCAGACTGGGCAACGTGGCAAAACGTGGTCTCTATGAAAACATACAAAAATTAGCCAGATGTGGCTGGGCGCAGTGGCTCATGGCTGTAATCCCAACACTTTGGGCGGCAGACGCAGGCGGATCACTTGAGGTCAGGAGTTAGAGACCAGCCTGGCCAAAATGGAGAAACCCCATCTCTACTAAAAATACAAAATTAGCTGGGTGTGGTGGTGCATACCTGTGATCCTAGCCACTCGGGAGGCTGAGGCAGGAGAATCACTTGAACCCAGGAGGCAGAGGTTGTGGTGAGCTGAGATTGCACCATTGCACTCCAGCCTGGGCAACAAGAACGAAACTCCATCTAAAAAAAAAAAAAAATTAGCCAGATGTGGCCAGGGGCAGTGGCTCACACCTGTAATCCCAACGCTTTGGGAGGCAGAGGCAGGCGGATCACTTGAGGTCAGGAGTTTGAGACCAGCCTGGCCAACATGGTAAAACCCTGTCACTACTAAAAATACAAAAAAATTAGCTGGGCATAGTAGCATGCACCTGTAATCCCAGCTACCCAAGAGGCTGAGACAGGAGAATTGTTTGACCCCAGGAGGCAGAGGTTGCAGTGAGCCAAGATCGCACCGCTGAACTCCAGCCTGGTGACAAAGCAAGATTCCATCTCAAAAAAAAAAAAAAAAAAAAAAAAAAAAAAATTAGCCAGATGTGGTCCCAGCTACTTGGGAGGCTGAGATGGGAGGATCACCTGAGCCCAAGGAGATTGAGCCTGCAGTGAGCTATGATCGAGCCACTGCACCCCAGCGTGGGTGACAGAGGGGGACTCTGTCTCAAAAAATTTTTTTTTAAAGTGAGCTTTGACATCAGACAGACTTGGGGTCAAATGCCCTCTTACCCGCTATGTGATCTTGGGAAAGTTTCTTGAGCCTGTTTTCTCTGCTGTGAAACAGACATCCCAGTAATTTCCACCTCATCAATTTGATTATAATAATGTTGATAATGCTGATGATGACAATGATTATAAAACTGTAGGATCCTTTTATTTGGTGTGATTAAGTTTCATTCACCAACAAAGTCAGTTAAAGGGGAGAATCATAGAATCATAAAATACACATCTTACATATCTTGAATTAATTATAACTTATAGTCAAATGTACTTATGCAAAAACGTACTTATATGAAAACATAACATTTGTTTGCCAATGTTTTGATGGGTGAGGACACTGATGAGATTCATTTTTCTGCCTAAACTATTCCCATATTATATCACTGATGAGTTCTGTTTCTCTAGAGTAGAGCAGGAACCTAAAGACATTTGGGGCTGGGCGCAGTGGCTCATGGCTGTAATCCCAGCACTTTGGGAGGCCGAGGCGAGTGGATCACCTGAGGTCGGGAGTTCACCACCAGCCTGGCCAACATGGCAGAACCCCATCTCTACTAAAAATACAAGAATTAGCTGGGTGCAGTGGCGGGTGCCTGTAATCCCAGGTACATGGAGGCTGAGGCAGGAGAATTGCTTGAGCCCGGGAAGCAGAGGATGCAGTGAGCTGAGATCGTGCCACTTACCCCACCCTGGGCAACAGAGTGAGACTCTGTCTCAAAAGAAAAAAAAATAGACATTTGGGAAGATAATTGAGTGCAGAATCCTCCTAGAGTTTCACATTTTTGCACTGTTGAGCTGATAGTTATCTTGCCTACGTTGGATTTGACAGTGGTTTTTTTTTTTTAATTTTTTCAGTGATTTCCCTTTACATTGACTCCTTTTCCTTTAACTTAGATTTTTTTTTTCTTTTTAACGATTGAGAAAAAAACTTTGAAGCTTAGTTTTGATGGACAACTTTATTCTCCTTCCTTCCTCCTTTCTTCCTTCCGTCCTTTCTTCCCTCCCTCCCTCACTGCGTCCCTCTCTCTTTTTTCTTTTCTTTTCCTTCTTTTTTCTCTTTCTTTCCTTCTTTCTTTCTTCTTTTTTCTTTCTTTCTTTCTGTCTGTCTTTCTTTCTCTCTCTCTCTCTTCTTTCTTTCTTTCTCTCTCTCTCTCTCTCTTTCTTTCTTCTTTCTTTTTGCTTGCTTGCTTGCTTTCCTTTCAGACAGGGTGTCACTCTGTCATTCAGGCTGGAGTGCAATAGTGCAATCATAGCTTATTGCAGCCCCCAATTCTTGGACTCAAGCAGTCCTCCTGCCTCAGCCTCCTGAGTAGCTGGGAACGACAGGTGCGCACCACCTGATGAATTTTTAAATTTTTTACAGAGACAGGGTCTCGCTATGTTGCCCAGGCTGATCTCAAACTCCCAGCTTCAAGTGATTCTCCTACCTTGGCCTCCCAAAGTGCTGGGATTACAAGCGTAAGCCACTGTACCTGGCATAGACTAAGATTTTAGAAAGTCCTTGTGTGCATGTGTTCAGGATCCTTGAAGAGTGTTGGGGCCAGGTTGGTGGCTCACACCTGTAATCTCAGCACTTTCAGAGGCTGAGGTAGGAGAATCACTAGAGGCCGGGAGTTCAAGACCAGCCTGGGCAACATAGTGAGACCCCATATCTACTAAAAATTTATTTCAAAAATTAGCTGGACATGGTGGCGTGAACCTGTAGTCCCAGCTATTCAGGAGGTTGAGGTAGGAGGATCACTTGAGCCCAAAAGGTTGAAGCTGCAGTGAGCTATGATTGCACCACTGCACTCCAGCCTGGGTGACAAAGTGAGACTCTGTCTCTTAAAAATAAAACAAACAAAAAAAGAGTATAGAGACCATGGAACCCCCAGATGGGAAGGGAGAGTAGAGGGAGCCTGAAATGGGCTTTGAGGCAGGATGCCACTACGGACTGCGTAACTTGGGCAACTGTCTTTTCTGATCTGAACTCAGTCTGCACAGTGAGGTGTGGGAGAGGATATCAGAGCCTGTGATGTCTTCCCCCAGGTGGAGGAAGGGTTCCTCCAGCATGGACTGGGGTCAGTTAACAAATATTAAAAAGCACTCACCGTGTGCCAGGCAGTGGGGAATAAGACCAGTGAGCTATGTCACAGTGGGGAAAAACAGGCATTGAATAAATAAGTCAATAAGGGTCATTTCAATGCAAGTGTTCTTGGGAAAACAAAATAGCACAATGTGGCAGACAGAGGGTGACTTGGGCAATGTGGAAGCCAGGATGGTGGCAGAAAGGCATTCTAAGGAGGTGACATCTGAATGAGATCTAAATCGTCAGGAGTGGCTGACTTTGTGGAGGCCTAGGAGACGAGCATTTCAGCCAAAGACAGCAGCCAGTGCAAAGGGCTGCAGTGAAATGAGAAGGGAGGAGAGGAGGGGAGAGGAGAGAAGAGGGCTGCCTTGTAGGAGGCTGGGGCTGTAGAGACCAAGGAAGCTTCTGGAATCAGTGACCTGGAAATGCCTCAAAGGATGGTATGAGGGGCCAATTCCACCCACCACTCACTCCTCACCCTCATGTCTTCTTTCTAATTCTCTCCACTCAGGGATCTATTGGATTTCCCGGTCCCCTGGGACCCACAGGAGAGAAAGGGAAGTCGGTGAGTCATGACCAGGGGTAAGGGAGAGGGGAGAACTTGTCTGAGGGGAACAGCATGTGTGGTTGTGTCTGATGATGGGTGGACCCTGGGTGTTTGTGTCTATGCCTGGAAGCATTTGTGTGCACACATGCTATTATATGCAATGCATGACACATGTAGGTGATTACACATGGTATTATCATGAATATGACTGTAAGCACATGTATATGTGTTTCATGTATCTTTCAATATAGATGAGACAGGGTTTGAATGCCGCAGCCTGCAGGCCTGTGCCTGGGTGAACAAGGGCATGAATCTGTGTGCACTTTGCATGATGGTGGGCATAAATGTGTGCAAGAAGCTTGTACATATGCGTGAAAGGACATGTGTATACACAAGTGTGTGTTTCTGTGCACACTGAGTGATGGGTATACATGCATGTATTGTATTTGTGTTGCTGTGTGTGTATTGTAACAGTGTTAATGAACATTGTATGTACGTACATGAGTGTATGTATACTGCTGTGCTTACCAAGACAAAGTCCTCAGCTGAATCCAGGCCTGCATGTGTTTACAGTGGGTATACATGTGTGCAAGAGATGTATTGCATGATGAGTTCTGTGTCATCTTCAGGCTGTGGATTGCTAAATGCATGCCACGATTACATGCAATCATGTATGCATACTGCACAGCTGTGATGAATATATGTCTTGTGGGCAAACATGCTTGCACGTTTGTACTCTGTAGATGCAATCATAGTTGTAATTGTGTGTTTGAGATCTTTGTGTGGTTTTGAGTATAAGTTGTATTTGTGTGTATGTGTATGACTGAAAAGCTTGTGAATAAATATGTGACAGACAGCTTTCTGGGTCTGTGACTGGGTGTCTTTTTGTGTTTGCATCATACCTTTGCACCCTAACTCTCTTCTGCTTTCTCTCTTACAATTCATTTTCAGGGAAAGGCAGGTCAGCCAGGCCTGGAAGGAGAGCGGGGACCACCAGTAAGAAAATAGACAGTGCCCCCTACCCTGCTGGGACTTGGGGACAGGGCTGGGAAGGAAAGGTAGTGGAGAGGTCATCTGTGGGCAGGGAAAGGGTTTGGGTTATATCAATGTCCCTGGTCGGGCAGGAGAGGGAGTCACAAGGGGAGGGGACCTGGAAGACTTGGTCTCATCTCCCAGGCTCCCCCACCCCCTCATATCTGATCTTTGCCTTTTTTTTTTGTTCAGGGTTCCCGTGGAGAGAGGGGGCAACCGGGTGCCACAGGGCAACCAGGCCCCAAGGTATGGGATGGGTGGGCAATCAAGGCCCCCCATGCCCCAGGCTCAGCCAGTCCCTCCAAATTCTTCCCAGTTGAGTTTGTTCTGGGGCCTGAGTCTCATTCACTCTGTCCTAGGGCGATGTGGGCCAGGATGGAGCCCCTGGGATCCCTGGAGAAAAGGTGAGTGTGTGTGTGTGTGTGTGTGTGTGTGTGAATGTGTGTGTGTGAGAGAGAGATTCTGAGTGGAGGACAAGCCCAAGAGATGAAGAGACATTATAATGCAGTGGTAAGAGCACAGCTTAATTGGGTGTGGTGGTGCATGCCTGTAGTCCCACCTATGCTGGAAGCTGAGATGAGAGAATTGCTTGAGCCCAGGAGTTGGAAGCTGAAGTGAGCTAATCACACCACTGCACTCCAGCTTGGGTGACAGAGCAAGACTCCATCTTTAAGAAAAGAAAAAAAGAAGGAGCACAGCCTCTGAAGTCAGAGAGCCATGAGTTCAAGTCCTGGCTCTGCCACTCACCTACTGTGTGACCTTGGGCAAGTCACTTAACCACTCTGTGCCTTAGTTTTCTCCTCTGTAAAATGAGAGTAACCTCAGTCTCCAACCCAAAGGGCTACAGTGGTGAATAAAATGACTGACTTGTGGAGAATGCCCTGCCCATGCCTGGCATGCAGTAAGCACTCAATATGTGCTCGATCCTGTTGTCATTATGTGGGGCTCAGGGAGTGGGCAGGGAGGCAGGAGGGATGAGATAATGATTTCTGGTTCCATTTCAGGGCCTCCCTGGTCTGCAAGGCCCTCCAGGATTCCCTGGGCCAAAGGGCCCCCCTGTGAGTGAGGTCACCCTCATTGGGGGTTGGGTGGGTGGAGGATGTGGGAAGGGAGGAAGCCCTGTATCTGTGCCCCAACTCTTTCCCACCTCATCCCCCAGGGTCACCAAGGTAAAGATGGGCGACCAGGGCACCCTGGACAGAGAGGAGAACTGGTGAGTAACCCCTCAACCTTTGATTCCTGATCCTTTTTTTTTTTCTTTTTGAGACAGAGTCTCACTCTGTCACCCGGGCTAGAGTGCAGTGGGGCAATCTCGGCTCACTGCAACCTTTGCCTCCCACGTTCAAGCAATTCTCCTGCCTCAGCCTCCTGAGTGGCACTACAGGCGCGTGCCACCATGCCTGGCTAATTTTTGTATTTTTAGTAGAGACGGGTCTTCATCATGTTGACCAGGCTGCTCTCAAACTCCTGGCTTCAAGTGACCCACCTGCCTCTGCCTCCCAAAGTGCTGGGATTACAGGCGTGAGCCACCGGACCCGGCTAGATTCCTGATCCTATCAGGCCTTCCCTGTCTCCCGCTCCTCCATCCCTTCCCCATGTAACACCGCCCCTGCATTTAATTTTTCTCTCTAGGGCTTCCAAGGTCAGACAGGCCCGCCTGGACCAGCTGGTGTCTTAGGCCCTCAGGTCAGAGTGGACTCCATAAACCTCCCTTGTTTTGTACCAGTTGGGGGATATTTAGGGGAAAGCTGGACTCCTGAGCGACTCCCCTAGGCCACCCCCACTCAACAGGACCCTTCTTCCTCACCAGGGAAAGACAGGAGAAGTGGGACCTCTGGGTGAAAGGGGGCCTCCAGGCCCCCCTGGACCTCCTGGTGAGCAAGGTCTTCCTGGCCTGGAAGGCAGAGAGGGGGCCAAGGTGAGACACTGTCCATTGGAGATCTTGGTTGAACATCCAAGATCAACCAAGGACTCAGAATCAGTCTCATGGGGGAGGGGGCCCTGAGTCACAGATTGGAGGGAGACATCCCCTCCCTGGAGCTTGACTTCCCTCCTTTGCACTCCTGTAGGGGGAACTGGGACCACCAGGACCCCTTGGGAAAGAAGGGCCAGCTGGACTCAGGGGCTTTCCCGGCCCCAAGGGGGGCCCTGGGGACCCGGTGAGTATCTTTGGAGACCCTCCTGCATGTCCCTTAGAGAAGGAAAGGATGGGGGGGGGGTCAGGGGAGGGGATGGGGAACAGCATTTGGGGTGCGGGAAATGATGAAAGCAAAAAAAATGGTGGAGGGAACTGGGGAAGGCAGACCCCTCAAAGCTCAGTGTCCAGTCCCAGGAGAGAGGTGGGGACTGTAAGCTCCCCACAGAGGAAGACAGGACCTGGGGACACCCTTGGGAGTCTCTTAACTGTGAATTATCTCCTCCTTCAGGGACCTACTGGCTTAAAGGGTGATAAGGGCCCCCCAGGGCCCGTGGGGGCCAATGTAAGTATAACCCCATGTGCTGGGTGGGGGCAGGGTGGAGGGGACTCAAGGTGTCTTGGAAGCTTGACATTGTCATGATAAAACCCATGATGGAGGCCGAGGCAGGCAGATCACTTGAGGTCAGGAGTTCAAGATCAGCCTGGCCAACATGGTGGAACCCCGTCTCCACTAAAAATACAAAAATTAGCCAGGCATGGAGGCGGATGCCTGTAATCCCAGCTACTCTAGAGGCTGAGGCAGGAGAATCGCTTGAACCTGGGAGGTGGAGGTTGCAGTGAGCCAAGGTCAGTTCTGTTGCTCACTGGCTGGGCTGTTGTATTCCTTGACAAGCCTCAGTTTCCTTGTCTGTAAAATAGCCATGATGAGAAGCCTCGTCTCATGTATGATCACAAACCTCATTGAGATCAGTTATCCAACAAATACTTACCTGTGCATTGGCCATCAACATATAAAAACCCCTTTTCTTGGGCCAGGTGTAGTTGCTCATGCCTATAATCCCAGCTCTTTGGGAGGCTGAGGCTGGAGGATCGCTTGAGCCCAGGAGTTTGAGACCAGCCTGGGCAACATAGCCAGGTCCTGTCTCTACAAATATATATATATATATATATATATATATATATATATATATATAGGCTGCCAGGAGGACTATGGCTTTTGTTCTAAGTGAGATGGGAGCCATGGAGGGTTCTTGAGCAGGAGAAGAATATGCCCTGCCCCTCAGGTGCTCACAGGCACCCTCTGGCTGCTGCAGGAAGGGAACAGGTTAGATACAATCCTGGTAACCTCAGAACTCAGTGCCTGGTGGCTTAAAAACCCTCCATAAAGGACAGCTACTACTGGTATTATACCTGACTCATCACCCCTGTTCTCAGGGCTCCCCTGGTGAGCGCGGTCCTTTGGGCCCAGCAGGAGGCATTGGACTTCCTGGCCAAAGTGGCAGCCAAGGCCCTGTTGGCACTGCAGGCGAGAAGGGGTCCCCGGTAAGCGACTTGCCCATCCCATTCCTAGGGCCTCCTCAGGGTCTGGCCCTGCCACATCCCAGGACATGGCTCCTGCAGGACATTCCTGCCCTGACATCCCCCTTTCCATTCCCCACAACAGGGAGAACGTGGCCCCCCTGGCCCCACTGGCAAAGATGGGATCCCAGGGCCCCTGGGGCCTCTGGGACCCCCTGGAGCTGCTGGGCCTTCTGGCGAGGAAGGGGACAAGGTGAGGGGTTCACAGAGAGGAAGGGTCCAGGGGAGGATGGGGGTGAATGGAATCTGGGTCCTTCATCCCATTTCCTCTGCAGGGGGATGTGGGTGCCCCCGGACACAAGGGGAGTAAAGGCGATAAAGGAGATGTGGTGAGTGAAGATCCCCAGTGAGGCAGGGTGGGGTGGGTAGCAGAAGAAAGAGGAGGCCAGGGATGTAGAGATCATTCTCCATGGGGTAGGAGAGGCCATGGAGTTTTCTGCCTTCTCGGGTACCATCTTGACAATTACATGCAACAGAAGGTACTTGAGCTGCCTGGAGCGATGGGTCCACAGAACCCAACTGCAGACAGGATAGGGATAGCTGGGGCTCCCAAAGAACTGGAAAGGCACTGGGGTGCGGGTAACCGTCTCCATTCTTAGTGACACGTCCTTCCCTCTGCCTGTGACTCTGCGTGGCAGGCACTGAAGCATCTGATACCCAACTTCCCCTCACCCCGAATGTCAGCTCCAGTGGCTTGCATCATTGAGCCAGCTTCGTCCCTGGGTCTTGGTGGAACTTGTGGCCAGGGCTGGGCTTAGGACAGACGTCTGTCTGATCGCATCTGTTGGTGGCTGAGAAGACAGGATTTGGGGGGATGTAGCTGTTGCTGCCTGGTAGGGGAAGTTGTTCTCATAAAGGGGGTGTGGGAGGCAGTGATTGATAGCTCCAGTGCCCTCTCTAATCTTAAACCTGAGGGAATTTTTTATTCTGTTTCCTGTTCTCCCAGGGCCCACCTGGACAACCAGGGATACGGGGTCCTGCAGGACACCCAGGTCCCCCGGTGAGTGCCCCCAGCTTTTCAGTCCTTCTCTGGATCCTTGAAGGGAGGGATAGTGGGAGCAAATGACAGTGGAAGCACACTGACTTAATCCAAACCTCAAACCCAACCCTGATCTTCCCTCAGTACTGACACCCAATGTGAACTCAATCCAAGAATCGGAGTCAATCCCAACCCAACCATGTTGTCCCCTCAATACCGACACTCAATATGAACTCACCCTCAGAATCTGATTCAATCCCAACCCAACCATGTCTTCCCCTCAGTACAAACACCCAGTATGAACCCAATCCCAGATTCGGAGTCAACCCCAACCCAACCATGTCTTCTTCTCAATACCGACATGCAATGTGAACTCAACCCCAGAATTTGGCCCAATCTCAACCCAACTATGTCTTCCCCTCAATGCCGACACCCAATGTGAACCCAACCCCAGAATCTGATTCAATCCCAACCCAACCATGTCTTCCCCTCAATACCGACACCCAATATGAACTCACCCCCAGAATCTGATTCAATCCTGACCCAACTGTGTCTTCCCCTCAATGCCAACACCCAATGGGAACTCAACCCCAGAATCTGGCCCAATCCCAACCCAACCATGTATTTCCCTCAATACCGACACCCAATATGAACTCAACCCTAGAATTTGGCTCAATCCCAATCCAACCATGTCTTCCCCTCAATGCTGACACCCAATGTGAACTCAACCCCAGAATCTGATTCAATCCCAACCCAACCATGTGTTCCCCCTCAATACCAACACCCAGTGTGAACTCAACCCCAGAATCCTGCCCAATCCCAACCCAACCATGTCTTTCCCTCAATACCAAAATCCAATATGAACTCACCCCCAGAATTTGGCTCAATCTCAACTCCAACCATGTCTTCCCCTCAATGCCAACATCTAATATGGACTCAACCCCAGAATCTGGTTCAATCTCAACCTCATGCTCAACTTTGATCTGCCCCTCTATATCGATGTCCAATATACACTCAACCTTAAAATCAGACTAAATTCCAACCTAAACCCAGCTCTGAACCCCCACTTCAGCCCCAGTCTCAACTCTACTCATGACCTTAACCTCAGTTCTACTCAAACCTTATCTCCAGCCAGGTGCAGTGGCTCATGCCTGTAATCATAGTACTTTGGGAGGCCAAGGCGGGTGGATCACCTGAGGTCAGGAGTTCAATATCAGCCTGGCCAAAATGGTGAAACCCCATCTCTACTAAAAATACAAAAAAAAAAAAAATTAGCTGGGCATGGTGGCGGGCCCCTGTAATCCCAGCTACTTGGGAGGCTGTGCCAGGAGAATTGCTTGAACCCAGGAGGCAGAGGTTGCAGTGAGCCAAGATAGCACCACTGCACTCCAGCCTGTGCGATAGAGGGAGACTCCGTCTCAAAAGAGGGAAAAGAAAAAAAAAAAAAAAAAAAAAGCCAGGCACAGTGGCACACACTTGTAATCCCAGCTATTCAGGAGACTGAAGCAGGAGAATTGCTTGAACCAGGGAGGCAGAGGTTGCAGTGAGCAGAGATTGCGCCACTGCACTCCAGCCTGGGTGACAGAGTGAGACTCCTTCTCAAAACAAAACAAAACAAAAAACAAAAACAAACAAACAAAAACAAACAAAAACAAACAAACAAAAGCCTTATCTTCAAATCTCTTAACCAAGCCCTGACCCAGACCTGTCCTTTTTTGTCTATTACCATACAATAGGAACATACGGCCCTATCCTTAACCCCAATTCTGACCCACTCTTCCAATGCTGACCCCAGACCTGAACTCAAACTTTGAATATGACCCTGGGCCCAACCTCAAACCCAACCCTAAATTCCATCTCAATCCCACTTGAACCCTGCCCAAGACCTGAACCTCAACTGCAAATCCGACTCACTGTTTAACACTTTGACTCAACCCTTGACTTCATTCCCAAGCCCTGTTCCTTAACCTAGACCCCGACTCCAACTCAACATTGACCCTCTCTAAACTTAATCTGAACCCTGACTCCAACCCTTAACTTCAGTCTTGACCCTTGAGTCTCACTCTGCCCTAATCACTGACCCAGACCTTAAATGTGCCCCTGTTTGTGTTCTTCCAGGGAGCAGACGGGGCTCAGGGCCGCCGGGGACCCCCAGGCCTCTTTGGGCAGAAAGGAGATGACGGAGTCAGAGGCTTTGTGGGGGTGATTGGCCCTCCTGGACTGCAGGTGGGTGTCTGGGTTTGGGGGTGGCACTTCTGATTCTCCCTACCTGGTGCCCCAATCTTGCTTCTTTGTTCCACAGGGGCTGCCAGGCCCTCCCGGAGAGAAAGGGGAGGTCGGAGACGTCGGGTCCATGGTATGCACTCCCAGAGGAAGGTGGGAGGGGGAGGATGGTGGGGTTATAGGTTGGCGGCAGGCATTAGATTCATTTGAGGGACATTGTCATTTTAAGGGCCCTGAGGGTCACCAGCATTGACAGTGGTATCTGTGGTCAATGTGGCCTTTTGGGGGGGGGGGGCCCTGGGGTCACTGGATACTAATTCTGACCTTCCACAGGGTCCCCATGGAGCTCCAGGTCCTCGGGGTCCCCAAGGCCCCAGTGGATCAGAGGTGAGAGCTCTTGGGGGGCCAGGAAGGCTCAGAGATGGGGACACCCATTTCCTAAGAAGAGGATATTGGGATTCCACAGTCCCACTCTTACCCCTTGCTGTCTCTCCAGGGCACTCCAGGGCTGCCTGGAGGAGTTGGTCAGCCAGGCGCCGTGGGTGAGAAGGTGAGCGAGGGAAGGCAGGGGCTGCACGGGGGGAAGAGATAAATCTAGTCCTATTGGGCAGGGACGTTCTGGGGAGCCCCTCCCTGTCTGCTAGGATGGGACCTCTCCCCACTCTCACTTTGCCTCCTGCAGGGTGAGCCAGGGGACGCTGGAGACCCAGGGCCTCCAGGAGCCCCAGGCATCCCGGTGAGTGACTGTGTGATGTGGTCCCTGCACCCAACTCAGGGAACCCCTGACCCCTGGGCATCTTGGGCCACTTTGACCTCTGGACAGTCCAAGATCATCCACTCACCCTTGTCCTGGGGCCGTCCCTGATTACCTTGAGGAAGGACACCTGGAAGGTCTCAGATAGGGCTGCTATGTACAGTTCTGCAGGTTGCACACTGCACAAGACTACATGACCCAGGGGATAGGTGAGGGCTCAAATCTGAGTCATGAGTCCTGACTTGAGGATGAGTTGCCCAGATGGGGCCCCTCTTCTAATTCGCTCAAGGGCAGCACATGGGCTAGGCCAACCTTGCACATGACCAATGGGCACCTAGACCATCCAGACCTTTCACTGTCTTAAGTCCTAGCTCCTTCTGACCTTTGACCCTTGGACAACCTAGGCTACTCTGAACCCTGACCCCAGAAAAGTCCCAGACCACCCCAATGCCTGAATCCAAGTTTGCTAATCCTTGATCCCTGGAGAGTCCAGGCCACTCTGACCTCTGACCTCTTTCTGTAAAGGGGCCCAAGGGAGACATTGGTGAAAAGGGGGACTCAGGCCCATCTGGAGCTGCTGGACCCCCAGGCAAGAAAGGTCCCCCTGGAGAGGATGGAGCCAAAGGGAGCGTGGTGAGTCCTGGGGGGAATTGGGGGCAGACATGGGAGGGGGCACTTGAATGTACTTGAAGCTCTCCCAAACTTTTTTTTTTTTTGAGATGGAGTCTTGCTCTGTCACCAGGCTGGAGTGCAGTGGCATGATCTCAGCTCACTGCAACCTCCGTCTTCCGGGTTCAAGCGATTCTTCTGCCTCAGCCTCCCAAGTAGCCAGGACTACAGGCACGCGCCACCACACCCAGCTAATTTTTGTATTTTTAGTAGAGATGGGTGTTCACTATGTTGGCCAGGATGGTCTCGATCTCCTGACCTCGTGATCCGCATGCCTCAGCCTCCCAAAGTGCTGGGATTACAGGCATGAGCCACCGCGCTCAGCCAAAACTCTCCCAAACTTCTAGCCAGGGATTGCATCCTCTAATTTACTGATCTCATGAGTAACCCCCAGAACACGGATGAATGAATGAATGGGTGGATGGATGGATTAATAAATGAGTGGATGAATGTATGAATGAGTGAATTAATGAATGGACAAGTGAATAACTCAGTGGATGGATGAATATGTGAATGAATAAATGGATGAATAAATGAGTGAATGGACGAACGAGTGAATGAATGGATGAACGAGGGAATGAATGGGTGAATGAGTGAATTAATGGAAAAATGAATAAATCAGTGGATATATGAATATGTGAATGAATAAATGTGTACGAATAAATGAGTGAATGAATGGATGAATGAGTAAATTAATGGATGAATAAGTAAATTAATGGATGCATGAATATGAATGAATGGATGAATGAATGAGTGGCCAAATGGACAAATGAGTGAGTGAATGAGTGAATGGATGCATGAATGAATGGACAGAGGCGTAAGTGAACAAAATGACTGAAGAGATGAGTGAATAAACGAATGGATGGATGGATGAGTGAATTAGTGAGTAAATGTGTGAATGAAACATAAACGTGCAGTGGTTATACATCATTGAATGGCAAGAAAGTTGAATTTCACAGCAGATCATTCTAACACTTGAATTAGTGAGTAAATGTGTGAATGAAACATAAACGTGCAGTGGTTATACATCATTGAATGGCAAGAAAGTTGATTTCACGGCAGATCATTCTAACACTGTTGCAAAGATTAAGGTTGAATTGGGTCAGATTTGGGGTGGATGTGGGATTTGGCTTTGAGGCGAAGGTTGAGGCCCTTCTGTCACCACAGTAGAGTTTGGGGTGGGTGGAGGTCAGGAAGGGGCTTTAGCATCTGTGGGACCTCGACTTGAATGGCATTGTTTGGCGTGTCCCTTCTCTGAGTGTATGAATGGATGGATGGATGGATGGATGGATGAATGAATGAATGAATGGACGAATGAATGAATGAATAGACAAATGAATGGCCAGTTTTCTCTGTAAGTCCCGAGCTAAGAGGCTGTGAGGAGGCTGCAGTGAGACCATGCGTGCGGCATTCTTAGCTCAGCGTCTGCACCCATGAAACACGAGAATGTTCGCTCTACCAAGCCAGGGATTTTATGTTTTGTTCACTAATGTGTCCCCAGAAACCAAACTGTTCCTGGATTCAGTTGATCTGTTCCATAAATGCATGATTGCTCCACAATTCAGAGATGTGATTATTAATCATTCTGTGTTCCAGGGCCCCACGGGGCTCCCCGGAGATCTAGGGCCCCCAGGAGACCCTGGAGTTTCAGTGAGTGTGACCCCCTCCCCAATCCTGGCATATTTCCTAATTCTGTCCCCATCTCCCTACCCCCACAGACCTGGGCACTGACAGTGGAACCAAAAATGTTCTTTTGCCGCCCAGCCCCACCCCAAATTTTCACGTACCCTCATCACCCCTCCCAACTCTGTCTTCCCCCCATGCAGGGCATAGATGGTTCCCCAGGGGAGAAGGGAGACCCTGGTGATGTTGGGGGACCGGTGAGTGGGAAAACAGAGGGTGTGGTGCTGAGGGGGGGTTGGGGAGCTAATGAGTGAGTGAACTGGGGGGCAGGGGAGTGGGCTAGTGGGGTACCCAAGGCCCCTGCAGATGCTCCCGCTTCACCTCTCTGGGGACCCCCAGGAATGTGAGCAGCTTGAGGGAGTAGGTGGGAGGTGGGAGTACCCGGTGCTGGGGTGAGGCTTGGGGAAGGCTGTCCTCTGGTCCAAGGCGTCCTAAAACAGTCAGGCTCAAACAATGTTAGCTGAGACCACAGCTGGTGTCCTTGTCTCCTCCAGGGTCCGCCTGGAGCTTCTGGGGAACCCGGCGCCCCCGGGCCCCCCGGCAAGAGGGTGAGTGATAAGCCACCTCCTGGGTCCTCAGGTTATCTACAGCCCCCACTCACCTTACAGACCTCACTCATCCCACAGCCCTCAACTCACCCCACAGCCCCCACTCACCCACAGACCCCACTCACTCCACAGCCCCTACTCACCCCACAGACCCCACACACCCACAGACCCCACTCACCCCACAGACCCCACTCACTCCACAGACCCCACTCACCTTACAGCCCCAACTCACCTCACAGACCCCACTCACCTTACAGCCCTCACTCACCCCACAGACCCCACTCACCCCACAGCCCCCACTTACCCCACAGACCCCACTCAGCCACAGAACACACTCACCCACAGACCCCACTCACCCACAGACTCCACTCACCCTACAGACCTCATTCAACCACAGACCCCACTCATCCACACACCCCACCTCACCCCAAAGACCCCACTCACCCACAGCACCCACTCATCCACAGACCCCACTCACCCCACAGACCCCACTCACCCACAGATCCCTCACCGCACAGCTCCCATTCACCCACAGACCTCACTCACCCCAAAGACCCCACTCACCCCACAGACCCCACTCACCCACAGCCCCCACTCACCCACAGCCCCCACTCACCCACAGACCCCACTCACCCCACAGCCCCCACTCACCCACAGACCCCACTCACCCCACAGACACCACTCACCCACAGACCCCACTCACTCCACAGCCCCTACTCACCCCACAGCCCCCACTCACCCACAGACCCCACTCACCCCACAGACACCACTCACCCACAGACCCCACTCACTCCACAGCCCCTACTCACCCCACAGACCCCACACACCCACAGACCCCACACACCCACAGACCCCACTCACTGACCACAGACCCCACTCACTCCACAGACCCCACTCACCTTACAGCCCTCACTCACCCCACAGACCCCACTCACCCCACAGCCCCCACTTACCCCACAGACCCCACTCAGCCACAGAACACACTCACCCACAGACCCCACTCACCCACAGACTCCACTCACCCCACAGAACTCAGTCAACCACAGACCCCACTCATCCACACACCCCACCTCACCCCAAAGACCCCACTCACCCACAGCACCCACTCACCCGCAGACCCCACTCACCCCACAGACCCCACTTACCCACAGATCCCTCACCGCACAGCTCCCATTCACCCACAGCCCCCACTCACCCCACAGACCCCACTCACCCACAGACCCCACTCACCCACAGACCCCACTCACCCCACAGCCCCCACTCACCCACAGACCCCACTCACCCCACAGACACCACTCACCCACAGACCCCACTCACCCCACAGACCCCACTCACCCACAGACCCCACTCACCCCACAGACCCCAACTCACCCCACAGCCCCCACTCACCCCACAGCACCCATTCACCCATAGACCTCACTCACCCCACAGATCCCACTCACCCACAGACCTCAGTCACCCACAGACCCCACTCACCCACAGACCCCATTCACCCAGACCTCATTCACCCCACAGACCCCACTCACCTTACAGACCCCCACTCACCCATAACCCCCCAATCACCCAGACCCCACTCACCCCTCTGACCCTCAGTCAGCCCCTAGACCCCCCTCACTGTCTTTCCCTTCCCAGGGTCCTTCAGGCCACATGGGTCGAGAAGGCAGAGAAGGGGAGAAAGGTGCCAAGGTGAGTCCCCCTGACAAGGGGAAGGGTCCCTGCACTACTCTAGGCCAACAGTGGGGCCATCAGGAGAGGGTGGACCTATGACCACTCCGTGCACCTACTCCCTCCCGATCCCAGATGCTTCTTGGCAGGGGTCAGGAGGCAGGAACCCTCTGACTCTGGCCCCTCCCTTGCCTGTGTCCATTTCAGGGGGAGCCAGGTCCTGATGGGCCCCCAGGGAGGACGGGTCCAATGGGGGCTAGAGGGCCCCCTGGACGTGTGGGGCCTGAGGGTCTTCGAGGGATCCCTGGCCCTGTGGTGAGTGGAGCGGGGCAGGGGTGGGACAGGGTGGATCCAGCTCCTCTCTGCCTGCTCCCAGCTTGTGATCCCATCACCGTTTGGAGGGGCTGCCCCTGGTGCATGGTGGTGGGGGGGTCTACACTGTGTTCTGACAGGGTGCAGCCCACCCCATGTTCTGTTCCATTCTCAGGGTGAACCAGGCCTCCTGGGAGCCCCTGGACAGATGGGCCCTCCCGGCCCCCTGGTAAGAGACTTGTTCATCCTTGAGGTCCTGGCTCTGAGGACCACTCTGGGCACCTAGTGACCACCTAGTGAGCATTGGTGCAGGCCAGCCCTCACTGACCATCCATCTGAGTGTCCATACTGCCTGTCTCTACTAACCATCTGCTCTGACCTTCCACCCTGATGGTGTCTACACTGCCCATCTCTATAACCGTCTGCTCTAACACTCCACCTTGATGATCTACACTGCCCATCTCTATAACCCTCTGCTCTGACCTTCCACCTTGATGGTCTACACTGCCCATCTCTATAACCCTCTGCTCTAACACTCCACCTTGATGATCTACACTGCCCATCTCTATAACCCCCTGCTCTGACCTTCCACCTTGATGGTCTACACTGCCCATCTCTATAACCCTCTGCTCTAATACTCCACCTTGATGGTCTACACTGACCACACTGACCCTCCATCTTGATGCCTGCACTGACTCTCCATCTTAATGGTCTACACTGATCACCCACGCTGACCTTGGCCACTGACCACTCACATTGTCCATCCTCCAGTCAACCTCTCATTAGCTCTCATCATCCCACCTTGGTAATTCCCATTTGAAATCTGCATAATTTCCCATTTGACCATCCCCTAACCACCCACACAGACCTCGAGAGTTCACATTTGAGAATCCCTAACTGACCCTTGCTCTTCTCCCAGGGGCCCTCTGGCCTCCCAGGGCTGAAGGGAGACCCTGGCCCCAAGGGGGAAAAGGTAAGGACATCATTCCATTATTCTCTTCCCCATCTCCTCCCCTCTTTCCCTCCGTCCCTGGCTGGGGGGCTGGGAGATTGGCACATCCTCTGCTCCCAAACTCATCACCCTAAGGCTCTAGGAGAAAAACCTCCCTGAATCCTCCCACGTCCTCCCCTGTCTGTGCCTCTTTTGTCCTTCAGGGCCACATTGGATTGATCGGTCTCATTGGCCCCCCGGGAGAAGCTGGTGAGAAAGGAGATCAGGGGTTGCCAGGCGTGCAGGGACCCCCTGGTCCCAAGGGAGACCCTGTGAGTGTCCTGACCTGAGTGGGAAGAATGCATTTGAAGGAGGGGGTGGGTTGAGAGACTGTGGGTGTGGGGTCTGGGAAACGTGGGTCTGGATTAATGAGGGTGTGTGTGGGGAAAATAGGGGGATGTATCTGGGAACTGGCAAGTTGGAGGCTGCGTCTGGGGTTTGGGGTCTCTCTGTGGGGGAATTGGAGGCTTGTCGAGGGTTCGGGGTCTTCCTTTGGTAGGATTGAAGGCTTGTCTGGGGGATGTGTCAGGGCAATAGGGTGTACCCCACCAATACTGACCCGATGTCCTTTTCCTAGGGTCCCCCTGGTCCCATTGGCTCTCTGGGCCACCCTGGGCCCCCAGGTGTGGCGGTGAGTATGCAGGGAATCTTTTGTGGGATGAGGTCACTGCGGTGGTCCAGGCCAGGACCTCAGCTCTCCCTGTCTGTACCCTACAGGGCCCTCTAGGACAGAAAGGCTCAAAGGGGTCTCCGGTGAGTACACCCTGCTTCCGTGGGCTTACACATCCCAGCTCCCCACCCCCTTCACTGCACCAGAACCCTCCACGCCTCTGCCTTCATTTATTTATTTATTCATGCAATCGTGCGTTCGACAAATATTTATTCAACACCTACGGTTGTATTTCATCAGATCCAAAATGCCATCAATTATAAGATGTACCATTATTTTACAAACTGCTAGGAAAGAAAACAGTTCTGCCAAGTAAACTATGACTTGCCAAAGATGTTAAGAAGCTGATTTCAGAGACATTAAAACATGAAAAGAAAATTTGTGTCTGATGCCTAATGCTGAAAACTGCATGTCTCTTCCCCAAGGCTGTATGTGTGTGTGTGTGAGTGTGTGTGTGAGTGTGTGAGACTGTGTGTGTGAGTGTGTGTGTGTTTGTGTGTATGTTGGTGGGAAGGGTCTCCATAGACAGCGTTCATTCTCCAAGTGACTTCTCCCTACAGGGGTCCATGGGCCCCCGTGGAGACACTGGACCTGCAGGCCCACCAGGCCCCCCGGTGAGTTCCCCGGGGGGGGGGGGGGGGAATGGACACCAAAACCTGGGGGGAGAGCAAGGACTATGTCTGGGTGTCCCCAGAGGGTCCTTCCGTGCCCAGCACTGGGCCAGGCACACACTAGGTGTTCAGAGGATGTAGGTGAAGAGGGTAGTTCCCTGCAAAACCCCAAGGAAGGTCTGGCCTGGGAGGGGGGACTTGGGGGGACACCCATGGGGGCTCTGACCTGGGTCTTGTCTCTCGGACCCCATCTCTCCCTCCCTGTCTCTGTCCATCTCCCTTATCTGTCTCTGTCTCGATACTGGCGCCACTATTTCATCTTCTGTCTCTCTCCCTGCTCTCTCTCCCTGTCTCTGCTATTCTTGCGCTTTCTCTTTTGTCCTCTTACAACTTGGCTTCTCCCCATCTCTGAATCTGTCTCTCTCTTTCCTGTGTGTCTCTCCCTGTCTGCTTATCTCTCCTTTCTCTATCTCTGCCCCTTGTTTATCTCTCTCCCTCCTCTTTCTCATTTGTGTCTGTCTGCCTCTTCATCTCTGCCTGTCTCTCTTTCTCCCTCTCTCTCCCTCCCCCATCTCCCCTCTCTTCTCCTCCGTCCCCATCCCCTACGCCCAGGGTCCCCCTGCCGAGCTGCACGGGCTGCGCCGGCGCCGGCGCTTCGTCCCAGTCCCGCTTCCAGTCGTGGAGGGCGGCCTGGAGGAGGTGCTGGCCTCGCTCACATCGCTGAGCTTGGAGCTGGAGCAGCTGCGGCGTCCTCCCGGCACTGCGGAGCGCCCGGGCCTCGTGTGCCACGAGCTGCACCGCAACCACCCGCACCTGCCTGATGGTGAGGTCCAGTCCCCCCGCCACTTGGATGGGCGGAGTGGGGGTGTGGGGGGGTTTGGGGTCCGTCGGGTCCCATCCGGACTCACCCACCCTGCCTGGCTCTGCGGCAGGGGAATACTGGATTGACCCCAACCAGGGCTGCGCGCGGGACTCGTTCAGGGTTTTTTGCAACTTCACGGCGGGAGGAGAGACCTGCCTCTATCCCGACAAGAAGTTCGAGATCGTGAGTAACCCAAACCTCTCATCGCCTCCCCCAGGAAGGGCTGTCCCCTGCTCCCCACACCCACAACCACCTTGTCTGGGACGTTATCCTTCCTTCAACCGGCATTTATTGAGCACTTACTGTATGCCAAGTCCTGCCTCAAGAGCTGGGACTACAGCAGAGGATCAAAAAGAAAAAAAATCAGGCCAGCCTGGTGGCACATGCCTATAATCTCAGCATTTTGGGAGGCTGAGGCGAGAGGATCGCTTGAGGTCAGGAGTTCGAGACCAGCCTGAGCAACATAGCAAAACCCCATTTCTACAAGAATTAAAAAACTGGCCGGGCATGGTGGTGCGAGCCTGTAGTCCCAGCTACTCTGGAGACTGAGGCGGGAGGATCCTTTGAGCCCTAGAGGCAGAGGTTACTGTGAGCTGAGATTGTGCCACTGCACTCCAGCCTGGGAGACAGAGCAAGTCTCCATCTCAAAAAAAAGAAAGAAAAGAAAACAAACTATCTCTGCTTTTATGGAACTCATACTTTCCATGGGAAGACAGACAAGGAAAACTCCAAAAGAAATCAATAGGCTGGATGTGGTAGCTCACGCCTGTAATCCCAGCACTTTGGGAGGCCAAGGGGGGGCAGATCACCTGAGGTCAGGAGTTCGAGACCAGGCTGACCAACATGGTGAAACCCCGTCTCTACTAAAAATAAAAAAATCAGCTGAGCGTGATGGCGGGCGCCTGTAATCCCAGCTACTCGGGGGCTGAAGCAGCAGAATCACTTGAACTTGGGAGACAGAGGCTGCAATGAGCCAAGATTGCACCATGGCACTCCAGCCTGGGCGACAGAGTGAGACTCCACCTAGAAAAAAAAAAAAAAGAAGGCCGGGCGCGGTGGCTCACTCCTGTAATCCCAGCACTTTGGGAGGCCGAGGCGGGCGGATCACAAGGTCAGGAGATCGAGACCATCCTGGCTAACATGGTGAAACCCTGTCTCTACTAAAAAAATGCAAAAAATTAGCCAGGCATGGTGGCAGGCGCCTGTAGTCCCAGCTACTCGGGAGGCTGAGGCAGGAGAATGGCGTGAACCCGGAAGGCGGAGCTTGCAGTGAGCCGAGATCGTGTCACTGAACTTCAGCCTGGGCGACAGAGCGAGACTCCATCTCAAAAAAAAAAAAAAAAAAAAAAAAGAAAAGAAAAGAAAAAAAGAAAGTATCTACTTCATAGAGTGGCTGTGCAATTCAGATACTGATGCAAAAACAAATATCAGTGAACTGTTTTGTTTTTTTGTGTGTGTGAGACAGAGTCTGTCTCTGTCTCCCAGCCTGGAATGCAGTGTCGTGATCTCAGCTCACTGCAACCTCTGCCTCCCAGGTTCAAGTGTTTCTCCTGCCTCAGCCTCCCCAGGAGCTATAATTACAGGCATGCGCCACCATGCCCAGCTGATTTTTTTTTTTTTTTTTTTTTTTTTAGTAGAGATGGGGTTTCACTACGTTGGTTAGGCTGGTCTTGACCTCAGGTGATCTGCCCACCTTGGCCTCCCAAAGTGCTGGGATTACAGGCATGAGCCACCGCACCTGGCCTGCAGGGAACATTTACTAAACCCTGACTACATGTAGTGCTGGGCTAATACCTCTATCTGCAGGTAAAGCACTTAGCAAGAACCTGGCCAGTATAAGTGTGAAATAATATTTATTGTTATTGTTATTTTTGTCTGTTTTTCAGACAGGGTCTCACTCTGTCACCCAGGCTAGAGCACAGTGGTGGGATCACAGCTCACTGCAGCCTTAACCTCCTGGGTTCAATGATCCTCCTGTCTCAGCCTCCCGAGTAGCTGTGCATCACACAGGTGTGCATCACCATGCCTGGCTAATTTTTTAAATTTCTTATAGAGATGAGGGTCTCACTATGTTGCCCAGGCTGGTCTTGAACTCCTGGCCTCAAGAGATCCTCCTGCATTGGCCTCCCAAGGTATTGTGATTATAGGCATAAACCACCACGCCCAGTCTATTCTAATTTTTTTAGACAGGGTCTTTCTCTATCACCCAGGCTGGAGTGCAGTGGCATCATCATAGCTCACTGTAACCTAAAGCACTGGGATTAAGTAGTGGGAGAAAGCCACTGTGCCCAGCGCCATATTGTTTTGTTCTTTTGAGACATAGTCTCACTCTGTTGCCCAGGCTGGAGTGCAGTGGCGTGATCTTGGTTCACTGCAACTTCCACCTCCCCAGTTCTAGCAATTCTCCTGCCTTAGCCTCCCGAGTAGCTGAGATTACAGGTGCCTGTCACCACACCCGGCTCATTTTGTATTGTATTTTTAGCAGAGACGGGGTTTCACCATGTTGGCCAGGCTGGTCTCAAACTCATGGCCTCGAGTGATCCACCCATCTCGGCCTCCCAAAGTGCTGAGATTACAGGTTTGAGCCACCGCGCCTGGCCCCATGTTGTTATTTTTAACTGGTTTATTTTCTCCTGGTTTAGTGGGAGCTCAGATGCCCATGGATGGGAATTTAGACAAGCTTGGACTTCCCACTGGGCCTGGAGTGCAGGACTTGATCCCTAAACAATTACTAACATCTGAGGACCTCCTCTTCACTCACCTGCTTAGCCTAAAGGGAGAGGCTGAGGCTGGGCACAGTGGCTCATACCTGTAATCCCAGCACTTTGGGAGGCTGAGGCTGAGGTGGGAGGATCTCTTGAGCCCAGGAGTTCAAGACCAGCCTGGGCAACATAGAAAGACCCCCTCCACCTGCCCCCCCCCCCAAAAAAAAACAGGCATGGTGGCACACTCCTATTATCCCAGCTACTTAGGAGGCTGAGGTCAGAGGATTGCTTGAACTTTGGAAGTCGAGGCTGCAGTGAGCCAGTGATCACACCACTGCACTCCAAGACCCTGTGACAGAACAAGACTCTGTCTCAAAAAATAAAAATTTAAAAAAGCTGGGCATGGGGGTACATGCCTGTAGTTCTAGCTACTTAGGAGGCTGCAGTGGGAGGATTGCTTGAGCCCAGGAGTTTGAGGCTGCAGTGAACTATGATTATGTCACTGCACTTCAGCCTGGGTGACAGAGTGAGATCCTGTCTCAAAAATTAATTAATTAATTAATTAATTAAAATAAAATGGTGCCATTGGAGACCCAGAGCTCAATCCCACTGGGGAGCCCTGGGAGACTGTGTAGCACAGGCACCTGAGAGTTATCCCCCTTGGAGGCGAGGGAGCTGGGGTATTTATCCACCAACTCCCATTAGTCATTGGGTGAGGGCTGCCTCAGGGGCATGAACCTCCTTCCCCCATTGTGCACTGGCAGAGCTCGTCCATCCCAGAAGCCAGAGAACATCCTGACATAGTCACAGCAGCCTACGGTGTGAGGAGGGAAATGCAGATGAGATCTAGATGGCACCAAGGGCGTCCGCTACAGTGACCCTCCCTTTTCTCCTCCAGGTGAAATTGGCCTCCTGGTCCAAGGAAAAGCCTGGAGGCTGGTATAGCACATTCCGTCGAGGGAAGAAGGTGAGTCACCAGAGGCCGAGGTGGGGAGTGACATGAAAATTGATGGGAACCAGCAGGGGGGTTTGAGGGGTGGGTTCTGAGAGGTGAGATGAACAGGATAGGCTTTCCTCTACCTTCCTAGGGATCGCAAGCTGGAGGTGGGGTGGCAGCAGCATCAGATGTGTAACAGGCAGTCAGTTGCCATACAGAATGATGGTGCCAGGATAGGGGAAGCACAGGGCATGGTGGAAATCTAGAGGCAGTGTTGGAAAGACCAGAAGGCTTCCTAGTAGAAATCACAGCTCATCTGAAGCCTAAAGAATGCACTGTGTTAGCAAGCTAGGAAGGACAAGGACAAGTGTTCCAGGGAGAGGGAAAGGCATATGCAAAGGCTCAGTCAAGACAGGGTCTGGTGAATTTGAAGAAGAAAAAGCCACATGGCTGGGTACAGTGGCCTGTAATTCCAGTACTTTGGGAGGCCAAGGTGGGCGGATCCCCTGAGGTCAGGAGTTCAAGACCAGCCTGGCCAAC
Organism: Pan troglodytes; assembly: GCF_028858775.2. Taxonomy (NCBI): domain Eukaryota; kingdom Metazoa; phylum Chordata; class Mammalia; order Primates; family Hominidae; genus Pan; species Pan troglodytes. The sequence continues at coordinate 12,690,757 of NC_072418.2, read as the reverse complement.
ATTGTAAAACCCCATCTCTGCTAAAAATACAAAAAATTAGCCAGACATGGTGATGTGTGCCTGTAATCCCAGCTACTCAGGAGGCTGAGGCAGGAAAATCACTTGAGCCCTGGAGGAAGAGGTTGCAGTGAGCCAAAACCGTGCCACTTCACTGCAGCCTGGGCAACAGAGCGAGATTCCGTCTCAAAAAAAAAAAAAAAGCATTATTAAGATATTTTGTATTTTTTTCAGATTAGCTCTTCAAAATCTGATGGAGATTTTACATTTATAGTACATCACAATTTGAATGCTAAATTTTACTGGGAATATTTGCTCTATATTTAGATTTCATAAAACCATTGAACAACAGTTCAAAAAGTAGATTCAGACTCAAGTTGTTCCAAGCATAAGCTTTCTGATAACTGGATTGAAGCTCAGTCATTAGTTGTGAATTTTTTTAAGTAAAAGAATTCAGGGCCAGGCGCAGTGGCTCACGCCTGTAATCCCAGCACTTTGGGAGGCCAAGGTGGGCGGATCACGAGGTCAGGAGATCGAGACCATCCTGGCTAACATGGTGAAACCCCATCTCTACTAAAAATACAAAAAATTAGCCGGGCGTGGTGGCAGGTGCCCATAGTCCCAGTTACTTGGGAGGCTGAGGCAGGAGAAAGGCGTGAACCTGGGAGGCGGAGCTTGCAGTGAGCTGAGACCATGCCACTGCACTCCAGCCTGGGCGACAGAGTGAGACTCCGTCTCAAAAAAAAAAAAAAAATTAAATGAAGTTAAAAAAAAAAAAGTCCCAGCCAGGCATGGTGGTGTGCACCTGTAGTCCCAGCTACTTGGGAGGCTGAGATTGGAGGATGACTTGAGCTCAGGAGATGGAGGCTGGAATGAGCCAGGATTGTGCCAGTGCACCCCAACTTGGGCGAAAGAGCAAGACCCCAACCCTTACCCCCCAAAAAAGGAAAAAAATTAAATAAAGTAAAAAAAATCCCTCCTTCAAATCAGCCACATTTCAAGAGCTCAAAAGCCACGTGGCTATTAGACATGTGGCTGCCATATTGGACAGGGCAGAAATCTGGTATTCAGGGACAGTGAGCTCTGTAGATCCAGCGACTCACAAGAGTGGAGGCAGAGTTGTGTCTTCTGGGTGGGGATGAGTGTGTTAAAACCCTGGATTGGTGGATGAAGCAATCAGAATTTGGGAGGTCAGATGGAGTGGGCATGGAGGCCTACTGGATGGAGAGGTGGACAGAGTGGATGTTCAGGTGACTCTTGGGATTCTGCCAGGGATCTCTAGGTGGCTGGTGGGACCTCCTCAGAGATGGTGACATGGGGGGGGTGGCTTGTCTGCCAGTGGATGGAGATTCCGGGGGGTGGCTTCTGCAGAAAGAGGCTCATGGAGCCCCTCATCCTCTGCCTTGCCCTCCTCCCACCAGTTCTCCTACGTGGACGCCGACGGGTCCCCCGTGAATGTCGTGCAGCTGAACTTCCTGAAACTGCTGAGTGCCACAGCTCGCCAGAACTTCACCTACTCCTGCCAGAATGCGGCTGCCTGGCTGGACGAAGCCACAGGTGACTACAGCCACTCCGCCCGCTTCCTTGGCACCAATGGAGAGGAGCTGTCTTTCAACCAGACGACAGCAGCCACCGTCAGCGTCCCCCAGGATGGCTGCCGGGTAAGAGGGTGGGGCAGTGGCCAGCTAGAGAGGGGAGGCAAGATGTCGGCCACCTTCCCCATAACTCACCATCTCTGTCTTCTCTGGGGACAGCTCCGGAAAGGACAGACGAAGACCCTTTTCGAATTCAGCTCTTCTCGAGCGGGATTTCTGCCCCTGTGGGATGTGGCGGCCACTGACTTTGGCCAGACGAACCAAAAGTTTGGGTTTGAACTGGGCCCCGTCTGCTTCAGCAGCTGAGAGTGTCCGGGGTGGGAGGGACCGTGAGGGAGCCCCAGAATGGGGTGCATTTGGTGCTGAGGCTTTGAAGCCACCGTATTTATCGTTGCCTGTGACTATGGAGCCAATGGGATGTGACTTCGCTCATCACGGTCAGTCATTCCTTCTCCTTTCCAGGGTGCTGGGGGCTGGGGTTCCCTGGCCCAAGGGTCCAGCCTCCTCTCACCCCATTCCAGGTGGCATACTGCAGTCTGGCTCTTTCTCCCCTCCCTCCCCACCCAAGCCTCACCTCCCCACCCCTTGAACCCCCATGCAATGAGCTTCTAACTCAGAGCTGATGAACAAAAGCCCCCCCCACCCCCAATGCCTGCCTCCTCACTCCTCCGTCTCTGCCCTTCACACCTTTTGGTGCTACCCCTCCCCAGAGTTAAGCACTGGATGTCTCCTGATCCCAGGCTGGGACCCCTACCCCCACCCCCTTTGATCCTTTCTACTTCCACAGTGAAAGGACTGAGGTCGGACTACATAGGGAAGAGGGACTTCCCTTGACTGGGTTGTGTTTCTTTTCCTGCCTCAGCCCAGCTCTGCAAATCCCCTCCCCCTGCCCCCCACTTCCCCAGGCTCACCTTGCCATGCCAGGTGGTTTGGGGACCAAGACGGTGGGGGGTGAATCAGGATCCTAATGGTGCTGCCCTATTTATACCTGGGTCTGTATTAAAAGGGAAAGTCCCCCCTGTTGTAGATTTCATCTGCTTCCTCCTTAGGGAAGGCTGGGATATGATGAGAGATTCCAGCCCAAGCCCGGCCCCCAACCGCCAGGCCATAGGGCATAATTTGCATCTCAAATCTGAGAATAAACTGATGAACTGTGTTTCTGTCTCTGTGTATTTCTTTTTTAAATTTTTGTTTGTTTGTTTGTTTGTTTATTTATCCTTGAGACGCAGTCTTGCTCTGTCGCCCAGGCTGGAGTGCAGTGGTGCAAGCTTGGCTCACTGCAACCTCCGCCTCCCGGGTTCAAACAATTCTCCTGCCTCAGCCTCCCTAGAAGCTGGGGTTGCAGATATGCACCACCACACCCGGCTAATTTTTATAATTTTAGTAGAGATGGGATTTCACCTTGTTGGCCAGGCTGGTCTTGAACTCCTGATTTCAGGTGATCCGCCCGCCTTGGTCTCCCAAAGTGCTGGGATTACAGATGTGAGCCACCACGCTCAGCCCTTGTTTGCTCGTTTTTAGAGACTGGGTCTCACTCTGTCGCCCAGTCTGGAGTGCAAGGGCATGATCATGGCTCACTGCAGCCTCCAACTCTGGGACTCGAGTGATCCTCCTTCTTCAGCCTCCTGAGTACCTGGAACCACAGGCATGCACCATCACACCCAGCTGGGTTGTTTTGTGTGTGTGTGTGTGTGTGTTTGTGTACAGATGGTGTCTTTCTTTGTTGCCCAGGCTTGTCTCAAACTACTAGCCTCAAGCAATCCTCCCACCTCAGCCTCCTGAGCTGCTGAGATTACAGGTATGAGCCACCTCGCCCAGCTCTTGATCTCTTTCATCTGATGTGGCCCATATCTGTCTTGGGATCTGGCTCTTGTCTCATCTGAGGTACCTGTCACCACCTGTATTAATTAGGTATGTCTTTTAGGAATGCAATTATAATGAGACTCACTGGAGATTATAGGCCTATTTATTCACCCAGGCTCCTAGAGGAAAAGTTGAAAATTGTCAGCTTGGGCTGGGAGGCCCATGTCAGCTTAAACCAGAAGTTTGGCCTCTTTACAAAAAAAAAATTTTTTTAATTAGCTGGGCATGGAGGAGCATGCCTGTGGTTTCAGCTACTCAGGAGGCTGAGGTTGGAGAATGACTTGAGCCTGGGAGGCGGAGGTTGCAGTAAGCTGAGATTGAACCACTGTGCTCCAGCCTGGGTGACACCACAGCAAGACCTTGTCTCAAAAAAAAAAAAAAAAAAAAAAAAAAAAAATTTGGTTTGGGATGATTTGAATTAGGAGTAAGATGTTGGTTTGAGGTATATTTTTAACTGATTTATTGAGATAGAATTCATTTACCCATTACCATATAATTCATTACCATTCATTACCATATAATTCACCCATTTAAGCTGTGTAATTAAAAGAAATCCTATACCCATTAGTGGTCACTCCTCCTGTCTTTCCAACCTCCCAGCTGTAGGCAACCACGAATCTGCTTTCTGTCTCTAAGGATTTGCCTATTCTGGACAGAAATGTCCATTTCATATAAATGGAATCACGCTAGGTGAGGTGGCTCACTCCTGCAACCCCAGCATTTTGGGAGGCCAAGGCGGGAGGATCGCTTGAGGCCAGGAGTTCCAGACCAGCCTAGGCAACATAGCAAGACCCCATCTCTACAAAAATGAAAATAAAAACATTAGCCAGGTACAGTGGTGCATATCTGTAGTCCCAGCTACCCAAGAGGCTGAGGCGGGAGAATCACTGAAGCCAGGAGTTGGAGGCTGCAGTGAGCTGTGATCTCACCACTGCACTCCAGCCTGGGAAACAGAGGGACACCTTGTCTCTAAAAAAAAAAAAAAAAAGGAATAAATACAAATAAATGATATAATGATATATGGCCCTTTGTATCTGGCATTTTCAGCAAAACGGTTTCCAGGAGTTTTTTGTTTTGCGGGCAGAGTCTCGCTCTGTCACCCAGGCTGGAGTGCAGTAGCACAATCTCGGCTCACTGCAACCTCCCCCTCCAGGGTTCAAGCAATTCTCCTTTCTCAGCCTCCCGAGTAGCTGGGACTACAGGCACGCACCACCATCCCTGGCTAATTTTTGTATTTTTAGTAAAAACGGAGTTTCACCATGTCGGCCAGGCTGGTCTCGAAACCCTGGCCTCAAGTGATTCACCCACCTCGATCTCCCAAAGTGCTGAGATTACAGACATTAACCACAGTGCCTGGCTGGTTTCCAGGTTTATTTGCAGCATGCATCAGTACTTCATTCCTTTTTATTGCCAAGTAATATTCAGTCGTCTCCCACCTTCGGCTAATTCATTCATCGTTGATGGGCACTGTTGGATTGAGTTTAGTTAGGAGTGATGGAGAAATGGTGTGAGTTGAGTTGGGTCAGATGGGATTGGGTGGGTAGAAACTTCAGGTTGGGGTGAGTTTTCTCCCTCAAACCCAAGGCTCTCACCCTACTACTCCTGCCACCAGCCCCTTAAGGCCACCTGAATACTTGTCCTCATTCATTGAATCAACGTTGCTAAGAGTCCTGACTCCATGAAGACTGTTGGTGCCCAGAGGTTGATGATTCGTTCATTCATGTTTTTTAGAAGCATTTTTTTTTCTTGCTGTTGCCCAGGCTGGAGTGCAGTGGTGCAATCATAGCTCACTGCAGTCTCCAACTCCTGGACTCAAGTGATCCTCCCACCTCAGCCTCTCAAGTAGCTGGGATATATTCATGTGCCACCATGCCCAGCTAATTTTTAAACTTTTTTTTTTTTTTTTTTTTGAGACAGAGTCTTGCTCTATCGCCAGGCTGGAGTGCAGTGGCGTGATCTCGGCTCGTTGCAACCTCTGCCTCCTGGGTTCAAGCAACTACCCTGCCTCAGCCTCCCTAGTAGCTGGGACTATAGGTGTGCGCCATCATGCCTGGCTAATTTTTTGTATTTTACTAGAGACGGGGTTTCACCATGTTGTCCAGGATGGTCTTGATCTCCTGACTTCATGATCCACCCATCTTTGCCTCCTAAAGTGCTGGGATTACAGGCATGAGCCACCGCGCCCAGCCAATTTTTAAACTTTTTTAAAGAGACAGGGTCTGGGGGGAGGGGGGAGGGATAGCATTAGGAGATATACCTAATGTAAATGAGTTAATGGGTGCAGCACACCAACATGGCACATGTATACCTATGTAACAAACCAGTACATTGTGCACATGTACCCTAGAACTTAAAGTACAATTAAAAAAAAAAAAAAAAACAGACAGACAGGGTCTCGGCTGGGCACAGTGGCTCACACCTGTAATCCCAGCACTTTGGGAGGCCGAGGCGGGTGGATCATGAGGTCAGGAGTTTGAGACCAGCCTGGCCAATATGGTGAAACCCCGTCTCTACTAAAAATACAAAAATTAGCTGGGCATGGTGGCATGTGCCTGTAGTCCCAGCTGCTCTGGAGGCTGAACTATGAGAATTGCTTGAACCAGGGAGGTGGAGGTTGCAGTGAGCCGAGATTGTGCCACTGCACTCCAGCCTGGGTGACAGAGGGAGACTCTGTCTCAAAAAAAAAAAAAAGACAAGGTCTCACTGTGTTGCCCAGGCTGGTCTCAAGCTCCTGGGCTCAAGGGATCATTCAGCCTCAGCTTCCCAAAGTGCTGGGATTACAGGCATGAGACACCATGCCCAGCCTCAACTAACACTATTAATCTTAATCATAGTTGCCATTTATTACTCATATGCCAGACACTGTTCATCAAATGTTTTACCTCGATTAATTTAATTATCCCACATAACAACCTTTGAGGGATGTTCTATTATTATCTCTGTGGTGCAGATAAAGAAACTGAGGAACAGAGAGAGGTGGAATAATTTATCCAAAGTCTAGAACTAGAAAGTGATGAAGACCATCGGCCAGGCGCGGTGGCTCACGCCTGTAATCCCAGCACTTTGGGAGGCCAAGACGGGTGGATCATGAGGTCAGGAGATCGAGACCATCCTGGCTAACCCAGTGAAACCCCGTCTCTACTAAAAATACGAAAAATTAGCAGGGCGTGGTGGCGGGAGCCTGTAGTCCCAGCTACTCGGGAGGCCGAGACAGGAGAATGGCGTGAACCCGGGAGGTGGAGCTTGCAGTGAGCTGAGATTGCACCACTGCACTGCAGCCTGGGTGACAGAGCGAGACTCCGTCAAAAAAAAAAAAAAAAAAAAAAAAAAAAAAAAAAAGAAGAAGAAAGTGATGAAGATCATCAACAGATTTTGCTAAACAGAGCTGGGCATGGTGACATGCACTTGTAGCTCCAGCTATTTAGGAGCCTAAGGTGGGAGACCTGGAGTGAGTTTGAGCCCAGGACTTGAAGTCAACATGGGCAACATACCAAGATCCCATCTCTTAAAAATGAAAAACAAAAAACACAAACATTTTGCTAAACAAAAAGCCATTCTCTCTCTTAAGGGAATTTTGGCTGTTGCCGTTTTTCAAAATTACACCCCTGGGCTCAGCACTTTACATGTATTCTCTTTCTTAATTATCACAGTCCACTTTAGTATCTCCCTTTCCTTTTATTTATATTTATTTATTTTAATTATTATTATTTATTTATTTATTTATTTATTTTTGAGAAGGAGTTTCGCTCTGTCACCCAGGCTTGAGAGCAATGGCGTGAGCTCAGCTCACTGCAGTGTCTGCCTCCTGAGATCAAGCGATTCTCCTGCCTCAGCCTCCCGTGTACCTGGGATTATGGGCGTGTGCCACCATGCCCAACTAATTTTTGTATTTTTAGTAGAGACGGGGGTTTCATCATGTTGGTCAGGCTGGTCTCGGACTCCTGACCTCAGGTGATCCACTCGCCTCAGCCTCCCAAAGTGCTGGGATTACAGGTGTGAGCCACCGTGCTCGGCCTATTTCTTTTATTTTATTTTATTTATTGTATTTATTTATTTTTTGAGACAGAGTCTTGCTCTGTTGACCAGGCTGGAGTACAGTAGCATGATCTCAGCTCACTGCAGCCTTTGCCTCCTGGGTTCAAGCAATTCTCCTGTCTCAGCCTCCTGAGCAACTGGGACTACAGGCACGTGCCATCACACCCAGCTAATTTTTGCATCTTTATACAGACGGGGCTTTCACTGTGTTGGCCAGGCTGGTCTTGAACTCCTGACCCCAGCCTTTTATTTTTTTGAAACAGGATCTTGCTCTGTTGCCCAGGCTGGAGTGTAGTCACACGATCATAGCTCACTGCAGCCTCCAACACCTGGGCTCAACCAACCCTCTTGCCTCCACCTCCTGAGTAGCTGGGACTACAGGTGCGCTTCACCATGCTCAGCTAATTTTCAAATTTTTTTTGTAGAGAAAGGGTCTTGCTATGTTGCCCAGGCTGGTCTCAAACTCCTGTCCTCAGGCGATCCTCCCGCCTTGGCCTCCCAAAGTGTTGAGATTATAGGCATGAGCCACAGGGCGCTTGCCCCCATGCCCCCATGTCTGTTTGTTTGCATTTTACAGAAAGGAAACAGGTTCAGAGAGGGGAGGCGTCTGCCCACAGTACACAGCCAGGCATTTGAATGCAGGTCGGCCTGTCTCGGTTTTGCAACTCCATTCCCATCCCGGTGCAGGCGTTTTGAAAAGGAGGGACAATTTATAGAGTTTAATGAGGACTCTTTAATGAGCCCAAAGCTCGTTAATGAATGAGAAACCCAACCCCATAAATGAAACGTTAATTGACAAAGGTGTGAGAAGGGAATTCTGGGCCTTGCTAAGCTCCTTGTGTTTATTCAGCATTAGTGCCAGCACCCAGGCGGCTGCCCGGAAAACCCCCAGCTGATTTGCATATTTAGCAGCCATAATTAATCACACTGCTAGTGCTCCCTGAGCAATTACTGACACCCAGTGTTCCAGCCAGGGGTGGAGTGGGGTGGCCAGAGTGGGGGCCGCCTGTGGCTTTATACAGAGATGGCTGTGGTCAGGCACGGGGCGGATATGGTAGGGGAGTTTATTTGTTTAGGAGTTGGGGTCTTGCTCTGTCACCAGGCTGGAGTGCAGTGGTGTGATCATGGCTCACTGTAGCTTCCACCTCCCCTGCTCAAGTGATCCTCCTGCCTCAGCCTCCAGAGTAGCTGGGACCACAGGTGCATCCCACCACTCCCCACTAATGGTTTTTAATTTATTTTTTTAGAGACAGGGTCCTGTGCTGTCACCCAAGCTGAAGTTCAGTGGCTTGATCATAGCTCACTGCAGCCTCAAATTCCTGGCTTTAAGCAATCCTCCTGCCTCAGCCTCCCTCATAGCTGGGACTACAGGTGCGCACCACCATGCCCGGCTATTTCTTTTGTTGTTGTTGTTGTTTTTGAGATGGTCTCGTTCTGTTGCCCGGGCTGGAGTAGAGCCTCAACATCCCAGTCTCAAGAGATCCTCACATCTCAGCCTCCTGAGTAGCTGGGACCACAGGCTCGTGCCACCACGCCCACCTAATTTTTAAATCTTTTGTAGAGACAAGGGCTCACTATGTTGCCCAGGCTGGTCTGGAACTCCTGAGCTCAAGCGGTTCTCCTGCCTCAGCCTCTCAAAGTGCTGGGATGACAGGTGTTAGCCAGGGTGCCGGGCCTAGCAGGGAATTTTACACATGCATACCCATAACTTCGTTTTGTTTTGTTTGAGATGAAGTCTTGCCCTGTTGCCCAGGCTGGAATGCAGTGGCAGTGGCACAATCTTGGCTCACTGCAACCTCCGCCTCCCAGGTTCAAGCAATTCCCCTGACTCAGCCTCCTGAGTAGCTGGGACTACAGGTGTGTGCCACCATTCCTAGCTTTTTTTTTTTTTTTTTTTTTAATTTTTATTAGAGACAGGGTTTGGCAATGTTGGCGAGGCTAGTCTCAAACTCCTGACCTCAGACGATCCGCCTGCCTTGACCTCTCAAAGTGCTGGGATTACAGGCATGAGCCACCGTGCCCGGCCACAACTTTGATGGGGACACTCACACACAATTATATATCAGAACCAAGGACCCTCAAAGTCAGACTTTTCTCTTGTCACCCCTGCCACAGCTGCAGGTCATGTTCCAAACTCCCATACACACACCCACATCCTCAGCCAGGTTCAGACACACTGGCACCAATAGCTGGGCACACACACAGTCACACACTCCCAGCTGTGAAAGGAAAATTGCAACTTGGGGCTCCAAACTCAACTGTGGCAAAAGGGAAAAGTGAAGCTTGGGAACTGAGTCAGGCGAAAACTGCTTTCCTTTTGTTCCCAAGGAGATAGCTGTAATTTCACTTGCTTACTCTGTCTTACGTAAAATGTAGATTTACTGAGCTGGAGCCGATTGCATAATCTACCCCTCTCTTTTCACATGTAAAATGCAGATTCACTAAGCGGTAATCAAAGCCTCACATGAATGAAACCACTTGCCTCATTGCCTACTCTCTCCCCTATTTTTCCCTTCCTCCTTCCCCTCCTTTTGCTTTTTCCCCTTAAATTTGTTTTAATTTTTTTCTCTTCTTTGAGATGGAGTCTTGCTTTGTCACCCAGGCTGGAGTGCAATGATGTGATCTCGGTTCATTGCAACCTCTGCCTCCCGAGTTCAAGCGATTCTCATACCTGAGCCTCCCAAGTAGCTGGGATTATAGGCACGTGCTGCCACATTCGGCTAATTTTTTGTATTTTTAGTAGAGATGGGGTTTCGCCATGTTGGCCAGGCTGGTCTTGAACTCCTGGCCTCAAGTGATCTGCCCGCCTTGACCTCCCAAAGTGTGGGATTACAGGTATGAGCCATTGTGCCTACTCTAATTCTTTTTCTTAAAAAAATTTCTTTTTGGAGATAGGGTCTTGCTGTGTTGCCCAGGCTGAAGTGCAATGGTGCCATCACAGCTCACTGCAGCCTCGAACTCCCAGGCTCAAGTGATCCTCCCACTTCGGCCTCCTAAAGCACTGGGATTGCAGGCATGAACCACTACACCCAGTCCCCTTTAAATAGTGAAGTCCTAAAAACTCTCTTTGGACAAAGCACAGGCGGCAGATCCTACTGTAACTTGTGTTTCTTTTTCCCAGGCGTGTCCTTAACCTTGGCAAAATCAACCTCTAAATTGATTGAGATCTGCCTCTGTTACTTATTGGTTTATTTATTTATTTATTTATTTATTGAGACAGAGTCTCGCTCTGTCGCCCAGGCTGGAGTGCAGCGGTGCCATCTCGACTCACTGCAAGCTCCGCCTCCTGTGTTCACGCCATTTTCCTGCCTCAGCCTCCTGAGTAGCTGGGACTACAGGTGCTCGCCACCGCGCCCTGCCAATTTTTTGTATTTTTAGTAGAGACAGAGTTCCACTGTGTTAGCCAGGACGGTCTCTATCTCCTGACCTCGGATCCGCCCTCCTCGGCCTTGCAAAGTGCTGGGATTACAGGCGTGAGCCACCGCACCCGGCCTACTTATTGGTTTACAACACACACCCAGAGCTCCCTTCACACACACACATTGGTGTTCAGAAATCCATTTGCAGAGACAGAGCCACACCTGGAGAGAGAGACTGTCGTTGTCATACACAAAACTACTGCATCATGAGACCTGGCTGGCACATGTTAGACCTGGAAAACTGCAGCCTCACATGAAGACATGCCATTGACACATGAAGCTACATACAAGAGCCTGGTTAAACTGGCTTGTAGGCCAGTCATGGTGGTTCACGCCTGTAATCCCAGCACTTTGGGAGGCTGAGGCCGGCAGATCACCTGAGGTCAGGAGTTCAAGACCAGCCTGGCGGACATGCTGAAACCCCATCTCTACTAAAAATACAAAAATTAGTGAGGCATGGTGGTGGGCACACCTGTAATCCCAGCTACTCGGGAGGCTGAGGCAGGAGAATCGTTTGAACCCGGGAGGTGGAGGTTGCAGTGAGCCGAGGTCGCACCACTACACTCCAGCCTGGGCAACAGAGCGAGACTCCATCTCAAAAACGACAACAACGACAACAAAAACCCCCAAAAACTGGCTTGTAGACATATCAGAGGCCCCATCCCAGCACATATAACATTCAACAATATTTGTTCAGCACCTACTATGCTCCAGGCACTAGAGTGCAATGGCATAGGCTCTGGGAGACAGCCATGAAACAAACAAAGATCCTTGCCCTGCTGGAGTTAACACTTTAGGATGGTTGACAGGCAGTAAGCAAATATATACATATATATATACACACATACACATACACACACACACATATATACACACACATACACACACACATATATACACATATATGTATATATATACATATATGTATATATATACACACATATGTATATATATACACACATATATGTATATATATACACACATATATATGTGTGTATATATGTATATATATAATATCAAGTGGTGCTATGAAGAAAAGCTAGGGGAGTCCAGGGGTGGTGGCTCAAGTTTGTAATCCTAGCGCTTTGGGAGGCCAAGGTGGGAGGATCGCTTGAGGCCAGGAGTTCAAGATTAGCCCTGGCAACATAGTGAGACCCTGTTTCTACAAAAACTTAAAACTTTAGCCAGGTGTAATGGCATGTGCCTGTAGTCCCAGCTTCTACGGCGGCTGAGGCAACAGTATCACTTGAGCCCAGGAAGTCAAGGCTGCAGTGAGCCATGACTGGGCCACTGCGCTCCAGCCTGGATGATAGAATGAGACCCTGTCTAAAAAAAAAAAAAAAAAAAGAGAGATTAGTGAATTTTATTGTGTATAATATATGCCTCAATGAAAATAAAATTTTAACAAGAAATGTACCAGGCACAGCAATCCCACTTCTGGGTATATAGCAAAAGAATTGAGAGCGAAAGCTCAAAGACATATTTGTACCCCCACGTGCATAGCAGCACTATTTACAATAACCGGCCAGGCATGGTGGCTCACGCCTGTAATCCCAGCACTTTGGGAAGTCAAGGAGGCCAGATCATCTGAGGTCAGGAGTTCGAGACCAGCTTGGCCAACATGGTGAAACCCCGTCTCTACTAAAAATACAAAAATTAGTTGGGCATGGTGGTGTGCACCTGCAATCCCAGCTACTCAGGAGGCTGAGGCAGGAGAATCGCTTGAACCCAGGAGGCGGAGGCTGCAGTGAGCTGAGATCATGCTAATGCACTCCACGCTGGGTGACAGAGTGAGACTCCGTCTCAAAAAAAAGTTAATTAATTAATACATAAATAGAAAATAATAGAGAGAACTCTTATCATGAACTCTCACCTACTCACACACCCACCTGAGAAATAACGCTTTGCACATAATTGATGCCCCTTGTATACATTTATCCGACTGCATCTCTTTCTTTCCCTCACCAACTGTATCCAAATGTGTATGTAAAATATGCATAACATAGGGCTGGGCGCGGTGGCTCACGCCCAACACATTGGGAGGCCGAGGTGGACAGATCATGAGGTCAAGAGATTGAGACCATCCTGGCCAACATGGTGAAACCCCGTCTCTACTAAAAAAACAAAAATTAGGTGGGTGTGGTGGTGTGCACCTGTAGTCCCAGCTACTCAGGAGGCTGAGGCAGAAGAATTGCTTGAACCCAGGAGGCGGAGGTTGTAGTGAGCTGAGATGGTGCCACTACACTCCAGCCTGGTGACAAAGGGAGACTACGTCTCAAAAAAATAAGTAAATAAAAAAAATAAAAAAAATATATATATATGCATATAACATAACGTTTTCCATTGTAACTAGTTTCAAGTGTATAGTCCAGTGGCTGGAGTACAATCGCATTACTGTGCAACCATCACCACCACTCATCTCCAGAATGTTCTCATCTTCCCAGACTGAACTACTGTCCCCATGAAACACTCTTTCCCCATTATCCCACCTCTCTCAGTGTGGGAATGGCTGTTCCCAGAATGCTTTTCCAAATGTACTGCATATGGACTGCTGTATCCATGGATGACACACATGATTTGGCAGATTTTTAAATGATCTCTAACTGGTTCAAGGTTGAACATGTTCTTTTGCAACTTGCTTTGTTAGCTCAACTGGAGGTTTTGCCTGTCCTTGTAGATACAAGTATCTCTCTCTCTCTCTCTCTCCCTCTCTCTCTGAGACAGGGTATTGCTCTCTTGCCCATGCTAAAGTGCAGTGGTAACGTGTGACCTTACCTCTGCATAGTTACTCATTCTATGCATGAACTCTTAGGTTTTTCCCATTTTGTTTCTGTTTAAACATTCTGGCATGCGTCTTTTTTTTTTTTTTTTTTTTTAGACAGAGTCTCGCTCTTTCACCCAGGCTGGAGTGCAGTGGCGCTATCTCGGCTGACTGCAAGCTCCGCCTCCCGGGTTCACGCCATTCTCCTGCCTCAGCCTCCTGAGTATCTGGGACTACAGGCGCCCGCCACCATGCCCAGCTAATTTTTTCTATTTTTAGTAGAGACGGGGTTTCACCGTGTTAGCCAGGATGGTATCGATCTCCTGACCTCGTGATCCACCCACCTTGGCCTCCCAAAGTGCTGGGATTACAGGCGAGAGCCACTGTGCCCGGCCATGTGTCTTTTTTTTTTTTTTTTTTGGGACAGATTGTCGGTCTGTCACCCAGGCTGGAATGCAGTGGCCTGATCTCGGCTCACTGCAACCTCCGCCTTGCGGGTTCAAGCGATTCTCCTGCCTCAGCCTCCTGAGTAGCTAGGACTACAGGTGCGCACCACCACGCCCTGCTAATTTTTGTATTTTTAGTAGAGACGGGGGTTTCACCATGTTGGCCAGGCTGGTCTCGAACTCCTGACCTTGTGATCCACCCACCTTGGCCTCCCAAAGTGCTGGGATTACAGGCATGAGCCACTGCACCCGGACCAGCCATGTGTCTTTTTTTTTTTTAAGAGACAGGGTCTTGCTCTTGCCCAGGCTGGGGTGCAGCGGTGCCATCATAGCTCACTGCAGCCTTCAACTCCTGGGCTCAAGTGATTCTCCCACCTCATCCTCCCAAATAGAAGGCGCAAATCACCATGCCCAGGTAGTTTTTATTATTATTATTATTATTATTATTATTATTATTATTATTATTTTATAGAGAGGAGGTCTTGCCCTGTTGCCCAGGCTGGTCTGGAACTCATGGGCTCAACCCATCCTCCCACCTTGGCCTCCCAAAGTGCTGGCATTGCAGGCATGAGCCACTGCACCCAGCCACAGCGTGTGTCTTTGTACACATAGATAAGTGTCTCTAGGGTGTATAGATTGCTAAGAATAGAAATTCTGGGTTATGGGGGAGGCACATGTTCAGCTGTCCTGGGTGTGGACTTCGTGCTGGTCACTCAGACTTCACCCTGTCCCTTTCCTCTCACCATTCTTCTGAGGCTTCCCTGTTAACCCTAAGATAAAGCCCAAGTCCTCTAGAATCTTGGGCTTCCCCTGTCACTGTCCCTCACCAGGTGACCTAACTCTCTGAACCTTGCAGCCCCAGGGGCTTCTCGCTGCCCACCGAGCCCTGCTAGCTCCTCTGCATCCTTCAGGTTTCATCTCCAGCATCCGCCCCTCATGGCAAACAACCCAGGCTACGTCAGGGCCTCCCATACACGCCCAGAGAACCTTGCCCACATGTGCACACAGCACGTTCTTGACTCTAAGTTATTTGAGGATGGGGCTGGCTTTTTCTTTCCTTTTTTTTTTTCTTTTATTTTTTGAGACACAGCCTCACTCTGCTCCCCAGGCTGGAGTGCGGTAGCGTGATCTCGGCTCACTGCAACCTCCGCCTCCTGGATTCAAGTGATTCTCCTGCCTCAGTCTCCCCAGTAGCTGGGACTACAGGCACACACCACCATGCTTGACTAATTTTTGGTATTTTTAGTAAAGACAGGGTTTCATCATATTGGTCAGGCTGGTCTCAAATTCCTGGCCTCAAGTGATCCATCTGCCTTGGCCTCCCAAAGTGCTGGGATTACTTGCAAGAGCCACCGCGCCTGGCCAGAGCTGGCTGTTTCAGAGCCACAAATCCAGTGCAGCCTGGTCCAGGTGTCAGTTCTTGATCTCTACTTGTAGCTTAAATGGAGGGGTCCTGGCCTCTACTACAAGATGGGGAGAGGAGGCTGCACAGAGACAAGGGCTTGAATCCTAGCTCCTCTACCTCCTTGCTGTGTGACCTCAGGCAAGTTGCTTCACCTTTCTGAATGTCACTTTCCTCCCCTATGAAACCCTCCAAGGAGGATTGCTTGAGGCCAGGATGTCGAGGCTGCAGTGAGCCATGATTGCACCACTGTACTCCAGCCTGGGCGACAGAGCAAGACCCTGTCTCAAAAAAAAAAAAAAAAGAAAAAAGTCCAGGCCGGGTGGCTCATACCTGTAATCCCAACCCTTTGGGAGACCAAGGAGAGTTGATCACTTGAGCCCAGGAGTTCAAGACCAGAACAGCCTGGGCAACATGGTGAAACCCCATCTCTATAAAAAATACAAGAATTAGCTGGGCATGGTGGTGGTGTGCACCTGTAGTACCAGCTACCTGGGAGGCTGAGGTAGGAGGATCACCTGAGCCTGGGGAGGTCGAGGCTACAATGAGCTGTGATTGTGCTACCGCACTCCAGCCTGGGTGACAGAGTGAGGCCCTGTCTCAAAAAAAGAAAGAAAGGGGCCCGGCTTGGTGGCTCATGCCTGTAATCCCAGCACTTTGGGAGGCCAAGGCAGGCGTATCACCTGAGGTCAGGAGTTGGAGACCAGCCTGACCAACATGGTGAAACCCTGTCTCTACTAAAAATACAAAAATTAGCCAGGCATGTGGCAGGAGCCTGTAATCCCAGCTACTCGGGTAGCTGAGGCAGGAGAATTGCTTGAACCTGGGAGGTGGAGGTTCCAGTGAGCTGAGATCGCGCCATTGCACTGCAGCCTGGGCAACAAGAGCGAAACTCTGTCTCAGAAAAAAAAAAAAAAGAAAGAAAGAAAGAAGAAAAAAGAAAAAGAAATCTTCTCCAGGACTATCACAGGGGTTGAAATGAGCCCCCTGCTGGGCCTGGCTTGGGGCAGACCACTCTGCCTTAGAACGGCTGTGGTTCTGAGCCAAGTTCCGGCCGCATGGCCTTAGATCAGGGCCTTGCTCCTTCCTGCTTTGGTAAGGCTGGGAAGCGTTCCTGGGTCTCCTTGTCCCGCCAGCTCTGCCTCAATTCCCAGGCCCCTAATAGGAACCACATGCGCTGGATGCCTGCCCTCCTCCCCCTTCCCTCCTCCTCCCCCAGAGAGGCCTCCTGAGTCATCCTCTCCACCTCACTCCCTCCTTGCAGCCTCATTCCCACGCTGCCCTGGCCTGGCATCCTCGTGTCAGAAGGCTGTGTCGTGGGTCCCCGCGGGTCTGTTTGTGTGTGAACTCTGCCTCTACTGTGCCTTTGTGGGCGTGACTCCGTGTCTGAGTTATGGATCAGACACTGTGAGCGTGCTTTGTACAAATTCCATGCTTCTGTTTGCGTGTCTGTGCAAGAGTGTGTTGGCATGTGAACTGTCTGCCTGTTTTATGTGATTGTATTGTGAGTGTTTGAGTAAACGGACGTATAAATATGTCTATGCTGGAGACCTGTGTGTGAGCTGTGTGTCTGAATTGTGGGTTTTGTGGAGTTGTGTGTGTGTCTATTTTCTTTCTCTCTCTCTTTCCTTCCCTCCCTCCCTCCCTCCCTTCTTTCCTTCCTCCCTTCCTTCCTCTTTTTCTGCTTCTTTCTTTCCTTCCTTCCTTCTTGCTTTCTTCTTTCTTTCTCTTTCTCTCTTTCTTTCTTTCTCTCTCTCTCTTTCTCTCTCTCTCTTTCTTTCTTTCTTTCTCTCTCTCTCTCTTTCTTTCTTTCTCTCTTTCTCTCTCTCTCTCTTTCTCTCTTTCATCTTATTCTGTCACCCAGGCTGGAGTGCAGTGATCTCAGCTTACTGCAACCTCCACCTCTCGGTTTCAAGCAATTCTCCTGCCTCAGCCTCCCGAGTAGCTGGGATTACAGGCATGCGCCACCATGCCAAGCTAATTTTTGTATTTTTAGTAGAGACGGGGTTTCATCATGTTGGCCCGGCTAGTCTCAAACTTCCGACCTCAAGTAATCCACCCACCGCGGCCTCCCAAAGTGCTGGGATTACAGTTGTGAACCACAGTACCTGGCCCCTTTCTTTCTTTCTTTTTTGAGACAAGGTCTCATTCTGTTGCCCAGGCTGGAGTGCAGTGGTGCAATCAGCTCACTGAAGCCTCAATCTCTCAGGCTCAAGCAATTCTCCTGCTTCAGCCTCCAAAGTAGGTGAGACTACAGGCACAAGGCACCATGCTCAGATAATTTTTTATTTTTAGTAGAGATGGGCTCTCGTTAATTAAAAGAATTACCTGGGTGAGGCCGGGCATGGTGGCTCATGCCTGTAATCCCAGCACTTTGGGAGGCCGAGGTGGGTGGATCACGAGGTCAGGAGATCGAGACCATCCTGGCTAACATGGTGAAACCCCGTCTCTACTAAAAATACAAAAAAAATTAGCCGGGCGTGGTGGCAGGCGCCAGTAGTCCCAGCTACTCGGGAGGCTGAGGCAGGAGAATGGTGTGAACCCAGGAGGCAGAGCTTGCAGTGAGCCGAGATCGCGCCACTGCACTCCAGCCTGGGCGACTGAGCAAGACTCCATCTCCCCCCCCTAAAAAAAAAGAATTACCTGGGCGAGACCCCAACTACTTCCTTTTTTTTTTCTTCTTTTGAAAAAAAGAAAAGAGACAAGGTCTTACTCTGTCACCCAGGCTGGAGTACAGTGGCACCATCACAGGTCACTGCAGCCTAGAACTCCTGGGCTCAAGTGATCCTCCCACCTTGGTCTCCTAAAGTGCTGGGAATACAGGTGCCAGCCACTGCACCCGGTCAATAGGTTGGCTTTGAGTCAGATGGAACTCAGTCTGAATCCTGTGTCTGCCCTTTATAGCTGGGTGACCTTGGGCAAATTACTTAACTTCTCTGAGCCTCAAACTTTTCATTTATTTATTTATTAGAGACAGGGTCTCGCTCTGTCACCCAGGCTGGAGGGCAGTGGTGCAATCGCAGCTCACTGCAGCCTCGACCTCCTGGGCTCAAACGATCTTCCCTCCTCAGCCTTCCAAGTAGCTAGTACTACAGGTGCAAGCCACCATGCCTGGCTACTTTTTGTATTTGTTGTAGAGATGGGGTTTTGCCATGTTGCCAGGCTGGTCTCAAACTCCTGGGCTCAAGTGATCTGCAGTCCTCTGCCTCCCAAAGTGCTGGGATTATAGGTATGAGCTGCTGCACCTGGCCTGCATTTTTAAATGGGGGATAACAGTGCCTACCCTATAGGGTTGTTGTAAGAACTCAAGGAATTAATGTATGGAGAGGATGTATCCCAGTGGTGGGTGCTTCACTGGAGCTCAGTGAGTCAGGAAGGTTCCTGTTAAAGAGATGTTTCCAGCATGGTCCAGGAGGGAGTACTGAGTAGGTAGGTCATGAATAGCTTGGAGTATTGGGGCTTCGTGAATTATGAGGTTCTCTTCAGACAGATAAAGGGAATGAATCTTCCAAGCACATATCAATCACAGTTTAGTTGCAGGAAATGAGAACCAAAACCAGGGAACTTGGTGCTTACAGAACCAAGGCTGGAGAATAGGGATCTAGGGTAAGCCGATAGGATGACTTGCTACAAAACACCACCTCCCGGCTGGGAGCAATGGCTCACCCCTGTAATCCTATCCCTTTGGGAGGCCAAGGAAGGCACATCACTTGAGGTCAGGAGTTCAAGACCAGCCTGGCCCACATAGTGAAACCCTGTCTCTACTAAAAATACAAAAAACTAGCTGGGCGTGATGGCATGTGCCTGTAATCCCAGTTACTCTGGAGGCTGAAGCAGGAGAATCGCTTGAATCCAGGAGGTGGAGGTTGCAGTGAGCTGAGATTGTACCACTGCACTCCAGCCTGGGCAACAGAGCGAGGCTCCATCTCAAAACAAAAACAAAAACAAAACAAAAACCATCACCTCCCAACTCACCCAAGCAGGAGCTTCTGCCTCTATTATTAGCAGGGAGGTGGAGAATTATCCCCTACGGTGGGGATTTTTGACTTTAAGACTACATCACCATAATTAATGAACAAAATATGGGATATCCACACAATGGAATATTATTGAACCATAAAAAGGAACAGCATGGCTGGGCGTGGTGACTCACGCCTGTAATCCTAGCACTTTGGGAGGCCAATGCGGGTGGATCCCTTGAGCCCAGGAGTTTGAGACAAGCCTAGGCAAATGGAGAGACTCCATCTCTACAGAAAATACAGAAAATTAGCAAGGTGTGGGGGCATGCAACTGCAGTCCCATTTACTGGGATGGACTGAGGTGGAAGGATTGCTTGAGTCTGGGAGGTGGAGGTTGCAGTGAGCCAAGATCCCATCACTTCACTCCAGCCTGGGTGACACAGCGAGACTCTATCTCAAAAACAACAACAACAACAACAGCAACAGGAACAACAAAACAATGAAAACACCAGGAAAGTTGCAATTCAGAGACACGGAGGCAGTCATCATTGTTACTGCAATGGACTCTCAACAAAAACGGGTTGTTCTCACAATTGGAAACAGGAACATTCCTGCAGGAAAATCCAGTGTCTCCCAATTGTGCTTAGCAGCTGCCTCTACCAGCATAACAGGAAGATTAATTCCACCTTCTTCCACCACCCACTTCTCATGCTTCTAATGGATGAAACCTAATTGGCCTACAGAAGTTTAGCTGCAAGGGAGTCTGGAAGTATTTTTGCTTTGCAGGCTCTATAATAAGGAATGCATACTAGGGGGTTGAAATGATGCCAAGAACCACCCCCCACCCAAAACCATATATTTTGGTTTTGCTTGTACAGTGTCCTTTCTCTCTTTTAGTGGTCAACATTCTATATCCTTCTCTACCTCCCACTTCCTATCCAATGTAGGTTGAATAAGGCTAACTGCACTCTCTGGCTCCGTGGGGGTGATCTATGAGCCAGACCTAGCCAAGCCAAATAATGAATTCCTCTGAATACATAATTGGTTCAGGATGGGCACACAACTTGGGATGCATAATGAGACATTATTTTGCAAGCTCTCTTTTTGCTGATGCTGCTGAGCTTGGAAGAGAGAAGCTTCTGGAAACCATCTTTGTCATCTCTTGGCTAAAAGTGAATCCTTCCCAGAAGACAGCAAGGAATGAGAAATGAGAGATGAGAAATGAGAGATGAGGAATGGAGAGAGACAGAATCCTGATGATATAACAGAAACCCTGGATCCAGCCATGACTGAATTCCACTACCCTCATTTTTGTTTAAGTTATATGAGCCAATAGATTTTTTTTCTTAATCCAGTTCAAGTTGAGTTTCTGCTAAATTCTACCAAAGGACCTCTAAATAATATATTCAGGGATTAGCAAGAGCAAAGGTATGTGTTGGCAGGCATTCACTTCATGATCATTTTCTCTATGAAGTGGGTGGTGCAGGGTGTGAGGAAACAGATGTGGGCTGTGAGAGGGTGACAGGAACCCATGGCTGTCCAAGTTCCTGTCTAATTGGCTGTCCAAATGCCAATTAGAAAAACCCAATGGCCAGATGGCAAGATCCAACGCCCTGCCTCCCTGCTTCCTGTCATGGAGAATGACCTGTGCCCAGTGCCAGACCCTGAGTCCCCAGTTCATCCATTTTGCCACAATAGATCCTTGAGAAGCGGATCCTGATGTCTCTTCAATGATGGCCCACAATTCTGACCACTGCACCATAGACAGTGCACTCTTCTTAACATTAACCACAGTGCTGACCTTGAAGCTGATATCAGTGCAACTAGGATGCTGAGTGTGACTTTGACCTTAGTATGACTCAATCATAATTTTGACCATAGCTTGGCCAGGTCATTATCCACAGCAAGCTCAGGACAAGGACCATAGCACTAGGACAGAGCACAGCATAACCAGGAAACTGACTGTAGTACTAATCACCACACTGACCACAACACAACCAAGAATGACCAGGAGTGACCACAATTCTGACCACAATGCTGACCCTGGCAGAACCAGGATGTTGACGGCAGCACAGATCCCGGTTCAACAGGACACAAACCACAATGCCATCAGGACACCCAGGGGGCCACTAACCATACCAGTCAATGACCAACGGCATTGAATGCATTGACTAAGGTCCAGTCAGAAAAACAGCCCATCCCAGCAAATTCAATAGAAAGAATTTAATATGGGGACTTTAATTAGCCACACACTGAGGTATTAGGTAGGTAGGTTTGTTTGTT
Source organism: Pan troglodytes (assembly GCF_028858775.2). Classification (NCBI taxonomy): domain Eukaryota; kingdom Metazoa; phylum Chordata; class Mammalia; order Primates; family Hominidae; genus Pan; species Pan troglodytes. The sequence continues at coordinate 12,668,997 of NC_072418.2, read as the reverse complement.
TGTTTTTGTGGGGTTTTTTGAGACAGGGTCTCACTCTGTTGCCCAGGCTGGAGTGCAGTGGAGTAATCATAGCTCACTGCAGTCTCGACCTTCTCAGGCTCAGATGATCGTCCCACCTCAGCCTCCTGAGTAGCTGAGACTACAGGTGTGCACCACCATGCCTGACTCATTTTTGTATTTTTGGTAGAGATGCAGCATCTCTACAGAGATGTTGGCCAGGCTGGTCTTGAACTCCTTGGCTCAAACAATCCACCTGCCTCAGCCTCCCAAAGTGTTGGGATTAGAAGTGTTAGCCATGGCACTCAGCCGATAGGTAGGTTTTGTTTTTGTTTTTGTTTTTTTCTTTTTTGAGACAGAGTTTCACTATTGTTGCCCAGGCTGGAGTGCAATGGCATGATCTCAGCTCACTGCAATCTCTACCTCCTGGGTTCAAGCGATTCTTCTGCCTCAGCCTCCTCAGTAGCTGGCATTACAGACACCCGCTACCATGCCTGGCTAATTTTTTGTATTTTTAGTAGAGACAGCATTTTGCCTTGTTGGGCAGGCTGGTCTCAAACACCTGACCTCAGGTGATCCACCTGCTTCGGCCTCCCAAAGTGCTGGGATTACAGGCATGAGCCACCGCACCTGGCCCTATTAGGTAGGTTTTAAGTGCAAACTGGAGCAGGTGAATCAACTCTAGTTGCTAGCTATCATCTTTGCAAGGACTGAAACAACAAAGGGAGGTGGTAGTTACCTGAATCCAGGAGCTGCAGTTACCTGGCCAGTCACCTGCCCCCACCCCCCACCATGGTGGGGAATACCTAATGGGACTGAGACCACAGAGGAGGCACAGCAGCCATGGCTAGAGACACTCAAAGTGGAGGGGGGTAAATTCTCTGGCTTCTCCTTTCTTGGCACCCTCCAATCTGCCTGTAGACCTCCTATTGGCTGAGCCTAACCAGATGCAAAGAAGCCTGGGAAATGTAGTGTGTAGAGAACCTGAGAAAGATAATTTGCAGGAGCCATTGCCCTGATACAGAGGGGAGCAGGGGAAAAGTGGGGAATAGATCTAAGTGCATATCGACCAAATTCCAACCATATAACACAGGCTGTAGCTTAGTTGTAACTGTGATCATCTCAGTGACCAGAGCCCAAGGAGGACAGTGTTCATGGTCCTGAAATGCAGCATTCATGAGTCAAGAGTGCTGACTCTTGACCGTGAGACCCACTCTTGGTCAAGAGCTTGTGGGTCCTACCAACCAATGTCCTCCTTTTATGCAACGCCAACTGCAGGCTTGGACTGAAGGGCCCACAAAGGACCGTCTCCCATTTGGGAAAAGGAGATAGAAGAATAGGATGGGTGCGGTGGCTCATGCCTGTAATTCCAGCACTTTGGGAGGCTGAGGCAGGTGGATCACCTGAGGTCGAGAGTTCATGACCAGCCTGGCCAATATGGTGAAACCCCATCTCTACTAAAAATATGAAAAATTAGACAGGCCTTGTGGCAGGCGCCTGTAATCCCAGCTACTTGGAAGGCCGAGGCGGGAGAATCCCTTGAACCCGGAAGGCAGAGGTTGTAAGCCGAGATCAAGCCACTGCACTCCAGCCTGGGTGTGACAGTGTGAGACTCCATCTCAAAAAAAAAAAAAAAAAAAAGAAGAATAAACGGGATGTCTTCGCAGGCTCAGACTCTATTTTGTGTCCACATCCTATGATGAGTGTCCTCAACCCAGTGCATGGTTGGTTGTTGCAAGGCGTGCTGGGGAGTGAGTGCTAGCTAGGTGCTCTCTTTGCTTAGAGTCACAGATGTCTCCCAATAACTGCAAAAAACAGGTCTTCTAAGAGGGGGAAAGCTTTTCCCCTAAGGTCACATGGCCAAGAAGTGGCAGCACCAGGGTTGAACCCAGATCTGTGGGTCACCAAGCTCTTTCTCATTGACCTGACAAAAACATCATCGACATGTTTTATCCCCAGTAGGGTTGAGACAGGAATGATCCAGGGTGGTCACAGGCAGCCGTTTCACATGACTAGAGGCTACGGGCTGATAAGATCCTGAAAACCAGGGTGTGGACCAAGCTGGCTAAGACCTACTGGACCCAACATGGTGTTACATTCTACCTAGGTTTCACCTAGGATCTCATTATGCACTCATTAAAATACTAAAATTACCCACCCACCAGCGCCCTTGACAGTTCCAGGGACACCCAAATTTGGTGTAAAAATGGGTGGCACCACAGTCCACCTTTTTCCAGTTTTCATGAATATTCCGTCCCTTGGTTAAAGAGATACACAGTGGCCTGTTGTGGTGGCTCACGCCTGTAATCTCAGCACTTTGGGAGGCCAAGGCGGGTGGATCACGAGGTCAGGAGTTTGAGACCAGCCTGGCCAATATGGTGAAACCCCGTCTCTACTAAAAACACAAAAAATTAGCCGGCTGTGATGGCGCACACCTGTAATCCCAGCTACTCAGGAGGCTGAGGCAGGAGAATTGCTTGAACCCGGGAGGCAGAGGTTGCAGTGAGCCGAGATCACACCACTGCACTCCAGCCTGGGTGACAGAGCGAGACTTTGTCTCAAAAAAAAAAAAAAAGAGACACATAAAGGTAGCAGTCCCAAACCACCTTGCCCATCTCTCTCTCTTAAGTACGCCCACTCCCTTTTCTCAAGTGTGGACTTTTCCCTTAACAAAAAAATCTCCGAACTTTTCATGATTTTCTGATTCCTCCTTGAATTCATTCTTGCGACGGTGTTAAGAGCCTGGACACCAGCTGGGGTCGAGGCCCCACCAGCGTCTGGGGAGACCCCTCCTAGCCCAACAGTATCAGGGTCACAAAAATGCCAGGCTTCCTGGCCTCGCATATTTTATGCCCGATTTCTTTCTAGTCTGACTTATTTGCCCGCCCCCCTCCTCCACCTCTGCCTACATATATCCGAATCCCTAGAGGGGCTGTGGGGAGGAAAGACGACTAGGGACACTTTTTTTTTTTTTTTTTTTTTTTGAGACAAGTTTTGCTCCTGTTGCCCAGGCTGGAGTGCAATGGCACGATCTCTGCTCACTGCAACCTCTGCCTCCCAGGTTCAAGCGATTCTCCTGTCTCAGCCTCCCGAGTAGCTGGGATTCCAGGCATGCACCACCACGCCCGGCTAATTTTTGTATGTTTTAGTAGAGGTGGGGTTTTGCCATATTGGCCAGGCTGGTCTTGAACTCCTGACCTCAGATGATCCACCCTCCTCAGCCTCCCAAATTGCTGGGATTACAGGCGTGAGCCACCGCGCCCGGCCTAGGGACACTTTTGGAGGAGTGAGAGGCAGAGAAAGGCTGGAAAGCCTCCCGAAAGAGAGGCTAGACAAGGACGCCCTTCATATGCAAATGGCTTCGCGTGGAGGCGGTGTTAATATTTTGATTCTCTCGGGGGATGTGGTCTTTCATCTTGGGCTATTGAAACAGGAGCGAAGAGAAAGTCTTCCAGGTGTGGCGGAGGCGGGGAGGCTTCCAGCGGGAGGACTGGTGGGGAAATGGGGCGCCCGGGGAGAGTGAAAACGAGACGCCCCTTTTTGAGGCCAAGCCCACCCACGTGGCCATTTCCATTGGCCTCTTGCCTGATTCTCGGTCTCCTGTCCCCCCAACCTCAATTTTTTCCTCTTATTCCCCGTCTCCATCTATGCCTCACCCCTCTTGTCCTGGCATTGACCCCTCCTCCAACTTCCAATTTCAGATTCTGCCTCAGTTTCCCTGTTGACTGTTGAGTTTTTAGGGAGGGGGCGTTCATCATTTCCCTTCTCTGCTACCAGGCCTTCCTCCTATTCCTCTCCCCCAACCATTCGTCCCCGTCCCACCTGCAACGTGGGAAATGCCCCCGGAGGGTGAAATTTACAAACACGTGACGGGCACCCCTCCCCCCACCTCCGCGACCCGCTCCCGGAATGGCCTGGGGGTTGGGGGGCGCTGCCAAGTCCTGTCCTCAGGTCCCCTCGCCGGGGCTGGCTCCCCCACTTCCCCGCCCCTCACCCCCCCACCCGACCCTGCTCGAGCTGCTCCAGAAGAGGAGCTGGGGGCGGGGCGGGGGGCGGAGCCCGCAACAAAGACTCGGAGCGAGCGAGGGGGCGGGGGTGGGGCGGAATCCCGGCCGCCGGCGAGGCGGGGGAGGCGGCGGCGCAGGGTCGCCCCGGCCGGGCGGGCGGGGTCGCGCCTGGTGGCGGTCCCCGCGCCGAGGCGCCGCTAGGGCGGGCGGGGGTCGGGACGCCGGGCTGGGGGCGCGTCATGTGGCCGCTCACGGTCCCGCCGCCGCTGCTGCTGCTGCTGTGCTCAGGCCTGGCCGGACAGGTAGGGGCCCGGCGGGCAGGTGCGGGCGCGGGTGGCTCCGGGAGAGGAGGGGGGCGCGGAGGGTTCCCGGAGAAACGGGGTTGGGAGGCTCCACAAGCCCCCCCAGCTGCAGGGCGGCGAGGGGCGGGGGTCGCAGCGGGGGAGGGGCCGGGACGTGCACTCTCTGGCTTGGGAGAGGACAAGGGGGGCTTCAAATCCAGCCTCAAGCTGGGCTGGTTTGGGGGGTGGCGTCTTTGGGATTCTCAACCCCTCCATGGCCCCGAGCCCCCACCCCGCCATCTCGCTGGAGCTGAATGGGGTTGGGAGGGAAACTTCAGGGGGCATTGGAGGGGGGCGGTTGCTTACCCTTGACTTCCTCTTCGGGGCCGAGATGCCCAGTTTCTGAAGCCCCCCACTCCTCGCCTGCAGCCCCCAGTGTGGGGCAGGGGACGGGACTCACGTGAGAGTGACTGACGGGGACGCGTGTGAAATGCTGTGGGGGTGCAGGGTAAACGTGTGTGTCTTTGTGTCGTGGTTGGGTGTGACCGGGGGGAGTTTGTGTGTGTGGCGGTTGGGGGGCTTGTCCAACTAGTGCCTGAGTTGGGGTGTGATCAGTACGTGAGACAGAGTCTGTGTGTGACCGTGTCCTCATTACTGGCTCCAGATGACTGGGTGTTGTACAATACGTGTGTGGCCAGGTGTGTGGCCGTGTGAGAGCCTTGGAGTGAGCGTGTGCTATTCTGTACCTTTGGGTAAATCACTCTAAAAGGGTGTGTGTGTGTGTGCAAACGTGTCCATCCATGCACGTGTGTGTGTGTGTCTTGGTGCCTTGCTCACAACCGCACACGCCATTCATACCCTTACAGAAGCAGGTCTCCCTCCCCATGGCACCTTTCTCTTGGGCAGGCTCAGGGAGGCTTGCAAAATGTGGGGCGTCCACGCTCTCTTTTGCTATTGGAAAGCCCCTCTCCTCCTCCATCTTGGAAGTGAGAGCACCCCCAAGTTCTCAGATCTGTAGGAGTTCACAGGGGAGCTGGGATCAAAAATAATAAAATAGTCATTATGATAACAGTGATCATTCATTACGTGCTAATTTGAGAGGTGCTGTTTCAATCACACAGCACAGACTAAGGCATTTAACCCCCTCTGCCTCCTCCCTACTAGAGCATGGTATTGTTACCTCATTTTATGGATGGGGAAACTGAGGCACAGAAAAGTTAAATCACTTGCTCAAGCTCGAGAGTGACAGAGGTGGGACTGAACCGAGGCAGTCCGGCTCCTGAGCCCACACGATTACCCTCTTGTTAAATAATCCGCCCCATGGGTGTGGACAGCGTCCGTGAAGACATTGCTAGGTGGGCTTTTAGGTAGATAGGCAGGGGAGAAACAATTTGGGCACCTTCTCCTTATCAAGAAAAGAATCAGACCCTTGTGCTCACCCCGAGGGGGGTGTTGGGAGGAATGGAGGTTAGACTCCAGATAGAAGGATTTCCAGGCCACGAGGAGAGATTGTGGGGTCCCCTCCCTCGCTCCTCCATTTCCCCACGCATCTCAGCACCCACGAGCTGGGTGGGATAGGGAGTGTGCCCAGCCCCAGGCATGAGGACACACACAATAGGTACTCAATGGATGTGTGAGCCGGAGAGAAGCCAAGAGACACACCTGGGAGACGAGAGACCAAAAGAGGCACACACTTGAGAAACCAGTGGAAAAAAAATGAGCCAGGAATCAAGTTGAATTATCCTTGACCTAGCAGAGGAGACAGAGAACCACCCCCTGTGGCTTCTCCTCCACCCCCTGCTAGGGGGGCACTAGATTTTCTGGCTTCTCACCAAGATTGGCTAGGATGCCAGAGTTTGCTGCCAGAATTGCAATTGGAGGGTGACTCCTACAGCCCCCAGGGCTGGGAGGGGGTTGCTTTGGGGGCGGGACTAACGAGGTCAGTGGAGGCGGGGCTAAAGGACAACGGGGGCGTGGCCAAATGAGGTAATCCGTTAGGGCGGGGCTGGTGGAATCCTGCCGCGGGCTGCAGTGCCTCCAGGCGGCCACTGCGGGAACTACATGGTTGTGAAACAGTCTCGGCGCCCCATACACCCCCTTGGCGTTGGCCCACCAAGCCTGGCACCCCAGGGAAGGGAGGGGTCTGCAGAGAGGATGCTCTACCCACTCTTCGCTCCCTCCATCACTTTCCAAAGACTTCTTCCCTGTCCCTGATGGGCCCAGGGGTCCTTCCTAGAAATCATTGGTTAATCCATTCAATGAACAGATATGATTATGCACTGGGGATACAGCCACCAACTGAGTCATCAAATCTCTGCTCTCCTGGAGTTGACCTAGCAGAGGAGACAGAAAAGAGCCGAATAACCACGTAATACGGTGTCGGCAACTAAATATACATATAATACAATGCAAGTAGCATGAAGAATAACAGATAAAGTATAGAAGATTAGACTGGAGCCGGGTGCTGTGGCTCACGCCTGTAATCCCAGCACTTTGGGAAGTTGAGGCAAGTGGATCGCCTGAGGTCAGGAGTTCGAGACCAGCCTGGCCAACATAGTGAAACCCTGTCTCTACTAAAAATACAAAAAATTAGCTGGGCGTGGTGGCAGGCGCCTGTAATCCCAGCTACTAGGGAGGCTGAGGCAGGAGAATTGCTTGAACCTGGGAGGCAGAGGTTGCGGTGAGCTGAGATCGCCATTGCACTCCAGCCTGGACAACAAGAGTGAAACTCTGTCTCAAAAAAAAAAAAAAAAAAAAAAAAGATTAGAGTGATAACAGTCGGGCATGGAGGCTCACGCCTGTAATCCCAGCACTTTGGGAGGCCAGGGTGAGTGGATCACTTGAGGTCAGGAGTTTGAGACCAGCCCGGCCAACATGGTGAAACCCCGTCTCTACTAAAAATGCAAAAAATTAGCCAGGTGTGGGGGTGCACACCTGTAGTCCCAGCTATTCAGGAGGCTGAGGCAGGAGAATTGCTTGAACCTGGGAGGCAGAGGTTCCAGTGAGCCGAGGTCATGCCACTGCACTCCAGCCTAGGCAACAGAACAAGACTGTCTCAAAGCAAAAAAAAAAAAAACAAAAAAAGATTACAAGGTGGGGGCTATTTGAGCCAGTGTGGTCAGGGAAGGTGTCTCTAAGGAAGTAGCATTTCAGGTGACATCTGAAGGAGGTGAGAGGGGGAGCCTTGTGGATGTCTGGGGGAAGAGCATTCAAGGTGGGAGGAACAGAAGGTGCAAAGGCCCTGGGGTAAGAACAAGCTCGGTGAGTTTCAGAAGCAGTGTGGACGCTGGTGTGGCTGGAGAGGTCACGGGGAGATGAGGCCGGGGAAGCCAGACCACTTAGGAACTTGTAAGCTGTGGGCAGAAGTTTGGATTTGACCCAGAGAGCAGGAGAACAGGAAAGCAGGGCCTGTCAGAGGCATTGTCCATTCATCCAGGATCTATCCAAGATGTTCTGGGTTCTGGCCTGGGAGTGACTACCAGAGAGCTTGACAGTTCTGAGCCCCACTATTTTACTTGTGGAAAAGATGCCTTCCTGATCCCTGCGAAGGCCTCCCTAAGATCTAGCTACATCGTTGGCACTATCTGGGTTTGGGACCAACTCTTTCCTGGGGCTTTCAGAGGATGGGGAGAAGGAATAATTCAGTTTAGATCACGTGCCTCAGGGACTTCACACTTGCTGTTCCCTCTGCCTGTGACACTGTTCCCCCCGGTAGCTATTTATCTCTGATTTCTGCTTAAATGTCACCTCCTCCAAGAGGCTCACCCTGAACAGCTAAGTGAAATAGCCCCCTGCTGCCACTCTCTGAGTGCTTACTCCGTGTTCTTTTTCTTTCTCTCTCTTTCCTTTTTTTTTTTTTTGAGACTGAGTCTCACTCTGTTGCCTGGGCTAGAGTGCAGTGGCGCAATCTCGGCTCACTGCAAGCTTTGCCTCACCCGTTCAAGTGATTCTCGTGCCTCAGCCTCCCGAGTAGCTGGGACTACAGGCACGTGCTACCTGATGCCCAGCTAGTTTTTGTTGTATTTTTAGTAGAGACAGGGTTTCACCATGTTGGCCAGGCTGGTCTTGAACTCCTGACCTCAGGTGATCTGCCGCCCAAAGTGCTGGGATTATAGGCATGAGCCACCACGCCCGGCCATATTTTTCTTTATAGCCCTCGTTTCCACATTTCTATGATTCTTCTATTCATTCATTCTCTATTTCCCCACTAGAGCGGCAGTTTATCAGGGTTCAGCTAGCTTTGTTGTTTCTCCAGTGTCTAGAGCAGAGCCTGACACACAGTAGGTGCTCAAGAAATATCTGCTGAATGGATGAATGGATGGATGGATGGACCCCCTCACACACACAGAGTGTCTTTCTTTCTCAAACCACAGGATTCTTTTATCAAGAGAGTGTCAGGGGAACACTCGCTCCTGGATGGAAGGCACCAAGAAAATCCATTCTTCAGGCCAGGTGTGATGGCTGATACCTATGATCCCAGCATTTTGGGAGACCAAAGCCAGAGGGTCTCTTGAGGCCAGGAATTTGAGACCAGCCTGGGCAATACAGCAAGATCTCATCTCTACAATAACTTTTTCTTTTTATTTATTATTATTTTTTTTTATTTTTGAGATGGAGTCTTGTTCTGTCACCCAGGCTGGAGTACAGTATTGTGATGATCTCAGCTCACTGCAACCTCTGCCTCCCGGGCTCAAGAGATTCTTGTGCCTCAGCCTCCCGAGTAGCTGGGACTACAGGGGCGTGCCACCACACCCAGCTAATTTTTGTATTTTTAGTAGAGATGGGGTTTCACCATTTTGGCCAGGCTGGTCTTGAACTCCTGACATCTTGATTTGTCTGCCTCGGCCTCCTAAACTGCTGGGATTACAGGCGTGAGCCACCATGCCCGGCCTCTGCAGTAACTTTAAAAAAAATTGGCCAGGCTTGTAGTTCTACTCAGGAGGCTGAGGTGTGAGGATCACTTGAGCCCAGGAGTTTGAGGCTGCAGTGAGCTATCATTGCACCACTGCACTCCAGCTTGGGCGACAGACTGAGACCCTGTCTCCACAAAAAAGAAAGAAAGAAAACCCGTCTTCTTTACCTGTGCCTGACATTCCACCGATAGGGCACTGCTGTTTAGGGGTAAGACGATGTTCTCCTGGGGCTCCTTTAGAGCATGTAAATGTCCCAGTGGAGGGAAGTAAAAGGAAATTTAAAGACTCCGAGTTAGTGTAGGAAAGAGCCCCTTGGGGCTGGATTTAAGATTATGGAGCTTGAGCGACATCTAGTGGTCGAGTGAGGTTTGTGCAGGGACTGTGTGCGTCTGTGTGACTGGTGGGTGAATGTGTGTGGTTTTGCACCTGTGCGTGGGCATGTGCGTATGTGGGATGGGGGTGCCCAGGTCAGGGTAAAACAGGTGAGATACTCGCCACGGGTGCAAACATTTTAAAAAGTTGATGATGATGATGATGATATTTGAAACAGTCTTGCTGTGTCGTCCACACTGAAGTGCAGTGGTGCGATTTCGGCTCACTGCAATCTCCGCCTCCCAGGTTCAAGCGATTCTCCTGCTCAGCCTCTCGAGTAGCTGGGATTACAGGCGCACAGCACCACAGCCGGCTAATTTTTTTTTTTTTTTTTTTTGTATTTTTGTATTTTTAATAGAGACAGGGTTTCACCACGTTGCCCACGCTGGTCTCGAACTCCAGACCTCAGATGATCTGCCCGCCTTGGCCTCCCAAAGTGCTGGGATTACAGGCGTGAGCCACGGTGCCGGGCCTATTTCTAAGACGGGGTCTTGTTCTGTCACCCATGCTGGAGTGCAGTGGTGCAGTCATAGCTCACTGAAGCCTCCAACTCCTGGGCTCAAGTGATTCTTCTGCCTCAGCCTCCTGAGTAGCTAGGGTGACAGGTACATGGTACAGAGTTCAGCTATAGTACAAAATTTAAGGGTATGCCCCCCAAAAAAATAAAAACCAGTAACCAAGATAAATAATATTTTAATGGAACATTTTAAGAAAAATCTCAATTGATGCAAGAAAAATCTATGATGAATAAAAACAAATTTTTAAATAAATATGGGCTCCCCCTCTGCACTTGCATAACTGGCCTCACTCTAACTTTGGCCCCATAGGCATGTGTCTGTGGTGTCATGCGTGTATGTGTATGTTTGGTGACTGTGTGCATGTTCAGGGACCATGAGCACAGGGACATGCTTGTATCATCATCACACCAGTGACTGTATCCATGTAGGCCAACCATATGGTATGTGTGGATTTCTTTCTTTCTTTTCTTTTCTTTCTTTCTTTCTTTCTTTTTTTTTTTTGAGATGGAGTTTCGCTCTTGTTGCCCAGGCTGGAGGTCAGTGGCGCGATCTCGGCTCACCGCAACCTCTGCCTCCCGGGTTCAAGTGATTTCCTGCCTCAACCTCCCGAGTAGCTGGGATTACGGGCATGCACCACCACATCCAGCTAATTTTGTATTTTTAGTAGAGACGAGGGTTCTCCATGTTGGTCAGGTTGGTCTCGAACTCCTGACCTCAGGTGATCTGCCTGCCTCAGCCTCCCAAAATGCTGGGATTACAGGCGTGAGCCACCACGCCTGGCCTGGTATGTGTGGGTTTCTGATGAGCCCAGTGGCTGGTGTGGGCAATGACTTTGTAGCCCCAGGATTCAGTGTTAGTGCCTGAGAGAGAGTAATGTGCTGTTTTCATTTGTTCCTACATGCATGTATTCATTTATTTTATTTTATTTTATTTTATTTTATTTTGAGACAGGGTCTCACTCTGTCGCCCAGGCTGGCGTGAAGTGGTGCAATCTCGGCTCACTGCAACCTCCACCTCCCGAGTTCAAGTTCTTCTCCCGCCTCAGCCTCCCAAGTAGCTGGGACTACAGGCACACACCACCACACCCACCTAATGTTTACATTTTTAGTAGAGACAGGGTTTCTCTATATTGTTGTTCAGGCTGGTCTCAAACTCCTGACCTCAGGTGATCCACCCGCCTCAGCCTCCCAAAGTGCTGGGATTACAGGTGTGAGCCACCGCGCCCGGCCCATGTATTCATTTAGAGAGCATTCACTGGAGCCTTCTGTATCTCAAGCGTTGTACTATGCAACAAGCACTGGGTGGTAGTTTGTGCTTTCAAGGGGTGGAGTAGATTTAACTTCTGGAGGAGTTGAGTCTGGCTGTGTTGGGAAAAAACTTGTCATGACAGGAACACTTTATTCCCATATCTAGGGAACTCTTGTCTGAGAACATTGACATGTCTTCCCTGCCAAGGTGGAAGCCCATTCTATCTCTTTTTTTCTTTTTGAGATGGGGTCTTGCCATGGTGCCCAGGCAGGCCTCAAACTCCTGGGCTTAAGCAATTCTCCTGCCTCAGCCTCCCAAGTAGTTGGGATTACAGGTGCACACCACCTCAGTGTGTCTTGCAACTTCATCCATCCAGAGTGCAGCCACAAACCAAGAAGTCACCAGGAAAGAGCAGACAGTAGGGAGAGTAGATTCCATGAAGACTGTATACAAAAGCTTATTCTCTTTCTCTCTCTCTTTTTTTTTTCAGACAGAGTCTCACTCTGTCGCCCAGTCTGGAGTGCAGTGGCACGATCTCATCTCACTGCAACCTCCGCCTCCTGGGTTCAAGCAATTCTCATGCCTCAGCCACCCAAGTAGCTGGGACTACAGGCGTGTACCACCATGCCTGGCTAGTTTTTGTATTTTTAATAGAGACGGGGTTTTGCCATGTTGCCCAGGCTGGTCTTGAACTCCTGGCCTCAAGTGATCCACCCACCTTGGCCTCCCTCAGTGCTGGGATTACAGGCGTGAGCCACTGCATCCAGCCTGGAAAAGGTTGTTCTTGTTGCTCCTGGGGACCCAGTAGACTCTCGGTCCCAGTTTACTCTTACTTTACACATAGTTCCAACAATCCTGGGCAGCTAGTAACTAGCCTTGCTTAATAGACAAGAAGACAGGTGTCATTGCACAAGAAGAAAGAAACAAAAAGGCAAAGCCAGTTCAGCCATCAAATGAAATGGCAAATAGCTTCTCACTTTTTAGGCTCTAAGAGAGTCCTGGTGAATCCCAGGAAAAATACATGATGAGCACATGGTGAGCCGGGTTCTTTTTAAATTTTATTTATTTATTTATTTTTTTAAGAGGCAGGGTCTTGCTCTGTTGACCAGGCTAGAGTGGAGTGGTGTGACCACAGCCCACTGTAGCCTCAACCTCCTTGGCCCAAGTGATCCTCCTACCTTAGCCTCTCAAATAGTTAGGACTACAGGTGTGTACCACTACATCCAGCTAGTTTTTCTCTTTCTTTTTCTTTTTTTTGGTAGAGATGGGGGTCTCACTATGTTGCCCAGGCTGGTCTTGAACTCTTGGCCTTAAGTGATCCTCTTGCCTCAGCCTCCCAACGTGCTGGGATTACAGGCGTGAGCCACAGGGCCCAGCTAATTTTTGTATTTTTAGTAGAGACAGGGTTTCACAATATTGTTCAGGCTGGTCTCGAACTCCTGACCTCAAGTGATCCGCCTCAGCCTCCCAAGGTGCTGGGATTACAGGCATGAGTCACTGCACCCGGCCCAGATTGTTTCTGTTCCTAATTTCTCTAGTAATTTCTATGAGAAAGACACTGATAGAGGCACTCACTCACTCAGGAGGGACGTGACACAGTCCGCTCTGAATGGCTGTCAGTTGCCAAATTTGGAAGACAGATGCAGCCGACACATGGTACAAAGTGCCAGATGTCAAGAGTCAAGTGGGCTTCCTGGGGGAGGTGGCATTTGAGATGGGCCTTGAAGGATGAGCGAGTGAAGACTGGAGGGTGGACACAGAAGAAAGTCATTGGTCATGCTGACAAGACCTGGTGGGTTTACCCTTATTTTACACGATTCTAACCATGTTTAAAAGAGGGGAAGTTTCTGGAAATGGGAACTAGGGTAAGTGTGTGGTTGATGCCTATGGTGGGTGCAGATAGGAGAAGGGAAGTGAGCTCGAAAAGGTTGTGATCTGACTGTAAAGGCTTCGAAATCTGGGTTAAGGATTTTAGAATTTATTTATTCATTTATTTATTTATATTTTTTTCGAGACAGAGCCTTGCTTTGTCGCCCAGGCTGGAGTGCAGTGGTGGGATCTCAGCTCACTGCAACCTTCCCCTCCCAGGTTCAAGCAATTCTCCTACCTCAGCCTCCCAAGTAACTGGGTTAACAGGCGTGTGCTACCACGCCTGGCTAATTTTTGTATTTTTAGTAGAGACAGGATTTCACCATGTTGGCCAGGCTGGTCTCAAACTCCTGACCTCGTGATCTGCCTGCCTCGGCCTCCCAAAGTGCTGGGATTACAGGCGTCAGCCACCGTGCTGGACCTTATTTATTTATTTTTAGAGATAGAGTCTTGCTTTGTCGCCCAGGCTGGAGTGCAGTGACGCGATCACAGCTCACTGCAGCCTCAAACTCCTGTGCTCAGGCAGTCCTCCCACCTCAGCCACCTGAGTCACTGGGACCACAGGCGTGTGCCACCATGCCCACATAATTTTTTTTGTTTATTTTTTGTAGCGACAGGGTCTCACTATATTGTCCAGGCCGGTCTTGAACTCCTGGGCTCATAAGATCTTCCTGCCTCAGCCTCCCAAACTGCTGGGATTACAGGCGTGAGCCACTGCACTTGGCCTAGAATTTAGTGAGCTGGTAATAGTGACTCATAGAAGAGGTTGTGCGTGTTTAAATGGAAGACTTTAAAAATTTTTAATTGTGGTAAAATACACGTAATATAAAATTTATCACTTTAGTCATTTATTTATTTATTTATTTATTTATTTATTTATTTATTTATTTTTGAGATGGAGTCTCGCTCTCTGTCCCAGGCTGGAGTGCAGTGGCGCGATCTCAGCTCACTGCAAGCTCGGCCTCCCAGATTCAAGCGATTCTCCCATCTCAGCCTCCGGAATAGCTGGGACTACAGGCGGCCACCACCACGCCCGGCTAATTTTTTGTATTTTTAGTAGAGATGGGGTTTCACCATGTTAGCCAGGATGGTCTCGATCTCCCGACCTCGTGATCCGCCCACCTCAGCCTCCCAAAGTGCTGGAATTACAGGCGTGAGCCACCATGCCTGGCCTAGAATTTCCATCCTTTTAAAGGCTGAATCATATTCCATGTATGGATATACCACATTTTGTTTATCCATTCATTCATCAATAAATAGACACTGGGTTGTTTTCAGCTTTTTTTTAAAAAAAGTCTTAATGTTAGAGAGGAGGTCTCTCTCCATCACTCAGGCTGGAGTGCAGTGGCACCATCATAGCTCGCTGCAACCTCTATCTCCTGGGCTCCAGGGATCCTTCCGCCTCAGCCTCCCAAGTAGCTGGGACTACAGGTGCATGCCACCACGGCTGGCTAATTCTTAAATTTTTTCTGTAGAGATGGGGTCTTGTCATCTTGCTCAAGCTGGTCTTCAACTCCTGGCCTGAAGCAATCCTCTCACCTCAGCCTCCCAAAGTGCTGGGATTACAGGTGTGAGCCACTGCGCCCGGCCTGGTTGTTTTCACCTTTGGGCTTTTTTGAATAATACTGCTATGATCACGGGTGTACCAATATCTCTTTGAGACACTGAGTTCAATTCTTTTGTGTACGTATTCAGAAGTGGCATTGCTGGGCCAGGCGCGGTGGCTCACACCTGTAATCCCAGCAATTGGGAGGCTGAGGTGGGTGGATTGCTTGAGCCCAGGAGTTTGAGACCAACCTCAGCAACATGGTGAAACCGTGTCTCTACAACAAATACAAAAATTAGCTGTGCCTGTGGTCCCAGCTACTTGGGAGGCTGAGGTGGGAGGATTACTTGAGCCCAGGAGGTCAAGGCTGCAGTGCGCCATGATTGTACCATTGCCTGGGTGACAGGGTAAGATCCTGTCTCAAAAAAAAAAAAAGTATTGCTGGGTCTTATGGTAACTATGTTTTAAGTTTTTGAAGAACTACGAGAATGTTTTCTACGGCGACTGCACTATTTTACATTCCCACAAAGGGTTCCTATTTTTGCACATCCTCACCAACACTTGTTATTTTTGTCGAAAGCCTCTGACCACAACGTTTTTGTCAACTGAATAATATATAACTTTTTTTTGTTTTGTTTTGTTTAGACAGGGTCTCACTCTGTCCCCCAGGCTAGAGTGCGGTGGTGTGATCTAGGCTCACTGCAGCCTCCGCCTTCCGGACTCAAGCCATTCTCCCACCTCAGCCTCCCAACATGCTGAGTAGCTGGGACTAAGCACCGCCAGGCCTGGCTAATTTTTTGTAGAGCTAGGATTTCACCATGTTGCCCAGGCTGGTCTCCAACTCCTGGGCTCAAACAATCTGCCTGCCTCAGCCTCCCAAAGTGCTGGGATTACAGGCATGAGCCACGGTGCCCAGCCATAACTTTGTTTTATGTGTGTTTCTGTTTTAGAATATCATATATATATATCAATCATATCTATATATATACACGCATATATATATATCACATATATATTTATTTTTTGACTCATTAACATTGAACTCCCGGCCAATAGCACTAGATCTGATGCCTGAATGAAGCTTCTGTAACACGTCTTTTCTCCGTGACACACGTCACAGCCTTCTTGACTTAGAAACACTAGACTACACTTCAGCATGGTGCGTGGGGGCCACTGAAGATAGCAAAGTCACCAACAAACAGCACAAAAATATGAAAAGCTTGGCACTAAATGGACCATAAAAAAGACACTTGCATGTAGTATCAGAGCCGGAGGAAGAAAGCAGAGTGTCTCCTTATTAGACCTCAACAGGGTTGGGTGACTGAGTATGTTGTCAGGCCGGGAGCAATGGCTCACGCCTATAATCCCAGTGCTTTGGGTGGCCAAGGCGGAAGGATGGCTTCAGCCCAGGAGTTCGAGACCAGCCTGGGCAACAGAGCGAGACCTCCATTTCAAAAACAATTTTTTTTTTTTTTTTTTTTTTGGAGACAGAGTCTCGCTCTGTCGCCCAGGCTGGAGTGCAGTGGCGTGATCTTGGCTCACTGCAAGCCCGCCTCCCGGGTTCACACCATTTTCCTGCCTCAGCTTCCCGAATAGCTGGGACTACAGGCACCCGCCACCACGCCCAGGTAATTTTTTTGTATTTTTGTAGAGACGGGGTTTCACCGTGTTAGCCAGGATGGTCTCGATCTCCTGACCTCGTGATCTGCCCGCCTCGGCCTCCCAAAGTGCTGGGATTACAGGTGTGAGCCACTGCGCCCGGCCTTTTTTTTTTTTTTTTTGTAGAGACGGGGTTATTGCTCTGTTGCCCAGGCTGAAATGCAGTGGTACGATCTCGGCTTACTGCAACCTCCACCTTGTGGGTTCAAGTGATTCTTGAGCCTCAGCCTCCCGAGTAGCTGGGATTACAGGCACACGCCACCAAGCCCGGCTAATTTTTGTATTTTTAGTAGAGACGGGGTTTCGACATGTTGGCCAGGTTGGTCTCGAACTCCTGACCTCAGGTAATCCACCTGCCTTAGCCTCCCAAAGTGCTGGGATTACAGGTGTGAGGCACCACGCCCAGCTCTACAAAAAAAATTTGTTTAATTAGCTAAGTGTGGTGCTGCATGCCTGAAGTCCCAGCTACTTGGGAGGATCGCTTGAGCCCAGGAGGTAAAGGCAATCCCACCACTGCACTCTTTTCTTTTCTTTTCCTTTTCTTTTTTCTTTTCTTTTCTTTTCTCTTTTCTTTTCTTTTCTTCTCTGTCTCTTTCCTTCTTTCCTTTCTTTCCTTCTTTCTTTCTTTCTTTTTTTTCCTGAGACAGTCTCACTTTGTCGCCTAGGCTGGAGTGCAGTGGCGATGATCTTGGCTCACTGCAACCTCTGACTCCCAGGTTCAAGCAATTCTTGTGCATCAGCTTCCCAAGCATCTGGGATTACAGGTGTGCACCCACCATACCTGGCTAATTTTTGTATTTTTAGTAGAGACAGGATTTCACCATGTTGGCCAGGCTGGTATTGAACTCCTGACCTCAAGTGATCTGCCCACCTTGGCCTCCCAAAGTGCTGGGATTACAGGCATGAGCCACCGTGCCCGGCTACTCCACCCTGTTTCTAAACAAGAAAAAAAAATTATCACTGTGCATGTCCACAAATGACCACAAATGCCCCAGCGAGTATTGATCTTAGAGTATAAACAAATTGCAACAAGTAGGCGAATTTGCCAATCTGGAATTTTGGAATCATGAAGCTCAACTGTATATATGTAGGAGTGGAATTGCTGGGTCATAGGGAGAAACTGCTGTACAGTCTTCCAAAGTTTCAGAGACTCTTCCAAAAAGTCAACAATGTACTCTTCCACCAGTAGTGTATGAAGTGTTCCAGTTGCTCCATATCCTCCCCAACACTTGGTGTTGTCTTTCTTTTTCTTTTCTTTTCTTTTTTTCTTTCTTTCTTTCTTTCTTTTTTTTTTTTTTTTGTGGGACAGGGTCTCACTCTGTCACCCAGGCTGGAGTGCTGTGGCACGATCTGTGCTCACTGCAACCTCAACCTCCCAGGCTCAAGCGATCCTCCCACCTCAGCCTCTCAAGTAGCTAGAACCACAGGCATGCAGCACCACGCCTGGCTAATTTTTTTGTAGAGATGGGGTTTTGCCCTGTTGCCTAGGCTAATCTGGAACTCCTGAGCTCAAGCAATCCACCCACCTTGGCCTCCCAAAGTACTGGGATTACAGGTATGAGCCACTGTGCCTGGCCTTTTTTTAGTTTTAGACATTCTGATGGGTGCCAAATAGTATTGCATTGTGGGTTTATTTATAAATTTATTTTTGTTTTTTTTGAGTCAGGGTCTGGTTATGCTGCCTAGGCTGGTCTCCAACTCCTGGGCTCAAGTGATCCTCCCACCTCAGCTTCCCAAAGTGCTGGGAACATCGTGGGTTTCATTTACATTTCCTGATGATGAGTGATGTGCCTGATGATTAATTAAGTGCCTTTGCATATGTTTATTGACAACTTGGATATCCACTTTTGTGAAATGTCTAAGTCTTTTGCCCACTTCTCTGTTCAGATGTCTGGTTTTTTCTTACTGATTTGTAGGAATTGTGTGTGTGTGTGTGTGTGTGTGTGTGTGTGTATCCAGATTTTACATAGATACATATTCATATTTTACATAACTATAAAATCAGGATATGAGATTTTTATTGGTCATAATGACTGCAAATATCTTCTCTGTAGCTTTTCTTTTCATTCTCTTAGTGGTGTCTTTTAATCAATAGAATTCCTTAATTTCATTTCATTTCTTTTTTTTTTTTTTTTTTTTTTGAGACAGGGTCTCACTCTGTTGCCCAGGCCGGAGTGCAGTGGTGCAATTACGGCTCACTGCAGCCTCGATCTCCTGGGCTCAAGCGATCTTCCCACCTTAGCCTGTCGAGTTGCTGGAGCTATAGGTGCACACCACCACACCCAGCTAATTTTTGTAGTTTTTTTAGAGATGGTATTTCACTGTGTTGCCCAGGCTGGTCTTAAATTCCTGGGTTCAAACCATCCTCCCGCCCTGGCCTCCCAAAGTGCTGGGATGACAGGCATGAGCCACTGCATTCAGCCAGGATTTCTTAATTTTAATGTAGTTCAGGCTGGGCGTGGTGGCTCATGCCTGTAATCCTAGCACTTTGGGAGGCCGAGGTGGGCGGATCACGAGGTCAGGAGATCACGACCGTCCTGGCTAATATGGTGAAACTCCGTCTCTACTAAAAATACAAAATAGCCAGGCGTGGTGGCGGGTGCCTGTAGCCCCAGCTACTTGGGAGGCTGAGGCAGGAGAATGGCATGAGCCCGGGAGGCGGAGCTTGCAGCGAGCCAAGATCACGCCACTGCACTCCAGCCTCAGTGACAGAGCGAGACTCCGTCTCAAAAAAAAAAAAAAAATTTAATGTAGTTCAAATAATTTTTTCTTTCATGGCTAGTGCTTGTTAGTGTTCTATTTTAAAAACCTTTGCCTAGCTGGGTGCAGTGGCTCATGCCTGTCTTCCCAGTGTTTTGAAAAGCTGAGGCAAGGGGATCGCTTGAGCCAGGAGTTTGAGACCAGCCTGGGCAACATGGTAAGACCCTGTTTCTACCAAAAATAAAAAAAAATTAGCCAAGCATGGTGGCATGTGACTGTAGTCCCAGCTACTCGGAAGGTTGAGGCAGGATCGCTTGAGCCAGGGAGGTCGAGGCTACAGTGAAGTATGATCATGTGACTGCACTCCAGCCTGGGTGACGGTAGGCAAAACCCTGTCTCAAAACAACAACAACAAAATCCCAAAACAAACAAAAGAAAATTATAATTCTGTCTGTTGCATATGGGTATTCTGAGGGTTAAATGAGTTGTTACATGTACTTTGCTGCAAATGGTGTCTGGAACATGATAGTACTAAATAAACCTCAGCAATTATTGATACTTTTCCAACAGTTATGAGTTTTTTACCACCCAGAAATTTCAAGGGAAATAAACTTTTTTTTTTTTCGAGATGGAGTCTCACTCTGTTGCCCAGGCTGGAGTACAGTGGTGTGATCTCTGCTCACAGCAACCTCTGCCTCCCAGGTTCAAATAACTTTCCTGCCTCAGCCTCCCAAGTAGCTGGGATTGCAGGTCTGTGCCACCACGCCTGGCTACTTTTTTTTTTTTTTTTTTTTGTATTTTTAGTAGACACAGAGTTTTGCCATGTTGGCCAGGGTGGTCTCGAACTCCTGGCCTCAAGTGATCTGCCTACCTCAGCCTTCCAAAGTGCTCGGATTACAGGCATGAGCCACCGCGCCTAGCCCCAGAAGAAACATTTTTTTCAGTGGCTCATCAGCACGATGTTCACAGTGATGATGATGGGGAAGAGGGGACACTTTCTTGAGATATTTCTGCATCAGGATTAGCTGGCTGTGGTGCTGGTTTGAATAGAAGAGGAGGGATGGAGAAGGAGGGGTAAAAAGTAAATAATCTCTCATTTCTGACCGTGGGTACATCATTGCCAGGACCAGGGTGATGCAAGCAAGGAATCTTGGGCTCAAAATTTAAGGAGACACCTATTCTCGTGTTAGTACAGTGCAGGGCACCTCAAAGAGAGAGCTTGCAAGTAAAGTTTAAAAATGCCTCCCCCTTTTGTACAGGCAGGGTCTTGCTCTGTTGCCCAGGCTGGAGTGCAGAGGTGCCATCATAGCTCACTGCAGCCTCAAACACTTGGGCTTAAGCGATCCTCCCACCTCAGTCTCCCAAGTAGCTGGTACTACAGGGACATGCCACCATGCCCAGCTACTTAAAAATTTTTTTTTGGTGGGGAGGGGCCAGGTGTGGTGGCTTACAGCTGTAATCCTAGCACTTTGGGAGGCCGAGGTGGGCAGACCACCTGAGGTCAGGAGTTCGAGACCAGCCAGCCAACATGGTGAAACCCCACCTCTACTAAAAAAAAAAAAAATACAAAAATTAGCTGGGCATGGTGGCGTGCCCCTGTAATCCCAGCTACTCAGGAGGCTGAGGCACGAGAATCACTTGAACCCTGGAGGCACAGATTGCAGTGAGCCGAGCTCTCACCACTGCACTCCAACCTGGGTGACAGAGCAAGACTCTGTCTCAAAAAAAAAAAAAAAAAAAAAGGCAGTGGTCCAGGTGTGGCGGCTTATGCCTATAATCCCAGCACTTTGGGAGGCCGAGGCAGGAGGTTCACCTGAGGTCAGGAGTTTGAGACCAGCCTGGCCAATGTGGCAAAATGCTGTCTCTACTAAAAATACAAAAATTAGCCAGGCGTGGTGGCGTGCACCTGTAATCCCAGCTACTCGGGAGGCTGAGGTAAGGGAATCACTTGAACCCAGAGGGGAAGGTTGCAGTGAGCCAAGATCAGGCCACTGCACTCCAGCCTGAGTGACAGAGTGAGACCCTGTCTCAAATAAATAAATGAATAGGAAGAAATGAGTTCTTGGCCGGGCAAGGTGTCTCACGCCTGTAAATCCCAGCACTTTGGGAGGCCGAGGCAGGTGGATTACGAGGTCAGGAGATCGAGACCATCCTGGCTAACACAGTGAAACCCCATCTCCACTAAAAATATAAAAAATTCTCCGAGCGTGGTGGTAGGCGCCTGTAGTCCCAGCTACTCCGGAGGCTGAGGCAGGAGAATGGCATGAGCCTGGGAGGCGGAACTTGCAGTGAGCCGAGATCACCCCATTGCACTCCAGCCTGGGTGACAGAGCGAGACTCCATCTCAAAAAAAAAAAAAGAGAGAAATGAGGTCTCACTGCATTGCCCAGGCTGGTCTCAAACTCCTGGCTTCAAGCAATTCTCCCGCTTCAGCTTCCCAAGGTGCTGGGATTACAGGCGTGAGCCACCGTGCTGGTGGATCTTCCCTTTTCAGCAGTTTTATGGAGGTATAATTTACAGAGCATAAAATTCACCTGTGTAAGTGTGCAATTGAGTGACTTTTCGTAAATTTACAGAGTTGTGCGGCCATCACCCGGATCCAATTTTAGGACATTTTCATCACCTCCAAAACAGCCCCCGTGCCCATTTGCATTCCATCTCCACTCCCACCCCCACTTGCAGGCAATCTCTCGTCTACTTTCTGTCTGTATTGATTTGCTGTCCCTGGACATTATGTATAAATAGAATCATAAACTATGTGGTCTTTTGCGTCTGGCTCCTTTTACTTAGCAAAATGTTTTTGAGGATCATCCACATTGTAGCATATATCAGGAGCAAGTTCCTTTTTATGGTGGAATGGCATTCCATTGTATGGATGTACCACAATTTGTTTATTCACTCACCAGTTGATGGGTATTTGGATTGTTTCATTCATTATGACCAATGCTGCTATGAATATTCATGTGTAGGTCTTTTCATGGACATATGCTTTGGTTTCTCTTGGGTAGATGGAATTGTTGGGTCTTTAAAAAGAGTTTTAGGGTCTGGCGTGGTGGCTTATGCCTACAATCCCAGCATTTTGGGAGGCTGAGGCAGGTGGATTGCCTGAGCCCAAGAGTTTGAGACCAGCCCGGGCAACATAGTGAGACCCCATCTCTACAGAAAACTTAAAAAATTACCTGGGCACCGTGGTGTGCCTCTGTAGTCTCACCTATTCAGGAGGCTGAGGTAGGAGGATCACATGAGCCCAGGAGTTTGAGGTTACAGTGAGCTATGATTGCACCACTGCACTCCAGCCTGGGCAACAGAGTGCCCAGCCCCTCGCCTTAAAAAAAAAGATAAAAGAACTAAAGTGGCCAGGCACGGTGGCTCATGCCTGTAATCCCAGCACTTTGGGAGGCCGAGGTGGGTGGATCTCTAGAGGTCAGGAGTTCAAAACCAGCCTGGTCAACATGGTGAAACCCCATCTCTACTAAAAATACAAAAATTACCCAGGCATGGTGGCATGCACCTGTAAACCCAGCTACTCGGGAGGCTGAGGCACGAGAATTACTCGAACCCGGGAGATGGAGGTTGCAGTGAGCAGAGATTTCGCCACTGCACTCCAACCTGGGCAACAGAGCGAGACTCCATCTCAAAACAAAACAAAACAAAACACAACTAAAGTAGGGTAAGTGGCACAGAGTGGTGGGGGGCTCAGATTGTAGATGAGGTGGCCAGGGAAGGTCCTTTGGATAAGATCACCATATCACTGAGGGTCTTGTTAGGGAAACAAACTACTCTACGTGTTTCAGAGAGGGGAAATTTAATACAGGGAATTGGTTAAGTGGGAGAAGAAAGAGTTGAGAAGCCACATGGGATGATGAGGAAATCTGGCATAAGCTACAGCAGAAAGCTACTGGAGGGACATGGCAAAGAGAGGATGTGATGAGGAAGGGACCCTTGGGGAGGAACTGGGACTATGGAGGAGGTGTAGCCACTGTCAGAAAACACCCTCCACCCCAAGCAGACACAGGAGAGAAACACCCTGGCTTCTGCCTTCCTCTCCAATCTCCGATCTCCCTCCAGTGGCTCCCACTGGATAAACCAACCAGGAAGCCAGTATGCAATGGAATCTGGGAAATGTAGTTTTCTGGGGGAAGGGCAGGGCATGGCTCTGACCCACACAATGACAGAGCAGAGATATAAATTAAATAAAGGACCGGGAATGGTGGCTCGCATCTGTAGTCCCAGCTACTTGGGAGGCTGAGGCAGGAGAATAGCTTGAGCCTAGGAGTTAGAGGCTGCAATGAGCTATGATTGAACCACTGCACTCCAGCCTGGGTGACAGAGCAAGACTCTGTCTCTAAAAAATACATTAATTAAGTAAAGGAACAAGCCATGGGGGGCATCCTTGATGTATTTTGTGTAGAGGGAACAGGAAGTTCAAAGGTCCTGAGGTTGCAGTGTCCCAGATGGAGCCAAAACCTTGAGAGTGGGTGTGATGGTCCAGGCAGAATGAGAGCAGCAGGGAATCCAGGACAAAGCCCTGAAAGATACAGAGTTTTAGGGAGTAGCAGGAGACAGCGACGGCACAGCCAGAGAGGTGGGTGCAGAACTAGGAAGTGATACCGTGTCTCTGAAGTCAAGGGAAAAAGGAGTTTCAAGAAGGTGATGGTGCGTGGGGACTGACTGACTGTGAGAATGATCTAATGAGGACTGGCATGAGGGTATGGACCTGGCAAATTGGCACCTTTGGTGAGAGGAGTTTTGGAAACATTAGGGAGGTGGGAGGCAAGGAGTTAAATGCAAGCAAGTGCAAACTCGAGCACAGACCACTCCTTGGAGAAGCCTGGATGCGCTGAACTAAGGCAGTTTCCCACAGCACCCATGGCCAGAGAGTGAGAAAGTTTGTTTGGGTTCCAAATTGTCTAAGCCAGGAGGCCTGGAGCCCGGTTGGTCTTAGGGTCTGAAATCAGACAGTCCTGGTTTCAAAACCTGGGCCCCCACTTCCCTGCTGGGTTCCCCTGATCTGGGTCCCTCTCCTCTCTGAGCTCAGTTTCCTCACCTGGAAATAGGGGTGTCACTGTACTGTTTATGGATGTTGCAGCAATTGTTAACATTGCATCTGCAAAGTGTTCAGCACTCATCAGTGAAAGCTTTAGAACAAGCTGGCAAGAACTCATCTTTTTTTTTTTTAGACAGGGTCTCACTCATCTGTCGCCCAGGCTGGAGTGCAGTGGCTCGATCTTCGCTCACTGCAACCTCTGCCTCCTGGGTTCAAGCAATTCTCCCACCTCAACCTCCCAAGTAGCTGGGATTACAGGCGTGCACCACCATACCTGGCTAACTTTTGTATTTTTAGTAGAGACAGAGTTTTACCATGTTGGCCAGGCTGGTCTCGAACTCCTGGCCTCAAGTGATCCACCCTCCTCGGCCTCCCAAAGTGCTGGGATTATAGGCATGAGCCACCGTGCCCGGCCTCAAATAATAACAATGGTAGCTACTATTTGAAAAACTTACCATGTCCCAGACACTCGTAAAGTATTTTACAAACATCATCATTCCTTGTTCTCCCCCTGGCTCACTCCAACTACACTGGCCTCCTTCCTGGTCCTCGAACACTCCTGCCCCAGGGCCTTTGCACTTGCTGTTCCTGTTGCGTGGAACTCTCTTCCCCCAGATATCCAGATGGTTCCCTTCCTCACTTCAGGTCTCTGCTTAAACGTCCCTTTCTCGCCAGGCACGGTGGTTCACGCCTCTAATTCCAGCACTTTGGGAGGCCGAGGCGGGCAGATCACGAGGTCAGGAGATTGAGACCATCCTGGCTAACACGGTGAAACCCCGTCTCTACTAAAAAATACAAAAAATTAGCCGGGCGTGATGGCGGGTGCCTGTAGTCCCAGCTACTCGGGAGGCTAAGGCAGGAGAATGGCCTGAACCCGGGAGGCGGAGCTTGCAGTGAGCCGAGATCGCGCCACTGCACTCCAGCCTGGGCGTCAGAGCAAGACTCCGTCTCAAATAAATAAATAAATAAATAAATAAATAAGTCCCATTCTCCAATCACCCTGTTTAAAGTTTACTTCCCCTTCCTCCTAATATCTTATGTACTTTACTTTTTTCCCTTATTTCTTGACTGTCTCACCCCATAGAATATTCATCTTCACATCCAACCCGGAGGCTCACTCCTGGAATGCCAACACTTTGGGAGGCCAAGGTGGGAGGATCGATTGAGGCCAGGGGTTCGAGACCAGCCTGGGCAACATAGCGAGATGTCCATCTCTACCAAAAAAAAAAAAAAAAAAAAAGAGAGAGAGAGAGAAAAGAAAAAGAATATTCAATTTCACACAGGCAGGCATTTTTGTCTGTTGTTCACAGTGCCTGGGACATAGTAGATGCTCAGTAAATTACCTGATTCTCAGGATGACCAAGCCCTTTACACGTGTTAGGTCTCCACCACCCACTTTGCAGATGGGGAAACTGAGGCAGAGAGGAACAGTCATCCCTACAGGTCACACTTGCATCTTGGTGTTGTCCAGCTCAGAAAAAAAGACGGTTCGAGACCCCCAGCCCCACTCCCCGCTCATGCTTGGCGCTCCTCCCCAGCCAGAGCCCTCAGCCCCAGGCCGCCGCCTGGAAAGGCCTGAGTCATCGCCGCCTCCAGACGGCGGCGGCCGCGGGCTGAGGGCGACGGCGGCGGCGGAGCGAGGTGATGCGGGGACGCCAGGAGGGGGCGTGAGTGCAGGCAAAACAGAGGAAATTAAAACCAGCCCGGCGCTCCTCTCCGCGGCCCAGCGGCCGCCGCCGCCGCCGGCTGGTGCGTGGGCGGACGGGTGGGCGGCGAGGGCACTGCGCTTCCCGCTCCCCCGAGGGAGCGGGCCGGGAGCGGGGTCCCCGGGGCCGCGAGGAAGGTCCGAAGCGTGAGTGCCCCGCCCCCACCCAAAGTTAAAGTTGCAAGTCGACAACTGCCCGGGACTCGCCTCCTAAAAGCCGCGTGCCAGGTCTCCGTGGTCCCTGGGTAGGAAGCTGCCCTTGGTAGTCGTGGGAACTCCTCCCGTGGCCGAAGTGACCCCAGGACCGCACCTGCACCCAAGCAATTTCGTCTGTTGGCCCTGGATCACGCCACCCTGGGGGCACGAAATGACCGAAGGATCCCTAGAGTGGTCTCAGTGCCCGGGAAGGAAGCCCCTTCCCCCAGCTAAAGGAGACCCTTGGTGACCCGATTCATGGGAGCGCACGAGCGTGTCGCCCCCCCACGCCCCCCAATGCCCGCTGTCCGAGGTTTTAGGTAGCCAGGGTGGGTGTCCCAACAGTGGGTGGGTGGGGATTTGCGACTCCGGCCCCCTGCCGTCTTTGGGTGGCCGGGGTGGGCCGAGGGCGCCTTTACGCCCGGGGTCCCGCGGCTCGGGCTTGGAGAGGGGCTGCGTCCGGGAGGCGGTCCGGGAACACCGCCTAGGGGGAGGGGGGCCGGGAATACCGTTGGGGGGCGGGGCTGGGGAATGCCACCGCGGTGGTGGTGGGGCGCTTGGGGAATGCCACCAGGGGGAGGTCCCCCACCCCATGGAGAGGTCCCCGGTAGGGGGCGGGCGGGGGGGTGGGGGCAGTCTGGGCGCCCCCCGCCCCCCGCCGGGCTCTAGGCCGGAGGCGTGACGTCACGGCGGCTGGAAGTGCCCGGCGCGGAGGCGCGGGAGGGGGCGGGGGGCCGAGCCGGCGCTTTATAAGAGGAGCCCGCCAGGCGCGCCGAGCCGCAGCCCGCGTCCCCGAGCCCCCCCTCACCCCGTCCCGGACCCCCTGCCCCGCAGCTCGCGCTCGTGCCCCCTCCCCCACGCCCCCCGGGGCGCCTGGGTGTCGAGGGACCGAGCGCCCCGCGGCGGGCCAGAGAAGGGACGCGCGGCGGGCGGCCGCGGGGCATGAGGCGGAGGCGCGATGTCGGTGCCGCTGCTCAAGATCGGGGCCGTGCTGAGCACCATGGCCATGGTCACCAACTGGATGTCACAGACGCTGCCCTCGCTCGTGGGGCTCAACGGCACCGTGTCCCGTGCGGGCGCCTCCGAGAAAATCGTGAGTGGCCGCCGCGCGGGGGGCGCTCCCGGGGGGCGTGGTACCCGCGCCACAGCCGCTGCCGCCGCCGCAGCCCCCGGGGCCCCCACCTGTCCCCCTCTACCCCTGTGCTTCCCACGACCCTGCCTGGCACGCCTGGGTAGGGGACGCCCTTTCGGGGTTCCAGGGTCGGACGTGGAGGCAGAAGGAGCCCCGGGACCCCTAGCCACCTCCGCGCCATTTAGGATGGTTCTTGCTGTTATTATTGATTATTATGATTATTAGTGAGCAATGTCTGAGCGCCAATAGCGTACCAGGCTCGCTCCGGCCCCAGGGCGGAGGCGACAAGGGCTGCAGAATTGAGCTGAGTCTGGGCTGAGTGGGGTGCAGCGGGAGGAGGGTGAGACTCGGGGGTTTAGAAGGACCCTGTCTCTGAAAGAGGGGAGGATCGAGGGGTTTCCGAGTGTCTCCACCTTCAAGGTCTCTGCCTGGTTGCGTCTCGGTGTCTCTGAGTAGTTCTGTCTGAGTCTCTCTTCATTTCCCCTGCTTTGCGTCTCTGGGTCTCTTTCTATTAATATTTCCATCTTTCCTTGTCTCTGTCTCTGTGGCGCTGAGAATTTGTATCTCTTTTTTTCTCTCTTTTTCTCTCCCCTGCACCCCTTCCGCCATTCTTGCCTCGCCATGTGCTGAATATTTATCCCCATAACTCACCCTCCCTGGGAGGTAGACGGGGCGCAGACTGGGGCCGGAGCTGACACTGCCTCCCGAAGCTCCAGGATTGCGCCTTCCCATCCCATCCCCCTTTGAGGCTTTATCCTCCAGCTTCCCCACTACAGAGCTTCCCTGGATCGGGGAAGAAGGAGAGAACTCAGTGGGGTTCTCCCCGTGGTGTCCTGAGGAGAGAGGGGAGGGGTTTCCTTCACTGCAAACTTCCCTGGGCCTCCTCCAGATATGCCTCTCCCCCAACTCCTCAACCTCTGGTAGCCCCACCCCTGTTCCATCTGTTTGGGGGGTTCCTCCCAAATCATCCCCCAAACCCAGGCTGCGATGCCTGGGGCTCCCTTTCTTTAGCCCCAACTTCACCAACCCTCCCTTGCTTAGCCCCAAATGGTCATCCTGCAGCTTCTTTCTCCTTGATGGGAGCAAAGAAGAATTTGCTCCCTAGGGTCAAAGGCAAGGGTGTGTGGTGGTGGTGGGGACACCTGAGAAGGCTTTGTCCAGCCCCTGGTGGGGGTGGTATTGGGCTTGACACAGGTGAGAGCTTTCAGGCTAGATTCTTAGACTTGGCAGCCAATGTGTGAGACGGTGTGTTTCTGTGTGTCTGTCACATCAAGTGTTTATTATTTGGGTATGTCCTGGTGTGTCTATATGTGTGTGTTTCGGTGTGTATATGGGGGAATGGGAGTGGAGAAAGTTTATGTGCACTGCCGGCATGGGGTCCGGTGTGTCTTCCTGTGTGTCAGGGTGCATCCCAGAATGAGTGTGGGTGTGTCCCTGAGTGACTGTGCTTGGGTGTGGACGTATCAGCATGTGTATCTGCAATTGCCTGTCCCTGACTATGGGTTTGCCTGTGTTACAAGATTGCATGTGTGCATATGAGTTTGTTATACACAAGTATGATACAGGCTTCTTGCCGTTGCCATCTGAGAAGGGAGAGAGATGGTATCTCATTGAAATCAGAAGCCAAATTTCCCTCTACCACCATTGAAAGCAAGTGAGTCTGTGTACATGTGTTCTATGCAGGTGTGTGTAAATGTGTGCATATGGTGTGTCTGCAGAATGTATACATAAGTATATAAGAGCATGTCTATGAGTTATGATTTTGTGTGTGCATATGTATCTGTGCAAACGTGTGTGCAAGTATCTTTGTGTGCATATGTGTGGACAGGTATGTCTTTGTAAGTGTGTGCATATAACTGCAAGTGTGTATGAAAGTGTGTGTGTGTGCCTGCCTTGTATGCATGTGGGTAGGATGCCCTGTGTGCTGTGTGTTTTCTGTAAGTGTGTATGTGTGTGTGCCCAAACAGACCTGATCTCCACTCTGGCCCATTCGTAGCTAACAGCATCTTCATCCAATGCTTCCATGAATTCACCTGCTGAAAGCCAGTGGCCCTCCCATCCCTGACACCACCCCATCCCTCAGTCTCATTATACTTTGTCAAAAGGGATCTGAGAAGTGAGATGTTAAGGTACTCAGGGTGAGGGCTGGGAGGGGACTGTGACATGAAGGTGTCCATTTTGGGAGTCTGAAAGACCTATGTTGGAATCTAGATTTTGTCCCCAACTTGCTCTATGACTCTGGCCAGTGCCTTTGTCACTCTGAGCTATCGTTTTCTCATCTATAAAATGGGAATGATGTCTTACCTCACAGAATTGTTGTGGGTAACAGAGATCTGCTGTTCAAATTCCCATCCTTCCACGCTTCCATATATCTCTTCATCCATCCATCCATCCTTCCCTCCATTATTTCATCTATCCATCTGTTTTTACGCCCATCCTTCCATCTGTCTTGCTATCCATATCTCCATTCATTCATTCATCCAACCACCTGTTATTCCATCAGTCTGTCCATCTATCCATCAATTATTTCATCTACCCATCCATTTTCTCTCCATCCATTCACTCATACACCCACCCACTATTCCATCTGTCCATCCATCTGTACATCCATCCTTTCACACATCTATCTCTTTATCCTTCCACCCATCTCTTTTCATCTATCCATGATGCATCATTTGGCTCTCTGTTCTTTCACGGATCCATTCTTCTATCCATCCATCTCTATCCATGCATTCACCAATTCCTCCATCCATCCATTATCCATTATCCAACTCTCTTTTTCTATCCTCTGTGCATCCATCCTTCCACCATCCATCTGCCTCTCCATCCATTCATCTATCCTTCTATCCATTGTATTTATTCCACAAAACTATTTTTTTAAGAGGTGGAGTCTCACCATGTTGCCCAAGCTGGTCTTGAACTCCTGGGCTCAAGGGATCCTCCCGCCTCGGCCTCCCAAAATGCTGGGATTACAGGCATGAGCCACCAGTGCCTGGCCTATTCCACAAGATTATCAAGTGCCTCTTCTATGTCAAGAATTTTTATGTTTGAAAACCCCCAGCGCAGTGCCTAAGATAGCAGATGCTCAGTTAGTGATAAGATTTTTGAGTCAAACATATCTGGGTTTGAATTCTGGCCCTGTAATTTACTAGCTGTGTGACTTTGGGGGAAATTATTTAATTTCTCTAAGCCCCAACTTCCTTATTGTTATTATTATTAATATTATTATTTTTAGAGAAAGAGTCTCACTCTGTCACCCAGGCTGGAGTGTAGTGGTGCCATCATAGCTCACTGACATCTGGAACTCCTAGGCTCAAGTCATTCTCCTGTCTTAGCCTCTGAGAAGCTGGGATTCGATTTCCTTATTAGTCAGGGGGAATTTAGAGTCTTTATGAGATGGTAAGATCCTTGAAGACGTCTGTGTTTTGCTCACTACTGAACCCTAAGGTGTGACGCACAGTAGGCCTACAATAAATATTTGTCCAATGACTGAATCCACAATCACACCTTCATAAGGATTTGTGGATTCCTCCTTCAAACAAAAACAAATAAATAACAGGCACATAGTAGGTGTTTAGTAAGGAGGGGTTCTTTTGTTTACCCCTCTAGCCAAGCCTGGAATAAACATTTCTCAAGTGTCTAAATCCATTTCACCTTCCTCAGGACTGGGGAGAACAAATGGAAAGTGACCAGGCACATAGTAGGTGTTCGGTTAGGAGGAGATGTCGGAAGGTTTAGCACCCCAACGTGGGGGAGGCTGAGGGGTTCAGGAAACGAAGCAGTATGGATTCCCAAAGTCAGGAGGCGGAAGGTTGGATGCTGGTGTTTGGCTTTAAAAAGGAACTCAGTGGTGTGGTGGCGGTGAGCGTAGAGCCTTGGGGGTCCTGCTTCTCTCTGGCTTCCTCCTCCTGAATTGCGGAAGCAGCTTAGCATTCCTGCGGTTATAGACCATCTCTGGGAAGACGTGGGGAAGAAGCTGCCGCTACTACCTTTGGCCAACTCCCAGCCATAAACCATCCCTGTGGGACAGGAGCCTTCAGCGGAATGGCTTCTCACCTGGGGATCATAAATCCAGGACCAGACTAAGAGCTGTCAGCTGTATTGCCAGCCACGGCCATCATTTCGGGGTCTGAAGTAAAATACCTGAATCTTGTATGTTATACCCTTGACCATCGCCTCTGCCTGGGGGGCTGGAGAGAAGGAAGGGGAGATGGAGGAGGGGTGTGCTATTTGAGGGGGACCTTTTGCTTTATGGGACGAATAAGGAGGAGCTGAGCAGTTCTCAGCAAAAGGCTCTTAGAGTGGCACTGTGGCTCATGCCTATAATTCTCAAGCTTTGGAAGGCAAGGGTGGGAAGATTGCTTGAGGCCAAGAGTTCAAGACCAGCCTGGGCAACACAGCAAGATCCTGTCTCTACAAAAAATTAAAATAGGCTGACCACAGTGGGCTCACATGTGTAATCTCAGCACTTTGAGGGGTCAAGGTGGGAAGATTGCTTGAGGCCAGGAGTTCGAGACCAGCCTGGACAACATAGCAAAACCCCAAAAGAAAATACATTTTTAGCCAGGCACGGTGGCTCACACCTGTAATCCCAGCACTTTGGGAGGCCAAGGCGGGTGGATCACCTGAGGTCAGGAGTTCAAGACCAGCCTGGCCAACATGGTGAAACCCGGTGGCTCACACCTGTAATCCCAGTGCTTTGGGAGGCTGATGCGGGCAGATCACGAGGTCAGGAGATTGAGACCATCCTGGCTAACATGGTGAAACTCCGTCTCTACTAAAAATACAATAATTAGCTGGGCATGGTGGCGGGTGCCTGCAGTCCCAGCTACTCGGGAAGCTGAGGCAGGAGAATGGCGTGAACCCAGGAGGTGGAGCTCGCAGTAAGCCGAGATTGCATCACTGCACTTCCAGCCTGGGTGACAGAACAAGACTCTGTCTCAAAAAAAAAAAAAAAAAAGTTAGCCAGGTGTGATGGCAGGCACCTGTAATCCCAGCTACTTAGGAGGCTGAGGCAGGAGAACCCAGGAGGCAGAGGTTGCAGTGAGCCGAGATCGCACCATTGCACTCCAGCCTGGGTGACAAGAGCAAAACTCCATCTCAAAAAAAAGAAAAAGAGGAAAAATAAAAAGAATTAGCTGGGCATGGTGGTGCACACCTGTAGTCCCAGCTACTCAGGAGGCTAAAGCATGAGGATTGCTTGAGCCCAGGAGTTTGAGGCTGCAGTGAGCTATGATTGCACCACTGCACTCCAGCCTGGGTGACAGAGTGAAACCCTGTCTCAACAACAACAAAGAATAAGAGAAGAATAAAGGAGGAGTTATTTTAGATCGAGTGGCCTCTCTGAGGAGGTAACACATATGCAGAGATTGGAAGGATGTGAAGGGGGGAAGAGGAGGATTTTGGGAGGCAAAGAGTTGTAGGTAGAGGGAACAGCCCCTGCAAAGAGCCTGAGGCAAGACCTTGCCTGGCGTGTTGGAGGAACAGGGAGGAGGCCCATGTCTGGAGCATAGTGAGCGAGCGGAAGAGGGAGAAGAGGTGAGGGAAGGAAGGTGATGGGAGCCATATCATGTCGTGGGGAGGGGGATCTTTCAGGGACTTAAGATTTTTAAAATTTTTAAATTTTATTTTATTTTTTTTGAGATCAAGTCTCACCCTGTTGCCCAAGCTGGAGTGCAGTGGCACGATCTTTGCTTACTGCAACCTCCGCCTCCCGGATTCAAGCGATTCTCCTGCCTCAGCCTCCCAAGTAGCTGGGATTACAGGCGTGCACCACCAGGCCTGGCTAATTTTTTGTATTTTCAGTAGAGACGGGGTTTTGCTATGTTGGCCAGACTGGTCTCCGACTCCCGACCTCAAGTGATCCACTCACCTCGGCCTCCCAAAGTGTTGGGATTACAGGCATAAGCCACCATGCCCGGCCTATATCTGTCTCTTTATCTCATTCATGTCTGTCTCTCCATGTCTCTCTGTGTCTGTCTGTCTCTACCTCTGGGATTCTATCTCCATCTCACCATAGGACCCTGACGGGGACCCTGGGAAACAGACTAGAATTCTTGGACGGGAGAGGCTTCTAGGGCCAGGACCTGTGTTGGATGTTAGGAAGGATTTGGTGACAGAGGGCAGGATGACCAAGACCACCTCTCTTATTTATTTATTTGTTTGTTTGTTTATTCATTTATTTTGAGATAGAATCTCGCTCTCACCCAGGCTGGAGTGCAGTGGCACCGTCTTGGCCCACTGCGATCTCCCTCAATCACCTCCCGGGTTCAAGCGATTCTCCTGCCTCGGCCTCCCAAGTAGCTGGGACTACAGGTGTGCGCCACCCTGCCTAGCTAATTTTTGTATTTTTAGTAGAGATGGGGTTTCAGCATGTTGGCCAGGCTGGTCTCAAATCCTGACCTCAAGTGATCCACCCGCCTCAGCTACCCAAAGTGCTGGGATTACAGGTGGGAACCACCACGCCTGGCCCCAGACCACCTCTCTTGAGGGCCCCAAAGAGAGGCATTGGCAGTGTCTGGACCCCCTGGGTATGCTGGTGATGGGGCCAAGTGTTGACTGGAGATGGAGGTGGGCTCCCAAGCTCCGGGTGACCCCTTGCCCTCTCTGCCCCCGAGCACCATTCCCCCTCCCCTGCTGCCACTCGGGAGGGTGTCCCTCTAGGACCCAGCCACCAGGCCCAGTACTGGCTCCAAGATGGAACAGCTGTCTGGGCTGCAGCTGCAGAAGCTCATTTTGAACAAGGGAGATGATTGCAGGAGTGATTGGGGGAGGGAGAGGGAAGGGGAGGGTAGCTAGGGCCAAAAGGAATCAGGCCTGATTGTTACCGCTGCCTGCCGCTGCAGAGAGTGGATTGCCCAGGAGATGGGGGAGGCCAAGCCAGGCGGGAAAAGGCAGAGGGGAGGTTTGTCTGCCCAGCCACGCGTCCATCTGTCCCCACTCTGGTCCTCCCAGTTGCAAAGTTTCTCTGCCTGCGTCTCTCTCTTCCCGTATTTCAGAGTCTGTATCTCTGACTCTGCAGTTCGGTTTGTACTTGAGTTTCCGCATCTCCCCTTGCCTAATCTCTCTGCCCCTCCGCCTGGATCTCTGAATCTCTGAGCCTTCCCGCTTGTCCCTCAGTGCTGCTGTCGTGATCAGAAACACAGCTAAGGTTTGAGCAGCTCTTGGGCGCGCTCTTTCTTGTCTTGTCATTTCTGCGATACTCAGGGGCCAGAGACACATAGAGGCAACAAATTCCCAGGAAACGGATGGAATGGTGTCCTTCGATAAAGGGATATTTGCAAAGATATCTCAATGAGGACTAATTAATTAAGCGAGCCACTTCCCCTGCCCTCTCCCCCACCCTGTGTGCCCGCAGCCTCCTGGGAGGGAACCAGCCAATGAGTGGATGGCAGAGCCTGGTGCTCAGACAGTGTCTCGATGTTTAATTTATAACAGCCTTCTCCCCGCCGCCCCATCAATCCATCTGGAAGGGCAAGGTGGCCATGGGCGTGTAGACTCTGGCAGAGGTTGGAGACCTGCCTGGTCCCCGTGAAAGCATGCTTGGGTGTGTGTGTGCCCCTGCGTGTCAGAGCGTGTCATAGCATGTTTGAGCGTGTCTTCATGGCAAGCACGCCCCTTCGTGTAAGGGGAATCTGATGGCCATCAGTTGTGTCTGAACCCAAGGGACGTGTTGGAGTGAATGAGAGCGTGTCTTGTGTGCGGAATGTCTGAGCGTGGCAAAGCCATGCCTGACTGTTGAGGTGCGATGGGGCGTGTGGAGCACATATGAGGATATGGCACATGTTGGGGCTGCTCAGGGTATAGCGCCTGTGCCAGGCTGCCAAGGCCTGTACTTGCAGGTAAAGCTTCTCTTCTCAAGGGCATGGCAAGGTAGGTTTTTGGCAGGGGCTCCTGGTAAGAACAGCAGAGACAGGACAAGGATCCACAGCTTCCAAGAGGAGCCAATCTGAATCTTTCCGGCCCCTTCAGCACTAGTGGCTCAAGAAGGTTGAGTTCCAACTTTTTTTTTTTTTTTTTTTTTGAGATGGAGTCTCATTCTGTCGCCCATGCTGGAGTGCAGTGGCGCAACCTCCACCTCCCGGGTTCCAGTGATTCTCCTGCCTCAGCCTCCTGAGTAACTGGAACTACAGGCACCTGCCACCATGCCTGGATAATTTTTTTTGTATTTTATTTTATTTTATTTTATTTTATTTTGAGATGGAGTCTCGCTCTGTTGCCCAGGCTGGAATGCAGTGGTGCGATCTCGGCTCACTGCAAGCTCCGCCTTCCGGGTTCAAGCCATTCTCCTGCCTCAGCCTCCCGAGTAGCTGGGACCACAGGCGCCCACCACTAAGCCCAGCTAATTTTTTGTATTTTTCATAGAGACGGGGTTTCACCGTGTTAGCCATGATGGTCTCAATCTCCTGACCTCATGATCTGCCCGCCTCGGCCTCCCAAAGTGCTGGGATTACAGGTGTGAGCCACCGCACCCGGCCTTTTTTTTGTATTTTTAGTAGAGACAGGGTTTCAACATATTGGCCAAGCTGGTCTTGAACTCCTGAGCTCAGGCAGTCCACCCGCCTTGGCCTCCCAAAGTGCTGGGATTACAGCCATGAGCTACTGTGCCTGGCCCCAACTTTTTTTTTTTCCTCCCAAGACAGGGTCTTACTCTGTCACTCAGACTATAGTGCAATGGCATGATCATAGCCCCCTGCAGCCTCGACGTCCTGTGTTCAAGTGATCCTCCTGCCTGAGCCTCCCAAATAGCTGGGACTACAGGTGTGCACCACCACACCTGGCTAATTTTTAAATTTTGCATAGAGATGGAGCTCACTATGTGGCCCAGGCTGGTCTCAAACTCCTGTCCTCAAGTGATCCTCCCACCTTGGCCTCCCAGAGTGTTGGGATTACAGGCATGAGCCACCACGCCTGGCCAGAATTCCAACTCTTGATATAATAGTTGCTTTTCTGTCCTCTGGCTTCCCACCCCCAGTGTGTGGCTTCAGAGTCCCCAGTTTTCCTCATCTCTCTAGTCCTACCAGACCCCTCAGAGTCACTTCTCAACCCCACTTCTGCTTGCCCCTTCACACCACACACAGGGGAGCTACCAGTGCTGAGGGAAAGTGTTGCCTGTTAAGTTTAGCTTTCTAGTTATGAAGCCCTCAGTATAATACTCAGACTGGGCTGGGCATGGTGGCTTACGCCTGTAATCCCAACACTTTGGGAGGCAGACGTGGGTGGATCACCTGAGGTCAGGGGTTTGAGACTAGCCTGGCCAACATGGTGAAACCCCATCTGTACTAAAAATACAAAAATTAGCTGGGCGTGGTGGTACATGCCTATAATCCCAGCTACGTGGGAGGCTGAGGCAGGAGAATCGCTTGAACCTGGGAGGCGGAAGTTGAATAGAGCCGAGATCCTGCCACTGCACTCCAGCCTGGGCAACAGAGTGAGACTCCATCTCAAAACACACACACACACACACAAACACAAACACACACAAACAATACTCAGCCTGGGATTGGAGGCCTTAAGGGCAAGACTAACAGGGTGGTTCAGACAGGTCTGATGATGCAACCCTCAGTGTAATGCCCAACCAGGTAATGCAGCCTTCAGTATAATGACAAGTCTGGTGATGCAGCCCTCAGTGTAGTGCCCATGATAGTGATGTGGCCTTCAGTATAATGACAAATCTGGTGATGCAGCTCCCAGTGTAGTGCCCATCAGAGTAATGCAACCTTCAGTAGAATAACAGGTAGATGTAGCCTTTAGTGTGATGCCAGGATAGTATTGAGGCCAAAAATGTATCTTAAATATGACTTTGGTTCTGCAGATAGATGCTGGCTGGGGCACTTGGTGCGATGAGAAGGAAAGGAAATTTGTTTATTCTTGGGAGTAAATAGCCAGACATTCTCTGGCTATTCCAGGAGTCCAGGGTTTCCTACCTTGCTGGCCAAGGCTGGCTCCATTAGCCCTCGTAAGTGCCATGTGACCTCAGCAGGACATCAGGCTTATTAGTAGAGCAGAAGTTCTGCAGGAATATTTCAGGTTTCACCGCAATGCTAATGAGTTCGTTGGGGAGACCTAAGATGGCAGCTGACAGATATATACAGATGCCAGTTCCTCCTGAAAGGAGCGTAGGAATGTTCGTGGATACAGGCGGCTGAACAAATGGGTGTGGAGAGTTAATCATGGAAGGGCACAGTTGTTATTTGAATGGATGCAAGTGTGTGGCTTCTGTGTGGTTAACATTGTTAGTGAATAACATGTTTTTGGCTCCTGGTGAGCATACATGTGTGTACCTGGCTGTTCAGGAGAGCACACAGAGGGCCATAGGTGTTCACAGGGAGGCGTTCACCTGTGTGATGGGCTCTCACGCTGGCACATGTGGCAGAGCTATTTGTGAGTATGGGTATGTGCACTTCTGTCCATGGCTGCAGAATTATCCAGGATAAAAGCAATGGCCAGGTGCAGTGGCTTATACCTATTATCTCAGTGCTTTGAGAGGCCAAAGTGGGAGGATCACTTGAACCCAGGAGTTCAAGACCAACCTGGGCAACATCGTGAGATCCTGTCTCTACAACAAAATATGTAAAAATTAGCCAGGCATGGTGGTGCATGCCTGTAATCCCAGCTACTCAGGAAATCGAGGCTGTCTGTACAAAAAGTACAAAAATTAGCTGGGTGTGGTGGTACCCGCCTGTGGTCCTAGCTACTTGGAAGGCCAAGGCAGGAGGATCACTTGAGCTCAGGAGTTCAAGACCAGTCTGGGCAACATAGGGAGATCCTGTCTCTACAGCAAAAAGTATAAAAAATTAGCCAGGCATGGTGGTGTATGCCTTTAATCCCAGCTACTCAGGAAGTCGAGGCTCCAGTGAGCTATGGTCGCACCAGCACTCCAGCTTAGGTGACACAGTGAGACCTTGTCTCTAAAAAGAAACCAGAAAAGGCTGGGTGATCCTCCCACCTGGTCTTGAACTCCTGGGCTCTAACCTGTAATCCCAGCACTTTGGGAGGCCAAGGCAGGTGGATCACTTGAGTGGAGTTCAAGACCAGCCTGGCCAACATGGTGAAAACCCATCTCTACTAAATACAAAATATAAAAATTAGCCAGGCACAGTGGTGGGTTCCTGTAATCCCAGCTACTCGGGAGGCTGAGGCAGGAGAATCGCTTGAACCCAGAAGGCAGAGGTTGCAGTGAGCCGAGATCATGCCATTGCACTCCAGCCTGGGCGACTGAGTGAGACTCCATCTCAAAAAAAAAAAAAAAAAAAAGATAAAGGCAAGTAAACACAGATATATCCAGTGTCCTCAATATCAATATAGAGTTGGCTGGGCGCAGTGGCTCACGCCTGTAATCCCAGCATTTTGGGAGGCTGAGGTGGGCGAATCACGAGGTCAGGAGATCGAGACCCTCCTGGTTAACACGGTGAAACCCCGTCTCTACTAAAAATACAAAAAATTAGCCAGGCTTGGTGGCGGGCGCCTGTAGTCCCAGCTACTCGGGAGGCTGAGGCAGGAGAATGGCGCGAACCCGGGAGGCGGAGCTTGCAGTTAGCCGAGATCACGCCACTGCACTCCAGCCTGGGTGACAAAGCGAGACTCCATCTCGAAATATATATATATATGTATATATATATATATTAAAAAATACACAGTCAGTATATAAAGTGATTACACAGGTTGACTTGTGGGCTCACGAATTGTACACAGAATCTATGGAAATAGAATGTTTGTGAACATGTGTGAACAAAAGGAATGTTTATTGCCATCGGCAACAGCACACAGACATACGTATCCTCTAATGCACAATGGCATTTCCCTGGATTTCCACTGATGTGCACATAGGTGCATAGCTAGTTACAGGCATGTCCAGATACTCCACATGTGCCCTAAACGTGGGAATTCACAGGTGCCTGTGGATAAACAACACAGGCGTCCACATCTGGTTGCAGAATCCCTGTGCACTCCAATGCCTACATGCTGCTCTTTTGGAACACAAATAACCAAATCTCCAGAAATTCTCTGAACTCCTGGCAAAGCGAGATCTCAAAGCCAACAAAGGTGGCCTCAAAAGTGCCCTCAGGCTCTTTTCAAAGGAGTACAGAGGGAAGTTTAGAGTCAGGTGGGTGTCTGAGTTCTCGGCCATCCTGGATAGTGAGCCAGGAATACGGAGCCCTGAGCACAGCCCTGCTCACCACACCAACCTTTCTTTCATTACGTTTTTTGTTTGTTTGTTTGTTTGTTTGTTTTTGAGACAGAGTCTCACTCTGTCGCCCAGGCTGGAGTGCAGTGACGCGATCTCAGCTCACTGCAACCTCTGCCTTCCAGGCTCAAGCAAGTCTAATTCCTCAGCCTCCCAAGTAGTTGGAATTACAGGCACAGGCCACTGTATCCAGCTTCCTTCCTTCCCTCCCTCCCTCCCTTCCTTTCTTTCTTCTTTCCTTCCTTTTTCCTTCCTTCCTTCCTCTCTCTCTCTCTTTCTTTCTCTCTCTTTCTTTCCCTCCCTTCCCTCCCTCCCTCCCTTCCCTCCCCTCCCTCCTCGCCTCCTTCCCTCCCTCCTTCCCTCCCTCCCTCCCTCCCTTCCTTCCTTCCTTCCTTCCCCTTCCCTCCCCTTCCCTTTCCCTTTCCCTCCCCTTCCCTCCCCTCTCCTCTCTTGAAACAAGGTCTTGCTCTGTCACTCAGGCTGGAGTGCAGTGCTGCAATCATAGCTCACTGCAGCCTCAACCTCCTGGGCTCAAGTCATCCTCCCAACTCAGCCTCCTGAGTAGTTGGGACTACAGGCATGCATCACCATGCTCAGCTAATTTTTAATTTTTTTGTAGAGACAGGGTTTTACAACGTTGTCCAAGCTGGTCTCAAACTCCTAGGTTCAAGCGATCCTCCTGCCTCAGCCACCCAACGTGCTTCACCAGCCTTTCTTAGCTGGGATTTCTCCCCCCACCCCCCATCACGTTTCACACCTTTTCCCCATCAGAGCTAAGTATGGGGGGCAATGCACAGAAAGGTGCCCGGCACAAGGAAGGGTGCAGTGCATGGTAGAGACCGTGGTTTTTATTGAGTTGAATCATGATTACTATCATGAATATTCTCCACCAGTGTGGTGCAGAGAGATCCCGGCCCTTTTCTGTCTCATTTTCCACCCTTTTCTCACACCTCCTGCGTGTGCTTGTGTCCACTGTGATGTTGCCCCATCATCCACTGATGCAGCTCCGTCAGTTTCTCTCCTTCCCTGCTCCAGCTGGAGAAGGTCCATCTTTTCAAGTCATCCCTCTCCTCCCCTTCCCAGGTTTCCTCTCTCGGCAGTTAGCTCTTCCCTGACACCTCTCTTCATTTTCATTTGCCTCCTGTTGGCCAGGGGGTGGGTGGGAGTCAGAGAGTCTGTTTGGAATTGAAAGCCTCCTAACCGGCCCAGGGAAGTAGGAGCTTTATGTAAGGAATGCAGGGGATCTCACAAAACCCAATAGCTGGGGCTCCAGGGACCTAGAAAGCCATGATTCGCTCATTTGTCAATTCAGTCAACAGATATTTATTATGCACCTACTATGTGCCAGGGGGACACGTGAGACAAGGCACTTGCTCTTGTGGAACTGACATTGTGGTGGGAGGAGATCAATAACAAACAAATAAACAAGAAATTATCATCTGGCCATAAGCGCAGTACAGAGGGCTAAACAGTATCCGGCGGGGGTGGGGCGGGTGTGGTGGCTCACATATATATGTAATCCCAGCACTTTGGGAGGCTGAGGTGGGAGGATTGCTTGGTCCCAGGAGTTCAAGACCAGACTGGGCAACATAGTGAAACCCTATCTCTAAAAAAAAAAATACAGAAATTGGCCAGGCATGGTGGCGTGCGCCTGCAGTCCCAGCTACTTGGGAGGCTGAAATGGGAGGATCACTGGAGCCCAGAGGTCGAGGCTGCAGTGAGCCATGGTTACACCACTGTACTCCAGTCTGGGTGACAGAGCAAGACTCTATCTCAAAAAAGAAAAGAGAAGAACACAACAAGTAGATGGGAGAGAGTATGAGTGGGCGAGCCCCATTATGTTGGGTCACTGGGGTAAGCTCTTTGGGGAGCTGATTGAGAAGGAGCCAGGGAGAAGGGCATCATGAGAGAGGGAGCTGCATGTGCAGAGGCCCTGAGGTTGAAACAAGCGTGATGCACTCTGGAAAGAGAAGGCTGGAGAGGGAGAGAGAATGGAGTTGTAGAGGTTGGCAGGGAACACTGCATTCGAGGCTTCTGGCCACAGTGAACTGTTGGCTTTTATTCTTTTTTTTTTTTTTAATTGAGATGGAATCTCATTCTGTTGCCCAGGCTGGAGTGCAGTGGTGCAAACTTGGCTCGCTGCAACCTCCACCTCCCGGGTTCAAGTGATTCTCCTGCCTCAGCCTCCCAAGTAGCTGGGATTACAGGTGGCTGTCACCACGCGTGGCTAATTTTTGTATTTTTAGTAGAGATGGGGTTTTGCCATGTTGGCTGGGCTGGTCTTGAACTCCTGACCTCAAGTGATCCACCTACCTCGGCCTCCCAAAGTTGTTGGCTTTTATTCTAAACGCGGTGAGAAGCTGCTGGACGATTTGCCGTGGGGTGGAGGGACTTGATCTGATTCACATTATTTAAAGATCTCTCTAGCTGCTGGGTTGGGTAATGGATTCCCGGAAGTGAGAGTAGAATCAGAAGGACCGAGCAAGCCCAGTGTTATCTGAACCAGAACAGTGGCAGCTGGAATGGTGAGCAGTGGGCAGACTGGTACATCTCAGAAGCAGAGCCGTCAGCACTTGCTGATGGATCACATGTGATGAAGTGGGGGAAGAGAGGAACACAGAAATGGCGTGGTGGCTGGAGAGACTTATAAGGCCCAGGAAGAATTTCTTAAAGATAAGGAGGGGGCCAAGCACAGTGGCTCATGCCTGTAATTCCAGAACTTTGGGAGGTTGAGGCAGGAGGATCGCATGAGCCCAGGAATTTGAGACCACCCTGGGCAACATAGCAAGACCCAGTCTCCACACACAAAATTTTTTTTTTTATTTGAGATGGAGTCTCATTGTTGCTCAAGCTGGAGTGCAATGGCACAATCTCTCTTCACTGCAACCTCCACCTCCCGGGTTCAAGCAATTCTCCTGCCTCAGCCTCCTAAGTAGCTGGGATTACAGGCGCCCGCCACCACACCCAGCTAATATTTGCATTTTTAGTAGAGAAGAGGTTTCACCATGTTGGCCAGGCTGGTCTCGAACTCCTGACCTCAGGTGATCTGCCTGCCTTGGCCTCCCAAAGTACTGAGATTACAGGCATGAGCCACCACTCCTAGCACAAAAAATTTTTTTAAAAAAATTAGCTGGGGCCAGGCGCTATGGCTCACACCTGTAATCCCAGCACTTTGGGAGGCTGAGGTGGGTGTATCACCTGAGGTCAGGAGTTCGAGACCACCGTGACCAACATGGTGAAACCCCGTGTCTGTCTCAAAAAAAAAAATTAGCTGGGCACAGTAGCATGCATCTATAGTCCCAGCTACTTGGAAGGCTGAGGTATGGGAGGATTGCTTGAGCCCAGGAGGTCGAGGTTGCAGTGAGCTATGATCACGCCACTGTGCTCCAGCCTGGGTGACAGAGCGAGACCCTGTCTAAAAGTAAAAATAAAATAAAAGACAAGGAGAATCAAGGCAGAACAGACATCAGACAGGTCACTATGCATGTTAATAGCCAGGAAGTAACAATGATCCGAACCCCCCTCCATGCTCCATGGGAAGAAAGCCAGTGTGTCCCCCAAGATTTTTGTGACTCTGTGGAGGAGCCTGAATTGTCTTGGTCACTGTGCTTCTGACTTCTTGCTTCTGCTGAATTATTCCCCACCTGGCATCTCATGCCCTTGGGTTTTTGCTCTGACCTTTACTGAGACCGGGAGGGAGCTCAGCCCCTGAGGTCATGGAGAGCCTCAAATGCCAGGCCAAGTCACTCAGACTAGATCCTGAAAACAGCGGAGCCATTTATCCATCCGTGTGTTTATTTATTCAACAAGTATTTTGTTTTTATTTTATTTTATTTTTGAGACAGGGTCTCA
This sequence comes from Pan troglodytes, assembly GCF_028858775.2. Classification (NCBI taxonomy): domain Eukaryota; kingdom Metazoa; phylum Chordata; class Mammalia; order Primates; family Hominidae; genus Pan; species Pan troglodytes. The sequence goes on along the minus strand of NC_072418.2, from coordinate 12,625,769 downwards.
TTTTGTCGTCCAGGCTGGAGTGCAGTGGCGCGATCCCAGCTCACGGCAGCCTCAACCTCCCTAGGCTCAGGCAATCCTCCCACCTCAGCCTCCTGAGTAGCTGGGACTACAGGCTCACACCACCATGCCTTCTAATTTTTTTTTTTTTTTTGAGACGAAGTCTCACTCTGTCGCCCAGGCTAGAGTGTAGTGGTGGGATCTTGGCTCACTGCAAACTCCACCTCTGGGTTCAAGTGATTCTCCTGCCTCAGCCTCCCAAGTAGCTGGGATTACAGGCATGCACCACCATGCCTGCCTAATTTTTGTATTTTTAGTAGAGATGGGGTTTCACCATGTTGGCCAGGCTGGTCTTCAACTCCTGACCTCAGGTGATCTGCCCACCTTGGCCTCCCAAAGTGCTGGGATTACAGGTGTGAGCCACCACACCTGGCCCACATCCTCTAATTTTTTGTAGAGACAGGGTCTCACTATGTTGCCCGGGCTGGTCTTGAACTCCTGGGCTCAAGCGATCCACCCGTCTCAGCCTTTCAAACTGCTAGGATTATAGGTGTGAGCCACTGCACCCTCAACAAGTATTTTTGAGGACTTCTTATATGCTTTTAAGGGAGAAATTATATTCAACCAAACAGACATGGATGTGTGGTGCTTTCTGCAAAACAGGGAGGTAGGTGATGATTATGTACTTGCAAATAAATATAATTGGCAGCTGTGATAACAGCTTTGAGGGAAAGATTCTTGGTGCTCTAGGAGCTTCTAATAAGGAGATTTGATGTAATTTGGAGGTCAGAGGAAGCAAGAGCTGAGATCTGATGCAGAGAGGAAAGGATGCTCTGGGCAGAGGGAATTGCTTATGCAAAGGCCCTGGGGTGAGAGGAAGGATGGAAAATATGATGGACTAAAGAAGGCCTTGCAAGGCCAGGTGAGGTGGTGGCTCACACCTATAATCCCAGCACTTTTGGAGGCCGGGGTGGGAGGATGGCTTGAGCCAGGAGTTCCAGGCTGCAGTAAGCTACGCTTGTGCCACTGCACTCCAGCCTGGGTAACAGAGCAAGACTCTGTCTCTAAAAAAAAATTAAAATAGGCCGGGCGCAGTGGCTCACGCCTGTAATCCCAGCACTTTGGGAGGCTGAGGCGGGCGGATCACAAGGTCAGGAGATCGAGACCATCCTGGCTAACACAGTGAAACCCTGTCTCTACTAAAAATACAAAAATTAGTCGGGCGTGGTGGCGGGCGCCTGTAGTCCCAGCTACTCGGGAGGCTGAGGCAGGAGAATGGCATGAACCCGGGACGCGGAGCTTGCAGTGAGCCAAGATCGCGCCACTGCACGCCATCCAGCCTGGGCGACAGAGCGAGACTCCGTCTCAAAAAATAAATAAATAAAAAATAAAGTAAAGAAGGCCTGGAAACGAGGAGACCAGATGAAAGCAGAGAAGTAAGTAAAGTGCAGACCCACAGGCTCTTGTGGCAATGTTAAGGAGTTTTATCTCTATCCTAAGAATAAAAGGAATCCACCAATGTGGTTTTGGCTGGGAGGATAATATGATCACACGTGCGTTGTAAAGTTTCCCAGCTTTCAGAGGCCAAGGCGGGTGAATCACTTGAGGTCAGGAGTTTGAGACCAGCCTGGCCAACATGGTGAAACCCTGTCTCTACTAAAAATACAAAAATTAGCCAGGTGTGGTGGCGCGGGCCTGTAATCCCAGCTACTCAGTAGGCTGGGGCAGGAGAATCACTTGAACCCTGGAGGTGGAGGTTGCAGTGAGCTGAGATGGCGCCACTGCACTCCAGCCTGGACGACAGAGCGAGACTCGGTCTAAAAATATAAATAAATAATAAAAATAAATAAAGTTTCCCAGAAGCTCCCATGTGTAGAGTTACTAGCAAGAAAAAAGGTAGATTGAGGTAGACCGAATAGACTTTATTTTTATTTAAATGTTTTGTCATATTTTACAATTATTTATTTATTTATTTATTTATTTATTTGAGACAGGGTCTCACTCTGTCACCCAGGCTGGAGTGTAGTGGTGTGATCACAGCTCATTGAAGCCTTGACTTCTCAGGCTCAAGTGATCCCCCACCCTAAGCCTCCCGAGTAGCTGGGACTACAGGCGTGTGCCACCACACCTCGCTAATTTAAAAAAAAATTTTTTTTTGGTACAGTTAGGGTCCTAGTATGTTGCCCAGGCTGGTCTCAAACTCCTAGGATCAAGCAATCCTCCCACCTCGGCCTCCCAAAGTGCTGGGATTACAGGCATAAGCCACTGCACACAGCCTAGACTTGCTGAATTGTGAAAGTGGCTTGGACCATTGCATGGTGATAGAGATGAAGAATGATGCATGAATTCTAAAGCTATCTAGGAGTTAACATCAGTAGGATTTGGTGAGGGAGTAAAATGAGGGTGAGGATAATGCCCGGGTGTCTGACCCACTGGCCCGGGGGTGGGGAGGATGGAGATGGTGACATAAGGAATGTTGGATAAGAACTAGGTTAGGGAGGGAAGGCTGTGCACTTCAGTTTGAGCATGTTGGGCTTGAGATGCCTTAGAGATATCTGGGGCAGGGGGAGTGGTCAAGGAGTCAGATGATGAATATATGCATTGGAGCTCTGAGGACATATATACAGGCAGGTGTTGATGGATGCTTTGGTAAGGGTCAGACTCCTTAGAGAAAGATAAAGAGAAAATGCAAGGCTAAGTCTAGAGCTGTGGTTCTCAGCCGAGGAGTGGGAAGTTATTTTATTTATTTACTTATTTTTTTTTTTTTGAGACGGAGTTTTGCTCGTTGCCCAGGCTGGAGTGCAATGGTGCAATCTCGGCTCACTGCAACCTCTGCCTCCCGGGTTCAAGCCATTCTCGTGGCTCAGCCTCCCGAGTAGCTGGGATTACAAGCAGGCACCACCACACCTGGCTAATTTTGTATTTTTAGTAGAGACGGGGTTTCTCCATGTTGGTCAGGCTGGTCTCGAAATCCTGACCTCAGGTGATCTGCCCGCCTCAGCCTCCCGAAGTGCTGGGATTACAGGCGTGAGCCACTGCACCCGGCTTTATTTTATTTATTTATTTACTATTATTATTATTATTATTATTATTATTATTATTGAGAGACAGTCTCACTCTGTTGCCCAGGCTGGAGTGCAGTGACACCATCCCGGTTTCACTGCAGCCTTGACTTACCTGGGCTCAGGTGACAGTAGGTTTCGACCCTTCCTGTTTAGTGCATGTTGCCATGATCTCTGCTCATTGCAACCTCCCCCTCCTGGGTTCAAGCGGTTCTCCTGCCTCAGCCTCCTGAGTAGCTGGGATTACAGGCGTGCACCACCACGCCCGGCTAATTTTTGTATTTTTAGTAGATATGGGGTTTCACCATGTTGGCCAGGCTGGTCTCGAACTCCTGGCCTCACGTGATCCACCCACCTTGGCCTCCCAAAGTTGCTGGGATTACAGGAGTGAGCCACCGTGCCCGACCGAGAAAACCCTCTTGAATGCTCTCTCCTGAACTCCTGACCTGAGGTTTGGTGTCTGAGGCTGGGGAGAGCTCAGATAGAGGGATGTTCAACTCTAGTATCTATGAGGTGAGACTCAGGATGGTTCTTGTAAAGTCTTGAAACCTCTTGAAGATTTATGCTGTGTGTAATAGCTCATCAAGAAACCCTGGTAATAATCCTTGAAATAGACCTGCGAACTCTGCTTTAATGAATTTTACATGATGGCGTTGGAGAAATGAAATCCCCTTACCCTCATTAATCCTGAGACACAGCAATCATTTGCAGTAGACGTTCACCCAAGAGGCCCCAAACACTTTAAGAGAAGTGCTCCACACGTGAGAAGGTGCCCAGGAAGGGGAAATTTCTGCCATGAAATCCTCACCTGATTGTGAACGTTCTAGTAGGGCAGGGTGTACCCAGGTACTGAGATAGACCAGGCTCAGCTCAGGTTCCAAGACGGGGGGTTCACTCAAGTCCTGGAACAGAACACAGATACATCCCCAAGGTGTTAAGATGCTCCATGATTGGCCGGGTGCGGTGGCTCACGCCTGTAATCCCGGCACTTTGGGAGGTGGAGGCGGGTGGATCACCTGAGGTTGGGAGTTCAAGACCACCCTGGCTGACATGGTGAAACCCAGTCTCTACTAAAAATACAAAAATTAGCTGGGCATGGTGGTAGGCGCCTGTAATCCCAGCTACTTGGGAGGCTGAGGCGGGAGAATCACTTGAACCCGGGAGGTGGAGGCTGCAGTGAGCTGAAATTGTGCCATTGCACTCCAGCCTGGGCAACAGAGCGAGACTCTGTCTCAAAAAAAAAAAGAAAGAAAAAGAAAAAAAGAAAAGATGCCTCATAGTTTGACTCTATGACAGACTAGAGTCAAGCCCAAGCCTTGGACAGACAAAGGCTTAACTGGGAGAGACCAAAGAGAAACCTGGTTCTAAGAGATGAAGAGGGCCAGGACCAAATCCGAGTCCTGGGTGGATCAGGGCTACGCTGTGGACTTGAGATAGACAAGGCCAAACCCAAGTACTGAGCTAGACCGGAGTTTAACTTGAATCCTGAGATGGACCAGGGCTGAACCCACATCCTGAGACAGATCAGACCAGAACCTTGTGAGGAGAGAACCAGAAAATGGGCTTATCTTACAGAAGTTGTGGGAGAACAGGTTTGCTCTCCCTACTCGTTGAGCCGCGTCACCCAAACTGTCGAGTGCCTCTGGGATGAATGGCCATTGCAGATGACTTGGAATGTCCCAGGACTCATGAGGGGATGAGAATTTTATTTTTATTTGATTTGATTTGACACAGAGTCTTGCTCTGTCACCCAGGCTGGAGTGCAGTGGCGCCATCTGCCTCCTGGGCTCAAGTGATTCTCCCACCTCAGCCTCCTGAGTAGCTGGAACTACAGGCACCCGCCACCAAGCCTAGCTAATTTTCGTATTTTTAGTAGAGACAGGGTTTTGCCATGTTGGCCAGGCTGGTCTCCAACTCCTGGCCTCAAGTGATCCACCCACCTTGGCCTCCCAAAGTGCTGAGATTACAGGCGTGAGGCACCGCACACAGCCAGAATTTTATTTCCCAATGCCAGGTCATCCTAGGATCCAAGGTTGAGCCAGGTCAGGCCCATGAGCCAACAGCACTAGGGATGCCCAGGGTGGCTGTCCCTCCCTGTGGTGTTAGCTGTGTGTACTCTGATACAGACTTGAGTGATGCCCCCACTCCATATAGGCTGTCACACCCAGGGTATCACATATCCACACAGCAGCAGATAGACACATGCACACACACAGTCACACCAACCCATGCATGTGCCTCAGATACACAGCAACACGTGGCACAGACATGCACATTGACACCCCAAACCCTGGCACACACACGTACAGACCACATCACAGTCTTACAGCCAACTGGCACACTCAGACATAGCCCTCCTCACTATGCCAGTTTCACATCTGCAATAGTGCCCGACTCCAGGGTCATGGTGTTCTCGGAGAACAGTGTCCCTGGAGTTTTCTCACTTATCTATCATCTGACACCATCCTGTTTTATACATTCATATGCATAGTTTTGTACACTTGCTGATGCTCACACACATAAACCTATATATAGCTACCTGCTCATGTGTGTTCTTGGTCATGTAGACACAGACGTGCCACACCTCAGTCTCACACACTCACTGGCTCTGTGCCAGTCAGCATAGGCTAGGTTTTGCTGTATAACAAAACAGCCCCCAAGTCTCAGAGGGTTAGTACAACCAAATGAGCTTTTGCTCATGATACATGAGGGTTGGCAGGGTCTCTGCCTAGTCTGGCCACTCAGGGACCCCAGTGATGGAGGCTTCATACCAACATGCACTTTTTTTTTTTTTTTTTTGAGATGGAGTCTTGCTCTGTTGCCAGGCTGGAGTGCAGTGGTGCCATCTCAGCTCACCTCTGCCTCCTGGTTCAAGCAATTCTCCTGCCTCAGCCTCCCAAGTAGCTGGGACTACAGGCACGTGCCACCACACCTGGCTAATTTTTATATTTTTAGTAGAGACAGGGTTTCACCATGTTGGCCAGGCTGGTCTCGAACTCCTGACCTCAAGTGATTCACCTACCTCGGCCTCCCAAAGTGCTGGGATTACAGATGTGAGCCACTGTGCCTGGCCCCAGCATGCACTTTTTTTTTTTTTTTTTCCCGAGATGGAGTCTCGCTCTGTTGCCCAGGCTGTAGTGCGGTGGCATGATCTCGGCTCACTGCAACCTCTGCCTCCAGGTTCAAGTGATTCTCCTGCCTCAGCCTCCTACGTAGCTGGGATTACAGGCACCCACGACCAGGCCTGGCTAATTTTTGTATTTTTAGTAGAGACTGGGTTTCACCATGTTGACCAGGCTGGTCTTGAACTCCTGACCTCAGGTGATCTGCGTGCCTCAGCCTACCAAAGTGCTGGGATTACAAGTGTGAGCCACTGCACCCAGCCCAACATGCCCTTCTGCAGTTGCTGAGGGAAGACTGTGGCACTGCACACTGGCTTGCCTCTTTTTTTCTTCATTGTTTCAGAGACAGGGTTTTGCTCTGTGCCCAGGCTGGAGTGCAGTGGTGTGATCACAGCTCACTGCAGCCTGCAACTCCTGGGCTTAAACAATCCTCCTGCCCCAGCCTCCTGAGTAGCTGGGAATATAAGTGTGCACCTCCATGCCCGATAAATTTTTAAAATATTTTGTAGAATAGGGGTCTTGCTATGTTGCCCAGGCTGTTCTCAAACTCCTGGCCTCAAGCAATTCTCCTGCCTTGGCCTCCCAAAGTGCTGGGATTACAGGTGTGAGCCACCACACCTGGTCCACACTGGCTCTTAAAGTATTCACCTGGAAGTCACTGCAGCTTAAAAGGCATTGGCTAAAGGAAGTCACGTGGCCACATTGGGGAGTTCCTACAGCCCCATCATGTGCCTAAGAGAAAAGAACTAGAAAATTTGTCAACAGTTCTGTTGACTACTGCAGTCTCTTACATGTTCCAACAGTTACTCACTCCTGTAGATACGTCCACATGCACACACTTTTTTCCTTCTCACGGGCACCCATTCTCATGACCTGTTTCCTTCCTTGAGGCAGGGCAGGAGGCCACAGTGCCCACCCCCTCCCCCCAGAGTCTTCCCTTAGCTTCAGATACATCAGAGGGATCTCCCTGTCTCTGTTGAGCTGGGGGTCCCAGGGGTAATAAGTTTCTGAGCCGCAGCTAGAGCTGGAGCTGAGAAAACAGTGCAGACACCTTCTCTGCCCCCGGAGTGGGTGGTATTTTTCCACAGACACTGGGGAAGAATAATAATAGGTGCTGGTAGATCTCTCTATCAGCCGAGCGCCTTCCCCATCTTGCCAGCTGCAGCTTGGAAGAGGGGAGCCCAGAGGGAAGAGAAGGCAAAACCAGAGAGACCCCTGTCCTCCCGACCTGCGTGAGCTCCCAGCGCCACCAGGGACCCTTCGTTGTCCCCTCTCCTCCCCACTCCTCCTTCTGACTACTCAAATATTCCAAGGCAGGAAACTCATGAATATTTATAGGGGCCTGGCAGTGAGGCAGATATAAAAAAAAATTTGGAATTTATGAACCAGGATTCGTCTATAAATAACAGGCCTGTGGCTGGTGGGGTTCTTCCCTCACCCACAACATTGCTTCAACTGCAGCTCCAGCCCCATCCGAGGCTCACAGAGCCTCCCCTTCACACACATACACACAGCTTCACTGTGGATGCACAATTTCCCATCCGCCAGTGCATTGGCGCACACACACGCATTCATACCCAGCCGAACACACAGACACGTGTTCACACCTGCCTGGGTCTGGCCCACTGCCTCCCTTCCACTCACAGACACCCCGATGCAAAGTGAGCCTGAATGCATCCTCCTCTGTCCACATTTGGGCTGGTGCAGCCACTCACACTGCATCTGCACAAAACACACAGTTGGGCTGGGTATGGTGGCTTATGTCTGTAATCCCAATACTTTGAGAGGCTGAGGCAGGAGGATCTCTTGAGCCCAGGAGTTTGAGACCACCCTGGGCAACATAGTGAGACCCCATCTCTACAAAAGAAGACAAACATTTACTAGGCATGGTGGCATGCACCTGTAGTCCCAGCTACTTGGGAGGCTGAGGTGGGAGGATCGCTTGAGCCTGGGAGATCGACACTGTGTGTGCTGTGATCGCGCCACTGCACTCCAGCCTGGGCAACAGAGCAAGAGCCTATCTCAAAAACAAAAAACAAAATACAAAAAACACACAGTTGCACACATACACACCATGGAGAGACACGTGGCCACAGCTCACTCCCTAACCCATGACCCAAGCACACCCCCTCCCCTCTCCGGGCCTCAGTTTCCTCACCCACATAAGGGGCACACCGAGAGTTCCTACCTCATATGGTTGTTGTGCAGAGTTTTTTTTTTTTTTTTTTGAGACGGAGTCTCGCTCTGTCGCCCAGGCTAGAGTGCAGTGGCGCAATCTCGGCTCACTGCAACCTCTGCCTCCCGGCTTCAAGCCATTCTCCTGCCTCAGCCTCCCGAGTAGCTGGGACTACAGGCACCCGCCACCATGCCCGGCTAATTTTTCATATTTTTAGTAGAGACGGGGTTTCACCGTGTTAGCCAGGATGGTCTCGATCTCCTGACCTTGTGATCCGCCTGCCTCGGCCTCCCAAAGTGCTGGGATTACAGGCGTGAGCCACCGCGCCCGGCAGAGTTTTAAAAATAACAAATGGATACCAGGTGCCTGTTGTGTGCAAGATGATCTATTTTAAGTGCTAGCAACACAGCAGTGAACAAAAACAGGTAAAAACTCCTGCCTGACATTCTGGAGGGGAAGAAAGATAATTTGCAAAATTAATGCATAAATGATGTGGCGGAAGCAGATGGAGTAGGGAAGTGGATGGGGGTGCTGGGACACTTGTAGTTCTGGCCAGGGGAGATCAGGGAAGGTTTGTTTTTTGTTTTTTTTTTTTTGAGATAAGGTCTCACTGTCGCCCAGATTGGAGTGTAGTCGCATGATCTCAGCTCACCGCAACCCCTGCCCCCCAGGCTCAAGCGATTCTCCTGCCTCAGCCTCCTGAGTAGCTGGGATTACAGGCTAATTTTTGTATTTTTAGTAGAGACAGGGGTTTCACCATGTTAGCCAGGCTGGTCTCGAACTCCCGACCTCAAATGATTCACCCGCCTCAGCCTCCCAAAGTGCTGGGATTACAGACATGAGCCACTGCGCCCGGCCAGCAGGGAGGGTCTTTTGAGACAATGACATTTCAGTAAGGGTCTGAAGGAGGTGGAAGGACATTTCAGGCAGAGGGGATAGCCAGTGCAAAGAGGTGATATAGAAGAAATATGTTTGGGGTTTTGCAGGAACAGTGTGGCTGGAACAGAGTGAGTGAGAGGGAGAGTGGAAGGAAGTGAGGGCAGGGAGGTGATGGGACAGATTGTGAAGGAGTTACGTGCCTTGGGGAGAACTCTACTTTGAGACAAGGAGAGATCATGGCTCACCACAGCCTCGACCTCCCAGGCTCAAGCGATCCTCCCACTTCAGCCTCCTGTGTGGAAGGGACTACAGACACATGCCACCACTTCCGGCTTATTTTTTAATTTTTTGTAGAGATGGGGTCTCACTATGTTGCCTAGGCTGGTCTCAAACTCCTGGGCTCAAGTGATCCTCTCGCCTCAAAATACTGGGATTACAGGTGTAATCACGCTTGGCTGAGGATTTGGGCTTTTAACCCAGGGGAGATGGGAGCCATGGAGGGTTCTCAGCACGGGAGAGACTCAATGTGATTCAGGTGTTCACAGGTGCTGTCTGGCTGCTGTGGGGGAAGCAGACTGTGGGGGCAAGTAGGGGGAACTGGGAGACCACGGAAGGGATGAACTCTGCTGGTTCAGGTGAGCAATGCCAGGGGCTTGACCATGGAGATGGCCATCAAGAGGGTAGAGCAATGGGTAGATTCTAAAGGTAAGGCTGATGCATTGGTATAAGAGAAAGAGAGGGTGGGCGGTGCGGTGGTTCACGCCTGTAATCCCAACACTTTGGGAGGCCAAGGCAAGTGGATCACTTGAGGTTAGGAGTTTGAGACCAGCCTGGCCAACATGGAGAAACCTCGTCTCTACTAAAAATACAAAAATTAGCTGGGGGTGGTGGTGTGTGCCTGTAATCCCAGCTACTCGGGAGGCTGAGGCAGGAGAATCGCTTTAACCCAGGAGGTGGAGGTTGCTGTAAGCCAAGATCACACCACTGCACTCTAGCCTGGGCGACAAGAGCGAGACTCCATCTAAAAAAAAAATGAAAGAAAAAGAAAAATTGGGTGAATGCTGTTTGCAAGTGAATGTACTTAAACGATTTATTCTTGAATGCCAGAGATGTTTATTGAACACCTGCTGCGTGCCAGGCACTGTTCTGTTTTGAGGACACAGCAATGAACAAAGTGATAAAAATTCCTGCCCTTTGGGGAGTGTACATATGAGAGCGACAGACAAGAAATAATATGAGGCCAGGCACGGTGGCTCACACCTGTAATCCCAACACTGGGAGGCCGAGGCAGGCGGATCACCTGAGGTCAGGAGTTTGAGACCAGCCTGGCCAACATGGTGAAACCTTGTCTCCACTAAAAATACAAAATTAGCCAGGCGTGGTGGCACATGCCTGTAATCCCAGCTACTTGGGAGGCTGAGGCAGGAGAATCACTTGGACCCAGGAGGCAGAGGTTGCAGTGAGCTGAGATTAAAAAAAAAGAAAGAAACGAGATGAATGTAAGGTGCGGAAAAATGCATCAGGGATGGTCCTGGAGCATGACAGGGGCTGCACATGTAGACGAGGCAGATTGGGCAGAATTGAGGATGCATTTCGAAGTGAGGGCTGCTTTCGGGGTTGTGCAGGATGGATTGCCTATTTAGGTGGAAATGACAGAACTCGGTGCCGGGGTGTGAATGTGAACCTGAAGGGACACTGACATAAATACCCTCTTAGGGCCCAGTGCGGTAATACCAACATGTTGGGAGGCCAAGGTGGGCAGATCACCTGAGGTCAGGAGTTCGAGACCAGCCTGGCCAACATGGTGAAACCCCATTTCTACTAAAAATACAAAAAATTAGCTGGGCATGGTGGTGTGTGCCTGTAATCCCAGCTACTCTGGAGGATGGGGCAGAAGAATCACTTGAACCTGGAAGGCAGAGGTTGCAGTGAGCCAAGATCACTCCATTGTACTCCAGCCTGGGCAACAAGAGCGAAACTCTGTCTCAAAAAAAAAAAAAAAAAAAAAACCCTCTTAGGTTGAATGTTCATCATTTCCCCCATCTTAGGTTGGGTTCCTGAGAAGCAGAACTAGAGACGTAAGTTTCCAGCACTTTTTTTTTTTTTCTTTTTTGAGACAGGGTCTTGCTCCGTTGCCCAGGCTGGAGTGCAGGGGTGCAATCATGGCTCACTGCAGCCTCAACCTTCTGGGCTCTAGCGATCCTCCCACCTCAGCCTCCCATGTAGCTGGGACTACAGGTGTGCACCACCACACCTGGTTAATTTTTTAATCTTTTGTAGAGACAGGGTCTTGCTGTGTTGCCTAGCCTGGTCTTAAACTCCTGGGCTCAATAATCCTCCTGCCTCGGCCTCCCAAAGTACTGGGATTACAGGCATGAGCCACTGTGCCTGACTGTGGAGCACATAATTGAAAGTCAGGGCAGGGGTGAGGGGAGCAGGACCTGGAAGAGAATAGATTGAGCAAAGATGAGATCCTAGGTAAAGTCCCGGTTTGGCTTGCTCCACAAGGGTGGGGGGACACTGTGGAGTTATCTCACCATGAGAAAAAGAGTGGGCTTTTTACCCCTGCATCAGTCATTAGCTGCCTCTGGGAGTGGGTGACACCTCCCAAGCATCTCCAAGGTGTGGTGGCTCCCAAAAGCCATGGGCAGGTCTCCAGAGAAGATCACAGCTGCTAGCAATGAGCCACCATGCTCAGCAGCTGCAGGGTGGGTACATCTAGGCAGTCAGGAGCTCTGGGCAGAGCCCCAGGAGCATCTCCCACACTCCCCCAGCCCTAACGAGGGGGGTCATAGGAGCACCAGGCATTTATGCCAATCACAGCGTGGATGTCTGACACCAGACCCTGTTCTCAGCTCTCTCGGGATGAAAACCAGGCCAACTTGGCACTGGAGCTCCTCTGACACAGCTGAGATTTTTTCCGGATTCATTAACTGCCGGAGACTCAGCCCTCTGCCTCCCAGTCTGGGAATTGCAGAAGGGACCAAAAGGAAGAGACGCTGCCTCTAAATGGGTCAGAATCACTCACTCCACAGTAAGGCACTACTATCACTCCCATTTTGCAGGTGGGGAAAGTGAGGCACAGAGAGGTTAAGTCACTTTCCCATGGTCACACAGCTAGAAAGAGAAGCCGGGTTTTGAATTTCAAGTTGTCAGCCTCCAGCGTCCATGTGCTTCACAGCTACACTCAACTACCTTTGACTCCATGACCCCTTCAAAACCCAGAGCCCCTGTATCCACCCTGTGATGGGAGAGGAAGGAGGAAGAGAGCAGACAGAGGGTGTTGGGGAGTCGGGGAGGAAGGGGTCACGTGGAAAACTTGGAGTGTACAGGAAGCATTCATTCATTCATTCATATCTTGATGCCTGTCCATTGTCTCCAGCATCTGCTGGTGTTGGGACCATAGCATGGAAGAAGAAAGACTCAGCCCTGCCCTTTTGGAGCTCACATCCTAATGGGGCATGCAGACACCCACCATGCAAGGAAAAGAATAAAATATAAGAACCTTGTGGAGGGAAGGGGCAGGGAGCTGTGGAGATGTGCACAGGAAGGAACACAGACCTATCTTAGATGATGGAGAAGGCTTCCTGGAGGTGGTGGTGTTTGCTGTGAGCCCTGAAGAATGCCTAGAACTGGCGAGTCCTAGCTGTAGAAACACCAGCATCTCTACAGTCCCATAGATCTGGGGCTGGAGTGCAGTGGCACAATCTTGGCTCAGTGCAACCTCCACCTCCCAGGTTCAAGTGATTCTCCTGCATCAGCCTCCCGAGTAGCTGGGACTACAGGCACCTGCCACCATACCCGGCTAATTTTATATATTTTTGGTAGAGATGGGATTTCACCATGTTGGCCAGGCTGGTTTCGAACTCCTGACCTTGTGATCCGCCTGCCTCAGCCTCCCAAAGTGCTGGGATTACAGTCCTGAGCCACTGTGCCTGGGCTTTTTTTTTTTTTTTTTTAATTTTTGAGACAGGATCTCACTCTGTCACCCAGGCTGGAGTGCAGTGGCATGATCACAGCTCATTGCAGCCTCAACCTCCCTGGGCTCAGGTGATCCTCCTCCATCAGCCTCCCAAGTAGCTGGGACTACAGGTGCGCACCACCACGCCTGGCTAATCTATGTATTTTTGTTAGAGACGGAGGTCTCACTATGTTACCCAGGCTGGTCTTGAACTCCTGGGCTCAAGCCATCCTTTCACCCCGGCCCCCCAAAGTGCTGGGATTATAGGTGTGAGTCACCATGCCCAGCTAAGACTACTGTGATTTTAAGCTCTGTGTGCGCAGGCATTCGTTCAACCTCCGTGACTGCCTTAAGAGGGGGATGCTGCTGTTCACCTCGTTTTACAGATGGGGAAACTGGCGCACCATGAGGCTTAAGTCACTTGTCTGAGGTCATGGCTAGGAGGTGGTGTGATGAGGTCCCCCATGCACACATCGTGCATGCAAAATGCCTGGCACACGGGCAATGCTTGACTAGACTGGTGAAGATGTTATTACTTGCTGGATGCTGCTCTTTGGTGCATGCCATGGCTAGAGGTGATACTGAAGTGCGTGCTCAGCCGGGGATGGATACAGGCGCTGGCGGGTACAATGCAGGCTGATTGAAGGCCCTCTGAGTCCTGCCACCTGGCAGAGCAGTCTTCAGCCTCCTCTGGCTCCACTCCCAGCCCTGGAGAAGCTGGGGGGCCACGGGCCTCTCTCCGGCAGCTTTGACTGGGAGCAGCTGCTCAGTGCTTAGCCAGGATTGATTTCTCTTTAAGCAGCCCATTCTCGCTAACAAAGGTCTCCGGTGACCCAGGTGGCCGCCACTACCCCCTCCCCTCCAAGCAGAGGACGTGCCTGCCTCTAGGCTGGAGCTGTTTTCTGCCTCTGAGATTGATTCATTTGAAAGTCTTGGGCTTACCCAGAAGGATGGGCTGAGTTAGTCTGGATATGCTTACCTGGAATTTGTTGGATTTTTGCCTGTGTTTTGCCCTGGCCAGTTCACCTTTCATGATCTCCTTCTTGGCCACATCCTTTTTTTTTTTTTGAGATGGAGTCTCGCTCTTGTCACCCAGGCTGGAGTTCAGTGGTGCGATCTCGGCTCACTGTAAGTAACCTCCACCCCCGGATTCAAGTGATTCTCCTGCCTCAGCCTCCCAAGTAGCTGGGACTACAGGCACTTGCCACCACTCCTGGCTAATTTTTTTTGTATTTTTTTTTTTTTTAGTAGAGATGGGGTTTCACCATGCTGGCCAGGCTGGTCTCGACCTCCTAACCTCATGTAATCCACCCACCTTGGCCTCCCAAAGTGGGGGGATTACAGGTGTGAGCCACTGCGCCTGGCTTTTTAAAAAATTTTTTTTAATAGATAGGGTCTTGCTCTGTTCCCCAGGCTGGAATGCAGTGGCACAATCATAGCTCACTCCTGAGCTCAAACAATCCTCCCACCTCAGCCTCCTGAGTTGCTGAGGCTATAGGCATGCACCACCATGCCCAGCTAATTTTTTAATTTTTTGTAGACACAGCGTCTCACTACGTTGCCCAGGCTGGTCTCAAACTCCTGAGGCCAAGTGATCCACCCACCTCGGCCTCCCAAAGTGCTGGGATTACGAGTGTGAGCCACCGCCCAGCCCCTGACCACATTCCTACCCCACTCACACACAGCTATGGGCTGAATTGTGTGTTTCCACCCCCTAAAAATTCATGTATTTAATTCTTTTTTTTTTTTTTTTTTTTTTTGAGACGGAGTCTCACTCTGTCGCCCAGGCTGGAGTGCAGTGGTGCGGTCTTGGCTCACTGCAAGCTGCAGCTCCCAGGTTTACGCCATTCTCCTGCCTCAGCCTCCCAAGTAGCTGGGACTACAGGCGCCCGCCACCTTGCCCGGCTAATTTTTTGTATTTTTAGCAGAGACGGGGTTTCACTGTGTTAGCCAGGATGGTCTCGATCTCCTGACCTCGTGATCCACCCACCTCGGCCTCCCTAAGAGCTGGGATTACAGGCGTGAGCCACCGCGTCTGGCCTTTTTTTTTTCTTTTTTGAGACAGGGTCTCGCTCTGTTGCCCAGGCTGGAGTGCAGTGGCATTATCACAGCTCACTGCAGACTTGACCTCCCTGGGCTGAAGTGATCCTCCCTCCTCAGCCTCCCGAGTAGCTGAGACTACTGGTGCGAGCCACCACACCTGGCTAATTTTTGTATTTTTTGTAGAGATGAGGTTTTGCCATGTTGCCCAGGCTAGTCTCAAGTAATTGCCTGGGCTCAAGCCATCCACCCGCCTCGGCCTCCTCCCACGGTGTTGGGATTACAGGCGTGAGCCACCACGCCCAGCCCATATGTTTAATTCTTAACACCCAGTACCTC
The DNA here is from genome assembly GCF_028858775.2 of Pan troglodytes. Classification (NCBI taxonomy): domain Eukaryota; kingdom Metazoa; phylum Chordata; class Mammalia; order Primates; family Hominidae; genus Pan; species Pan troglodytes. Next base: position 12,610,193 of record NC_072418.2, on the reverse strand, counting down.
ACAATGAATGTGACTGTATTTGGAGGTGGGGTTTTTTTAAGAGGTGATTAAATTAAAATGAGGCCTTTGGAATGGGCCCTAATCCAACGTGACTCATGTCTGTATAAGAAAAGGAGATTAGGTCTGGGTGCAGTAGCTCACACCTGTCATCCCAGCACTTTGGGAGGCTGAGGTGGGAGGATCACTTGACAGCAGGAGTTCAAGACCAGCCTGGGCCACACAGCGAGACCCCCAACTGTAAAAAAAAAAAAATTAAAAATTAGTGGGACATGGTGGCATGCACATGTAGTCCCAGCTACTCGGGAGGCTGAGCTGAGAGGATCCCTTGAGTCCAAGAGGTTGAGGCTGTAGTGAGGCTTGAAGGAACCAACCCTGCTGACACCTCGACTTCTGACTTCCAGCCTCCAGAACTGTGAGACAATGCATTTTTGTTGCTTATGCTGCCCAGCCTGGGATACTCAGTCAAGGCAGCCTGAGCAAACTCACATGCACGCCCTTGGAAGTTTCCTACCCTTGAGTCCATCTTAGAGTCCATCTCTCAGTAGCCCTGCCCGGCCAGGCTCCTGCATAACATCACTGTATAGGGCAGGGTCCCAGGAAAAAGCATAGTTCCTTCAAAAGGGATTCCAGAGGACAATTCTTTGGAATGAAATGACTGTTTTCAGAGATGTGGGCAAGGTTAATAGAAGGAACAAAGGGATGTTGAAAATCCCTGGGGTTGCCGGGCACAGTGGCTCATGCCTGTAATCCCAGCACTTTGGGAGGCCGAGGCAGGCAGATCACTTGAGGTCAGGAGTTTGAGGCCAGCTGGCCAACATGGCAAAACCCCGTCTCTACTAAAAATACAAAAATTTGCTGGGTGTGGTAGTAGGTGCCTGTAAATTCAGCTGCTTGGGAGGCTGAGGCAGGAGAATTGCTTGAACCTGGGAGGCAGAGGCTGCAGTGAGCCTACATCGCGTCACTGCACTCCAGCCTGGGTGACAGAGCAAGACTCTGTCTCAGAAAATCCCTGGGGTCTGCAGCTGAGAGGAGCTATTGCTACCCCCAGGCCACAGAGAGAGCGCCAAAGCTGCAGAAACGTGTGTTTGTTTACTAGGTCTGCTGTCATGAAGTGCTTCGGGCTGGGTGGCTTAAACAACAGAAATTTAATTTCTCACAATCCTCGAGGCTTGAAGTCTGAAATCAAAGCATTAGTTTCTTTTGAGGCCTCTCTCATTGGCTTGCAGGTGGCCACCTTCTTACTGTATCTTCACATGGTCTTTTCCTATGTGTGTGTCTTCATCTCCTCTTTTATTTATTTGTATTATTTATTTATTTTTAGAGATGGGGTCTCGCTCTCTTGCTCAGGTTGGAGTGCAGTGGTGTGATCACAGCTCACTGCAACCTGAAACACCTGGTCACAAGTGATCCTCCCACCTTAGCCTCCTAAAGTGCTGGGATTACAGGTGCACCCCATCACACCTGGCCCCAGCTCCTCATTAAACAACTTTCAGGTTCCTCTGTTTGCCATGCGTCTTCCTACTAGAGCAGAAGCTTTATGAGGTTGGGGATGTCTGCCCGTCTCCTGGACAGTAGTGACCCCAGTACCTAGAACAGTGCCTGGCACATAGTGGGTGCTCAGTAAATATTTCTGGGATGAACGGATGCTCTGCCCTCCCTGCCTTTGCCCATGCTGACTCTCGCTCCTACATCCATAAACTTAGCTATTGCATCTTCCAGAAGGCCATTGCTACACCCTCAAAACCAGGCTCTGGGCCAGGCACAGTGGCTCGCATCTGTAATCCTGGCACTTTGGGAGGCCGAGGTGGGAGGATCACTTGAGCTCAACAGTTTAAGACCAGACCGGGCCCAGTGGCTTATGCCTGTAACCCCAGCACTTTAGGAGGCTCAGATGGGCAGATCACCTGAGGTCAGGAGTTCGAGACCAGCCTGGCCAACATGATGAAACCTTGTCTCTACTAAAAATACAAAAATTAGCCAGGCATGGTGGTGTGCACCTGTAGTCCCAGCTACTCAGGAGGCTGAGCCAGGAGACTCACTTGAACCCAGGAGACAGAGGTTGCAGTGAGCCGAGATCTTGCCTCTACACTCTAGCCTGGGTGACAGAGCAAGACTCCACCTCGAAAGACAAAAAAAAGAGAGTTCAAGACCAGCCTGGGCAACACAGCCCAGGCTCTTAAAAATTTAAATATAATTTTTAAAAATTAAAAAACTTAGCCAGGCATGGTGGCGTACACCTGGAGTCCCAGTGTATTAGTTCGTTCTCATACTGCTATAAAGAAATACCTGACACTGGGTAATTTATAAATAAAAGAGTTTTAATTGGCTCACAGTTCCACAGGCTGTACAGGAACCATAGCTGGGGAGGCCTCAGGAAACTGACATTCATGGCAGGGGGTGAAAGGGAAGCAGGCAGGTTTTACACGGCCAGAGCAGGAGCAAGAGAGAGACTGGGGGAGGTGCTACACACGTTTAAACAACGAGAGCTTGGCTGGGTGCGGTGGCTCACGCCTGTAATCCCAGCACTTTGGGAGGCTGAGGTGGGCAGATCACCTGAGGTTGGGAGTTGGTGACCACCCTGACCAACATGGAGAAACCCCATCTCTACGAAAAATACAAAATTAGCCAGGCGTGGTGGCACATGCCTGCAATCCCAGCTACTTGAGAGGCTGAGGCAGGAGAATCGCTTGAACCCGGGAGGCGGAGGTTGCAACGAGCCGAGATTGCGCCATTGCACCTGGGTAACAAGAGTGAAACTGTCTCAAAATAAATAAACAAACAGCGAGATCTCATAAGAACTCACTCCTTATCAGGAGAACAGCAAGGGGAAACCTAGCCCCATGATCCAGTCACCTCCCACCAGGCCCCTGTTCCAGCATTGGGGATTACAATTTGACATGAGATTTGAACGGGACACAAATCCAAACCCTATCACTCAGCCACTCAGGAGGCTGAGGTGGGAGGATCGCTTGAGTCCAGGAGGTTGAGGCTGCAGTGAGCCATGACTGTGCCACTGTGCTCCAGCCTGGGCTACCGAGTCTCAAATAAACAAGCAAACAAAAAACTCAGGCTCTGGAGCCCAGAGCTAGAGCCCAGCTCTTCCAGTGTTCTGTGCTTCCCCGCATCGTGGCACTTATCACACCCTGTTATAATTGCCTCTTCCTTTTTCTTTCTTCCTTGCTTATCTGTGAATGTGGGGAAGCTGTGGAGGGTGCTGTCCTATCTGGAAAACAGCCACTGGTATTTCCTGAGCACTCTCTCTGAACCAGGGCTTGAAGCACTTCCGTTGTATTAGCTCGCTGGAGCCTCAAAATGCCGACAGGGTCATCTCATCACCTACTGCCAGTTTCCCTGTTTGAGAAATGAAACTGATGCCAGGTGCTCATGTCTGTAATCCCAGCTACTAGGGAGGCTGAGACAGGAGAACTGCTTGAACCTGGGATGTGGAGGCTGCAGTGAGCTGAGATTGTGCCATTGCACTCCAGCCCGGGTGACGAGAGTGAAACTCCATCTCAAAAAAAAAAAAAAAAAAAAGAGAAATGAAACTGAGGCTCAGAGAGAGTCACTTGTCCAGGGTAACACAGAGCCAAGATTGAAGCTCAGATGGTCCGGCCCACCTTTCTGTGTTCCCAGTCAGCACCGATTTGCTTATTTTTATTCCATAGGCAATTCTGTCACACTCCCTTGAATATCACATTGCGTATGTGTCCCGGCCTGTTTGCTGTTACTATAACAGACTACCACAGATTGGGTAATTTATAAAGGGCTGGGTGTGGTGGCTCACGCCTGTAATCCGAGCACCTAGGCAGCCAAGGTGGGAGGGTTGCTTGAGCCCAGGAGTTCAAGACCCACCTGGGCAATGTGGCCAGACCCCATGACTACACAGATTTTTTAAATTAGCCAGATGTGGTGGCACGTGTGTAGTCCCAGCTACTCAGGAGGCTAAGGCAGGGGGATTGACTGAGCCTGGAATGTTGAGACTGTGATGAGTCAGGATCGCATCATTGCACTCCAGCCTGGGCAACAGAACCAGACCTCATCTGTAAAATAATCAATTAATTAATCTTTCTTAAAAAAAAAAAAAAAGAAAAATTTATTTTTCCAGTTCTGGAGACTGGGAAGTCCAAGGGCATAGTACCAGCCTCTGGCAAAGGTTATCCCATGGCCAAAGGGCTGAAGGCAAAAGTGACACAGAGAGAGGAAATTGGACCAAAATCATTCTTGTTGTCAATAGCCCACTCCCATGATAACTAACCCACTTCCCTGATAATGGCATTAATTCACCTAACCTCATCTTTAAAGGTGCTACCTCTCAACACTGTTACTTTTTTTATTTTTTATTTTTATTTTATTGTATTTATTTATTTATTTTTGAGACAGAGTTTCTCTCTTGTTGCCCAGGCTGGAGTGCAATGGCACAATCTTGGCTCACCACAACCTCCGCCTCCTGAGTTCCAGCCATTCTCCTGCCTCGGCCTACAGAGTAGCTGGGATTACAGGCATATGCCACCACGCCTGGCTAATTTTGTATTTTTAGTAGAGACGGGGTTTCTCCATGTTGGTCAGGCTGGTCTTGAACTCCTGACCTCAGGTGATCTGCCCGCCTCAGCCTCCCAAAGTGCTGGGATTACAGGTGTGAGCCACCGCACCTGGCCATTTTTTTTTTTTTTTTTTTTGAGATGGAGTCTCACTCTGTCGCCAAGGCTGGAGTGCAGTGGCACCATCTCGGCTCATCGCAACCTTCACCTACCTGGTTCAAGCAATTCTCATCCCTCAGCCTCCCGAGTAGCTGGGATTACAGGCGCCCGCCATCACGCCCAGCTAATTTTTGTATTTTTACTAGAGGCAGGATTTCGCCATGTTGGCCAGGCTGGTCTCGAACTCCTGGCCTTAAGTGATCTGCCCCCCTTGACCTCCCAAAGTGTTGGGATTACAGGCGTGAGCCACCGCACCCAGCCTCTGAAGTAGCTATTCTTCTGTTTCTTTACTTCTCTAATAAACTTGCTTTCACTTTAAATAAATAAATAAATAAAATGGATTATGTTTCCAACACATGAATTTTGCGGGGACACATTCAAACCATAACATTACGTTAAGCCATTCTGATATATTAACAACCACCTCATGACATCAGTACTATTCTTAGCTATATACTCTAACTGGGGGAACGGAGGCACAGGATGGTTAAGTCAGTAGCCCAAGGTGACACGGCAGACCTGAGGCTTGAACCTAGGAGACCCTTAATGACCATGTCCTCCCACCTCCACTGGGGGAATTGAATGCATTTGAGACTCATTTCTTTGAAACCCTGGAATGTGTTGGAGGTGTAGCCAAGGGATAAAGGGTTTGGACCCAGAGTGGACTTGCCACCCGCAGGGGCACACGGGGAACCTAGCAGGAAGGAGCCCTTGGAGGTGGGTTTTCAGGAGTCCTGGTACCTGGCTGTCTGTTATTGGCAGGTTGATCAATGTCACCTCCTGGCTGTGCTGTCCAGCCTTCGAGGCCTCCCTCCAGCCGCCGCCTGGGGGACTCGCAGCAAACACTTCCATTTTGTACAGGGGTGTCCCTGGCTATCGGTGTGAAATGCCTCAGCCAGCCATGGAAGTTAAATGTCCCCCATGACGACCTTTTCCACATGCTAATGGACTGATTTCAGAAATCCATCCCCGGCCAACGCGCCCAGCCCCAGCCCCTACCGCGGGCGCTGATGGCTGCAAATTTATATCCAGGCCAGAAATTGAATTCCTGTAAGTTGAAGGAACTATCTGAAAAGCTCACCCAGGCTCATTTTTACGTCTGAAAAACTTCAGGCAAGAGATTAAATTGGGGCCAGTGTCTCCCAGCAGTAGGGACCTCGGTGGCGGGGAGATGACCTCGCTGAGGACAGCTTCTTTAGATTCTCTGCCTTCAGCTTGGCCTCCTGGGGCTGAGAAATAAAAGCAGTGAGACCTGCAGGCCTGCATGGCTAAAGGGATTCCCACTTCTGACCAGCTAATGTTAGAAAAGGGACATGCTCTGTGTACCCAAGGCAGGCTGTTGGTCCCCGTGGTAGCTATTGAGCTATTCAGAGGGACAGGAAATAAAACTGCTAATTCGGGCCAGGTGCAGTGGCTCATACCTGTAATCCCAGCACCTTGGGGAGGCCGAGGTGGGAGGATTGCTTGAGCTCAGGAGTTCGAGACAGGGCGATACCCTGTCTCTGTGAGAAAAAACAAACAAACAAAAAACAAAAGAAAAACAACAACAACAACAAAAAACAACCAGATGTGCTGGTAAGTGCCTGTGGTCCCAGCTACCCGGGAGGCTGAGGTGGGAGGATCACCTGAGCCAGGGAAGTCGAAGCTGCAGTGAGTCGTGATCGTGCCACTGGACTCCAGCCTGTCTCAAAAAAAAAAAAAAAGCTGCTAATTCATCTTCATCCCCGGCCAGGCCCCTGCACCAGCTCCTACGGCCACCCCAGTCCCAGCAAATTGGCGAGGTTCTAATTAAGCTTCCTTGGGCTGTGGCAGAGAGGACATCAGAGTCTGTGGATCATTCCAGAACCCTCACTCTTCCCTGCCCCCTGCCAGAGGCATGAAGGCTGGGGAAGGAGAAGCAGATAAATCAAGTGACAGCTCCGTGAAGGAAGAAACCCCATCTTGCTAGAAAGATCTCTCTCGCCTGCCTTGAAAAAATGAGACTGATGCAAATGCGGCTGCTTCTCTTTGGTACAAAAGCCCTTAAATATTAAAGAAATGAATCCTTGATGTCTACAAAGAAAGGATCAAAAACAAATCTTTCTGAAAGGAGAAAAGCTTTTATTTCGCCGTGAACTCTTCTAGATCTAGCCTCTGGCAGGGATGCCTGCGGAACAGGGAGCACAGGAAGATAAAGCTCTCAGTGATGGCCATTCAATATTTGTTCATTTAGGAAGCGTCTGAAGCAGCTACTGCATTGGGTTACAGGCTGGGGAAACGTCCAGCAAAGTGAGGCCACAGTTCCTGCCCTCAAAAGCCAGTAGGGGACGGGTGCAGTGTCTCATGCCTGTAATCCCAGCACTTTGTGAGGCCGAGGCAGGAGGATTACTTGAGCTCAGGAGTTCAAGACCAGTCTGGGCAACACAGCAAGACCCTGTCTCTAAAAAATAAAATAAAAGACTGGGTGTGGTGGCTCATGCCTGTAATCCCGGCACTTTGGGAGGCCAGGGTGGGTGGATCACTTGAGGTCAGCAGTTTGAGACCAGCCTGGCCAACATGGTGAAACCCCATCTCTACTAAAAATAGAAAAGTTAGCCAGGCATGGTGGTGCACACCTGTAGTCTCAGCTACTTGGGAGGCTGAGGCAGGAGAATCGCTTGAACCCAGGAGGTAGAGGTTGCAGTGAGCCGAGATGGCTCCACGGCACCCCAGCGTGGGCGACAGAGGGAGACTCTATCTCAAAAATAAATAAATAAAATAAAAGCCGGTGGTGGCTGGGCATGATGGCTTATGTCTGTAATGCCACCACTTTGGGAGGCTTAGGTGGGAGGGTCACTTAAGGTCAGGAGTTTGAGTCTAGCCTGGGCAACATAGTGAGACCCCCATCTCTCTTTAAAAAAAAAAAAAAAAAGGCCAGTGGGGCATTCTCCAAAACTCCCTGGCCAGTAATCCTCAAAACTGTCAAGGTCAGAAAAAACAAGACAGAAACGTCATAGACCAGATAAGTCTAAAGACATGTGATAACCACTCAGTGTAACGTGGGATCCTGCATTAGATTCTGGACCAGAAAAAGCACTCAAGTGGGAAAACTGGGGAATTTGAATAAAGTCTAGAGTTTAGTTAATAGTAATGGATGCACGGATGTTGATTTCTTAGTTGTGACAAGTGTATCGTGGTTATGTAAGATGTAATAACAGGGAAGGCAGGATGAGAGGTACACAGGAGCTCTCTGTATTATTGTTGTAACTTTTCTGTAAACCTAAAATAATTCCAAAAGTAAAAGTTGATTAGGTAGGCATGGTGGCCCATGCCTGTAATTTCAGTGCTTTGGGAGACTGAGATGGGAAGATCGCTTGAGGTCAGGAGTTCGAGACTAGCTTGGGAAACATAGTGAGATCCTGTCTCTACAAAAAAAAAAAGAAAAAAAAATTAGCTGGGCATGATCGGTAGTGCCAGCTACTTGGGAGGCTAAGGTGGGAGGATTGCTCGAGTCTGGGAGGTTGAGGCTGCAGTGAGCCATGATCACACCAATGTGGGACACGGCCTGGGGGACAGAGCAAGACCCTATCTCAAAACAAAAATAAAAATAAAAAAAGTATCAGGGTGTGGTGGCACACACCTGTGGTCTCAGCTACTCCGGAGGCTGAAGCAAGAGAACTGCTTGAGCCTAGGAGGCTGAAGATGCAGTGAGCTATGATCATGCCCCTGCACTCCAGCCTGGGCAACTGCTTGAGACCCTGTCTCTTAAAAAACCAAAAATGTTGGCCAGGTGTGATGGCTCACGCCTGTAAACACAATACTCTGGGAGGCTGAGGCAGGTGGATCCCTTCAACCCAGGAGTTCAAGACCAGCCTGGGCAACATGGTGAAACCCCGTCTCTACAAAAAATACAAAAATTAGCCTGGCGTGGTGGTGTGCACCTGTAGTCCCAGCTACTCAGGGAGCTGAAATGAGAGGATGGCTTGAGCCTGGGAGGTGGAGGTTGCAGTGAGCAGTGATCGCGCCGTGATTACACCACTGCACTCCAGCCTGCGCGGCAGAGTGAGACCCTGAAGGAAGTGACTCTTGTCCTCCCAGCATAGTGGCTGAGAGTCTGATAGGCTGGCATCCAAATCCCAGCTCTGTGAATTTGGGTAACTTGACTTTTCTCTGTATCTCAGTTTTCCCATCTGTAGAATGGAGCTAGTGTTAGTACCTACCATGAGATGGGGCTCTAAGGATTGAATTTTGGTAATATTTGTAAAGCAACTAAGAAGAGCGAGCTCTACAAGTGTTAAGTAAAATATGAAATTCAGAATGGGAGTAGAGCTTGGGGAGGGATGGATGGACAGATGAATGGATGGATGGATAGATGGATGGATGTATAAATGGATGGTTGGATGAATGAATACGAGTGAATGGATGGTTGGATGGATGAATGAATGAATGGGTAAATAGATAAATGGATGAGCAGATGAATGAATGGATGGATAGATGGATAGATGGTTGGTTTTATGAATGAATGGATAGATGGATGAATGGGTGGAAAGGTGAATGAATGGATGGATGAATGAATATGTGGACTCACAATCACTTTCTATCCTGACCCCTGCCCAAGCCACAAGGCTCTTCCAGGCAAAACCCCAGTTCTCAGGCTGAGGGAGGCCCCAGGCGGTTCCCAGGCTTCCAGCATGGCGCGGGTGAACTAATATCTTTTTTTTTTTTCCTTTTGAGACAGGGTCTCGCTCTGTCACCCAGGTTGGAGTGCAGTGGCGTGATCTCAGCTCACTGCAACCTCTGCCTCCCAGGCTCAGGCGATCCTCCCACCTCAGCCTTCCGAGTAGTTGGGACCACAGGCTAGTGCCACCATGCCTGGCTAAATTACTTTATATTTTTGGTAGAGACAGGGTCTTACCATATTGCCCAGGCTGGTCCCGAACTGCTAAGCTCAAGCCATCTGCCTGCCTTGGCCTCCCGAAGTGCTGGGAATGCAAGCATGAGCCACAGCGCCTGGCTGATATCTTCTTTAAGGCCTGTCAAGCTTATCACTCAGGGGATATTTGCCCAATACCTCAAGGTTTGACAAGAGCAGGCTGCTATTATCTCAAGCTTTCCAAAGGGATGTGGCCCCCTGTCACGGCTCAGACGTAGCAGACAGGCACATTCTCCATCATTCATCACAGCCCTCCTGCCATTCTTGCAGTCAGAGAGAAGCCACAGCCTCTGCCTAGCCTACTGGGCACCTGTCTGCAGCCTAATCTCAGGTGATCCTTCCCTAGGACGAACAACAGAAGCAAGCTCCGTGGCAGAAAGAGGAAATTCACGGTAGACCTGTGAAGGTGTTTGCTCTCTGTCCCACTGGTTCATCAGCATCCTCATTCAACAAACATACCTTGTGCCAGGTTCTGAGGATCAGGGATGAATTGTTTGCAAAGCAAACAAAACTCCCCGCTCCCCTGTGGTTTCCTTTCCCAGGGTAGAGGCAGGCCTGGAGCCAGCATTCCCACCAGTGAGGCCCTCCTAATGGCGACTGTGATCAGGGCTTGGAGGAGGACAGGAGAGGTGCCGCAAGCCAGTGTAGACTGTGGAACCAGATGGCCTGTGTTCGAATTCCAGCTACACCACTTACAGGCAGTGATGCTTTGGCAAAGAGCTTTTCTTTTTTTTGAGAGCAGAGTCATGCTCTGTCACCCAGGCTGGAGTGCAGTGGCGGGATCTCAGCTCACTGCAACCTCCGCCTCCAGGGTTCAAGCGAGTCTCCTGCCTCAGCCTCCTGAGTAGCTGGGATTATAGTAGCACACCACCACACCTGGCTAATTTTTTTGTATTTTTAGTAGAGACGGAGTTTCACCATGTTGGTCGGGCTGGATTCGAACTCCTGACCTTGTGATCCGCCTGCCTTGGCCTCCCAAAGTGCTGGGGTTACAGGCGTGAGCCACAGCACCTGGCATTTTATATAATTTTATTTTTTTTTAGACAGGATCTTGCTCTGTTGCCCAGGCTGGAGTGCAGTGGCACCATCTCAGCTCACTGCAACCTCTGCCTCCTAGGTTCAAGTGATTCTCTTGCCTCAGCCTCCTGAGTAGTGGGGATTACAGGCTCTCGCCACCATGCCCAGCTAATTTTTTGTATTTTTAGTAGAGATGGGGTTTCGCCATGTTGGCCAGGCTGGTCTCGAACTCCTGATCTAGAGTGATCTGCCTGATATGACCTCCCAAAGTGCTGGGATTACAGGCATAAGCCACTGGGCCCGGTCTGGTCTTAAACTCTTGAGCTCACCTCGGCCTCCCAAAGTGCCAGGATTACAGATGCGAGCCACTGTAAACCACAGACATGCACCACCACACCCGGCTATTTATTTATTTATTTTGAGACAAAGTTTTGCTCTTGTTGCCCAGGCTGGAGTGCAATGGTGCAATCTCAGCTCAATGCGATCTTGGCTTACAGCAACCTCCACCTCCCGGGTGACTTGAGAGGAGGGTAATGCGTGGCAGGGACAACCAAGACTGCTTTTGGAAGAGACCTGAACGCTTGAGCCCCGGGGATGGGGAAGAGTTAGCCTGGCCCTAAGAAGGGGAGAGTGGGGGGATTGGCAGCGGGCCCGGCCCGTGCAAAGGCCTGGAGATGAGAATAAGCATCCTGTGACCTGGGAAGGGAAAGACAATTAGAGAGGATGGGCCAGAGAGAACACAGCAGTGTGCGCCTACATCCTGGTTCAGTGCCTGTAAGGATGGAGAAGGACCATGGCTCCCCTGCTGCCAGGTTATAGCAAGGAGATATTCTGGAACAGGAAGCCAGCTGGGCCACGTGGGGACTAGGATGGAGCAAGTGTCCCCTCTCATCCCTCACTCTCCTCTCTCCCTCGTTGGACTTTCTTTGCCTCATGATCCCACAGCCTCAACCCCAACTCCATGAGACTTTGCCAGATCCTTTTTATTGTGTCAAGACTCACACCGTTTGACCTCAGGAAGTTACCAAATTGGCCTTTTGAGTGTTATGAAGATAATAATAGCAGGGCAGGGTGTGATGACTCAGGCCAGTAATCCCAGTACTTTGGGAGGCTGAGATGGGAGGATCCCTTGAGGCCAGGAATCCGAGGCTGCAGTGAGCCATGAGTGTGCTGCTGCACCAGCCTGGGCAACATAGTGAGACCCCACCTCTACAAAAAAAATTTTTTTTTTAAATTAACCAGGTGCAGTGGTGCATGCCTGTAATCCTAGCACTTTGGGAGGCTGAGGCTGGAGGATTGCTTGAGGCCAGGAGTTCAAGAGCAGTCTGGGCAAGACAGTAAGATCCTGTCTCTACAAAAATATTTTTAAAAATTAACCAGGTGCAGTGGTGCATGCCTGTAATCCCAGCATTTTGGGAGTCTGAGGCTGGAGGAACTGTCTGAGGCCACGAGTTCAAACACAGCTTGGGCAATTATAGCAAGACTCCCATCTCTACAAAAAATAAAAAATTAGCTGGGCGTAGTGGCACATGCCTGTAGTCCCAGATGCTCAGGAAGCTGATGGCCAGAGGATCGCTTGAGGTCAGGAGTTCGAGGCTGAAGTGAGCCATGATTGTGCCACTGCACTCCAGCCTGGACGATAGAGTGACACCCTGTCTCTTAAAAAATAAAAATAATAGTATTAGCAGACACTTGTGTAGCTCTTACTACATGCTGATGACTGTTCTAATTGCTCTTATATATATTATGAACTCATTTGATCCTCCTAGCAACCCAGAGAAGTAGGTAGTCATCATGTCCATGGTACAAATGAAAAAACTAAGACACAGAGAGGTTAAGCCACTTGCTGAGGTCACACAGCAAGCGAATGGTGAAGCCAGAACTTAAACCCAGGCAGCCTGACTCCAGGAGCCTGCTCTTACCAGTTGGCCCTACTCTACCATCCCAGGAGGAATAAGAAACATCTAGAGGAAACTAGTCACTTCTATCGTAAGGATATTGCCCGGAGAGATGCTGGTGACATCACGTGGAATCCTTTTTGGGAGGACTGTGGGAGAAATCCCTGCCAAAAATAATTGAGCTTTCTCCTGAGCATCTGGTGTACTTTTGTTTCAGGACACTGAGAACCGCATAAATGACCAGCTTTCCCTTTCTGAGTTGGCTGCTAAGGAGCTTGGAGCCAAACTTATGGCCCGGCCATATGCTGATTGTTCAGGTTTTTAAGGGATGAGTTTTTCTTAGCCTCGTTTCTGGCTCTGTTTTATGTCCCTGCTTTTGTTTTTCTTCTTTTTCTCCCTTGCCAAAAAAAAAAAAAAAAAAAAAAAAAAAATTTAAGGGACTTTTTAAAATCTTTTTTTTTTTTCTTTTGAGATAGGGTCTCACTTTGTCACCCAGGCTGGAGTGTAGTGGCGCCTTCATAGCTCACTGCAGCCATGAACTCCTGGGCTCAAGTGATCCTCCTACTTCAGCTTCCTGAGTAGCTGGGACTGCAGGCATGTGCCACCATGCTCAGCTAATTTTTAAATTTTTTGTAGAGATGAGGTTTTACTATGTTGCCCAGGCTGGTCTCAAACTCCTGGGCTCAAGTGATTCTCCTGCCTTGGCTTCCCAAAGTGTTGGGATTACAAGCGTGAGCCACTGCACCCGGCCCTAAAAATCTTTATAAGAACAATACACGTTCATTGTAGAAAACTTGGAAAATAAGATAAATTTAAAGATGGTGATTAAAATCTCCATTAATCTCTAATTTTTAATGACTGCATAGTATCTCATTCTGTAGATGCATCTTAAATTTGTAAATTGGCTGGACACAGTGCCTCACGCCTGTAATCCCAATACTTTGGGAGGCTGAGGTGGGAGAATTGCTTGAGCCCAGGAATTTGAGACCAGGCTGGGCAACATAGCTAGTCCCTGTTTCTACAAAAAATCTTTTTAAAAATTAGCTTGGGCCAGGCGTGGTGGCTTACACCTGTAATCCCAACACTTTGGGAGGGTAAGGCGGGCAGATCACCTGAGGTCAGGAGTTCAAGACCAGCCTGGCCAACATGGTGAAACCTCGTCTCTACAAAAATACAAAAATTAGCCGGGCATAATGGCAGGTGCCTGTAATCCCAGCTACTCCAGAGACTGAGGCAGGAGAATCACTTGAACCCTCGAGGTGGAGATTGCAGTGAGCCAAGATCACGCCATTGCACTCCAGCCTGGGCATCACAGGGAGACTCCATCTCAAAAAAAAAAAAAAAAAAAAAAAAAATTAGCCTGGTTTAGTGGCTCACACCTGTAGTCCCACCTACTCAGGAGACAGAGGTGGGAGGATCACTTGAGCCTTTGGACATCAAGGCTGCGGTGAGCTATGATCACGCCACTGTACTCCAGCCTGGATGGCAGAGCAAGACCCTGTCTCCAAAAAAAAAAACAAAATTTTTTTCTAGCATGTGTAATAGCTTTTGATCAAATTAATTTCTAATTGTCCAATTTTAAACAATGCTTAATGAACCTCCCTTGCAACAATCAGATGCTGTCCACAAAGTTTCCACGGGCTGAATTCTTAGCTTTGGATTGGCCGAATAAAATGCAAATTGCAGAAACTGTAATGGCTTGGCTGTGGACTGGCAGGCTGTCCTCCAAAAATATCTAATCCCCGCTCTCATATTTAATTGGCGCTATCTTATGGTATTTTACATATCCTTGTAAACCACTTAAGAGTCCTCTCTGGAACAAGGCAGGGCACAAATAAATATGTAAGCCCCAAGGTGCCTTGGCTTCCTGATTAAATTATCCAGCCTCAAACACAATAATAGCCTCATTTTATTAAGAGGCAGGCGCTTGCTCTCTTCCTGTTGGCTACTTCCTGATAGCCAATGCTTCTCCTGTCCCCAGGACTCTGTAGCAATGCCTCCATCCCCAGGGAAACACCAGGAATTGTTTTTTGTTGTTGTTGTTGCTTTTTGAGACGGGGCCTCGCTCTATTGCCCAGGCTGGAGTGCAATGGCACGATCTCGGCTCACTGCAACCTCTGCCTCCTGGGTTCAAGCGATTCTCCTGCCTCAGCCTCCTGAGTAGCTGGGCTTACAGGTGCCTGCCACCACGTCTGGCTAATTTTTGTATTTTTAGTAGAGATGGGGTTTCACCATGTTGGCCAGACTGGTCTCGAACTCCTGACCTCAGGTGATCCGCCCACCTTCACCTCCCAAAGTGCTGGGATTACAGGCGTGAGCCACCACGCCCGGCCACCAGGAATTGTTTTTGAACCAAGATATAGGTGGTGGAGTAGTAGGAGATGATGATCCCTGGCCCGACAGCAAGAACAACTTTCCCTGCCTGTGTCCTACTCAGTTAATCCTGGACCTGTTTTAGAGGCTGGTGTTTAATTAGGGCAGCCTCAGCAAAAGTTTTTGAAAGATTTCAGCCAGAAAAGACATTTGAGGAACAGATACTTGAGTGCATAGCTTCACTCTCTTAAAGCCCATTAGCAGGAATATTAAACCCTGAACCAAGAGCTCAGCAAAGAGAGAGTGGGTTGGCAGGGCCGTCGCAGTAGCTCACGCCTATAATTCCAGCACTTTGGGAGGCCAAGGCGGGTGGATCACTTTAGCCCAGGAGTTCAAGATCAGCCTAGGAAATGTAGTGAGATCCCCGTCTCTACCAAAAAAAATACCCAGTCATGATGGTGCATGCCTGTAGTCCCAGCTGCTCGGGAGGCTGAGGTGGGAGGATTGCTTGAGTCAGGGAAGTTGAGGCTGCAGTGAGCCTCGATCATGCCACTGCACTCCAGCCTAGGCAACAGAGCAAGACCCTGTCTCAAAAAAAAAAAAAAAAAAAAAAAAAGTGGGTTGGCTTCTTTAGTACATCTGCCACATCCGAGGTGAGACAGGCTGCTAGACCACAGACTTCTATGCTGGAGAACGCCTGTGTTCTTGCACCTGCTGTTATAAGCATTTCCCCTACAGTAGGACACTCTCTGTTCCTCTCTAGTCTTCTGACTGCCAAGAACTCTTGACTTTGTTTCCAAGCTAGACCCAGTCTGGGAGAGCTAGCACATGGTACATTCCAGAACATTCCAGCGGTTCCTAGGGACATGCATTAACTGCATATCTGAACTTAAACCCAATGGGCAAAACTCAGGACTTCTGCCTGCTGCGATCTGGCAGCCAAAACCCAGGCATTTAATTACACTGCTGCAGAGAACACTCCGGTGAGATGCGTCCAACGCAGACAATTATTTTAGGAAAACCATGGAGGCCTTCTCTCTGCACCACTTAAATCTTGCTTCTCTTTTACAATTCAATATTTCCTCTGTCGAGAGAAAATGGCTTATTTGCTTCAAAGGACACGCTAGGCAATGTAGGAAGATGTTAATTACGTTGAACCGGCGGCTTTGTCTCTGCACAAAAGATATTCCTTGAGGGTTTCTATCCAAATTGCTTGGGGACTAGAGCCAGGGGAGGAGGGGCAGGGATGCTTGGGCTCCTGTTTGATGTTTTTCTTTGTTTTTTTTTTTGTTTTGTTTTGTTTTGTTTTTTTTTAAGAATTAGATTTATCAAGAAGGGAGGGCCGGGCACGGTGGCTCATGCCTGTAATCCCAGCATTTTGGGAGGCCAAGGCGGGTGGATCATTTGAGGTCAGGAGTTCAAGACCAGCCTGGCCAACATGGTGAAACCCTGTCTCTACTAAAAATACAAAAATTAGCCAGGCGTGGTGGTGCATGCCTGTAATCCCAGCTACTTGGGAACCTGAGGCAGGAGACTTGCTTGAACCTGGGAGGCAGAGGCTGCAGTGAGCCGAGATCCCGCCATTGCACTCCAGCCTGGGCGACAGAGCAAGACTCCCTCTCAAAAAAAAAAAAAAAAAACAACAGAGAGGTAACAGTGACTCATGCCTTGTAATCCTAGTGCTTTGGGAGGCTGAGGCAGGAGGATTGCTTGAGCCCAGGAGTTTGAGACCATACTGGACAATATAGCAAGACTCCCATCTCTACAAAAAAATTTAAAAATTAGTAGGTGTGGTGGTGAGACTAAAGGCCTTTAGTCTCAGCTACTCGGGAGGCTGAAGTGGGAGGAATCACTATTTAAGCCCAGGATGTTGAGGCTGCCAAAAGCCCTGATAGTACCACTGCACACCAGCCTGGGTGACCAAGTGAGACTCCATCTCCAAAAAAAAAAAAAAAAAAGAGGAGAAGAAGAAGAAGGGAGGTGGGAGAGTAGTTCTGGATCCTCCCAGAACCAAAGGGGCAGGCTTTCTTGGGGTATTCCTCTTGTACTGGGCCATCCTTGTTGTCTTAGGTCAGGCTCCTTCAGGGAGGATTTAAGTGCAAGTATCCACCTAAGATACCCCAGGAAGAACCAGTGGGGGAGCAGTGAAGTGAGAGAGGAGGTGAAGGAAACCCGTGCAGGGAGACTTAATGAGTACGCCAGGCGCAGTGGCTCACACCTGTAATACCAGCACTTTGGGAGGCTGAGGCAGGTGGATCGCTTGAGCCCAGGAGTTCAAGACCAGCCTGGGCAGCAAAGCAAGACTGTCTCTACAAAAGGAAAAAAAAAAAGCTGGGTGTGTTGGTACCTGCCTGTAGGCCCAGCTACTGAGGAGGCAGATGTGGGTGGGGATGGCTTAAACCCAGGAGTTCGAGGCTGCAGTAAGCTAGGATTGCACCACTGCACTCCAGTGGTGGGTGACAGCAAGACCCAGACCTGAGCGACAGCAAGACCCCATCTTAAAAAAATAAATAAATGTGCCAGGCGCAGTGGCTCTCGCCTGCAATCCCAGCACTTCGGGAGGCCAAGGTGGACGGATCGCTTGAGGCCAGGAGTTCGAGACCAGCCTGACCAACGTAGTGAAACCCTATCTCTACTAAAAATACAAAAATTAGCCAGGCATGGAGGTGGGTGATTGTAATCCTAGCTACTCGGGAGGCTGAGGCATGAAAATCGCTTGAACCCAGGAGGTGGAGGTTGCAGTGAGCCAAGATCGCACCACTGCCCTCCAGCCTGGGTGACACAGCGAGAGTCTGTCTCAAAAATAAAAAATAATAAAATAAACGAATAAATAAAAGAGAAGTAATGAGCAGGTTGCTGCTGTGGACAACTGAGGTGCAAATCTAATGGGTTGCCCTGGAAGATTTCATGGAACATACACCTTCGAGTTCTTTCCCACTGGAGAGGCAAGAGGGGTGGTATTAATCATGAATGCCTGTGGGTCATCTCTGAGGATTGCTGGGTGTATTTTCTGCTGGCCCCATGCAACGGCAGGGTGGGATATGACCACCAGAGAAAGCTCTTGGCTGTGTCCAATCCTGGGCGCACCTGCAGTGAATGTTAGCTCCACACAGCTCCTACCTGAGTACAAGGAAGGCGGAGAAAGTGAGTTACTGTGCTCCGCTGCCAGGGCTGAGGATGTGCAACTTACAAAGAGGGGGTTCCCCCCATTTAGGAAGGGTGTACAAAGGCTCGAAGAATGACTGACTGTAATAGTTTCAGCTGGCGTTTATGAATGGTTTGTTTTCCTTATAGATTAGTGGGGGAGTCAAGCTCATCTGTACAATTTGTACAATTATATCATTTGCTCATATTCCAATAAGCCTTAAAAAAAAAAGACTCGATTGAGTGGGAGAGAAAAAGGTGGGCTAATAGTTGGAGTCCCCGGGATTGCTCATAATTCACAGCTTGGTTTATCTGTGCTGCAGCTCACGGCACCGATTCTGCTGGGAGATCTAGTAACGGCTGTGCAAATGATCAATGATTGTGGTGCTTTGTTTCTCTGTAAAACACTGGGGTTTTTTAAATCAGAATTTCTTCCATGCCTGTCAGAATGCATCCTGGAATAGGACCAGAATCTTCCATTTACCGCCTCTATGGCCACCACCCATCATCACCTGTCTGGATCTGTGCAGTCACCCCTGCCCTGGCCTCCCTCCCTCGTTCCCTAGAGCAGCCAGAGGTCACTGTGAACACCCAAGTAAGGTCACGTCCCGCCTCTGCACAGAACCCTCCATGCCTCCCACCTTCCTCAGGGCAGAACCCAGAGCCCTCACTGCTTCCCACAAGGCCTTGCCCCATCACCTCCCTTCTCTCATCTGCCTCCACTTACCCCTTACTCAATCTGCTCCAGCCACATGGGCCTCCTCCTTGTTTCACAAACACACCAGGCATGGTCCTGCCTCAGCCTTTCTACTTGCTGTTCTCTCTGCCTGGAACCCCTTCCCCAGACATCCAAATGGCTCCTCCCTCACTTCCTTCAGGTCTTGAACAAAGACTTCAGGTTTTGAACAAATGACACCTACGTGTGCAAGCCCAAGCCAGTCACCCCACAACCCTCACGTCCCCCCACATCCTGTTTTTTTTTTGAGACAGAGTTTCGCTCTTTTGCCCAGGCTGGAGTAAAGTAGTGTGATCTCGGCTCACTGCAACCTCAGCTCGCTGCCCCCACCCCGCCAGGTTCAAGCGATTCTCCTGCCTCAGGCTCCCAAGTAGCTGGGATTATAGGCGCACACCACCATGCCCGGCTAATTTTTGTATTTTTAGTAGAGACGGGGTTTTACCATGTTGGCTAAGCTGGTCTGGAACTCCTGACCTCAGGTGATCCACCTGCCTCCACTTCCCAAAGTGCTAGGATTACAGGTGTGAGCCACCGCGTCTGGCCTTTCTATTTTTTTTAAGAGATGGGGTCTCACTCTGTCACCCAGGCTGGAGTGCAGTGGCACAGCCATAGCTCATTGCAGCCTCAACTTCCTGCACCCAAGCAATCCTCCTGCCTCAGCCTTGTGAGTAGCTGGGACCACAGGTGCATGCCACTACATCCAGCTAATTTTTTTTTTTAATTTTTAGTATAGATGAGGTCTTTTTATGTTGCCCAGGGTGGCCTTAAACTCCTGGCCTTCAGTGATCCACCCCCTTCAGCCTCTTGAAATTCTGGGATTACAGGCGTGAGCCACCATTCCTGGGTCCCTCCAGACATTGATCAGGATTTGTAATGATAGAAATGTCCCCTGCCTTCTCCTTTTCTTCTGTCTCACTCGTCCTTCAAGTTCATCTCAAGAGCCCATTCTCTTGGACACCTCCTCAGAGACCCTCAGCCTGAGGGAAGACCCCCTGTTACTCCCTGCACTACTTCTTCAAAGCACTCACTGCAGCATGTGGTTCTAGAAGTATCAATGGCATTAAGTGGTTGATGTCCGTCTCTCCTAGTAGCTCCATGGACAACCACCACATGTTTTCTTCATTCCTTCTCTTCCTTGATCCTATCCCAGACCCTATGCCTGGGACAGAAGAGACTCTCATGGATATCTTCTTTTTTTTTTTTTTCTTTGAGACGGAGTCTTGCTCTGTCGCCCAGGCTGGAGCGCAGTGGCGCAATCTCAGCTCACTGCAACCTCCGCCTCCCAAGTTCAAGCCATTCTTCTGCCTCAGCCTCCCATGTAGCTGGGATTACAGGTGCCCGCCACCACACTCGGCTAATTTTTGTATTTTTAGTAGAGATGGGGCTTTGCCATGTTGGCCAGGCTGTTCTCAAACTCCTGACCTCAGGTGATCCACCTGCCTCAGGGGTGTCTTCTAATCAGTTTGGAAGTTTATGATTTGTGTCTAGAGTTCCCTGGTACTTATTAGCATTTCTAAGCCTCTGATAAGTCCTGCAGTAACAAAACTTGTTTCACCCAGTGACACACATTTATTTGACCACAGAGCATCCTTTTCCCAGCACACCTGGTAAGATTACCAGTGTTGCAAGGAGCATGGCTTGGGAAACAAAGCCATAATTGGTCACTGGATTATCTGAGCATTTTGTCTGCCATTACTTTGCCTGGGTGGCTCCAGGTGGGGTGGGGGCACAGCAGGGTTGCACTTAACATTTAGTGGCCCTGATGGCTGGGCACGGTGGCTCACGCCTGTAATGCCAGCACTTTGGGAGGCTGAGACGGGTGGATCACCTGAGGTGAGATCCTTTTATTTTGTGAGACAGGGTCTCACTCTGTTACCCAGGCTGGAGTGGAGGCCAGGTGTTGGAGACAGGCGGAGATTGCAGTGAGCCCAGATCGCGCCACTGCACTCCAGCCTGGGTGACAGGGCAAGACTGTGTCTCAAAAACAAACAACAACAAAAAACAAACCAAAAAAAAAAAAAAAATTAAGTGGCCCTGAGATAGCTCCAGAGCCGATATGTCACTGTGGGCTGGGGAAGCAGAGAGGAGGTCCAGGTTTGGGGGTTATTTGAGTGGATCTCTGTTCTAATGGCAGTCACGGAGACAGTGTTGTGTGCGTGCGAATCTGTGTGAGAGAATGAATTCTGGTCTTGGAGAAGATTTGAGTCCTCCAATTCCTTGCCGTGTTCCTTAACCCCTCTGCACCTCAGTCTTGCCATCCGTGAAATAAGGCTCCTTAAGGAGGGCCTGAGATCACACACAACAGAC
The DNA here is from genome assembly GCF_028858775.2 of Pan troglodytes. Taxonomy (NCBI): domain Eukaryota; kingdom Metazoa; phylum Chordata; class Mammalia; order Primates; family Hominidae; genus Pan; species Pan troglodytes. The sequence goes on along the minus strand of NC_072418.2, from coordinate 12,589,190 downwards.
ACTGGCATATGCCTGGAGCCCAGCAAAGGGCATCTGTGGTTTCCTTGGGCCCCCTTCCTGTCCCAGTGAGGGCGAGGCGAGACCCTCACTGGGATCCCAGTCTCTGACCCCCACCTCTTTGCAGACTCTCTTCCAGAGCCCAGAAGAGGGCTGGCAGCTGTACACCTCAGCCCAGGCCCCTGACGGGAAATGCATCTGCACGGCCGTGATCCCAGCGCAGAGTACCTGCTCTCGAGACGGCAGGAGTCGGGAGCTGCGGCAACTGATGGAGAAGGTGAGAACCTTCCAGGTGCCCTGGGGGCAGCTGGGAAAATCTCCCAGTTCTCACCCCGCCCTCCAGCCCCATCCAGGTCAGCCAGTGGCCATATCCAGCTATGCAAATTATTCAGAGCTGGCTGATAATCCAGCTCCTCTCCAGGCAGGTCCTTTTTTTTTTTTTTCCTTTTAACACAGGGTCTCACTCTGTTACCCAGGCTGGAATGCAGCGACACGATCAGCTCACTGCAGCCTCAAACTCCTAGGTTCAAGCAATCCCCACTCCTCAGCCTCTGAGTAGATGGGACTACAGACATGCACCACCATGCCCTGCTAATTTTTATATTTTTTGTGGAGACGGGGTCTCCCTATGTTGCCCAGGCTGGTCTCAATCTCCTGGGCTCAAGTGATCCTCCTGCCTCAGCCTCCCGACGTGTTGGGATTACAGGTGTGAGCCACCATGCCCAGATGGATACTTTATCCAATATCTGTTCAATGCTTTTTTTTTTTTTTTTCTTGAGACAGTCTCACTCTGTCGCCCAGGCTGGAGTGCAGGTGCAGTGGCGCGATCTCGGCTCACCGCAACCTCCACCTCCCAGGTTCAAGCGATTCTCCTGCCTCAGCCTCCCGAGTAGCTGGGATTACAGGCGTGTACCACCACGCCCAGCTAATTTTTTTACTTTTAGCAGAGATGGGGTTTCACCATATTAGTCATGCTGGTCTTGAACTCCTGACTTCAGGTGATTTGCCTGTCTTGGCCTCCCAAAGTGTGGTGATTACAGGCGTGAGCCACTGCGCCCAGCCTGTTCAATGCTTTTTTGGGAGAGAAGCCAAGCACTTATTGGGATTGGGGTGGGGGGAAGGAAGGAAGACCGGAGGGGCAGCATCTGAGTCTCCTGTGTGTGAGCTCTGGTCCACCAGGCATGTCCCACCCAGCTTTGCAGTTCACCAGACTCACCTGCTAAGAAGGCATTCTGTGCCCCTTGGGGAGGGTCTAACCCTCCACCTCAAGAGGCTCCTATAAAAGTTTCCTTCTACCTCTGATCATGGTCAAGAGAAAATAGTCCCCTGGGCCAGGCGTGGTAGCTCACGCCTGTAATCCCAGCACTTTGGGAGGCTGAGGCATGTGTATCACTTGAGGTCAGGAGTTTGAGATCAGCCTCTACCAAAAATACAAAAATTAGCGGGGCGTGGTGGTGTGTGCCTGTAGTCCCACCTACTCGGGAGGCTGAGGCAGGAGAACTGCTTGAACCTGGGAGGTGGAGGTTGCAGTGAGCTGAGATGGCACCACTGCACTCCAGCCTGGGCAACAGAGCAAGACTCCATCTCAAATAAATAAATAAATAAAACTTACAAATTGTTGATTTCTGTAATTTCCCACTTAATATTTTTGGACTGTGGTTGGCCTCAGGTAGCTGAAACGTGAAACTGTGGAGAAGGGAAGAGTATGTAAAAATGTTTTGTGGCATTCAGGGTGGGTATTAGGCTGCTGGGTTTCTGAGAGTTTCCAAGTGTCATGTGAATAATTGTACAGGAAAGTCTGTATTTCAACAAGCATCCAGTGGTAACTCTGACTGGGTTTAACTTAGCCAGGCAGAGTCCACTTTAGTCAGGTGAAGATGATGCGAATCTACCTTAGCCAGGTGAGAGTCTACCTTAGCCAGGTAAAGGTCTACCTTAGCCAGGTGAGGGTCTACCTTAGCCAGGTGAAAGTCTACCTTAGCCAGGTGTTCATCTTAGCCAAGTGAGAGTCTACCTTAACAAGGTGGGAGTCTGCCTTAGCCAGGTGTTCACCTTAGCCAGCTGGAGTCTACCTTAGCCAGGTGAGAGTCTACTTAAGCCAGAGATGGAGTTCACCTTAACAAGGTGGCTACCTTAGCCAGATGTTCACCTTAGTCAGATGGGAGTCTACCTTAGCCAGGGGGAGTTCAACTTTTCTAGGTGGAGTTCACCGTAGCCAGGTGGAGGTGGGAGCTGGGTGCTCTCAGGTTGGGTCAGGAGAGGCCAGGGCAAGGGAGGTTTATTTTACTCATTCAGCCAAAAAATACTTATTGGGCCTCTACTCCAGGCCAGTGCTGGGCACTGGAGGTTAAGCTGTGGACAAGCTAGACGCAGCCTCTGTCTCTGAGGGTCCCACCTGAAGGAGGCAGATGGATAAGAATGTTCTACATAGTCACAGCTGGGAAGGAAATGACCAGGCAAGAGGAGAGTGAGTGAGCGGCTACCGGACAGGGTGGTCAGGGAAGGCTGCTTTGAGTGGGGGACGCTGGAGCTGAACCCTGAAGGATGAGAAGGAGCCAGCCATGGGAACTTGGGGGAACAGCACTCCAGGTAGAGAGACCAGCAAGTGCAAAGACCCTGCAGAAGGAAGGAGCTTAGAGTCTGTGAGAACAAAGAGAGAGGAAGTGGGTTGGGCGGGGGGTGGGCAGGACCAGCCAGCACAGGATCTGTGGAGGAGGAAGGTGATCCAATCTCTGTTTTGAACGTTCCTTCTGTCTGCTGTGTAGAGAATCGACTACAGGGGATGAAGGTGGAACTGGGAGACTAGGGAGGAGGTGAGAGGTGGTGGTAGGTGGACCAGATGGGAGCCAGTGGGTAGTAGGGAGGGAGGGATGGATGGATGGATTGGGCACGCAATTGGGAGGCTGCTGGTAAGCTCAGGGGAGGAGAAGGTGGCCTCGTCGGTGTGGGGTTTGTACAGCCTCTGTTCCTGCCAGCTCTTGTCTGTGGCATCTCTGGGTTGGGATTTGGGGAAGGAGGTCTGGTCCCTTCAGTTGTCCCCATTCCTAGGTCCAGAACGTCTCCCAGTCCATGGAGGTCCTTGAGTTGCGGACGTATCGCGACCTCCAGTATGTACGCGGCATGGAGACCCTCATGCGGAGCCTGGATGCGCGGCTCCGGGCAGCTGATGGGTCCCTCTCGGCCAAGAGCTTCCAGGTGGGTCCTCCTGTGTCCAGACCAGAGGTCAAACAAATGACTGGGATTTGGTATCCATTAGTTCCTACAATGGAGTCATGTCTGGGAAGAATCTAGGGTCCAATCTGAGCCACATGTCAAGGGCCAGGTGTGCATCAAAGACAAAGGGTGAAGTTATGAGTCAGAGGTTGGAGTCATGTCTGGGTCAAAGGCCAGGGGTCAGGCTTGGCCATGGTTCCATCTTGATGCACAGGAGCTGAAGGACAGGATGACGGAACTGTTGCCCCTGAGCTCGGTCCTGGAGCAGTACAAGGCAGACACGCGGACCATTGTACGCTTGCGGGAGGAGGTGAGGAATCTCTCCGGCAGTCTGGCGGCCATTCAGGAGGAGATGGGTGCCTACGGGTATGAGGACCTGCAGCAACGGGTGATGGCCCTGGAGGCCCGGCTCCACGCCTGCGCCCAGAAGCTGGGTATGCCTTGGCCCTTGACCCTGACCCCTGATCTCTGACTGCCACACCCAACTCCAATATCACCTGTTTGTGCCTAGAAGCTGGACACGGTTTTGACCTCTAACTTTTAAACCTCAACCCTTGACCTTCCTACCTAAGGCTACACTTGAGTCCAGAAGCTGGAAATGGCCCTGACCCTTGGCCTCTAACCCCTCACTCACAACTGAACAACATATTGGGACCAGATTTTTGAGTCTTCTCTCATCCCTGGTCCCAGCTTTCCCAACTTGATCACAGCACTTCATCTTTGCCCGGCCTCTCTTGGGCTGTTCCCTTCCCCATCCTCATTCCCCCTGTTCCTGCCTCCCAGGCTGTGGGAAGCTGACCGGGGTCAGTAACCCCATCACCGTTCGGGCCATGGGGTCCCGCTTTGGCTCCTGGATGACTGACACGATGGCCCCCAGTGCGGATAGCCGGGTGAGTGACTGCGCCCACCCCTGGGGTCAGGGCCTGGGAGGGACAGAGCCTTTGACTGCCCATAGGTGCCTAGGGAGTCCACACTGGTGACTGTCTTGTAGCCCAAAGTTCCTGGATCCCCCAGGGCCATTGGACCTCCCTGTCCAGTAACCCCCAAGTGACCAAGGGCTTTGCAGCCTTGTGAATCCCACTCTGTTGACCTCCAGTGTCTGTATAGTGGCTAATGGTTACTGAGTTCTACTGACCAGTTCTCAGGGACTACTGACGTCCAAGTAACTACCCAATGACCAATGCCCTCCCAAGGACAAGAGACCTCTTCCACCAAGCACTGCTCAGTGACCTTTGGACTTCTAGTAGCTTCCACGGTCATGACTGCCCATCACTTAGACACACAAGAACCATCCATGAGGCTAGGCATGGTGGCTCACGCCTGTAATCCCAGCACTTTGGGAGGCTGAGGTGGGCGGATCACCTGAGGTCGGGAGTTCGAGACCAGCCTGACCAACATGGAGAAACCCTGTCTCTACTAAAAATACAAAATTAGCCGGGCATGGTGGTGCATGCCTGTAATCCCAGCTACTCGGGAGGCTGAGGCAGGAGAATCACTTGAACCCTGGAGGCGGAGGTTGCAGTGAGCCAAGATCACACCATTGCACTCCAGCCTGGGCAACACGAGTGAAACTCTGTCTCAAAAACAAAACAAAACAAAAACAACAACAAATGCTAGTTAACATGATGACAACAATGATGTTGATGACATGCCTGGTCACCTCATGGTGACAGGGGTTAACCATGGCAGTGAATTCAAGTGATGTCTTATCATTCAATGGCTGTCCAGTGACCACTAACCACCCAATATTCAATGACCAGGGAATTCCTGGGCCCAGTGACTCCCCAGGGGCTGCAGTTCCCTGGGTCCTTTGGGATGGAGCATTGTCCACTTAGGGTCTGTTTTAAGATCAATAGTGGCCAGGTGCGGTGGCTCACGCCTGTAATCCCAGCACTTTAGGAGGCCGAGGCAGGCAGATCACTTGAGCTCAGGAGTTTGAGACTAGCCTGGGCAACATTGCAAGACCTTGTCTCTACTAAAGATACAATAAATAAGCTGGGCGTGGTGACTTGTGCCTGTAGTCCCTGCTATTCGGGGGGACTGAGGTGAGAGGATTGCTTGAGCCCGGGAGGTCGAGGCTGCAGTGAGCCGTGATTGTGCCACTGCCCGCCAGCCTGGGAAAAACAGTGAGACCTTGTTTCAAAAGAAAAAAAAAGGCCAGGTGTGGTGGCTCATGCCTGTAATCCCAGCACTTTGGGAGGCTGAGACAGCGGATCACAAGGTCGGGAGTTCGAGACCAGCCTGACCAACATGGTGAAACCCCATCTCTACTAAAAATACAAAAATTAGCCGGGCGTGGTGGGACGCGCCTGTAATCCCAGCTACTCAGGAGGCTGAGGCAGGAGAATCGCTTGAACCTGGGAGGCGGAGGTTACAGTGAGCTGAGATCACGCCACTGTACTCCAGCCTGGGCGACAGAGAGGGACTCCATCTCAAAAAAAAAAAAAAAAAAGAAAGAAAAAAATTACTTAAAAAAAAAAAAAGACCAATAGCACTCACTGGGATTTGGGTCCTACTGGGGCCATGCAGTTCCCCAAGAAACTGCAGCCCCTGGGGACTCACTGGGCCCAGGAATTCCTTGGTCATTGGATATTGGGTGGTTAGTGGTCACTGGACAGCCATTGAGTGATAAGACGTCACTTGAATTCACTGCCCATGGTTAATGCTGTCACCAGGAGATGATCATGGTCACACTAGGGCCATAATTGGTAATGAATGGTCAACAGAGTTCCCACGACTAATGACCACTTAGTGACTGTTGATCTCTAATGGCTGTAGCTGGTGCTGGGACCCTTGGGTCATTGGTGGTGGTTCCCCCCAGTGACCAGCGACTGCTACCATAGGTCTGGTACATGGATGGCTATTACAAAGGCCGCCGGGTCCTGGAGTTCCGTACCCTGGGAGACTTCATCAAAGGCCAGAACTTTATCCAGCACCTGCTGCCCCAGCCATGGGCGGGCACGGGCCACGTGGTGTACAATGGCTCCCTGTTCTATAACAAGTACCAGAGCAACGTGGTGGTCAAATACCACTTCCGCTCGCGCTCTGTGCTGGTGCAGAGGAGCCTCCCAGGCGCCGGTTACAACAACACCTTCCCCTACTCCTGGGGCGGCTTCTCCGACATGGACTTCATGGTGGACGAGAGCGGGCTCTGGGCTGTGTACACCACCAACCAGAACGCGGGCAACATCGTGGTCAGCCGGCTGGACCCGCACACCCTCGAGGTCATGCGGTCCTGGGACACCGGCTACCCCAAGCGCAGCGCCGGCGAGGCCTTCATGATCTGCGGTGTGCTCTACGTGACCAACTCCCACCTGGCTGGGGCCAAGGTCTACTTCGCCTATTTTACCAACACGTCCAGTTACGAGTACACGGACGTGCCCTTCCACAACCAGTATTCCCACATCTCGATGCTGGATTACAACCCCCGGGAGCGCGCCCTTTATACCTGGAACAACGGCCACCAGGTGCTCTACAATGTCACCCTGTTTCACGTCATCAGCACCTCTGGGGACCCCTGAGCCAATGCTGTGGCTCGGGCTGCTGCCTGGGGGGCCTCCGGGGGCTGGGGGCCCTTTTCATTCTGCCTGTGTCCCTCAAGGGTGATCTCTCTGTCTCTGTCACGCCCTTTCTCCCCGCCTTTTTGCTGGGCTTTTGTTCTCTGCCTATGTATTTCTGTCTATTTTTTCAATTTCCCCTCTTCTGCTTTATTGATCTCTGCTTTTAATACACCACTTCTTTCTTTCTGCCTTTTTATGGATGTCTTCTTCTTTTTATGGCTCTGGTTCTCCAGTTCTTTCCCTGTCTCTGCCTCTCTCTGTCTCTCTCACTCTCTCTGTCCTTCCACCCCTCCCTCCTTGCTTCCCACCCATTCCTCATCCCTCACTCCCACCCCCACCCCCACCCCCAGGAGTTGAGTGCATGGATCTGTTTCTTTTTTTATTTACACTTTTTCTTTCCGGTTTGCCGGAATAAACAGGACCTTTGACATTTGATGCTTCGGTGACTGTGTGTGTCCAATGGCGACAGAGGTGGAGGTGGCCCCGAAGTCCAAGCCTGGAGACCCATCTCCAGTGAGGATCCCCTTATCCATGACTCAAGCTTAAGCGAACTGGGGGGAAGGGGTTCCCCAGGGCCAGCCCTTTGGGGAGATGGGTGAGGAGACCCAATCCAAAGTTGTTTTGATCGAAAGCAATTCATTTAAAAGCAGTTTGATCAAAACAACCGAGAATTCTAGCACAGCAATGAAAACTGGCCTCAAATGAGTATTCTCCCATCACTGGATTGCCAGTCTCCAATCACTGTTGATGCATTACTAAGAGGTCTGGAATTTTTTTTTTTTTTTTTTTTTTTTTTTGAGACAGTCTTGCTCTGTCACCCACGCTGGAGTGCAGTGGCATGATCTCAGCTCACTGCAACCTCCACCTCCCGGGTTCAAGCGATTCGCGTGCCTGAGCCTTCCGAGTAGCTGGGATAACAGGCACGCACCACCATGCCAGGCTAATTTTTGTATTTTTAGTAGAGATGGGGGTTTCGCCATGTTGTCCAGGGCGGTCTTGAACTCCTGGGCTCAAGTGATCCGCTCCCCTTGGCCTTCCAAACTGCTGGGATTACAGGCGTGAGCCACTGAGCCCGGCCAGTCTGGCAATTTTTTAATGGGTTTTTAACAATCGAGCTGGCTTTTAAGAAGCTGAGTATGAAAGAGTAGGGCCCAGCTGAAATTTTCCATTTTCTTTTTTCTCTTGTTGCTTTGTAATTTCAAAAATGGTTTTTAGACGAGTCACATTTGTGCCGAGTAAACTAATCCAAAAAAGCTAGAAACAGCCGTTTAAAGGGGCACTCAGGTGCCTTCAATTGAACACACTCATACCCCACACCTGGAGCCTGTTTGCCTGGAAGAGGGATTGGGCAGGGACAGCCCTTGATGGGGGACCAGAATTCTTGGAGGGGAAGGAGAGGAAAAGACAAGAAGTTTTGGAGGCAGGAAAGAAGAGTATGAGGGAGACAGGAAGGGACTGAACTAGGAGTAGGCTGGATGCAGCAGCTCATGCCTGTAATCTCAGCACTTTGGGAGACTGAGGTGGAAGGACTGCTTGAGCCCAGGAGTTCAAGACCAGCCTGGGCAACATAGCAAGACCTCGTCTCTAAAACAATTTTACAAAATTAGCCAGGCATGGTGGCGTGCGCCTATAGTCCCAGCTACTCGGGAGGCTGAAGTGGGAGGATCTCTTGAACCCAAGAGTTCGAGGCTGCCATGAACCACGAGGGCCACTGCATTGCAGCATGGGCCACAGAGTGAGACCTTGTCTCAATCTAAAAAATAAAAAAGGAGACGCTAAGTCCTCAGCAGCCTTAGAGATCTGGCTAAAGGCAGGGGAAGGGAAGTCACAGAAGGGGAAGAACCAGATGAGGGCTTTATACGAGCCAGGCCTGTCTGAAGGCCTGCATGAGGCAGACCTAAGGGGTGCAGCCAGGCTAGTTGGAAGGGGTACAAGAAAGGTGAGGAGCGTCACCCTTGGGGCTGAGGGACCAAGAATGAAGGTAGGGGGTGCTGCCCAGGTGATCCTGCCCCATGTTGACCCCAGTGGTTGGTCCCTATTGAATCCAGAGCAGAAACATCATTTAAAGAGCCCCACTGGTCCAGACCCCCACCCCGCTGAGGCCACAAAGGGGGCACTTCCACTCCTCCTGGGGGAGGCTCTCCTCATCTCTAATTAATGGTTACCCTGATTAAATCATCTCCGCTCCGTGCTGGCATCTCCGGGAACTCGGATACCGGGGCCATATTGGGAACGAAACCAATGAATAATAAATGGGACTGCCTAATGTACTCATTTAAAACCAATTTTTAGAGAAATCCTCAAGAAAAGCAATTAATTTCCATTTAAGCGAATATGTTTGACATCGGAAAAAGGATTCATTCCCGGATTAGCATGTGGAGAGGCACTTTACTCTGTACCTGCTGAAAAAATGAAATGAAAAGAAGCACAAAGCCAGGACACCTAGAACATCTGTATCCCCCCCCAACTCCCACCCCAATTTACATTTATTTGGAGGCAGAGAGTCTCCACAGTGAGGGGACGAGGTAGTTTATCAGCCTTAGATACTGGATTCTCCCAAAGTAAGGTGGAGAATTGAGGATGCTGAGGTCCACAGTCTTTGTCCACAATATGCTGAGTGCTGGGGAGCCACATTCTCACACCGAGATTAGGGCTGGGTGTGGGTGTGTCCATCACATCTGTACCAGGTCCTCAGAGAGATCACACACACACACACACACACACACACACACAGGCTCAGAGCTCCTTTTGAGTTTGTGGCTTTTGTTACAAACAAGGATGGGCAGGCAGACTAACACTTCCCAGGCCAGGATCAATCTGTGTGCGTCTTTGGCTATCCACTGCTAACTCACTGACTTCCCCTCTCATCATGGACGTGGGCACAGCGAAGCCAACTCCTGTCCTGGGGCAGTAATACTGTTTACCCCAAGGTGACCTGCTCCAGCTCTGCCCAGCAGCCACAGAAGCCAGGGGCACGTAGAGACTGACCCCCTGGGGCGGGTCTGGCCTGGGAAGTGCCTGTAAGTGGCACTAGGGAAGACTACATTGTCACCATCCTAAAGGCCTGGGATGTATGCCCTGGTTCTAGGCAGGAGGGGGTGAGGGGGTGGGTGGGAGGTGAGGGAATGCGCAGCTGCTTAATAATGAATCACCGGCCCCGAAGTGGGCTCTGGAGGCAGGTTTACCTAACAGCGACATTCTCATTTGGGTTTTGGCCACTGCACAGACAGACAAGGGAAGAGGGTACCTGGAGGGGCAGGTGGTCACACTCAGAACCGGAGGACTCTCAGAACCGGAGGACTCCCAAAATGCACAGGACACAGAGAGACGACCAGTCACATGGCCCCACACATTCTTGGGCAAACGCAGACACACACACACACACGGGTGGGGGCAGCGGCTCCCACACAGAACGATGCACAGCCTTCCCTGGGCCCTGCTGCTGACGGTCAGGACACAAAGCCCATTCTTCACCCTGGAGTGGAACTCAGCAAACCCTCTGGGCCCCAGCCACTAATTTCCGATCCTTCCAGACCCAGGGCCTCCACTGTTCCAGGAGGGGTGCGGTCACTTCCCCAACCCCACATCCAACTGTTGGTGTGAATGGTGGCATGGCTGCCTCACTCCCAACCCCCCTCCACCAGGCGATGGGAGAACATTCTGCCTGGCGGTGTATCCATGCAGCCGGCTCTCCCCAGCCCTCTGGAGCTGAGAGGAAACCCATTAAACCTTCCTAATGACAAATGCTCTGGCAGGCAGGCAGCAGGCGAATGAGCGATTGCTCCCGAAGCCAGCCAGATGGGAGCGGGTACAGGTGATTGTTTATGAGGCTTGGCCTTTATTAGAAACTCAGCGCTTGGGGGAGGGGAGGTCCCCTGGGGCCAGGCTTTAGTTGCTCAGGTCCCTAAGCTCTGCCAGCCAGGCACCCCCGCAATCTGGGCTGGTACCCATCAAGTGGAGGGGGAATAGGGCATGCAGGAATAACCACTTCTCCATCAGACCCACAGCCCCCCGACTGAACAGGGGATGGGGGTCAGGCATGCCACATCCACAGCCCCCACACTGGCAGGGGACCCCATCTCCCCGCCACCCGCCCCAGGATTCCCTCTGCTCCACCTTCAGGCACTAAAAGCCGTGTCTGCTCCCATCCCCCTCCCTGCAGGAGCCCCCTCCAGTCCGGGAGGGCCCTGTTGCCATGGTAACTGCAGCTGCAATGGGTGCTGGGCCAGGTGCCGGGTTGGACCCACGAACCTTCTGGAAGCCCCTGAGATGGCAGGGAAGCAGATCTCAGGGTGCTGGGCAGCTGGTCAGTGCCCATGTCCCCAAGAGCCAGCTGCTGTGACTCCCCCTGGCCCAGGGCAAGGGGGAGCCTCGGGGGAGAACTTGCAGCTGGGACCCTTAGGATGGGGGGGGCCATGATCCCCTCCCCACGACATCTTCCCCGCTATGCTTCCCTGAGGAGAAATGAGACACAGGAGAGCAGAGCAGTGGTTCTGGGTTTAATTGGGGGTGAAAGGGTGCTGCACAGTTGCTCAGAGGGCCCATGGCTGGGCCGCACGAGTGTTCGCCTTTGCGAATGATCAGAGGAGCGTGGCCTAACTAGAAACAATTTGGCCCTCGAGTCTGCCTCCAGCACCTGGGGGGACACGGGGTGGCTCTGCTGACCAGGCCTTCTCTTTGGAACACCCCTCCCACCACACTGCCCTGGGTCTGGGAGCCTCCCACCCCTGCTGAAGTCAATTCCTTAAGGGAGAATCTGGCGGTCGCAGCCCCAGCTGGGGATGGACAGGGAGTGGGGACCCCAGGGCCCCCAATCTGGAAGGGCCCCCTCCCAGCCATTTTGGGAACAATAAATACTGTGTGACGGTGGCAGGGAGTGGGGGGTTCGGCCACTGGCTGGCGGGCAAGGGGGAGCTGGCCGGCCTAGCCGCCCTGCCCTGCCCCGAGGCCAGGCCTGGGCTCCCCACCCTCACTCAGTGCGGAGGATGATGTGGATGCCGGAATCCGTGAACACGGGCCCGCTCATCTCTCCCGTCCGCAGCGCAAACGAGGCGTCTTCAAATGGCTTCTGCATCTGACCTGGGAGCCAGGAGGGGTGGTGGGGGTGTCAGGGCTGGGCTGGCAGAGGCCAGGATGAGGCAGGGCGGGTGGCAGCCGCGACAGATGGGGCTCCTGCCTGCGCTGAGCCTCACACTCGTCCACACTCATCCGTCACCGTGTTTATTGCCAGTGCTGAGCGGCGGCCCAGCTGGGGGTGGCAGGGCCATTAAGGAGGCCCTGGGAAGCCCGAGGACAGCATGAAGGATAGCAGGCAGGGCTACGGCCGCCGCCGCGCATTTAGGGGCCACTTCGGTGGTGAACTCATCTCCCTGGGCCCAGTTCCCAGCCCTACCATGTCATCTGTCCCACCAGCCTCCTCGGAGGAGGTGGGCAGCTGCTGGTACCATGCTGCCGCCCCACCCCACTAAGACACCTGCACACCACACCCTGCAACCCATCCTGGCCTCTCCCTGATGTTGTTCTGTAGACCCCGAGGACTGAAGAGGAGGAGGCCTAGCCCCCTCTGTCCCTGATTTCCACTGTCCTGGCCAGACAGGCCCAAACTCAGGGCCACCTCCTCTCACCCCTGGTTTCCCCACCTTTGAGAGGGATTCTGGGGGACAGGTCCTGGGACTCTCAGGGCCCCCAACCTTAAACCACAAAAAGGAAGAGGCAGAGGACAGGATGTACCCGCCTTGGTGGGCCTGGGATGAGGACATCTGTGCATAGACACACAAGAGACCATGCCCCCTGGGGTAGAGATGATGCCAGGAAGAAAGTACTGCAGCCCCCTCCCTGTGTGGCCCTGGCCCTGCCCAGCAGAGCAGCCTCTGAAGCCTGAGGAAGGGGCTGTGCTGCCACCTGCTGGACCCCGAAGGCCGGTGTGGCACCTGGGAGCCCAATGCCCAGACCCTCCTGGCCTCTACCCCTCAGGGTGGTAAGGGTCACCCGACCTGGTGGGGCCCATTCCTTGCGCACCTCTGCTGAAGGCACCCAGGTCTCCCCTGGCCTTGGCTGAGCTGCAGTCGCTGAATTGTGAGGCCAGAGACTCAAAGTCCTCCTCTCCCGACTTGATCTTCTGGATGTAGCCTGTGGACATGGAACGGAATGGGAGTGCCAGGTCAGGGGCGGGGGGTGGGGCCTGACCAGACAGGATGGAGGACTCCAGAGCTGGCCAGAGGGGGAGGCAGCACTTCACTTGGAAAGCCTCCCCCCACAGGTGCACATGCTCCCCACAACCCCTCTCCTCACACATACCTGCATGCGCAGTCACACCTGTCCTCACCCACACCCAAGAAGAGGCGCCTTTCACGAGCATGAGCACTCAATGCACCCCGCCAGTCATCCATGAGCCCTGCCACCCTGCAGGTCTCACATCCCTGCTCCCGCTGTCACTCTCACCAGCACACACACATGCACACACACACACACACGTGAGGGAAAATCTACATACAAGCTGGATGGGCCAGAGGAGAGCAGCAGGCAGGGAGAGGCTGACCCAGGCAGGGGGCTGGCCCTCCGGGCCCCCTGGGCAGAGGTGGGAGAGCTGTCCAGAGAAAGCCCAGCACTGCCACGGCAGCCCATGGCCCCAGCTGTCCCATCTGGGAAGAATAGCCTGGCACTGGGATGGGCCTCCAAGGCACCCTGGTGGGCTCTGCAAGGGACACTCGTGGGCTGTAGCCCCAGGGTCCCAGAGGCAGGCAACATAGCTCTTCTCCCGGCTCCCCACCTACAGTCTGCATGCTGGCAGAACTCAGGGTGGCCCCACCCTGTGTGGCCCAAACTAGCCCATCGGCTCTGACGCTCCAGGAGGCGGAGGAGGCCAAGGCTGGTGGAGTTAGGAGGAAGAGGGCTGCCAGCAGAGGGGGCAAGACAGCAGCAGAGTAGCATCTGAGTGACTCACGTTTCGGAAGCCAAGTGGGGAGGGCTACGTGTGTGTGCACGTGGTGTGTGTGGTGTGACTGTGTGTGAGCAAGTGTGTGTAGGCACTCTTGTGCATGTGCCAGGTCGGGAGGAATGGCCTACCGCCTTCCTGACTCCAGGCCACCCCCAGGAAGGTGCCCATGGGCCAAAGCCTGCCCTACCCCAATCCTCCTCTTGCTCTGACACAAACGGGCGTCCCTTCCAGTGTCCTCCCTAGGCCAGTGGTGCGACAGCCCCAGCAAGCCAGGGCAGCCCTCTGGGTGAACTGCACCCACCCCGTGTACCCTAAGGCCTGGCAGCCACTCTCCAGGGACACCAGTTCTTCTCTCCAACGTGAAGGTCACCCTGACACACTCAGTAGGGGGTTTCTTAATGTCACCCTGACACTTCTACCCTTGCTCCTTCTGACCTAAATGATGCCATGACACACCTGCCGGCCAACTTGCCCAGGACATACATAGCTGATACACTGGCCTGGAGCCTGTCGGAGAGCCACGGGAACACTGCTGGGTGACCTAGCCAGTGCTGGGAGGCCTGGACACCCAACCGTGGCACCTGCTGAACACACTGGACTGATCCAAGTGTCCCCAGGGCCCCTCGGCCTCACACTCTAACCTGCTTGGGACTGCAGTGGAAATGGTACCACTGTGAGAGCACAGCCATAGCTCCCTGTTTGGCTGCATGTCATGGCAGCCACCAGTGTCCTGGTATCTGAGCTGGATGTCACCACGACCTGCTGCCCTGACATCCCTGTGCCTCTCCGCCTGACAGTCTTGTGCCAGTGGCTGTGACATGCAGCATAGTGCCCGGCACCGAGCAGGACCCTGACCAATGTCCCTTACTGTCATCATTCTTCCCCTCCATGGGGACTGCATCCCAGGGATGACGCAGCCTCTACTGCTCTGCTCTCCCTATCCTTGGCCCTGCCGGCCCACGTGTCCTGGTCTGACAGGGACATCGATGCCATACAGGGCCCCAGCTTCTGTTGGGATGGCACATTACAGAGGCTTCTGCCCGTGATGCCCTGGTTTGATCAGAATGCCCCGCTTCCAGGGCTGCCACGAGGTCCTCCTCTGTGCCAGACACATCCACCAGTGACTCCGACTTAAACCAGATGTTGCTAGGACCCCCTCCCACCCCTCCTCTCCCTGAACTTCTAGGTATCTCCTTGGCCTTAGGCACAGAGCACTGGAGTCCCCTGTCCCTCCTTCTGTCTGGACCACTAAGCCAGCCAGGGGATCGCACGGTGCCCCCAGGGGTACCCACCTACTTCAGGGAAGCAGTACTGGCAGTACTGCCTGCAGGTGCTGAGCGTCTGAGGAGCCAGGCCCAGGCCCTGAACAAGCATCACCTTGCCACAGCCCCCAGCGGCCAGGGCTGGGGACACAGCCACAGGGATCCCTGAAATTGGACAGCCCGCCCAAGTTGTCCTCTCTCACACACATAATGTGCAAGCCATACCACTTAAAAACAAATAAAAGCCACACTTTGGCACACCAATAGCTCATATCACCCAGATCTGCCTCTGACCTGCCAGCTCTCTCAGAAAATTTTCTGCTATGATGGGAGCCTGCAATGACTGTTTTTGTTTTCCTTTTGCAGAGATGGGGTCACACTATATTGTTCAGGCTGGCCTCAAACTCCTGGGCTGCAGCAATCCTCTTGCCTCAGCCTCGCAAGTAGCTGGAATGATTTTTTTTTTTTTTAAACGCTTTCTCTTGAACCTGGGAGGTAGAAGGTACAGTGAGCTGAGATCGTTGCCACTGCACTCCAGCGTGGGCAACAAGAGCGAAACTCCATTTCAAACAAACAAACAAACAAAAACGCTTTCTTCCTGAGTTCCTGGTCTGTGAGGCTGACCTTGAGGGGTTTGGTCCTGTGTGTCTTGTTAGCTCAGCCTGTACCTGACCCCCCGACAATGACATCCTCCGACTCCCACCTCGCAGACCTTGGTTTAAGCCTCTTGTCCCGCCTGAAACTCACCAGCTATCCTCTGGTCTCCCCCAGAAGCCTCCCCTAATCCCCCACTGTGTGAGGTGCCTCCCACTAGGTGCTGCATTTACTACCATCCTATTGGTGGGTTGCTTGCCCACCTCACAGTGCAGGAATGGAGGCTGCTGGGTTGGCCTTGTTCATTGCTGCACCCTCAGAACCCAGCACTGTGCACAAAACAGGTGTTCACGAATGTTCAAGAAGTTAATGAATAAATGAGACAGAAATAGGCCATGGGGAAGGAGGGAGACAGGGATCTACCACGGGGCTTGAAGCAGAAATGCTGGAATCTCATGCCCTGTCTGCCTGAAACTCAGGCTGCCACCCTAAGGCCAGACTTCCTGGGCCTCCTCCAAGACAATGTGTCAGCCTTGCCCGACGACGCCAAAACCCGTGAAATTTGATGGGGACTGTCGGGTGCTGGAGCCCCATCCTGATTCGATGTGGCTCCAGCTTAGAACCACACAGACACAGGGTGGCCTCTCCAGGAGCTCCCAGTCTGGAGCAGGGGCCTCCACCTGCTTCAAGGTGTTCAGGACCCCCTGAAATTGTATGCAAAACAGAATGGCACCTATCTGTGCTGGCAGACCCCAGCCAGCCTGCTCACAGTGTATCCCCAAGGTCCAGGAGGACATGTTATGGGTGCTGACTCCAGACTCCATCAGGTCCAGATCCTACCTCTGCTGCTCCTGAACAATGAGAGTCTGGCAGGTGACTTTACCTCTTGGAGCCTCACTCAACTGGCCTGTAAAATGGGGTAACCGCTGCTCCCACGTTGGAGCCTGTTCCAAGGAGTGAATCAGTGACCGCTTAAGCAGTGGCTGTTGCAGAGCAGGCCCCTGACAGATCCAAACTGCCCATCCGTTATGGACTCAATGTTTGTGTCACCCCAAATTCATGTGTTAAAGCCCTAACCTCCAGTGTGGCTGCATCTGGAGATGTGGACTTCGGGGAAGTAACTAGGGTTAAATGAGGTCATAAGGGTGGGGCCCTGATCCAACAGGATTAGTGTCCCTTTTTTTTTTGAGGCAGAATCTGGCTCTGTCACCCAGGCTGGAGTGCAGTGGTACAATCTTGGCTCACTGTGACCTCTGCCTCCCGGGTTCAAGCGATCCTCCTGCCTCAGCCTCCTGAGTAGCTGGGATCACAGGCGTGCGTCACTACATCTGGCTACTTTTTTTTTTAGTATTTTTAGTAGAGATGGAGTTTCACCATATTGGCCAGGCTGGTCTTGAATTCCTGACCTCAGGTGATCCACCCACCTCAGTCTCCCAAAGTGCTGGGATTACAGGCATGAGCCACTGCGCCTGGCCAGGATTAGTGTCCTTATAAGAGACACCAGAGAGCTCGTGCTCCTTCACTCCATGCACATGCGCCTGGGGAATGCCATGTGAGTGCACAGTGAGAGGGCAGCCGTCTACAAGCCAGGAAGTGGGTTCTCGCCAGGAACACAATCTGAGGGAACCTGGATTGTGGACTTCTGGCCTCCAGAACTGTGGAAAGTGATGACTGTTGTTTAAGCCACACTGTGTGTGATATTTTGTTACAACAGTCCAAGCTAATGCACATCAGTGACCTAGGTGGGAGTGAGGGAACAAATGGGGTAGTCCTTGACCCCAAAAATGTTTCGAGACGTGCTGTCTCCTCTGCCTTGCCAGATCATTATGCTGCTTCCAGCATACTTCCCCCAAGCTGCCCAGGCACCAGAGGGGAAGGGGCCTGGTCGGGGAAAGAGGTGACAGGGTCAGATCTGAGAAGACCAAGATCCAGAAGGAGGGGCTAGAGGCCGGCCCAAGGCCAGCAGGCTGGAAGGGCGCCAGTGACCTTGAGGACCCCGGGACAAAGGGGCTGACCTGGATGCTGGGATGGTTATGTGAGTAGGACAGCTGCTCATAGTCTCAGCCTTGCTGGGACCCTCCAGGCCCTGGGCATGTGAGGGGTGGCTGTCAACAGATCTGGGTGGAGAGCGGGCAGGGAGGGCTTCTCCACGGCCCATCCTCCTTAGACAAGGACACTGGCAATGACTCCCTTGGATCTCTGACAGCCTCTGGCTGTGGCCCAGCAGCTGCAGAGGAGCCAATGCTGGGAAAAGGAGCCTCAGCAGAAAATGTGGAGGTCCCGGCTCTCTCTGCAGGCAGCCTGTCCCTTCAGGGCAAGGGCGGAGCACCAGATCTAAATGGGCACTGATGAGATTTAGCCCGGCTGCCAGCTGGGGAGTGAGCTGCCCAAATCATGATCTCCTGATCACCCGGCATGAACCCTCGAGGGGAGAACATCCACTTCATGGAAGAGAAAATGAGGCCCAGGTGCCCAATGCCTGCGCCGACACTGCACATGATGATCTGTTACCGAGTGTACCTCGGCCGGGGCCACCTCACTGCATCCTCCTATCGACCTCTGAGGAGATCTGCCCCAGCACCATCTCAGGCAGGAGGATACCAGGAGAGGGAGGTCGTGGGCCAAGGTCATCATCTGTGTGCTGAGCCCACCAGGCCTCCTGTGGTCCTATCCGGAACTCTTTCTACGGGCTGTGGGGTGGCAGCAGGGGCTGCCCGTGAGCAGAGGCCTTGACTTGACCTCAGCTCCCCCACCGTCCACACCCAAATGACTGGGGCTGAGGCTCCACCACGCAGAGCGTGCCAGCCACTGAGCCCATCGCTCCTGGATCCTCATAGGCACCCTCTCCCCATTCTACAGATGAGGCAACTGAGGCCCACACAGCTGGCACTGAAATCCAGCCCTGTACGAGCCCAGGGTGGGCCACACTGTTCTGCCCTGACCCTCCCCCAGACATCCCACCCCTGCCCACCTAATCCATCACCCAGTCCTCTCTATCCTGCCTCCTGAATCTCTCTTGGGTCTGCTCCCTCTTCTTCTTCCACTTCCAGCCCCCAAGTTCAAGTCACACCGCCTCTCGCTCCAATTCCTCCCACAGCTTCCACCAGGTGGGCAGGCAAGGTTCCTGCTGACATTCCAGAATCTGCAGGTACCTACGGTGAGGCCTCAGGGCCTGGCTACTTACCAGGTGCACCTGTCCAACCCAGAGATGGGGGAGACACCCTCGCCCACCACACCCAGACCCATGCCCTCCTCACTATCCCCACCGACCTCAGCCTTCTGCCAGCTCTCACCAGGATTGCTTGGAGCAGCTCTGTCCTGTGCCTGGCTGCTCTGCTGACCCCCAGGAGCCCACTTCATGCCGCTCCATCCCCAAATGCCTGCACCCTCCTGCTCACTCTTATAGGGTCTGGAAGCCTCAGAACAGAGACCACTAGAGCTGGGAGGACCCGAAGGGTCTCTCTCCTGCCTTCTCCCTCCACTTCTTCTTCTTGCTCTGGGGCAACCAAAATCTCTGAAGGTTCTGGGCCTTCCAGCTTCCCTGGCCCTTGACATTCTAGCTTCACAGATCTCTGCTGAAAGCAGAGCACTGTGGGTTCCTCTCCTGGTCCCACATGGGCACATATGTCCTGCTGCCTCCAGGAAAGAACCCAACCTCCTCACCTGACAAGGACCCTCCTCAACCTGGCTGGGACCTGCCCGTGAAGGGTCTCACCACCCCCTAGCTCCCTCAAAGCCTTCCCCAGAGTCCTGGCTACATCCTAGTCCTAGGCCTTTACTTCTGCCCCGTCCTGTGCCAGGAATCCTTCTTGCTTCCTACTGGCTCATGAAACAAGGCTGTGAGGGCTGACTCTGGGCCAGGCTTTGTGTGGCAGGATGGGAATACAGGGGAAAGAGAGAGATCCAGTCCCTGCCCTCAGAGGTCAGGAGGCTGGCTCTTCAATCAGTCTTCAAGATTCTGTGCAAGAACTCGGCTTCTCTCTACCATGCTTACATATAAGACTAACGGGTGGCACTTACTGTCCTAGATGCCATGTTGGGGGTGTGCATGTGTAATAACATCTTATAGGCCAACTGGACCAAGTGATGAGAGAGTAAAACAACAGCCAATACTGACCGAGTGTACACTCTGTGCTGGGCCCTGTGCTACCACAACCAACAACAGCAATGACAGTGACCACTAACAATGACAGAACATTTACCGATGCCAGGAGCTGTTACTCCCGCTTCACTGTATTAGCCAGGAGTCCTCACAACTACCCTGTGAGGTGGGTCTTATTATTCTAATACTAATTTTATAAATGAAAAAGACTGACAGCTGGGGGCGGTGGTTCATGCTTGTCATCCCAACACTTCGGGAGGCTGAGGTGGAAGGATCACTTGAGCCCAGGAGTTTGAGACCATCCTGGGCAACATGGAAGTCCTGTCTCTACTAAACATACAAAAATCAGCCAGGTGTGGTGTTATGAACCTGCAGTCCCAGCTACTTGGGAGGCTGAGGTGGGAGGATCACCTGATCCCAAGGAGGTTGAGGCTGCAGTGAGCTATGAACACTGCACTCCAGCCTGGGTGACAGAGCAAGACCCTGTCTCAAAAGAAGAAGGAGAAAAAGATTGAAGCCCAGAGATGTTAAGTAACTTGCTCAAGATCACATAGCTAGGACGTGGCAGAGCTGCATAGCAACCCAGGCTGTCTGGGCATGGTTGAGAGATGGGTTGTTTGGAGTAGGGACAGTCCAGGAGGTTTGGGGACTCTGAGAAAGGCATCAGACACAACTTACTGCAAGAATGGAAAAGTGTTTTTTTGTTTTTTGTTTTTTTTTTTTTGAGACGGAGTCTCGCTCTGTTGCCCAGGCTGGAGTGCAGTGGCACGATCTCGGCTCACTGCAAGCTCCACCTCCTGGGTTCATGCCATTCTCCTGCCTATCTCCCGAGTAGCTGGGACTACAGGTGCCCGTCACCATGCCAGACTAATTTTTTTGGATTTTCAGTAAAGACAGGGTTTCACCGTGTTAGCCAGGATGGTCTCGATCTCCTGACCTCGTGATCCGCCCACCTTGGCCTCCCAAAGTGCTGGAATTACAGACGTGAGCCACCGCGCCCGGCCAAGAATGTAAATGTTTTATATTCCCGCTGTCGAAGATGGCAGCCACCAGCTAAAGTATGACCAGTGCAATTGAGAAACCAATTTTTGATATTATCTTATTTACTTTTGAGACAGGGTCTTGCTCTGTCACCCAGGCTGGAGTGCGGTAGCGTGATCTTGGCTCATTACAACCTCTGCCTCCTGGGCTCAAAGGATCCTCCCACCTCAGTCTTCCAAGTAGCTGACACTACAGGCATGCACCACCATGTCCAGCTAATTTTTTTATTTTTTTAGAGATGGGGTTTTGCTATGTTGCCCAAGCTGGTCTCAAACTCCTGGGCTCAAGTGATCCTCCCGCACAGGGTGGGAGTGGCAGCCAAACTGGACAGCTTTAGACAGGGCTCTGCAAATGATGGCCTGCAGGCCAAATCCTCCCAGATTTTGTAAACAGTAAAGTTTTCTTGGCACACAGCCATGACCATGTGCTTGCTTACATATTGGTTATGACTGCTATCCAGTTACAAAGCAGAGCTGATAGAGACTGCATGGCCCACAAAACCTAAAATATTTACCATCTGGCCTTTAAAGTTTGCCACCTTGGTGCCAGACTGCAGAGGAAACACAGAACAGAGCAGGGAATAGCTTCCTCCCTTACGTCAGAATTAACTCACTATCTGCTGGCACTCACTACCTCTTTTTTTTTTTTTTTTTTTTTTTGAGATGGAGCCTCACTTTGCTGCCCAGGCTGGAGTGGAGTGGTGCGATCTCGGCTCACTGCAACCTCTGCCTCCCTGCCTCAGCCTCCCGAGTAGCTGGGATTACAGGCATGCGTCACCACATCTGGCTAATCTTTGTATTTTTAGTAGAGATGGAGTTTCACCATACTGCCCAGGCTAATCTCGAACTCCTGACCTCAGGTGATCTGCCCTCCCAGGCCTCCCAAAGTGCTGGGATTACAGGCGTGAGCCACCGCACCCTGCATGCACTCACTACCTTCCTGACTGCTCTCTCTGGATCCACCTATGTTTGTGACTCAGGCCCCTAGTGGATGATATTACTATTGACAACACTTCCCACAGACTGAGGGCCTACTGTGCAAAATCCATTGCCTAATTCCCTTGAACCTTCACAATGGTCCTCAGAGGATGCCCATTTTACAGAGAAAGCTGAGTCTAGGGGAGGTGACATGAGTCCCCTCCCAAAGGTCACAGAGTTCACAGAGGCACAGCTACTACCTGAACCCATGTCTGCCAGCCCCCAGGCTGGGTCCTCTGCCCCCACCTGGCTCACCCTCAAATGCCAGATGGAAAAGAAAGAGAATGGCTGCTGTGAAGGTCAGGGTCAGGTCATGCACTGGCGTTTTTGTGTTGGCCAACATCACGCCTGGCAGCTGAGCAAGCTGGGGTAAAGGGTCTGATGTGACTTCTACAAAGGCTCACCTGGGAGAAGCCTCCCTCCCAAGCCCCTGCCCTCGCCCTGCTCACCGTTGATCAGCTCCAGGGCCTCCTCCTTGGTCCGGGTGATCTTCTCCTGCCGCCAGGACGAGGGCCGCCTTGACTGGCTGTGCTTCACCAGCAGGTGTGAGCAGCGGACCCTGGCAGGCTCCCCCTGCCCGTTTTTGCCACCACTGCTGCTGTTGCCGCTGGGCCGCTCCCACTGGCTGGCGTTAGTGATGTGGTTGAAGTAGTACACTCGGCCTGGAGGGGAGGGCAGGCAGGAATTCAGCTAGGGTTGTGCTCCCAGGACACCCCTGGGCCCACAGCCAGAAGCCAGGGTAAGGGCCTGGCTTGCAGGGGGTGCCTTCATTCAACAAATCCATGGTGTATCCACCATGTGCCACAGGCTCTCCAGACATGGGCCAATGTGGCAGGATACAGTCCCTGCCCTTAGAGAGCTAACATTCTAGGTGAGAGCAGACAGGTGCTAAACAAGCAAACGAAACACAGGATAGTATCAATCCCTGATAACTTTAAGGACGAAAATAACCCAGAGTGATGGAACAGAGGAAGCTGGGGGACAGGGAGTGACTCAAACCATGCACTCAGCAGCCAGGCCACCTGGATTCAAATCTGAATCTGGGTTCAAATGTGATCTATCTTCCCTGGGCCTTGGTGTTCTCACCTGTAAAATGGAGATAACAGTTCCTACCTTAGGGTCATTGAAAGGACTAAATAATAATTTTTTAAAATTTTTAAAAGGGCTAAGCACAGTGGCTCTCACCTGTAATCCCAGCACTTTGGGAGGCCAAGGCGGGGTGGATCACCTGAGGTCAGGAGTTCAAGACCAGCCTGGCCAACACAGTGAAACCCCATCTCTACTAAAAATATAAAAAATTAGCCCGGCATGGTGGCAGGCACCTGTAATCCCAGCTACTGGGGAGGCTGAAGCAGGAGAATCGCTTGAACCCGGGAGATGGAGGTTGCAATGAGCTGAGATTGTGCCACTGCACTCCAGCCTGGGCAACAAGAGCAAAACTCCGTCACAAACAAACAAACAAACCAACATTAGCCAGACGTTGTGGTGTATGTCTGTAATCCCAGCTACTCGGGAGGCTGAGGCAGGAGAATTGTTTCAATCTGGAAGGTGGAGGCTACAGTGAGCCAAGATCATGCCACTGCACTCCAGCCTGGACGATAGAGTGAGACTCTTGTCTCAAAACAAAAACAAAAACAACAGGCTGGCTGGGCGCAGTGGCTCAGGCCTGTAATCCCAGCACTTTGGGAGGCTGAGGCAGGTGGATCACCTGAGGTTAGGAGCTCGAGACCAGCCTGGCCAACATGGTGAAACCTCTTCTCTACTAAAAATACAAAAATTAGCCAGACGTGGTGGCAGGCACCTGTAATCCCAGCTACTCGGGAGGCTGAGGCAGGATAATCACTTGAACCCGGGAGACGGAGGTTGCAGTGAGCCAAGATCATGCCACTGCACTCCAGCCTGGGTGACAGAGTGAGATTCTGTCTCAAAACAAACAAACAAACAAACAAACAAAAAATAAAAAATTAGCCATGGGTGGGTGGTACATGCCTGTGGTCTCAGCTACTTGAAAGGCTGAGGTGGGAGGATTGCTTAAGCTTGGGAGGCAGAGGCTGCACTGCAGCCTGAGCCACACAGTGAGACCATCTCCAAAAATAATAAGAAGAAAGCACTAAATAAGCTCACACATCTGCAAAATGCCTAGGACAGAAACTGGCACACATTAAGAGTGGGATAGCCTTTATTATCTCTATTGTATAGATGGCAAAATGGAGGCCTCACCTTTTGCATCTCTGGGAATGGCAGCAGTGGGTAACGCTTCCTGAGTGTTTACTCTGTTCCAGGCACACACAGGGGAAGGCAGGAACTGTACTCAGGTACTTCACACCCGAAAGCTCTGCTCTTAGCTACTACACCGTGCACGGTGCTGCAGAGCTAGGAACCAGCATTACTGGTGGCCCGATGTTACCCAGGGAGTGAGGGGTATGAAGGAGTGAAGACTGTGAACAAGAAGCTGGAAGTAAAGACCCTACTGGGTGCCACTCCAAAGGCTGACAGTTCGCCTGGGTGACATGGAGTGTCACCCATAAAGGAAGCCATCAGGGTTGAACTGAGCAGAAATGGGCCCAGAGCTGGGCAGAGCATCCGGTTTATGCTGGAGGTCCCAGCCACAGGCCAGGGCTAGAGCAGGGTGGGCGAGAGCGCGGGTTCCAGGTGCAAATGCAGCTGAGCT
Organism: Pan troglodytes; assembly: GCF_028858775.2. Taxonomy (NCBI): domain Eukaryota; kingdom Metazoa; phylum Chordata; class Mammalia; order Primates; family Hominidae; genus Pan; species Pan troglodytes. The sequence goes on along the minus strand of NC_072418.2, from coordinate 12,564,836 downwards.
ACTGACTCACTCTAAAACCTTGGCAATGGGCTCTAATCTCCCTGCACCTCAGTTTTCTCATCTGAAAAATGGGGAATAGAGAATAAGGAGATCAAACCTCATGGGGTTAATGAGGAGAGTCCATGTATCCAAACAGTTCACCAGAACCTGGCACTCAACCAAGGAGAATTATTACTGCAAATGCGATTGCTATGGGCTCTAGAGGCAGCAGAGTGACTCGGGACCTGCCCACAGATGCTGGGCCTCCTCCTCAGGAGTTTGCAGTGACACGGGCAGGGGGATTTGTAGGCAAAATGCCTAGGTCCTAATCCAACCCCCAGCCCCTGAAATGAATGATCTTGGACGAGTTCCTTCAGTTTTCTGACCTCAGTTTCCTTGCTGGTAAGATGGAAGTAGTAACTACCTGGCTCCCAGAGTTGCGGCAATTCAGAGAGAACTTAAAGCGCTTGACACAGAGACAAACATGCCCTGTTACTGGCAATATTATCACTGTGGCTAACCCTTAAATCGGGCCTAAGCACAGGGGCCATCGTCTGGCAGAATGTCACCGGCGATGTCGCAGACTCAGCATTAGGTGTACACAGCAGGGGTGTTAGCAGGGGTAGGTTGTGGACCCGAGGCCGGGCAACACCCTACGCCCTTTGCAGGGTACTGGGGTGTCTCCCTCCCAGGGGTGCCCCCGGGCCCAGCAAGGTGCACAGACGTCTCCCGGGGTGTCAGGTGCATTAGGCCGAGAGGTATCAGCCGGGCCGGCAGGGCCAGGGCCATCGCCCCGGACTCCCCCGACCCTCACCCGCCCAGCCCCCTGCCTCAGCTTCCTCAGGCTTCCCGGCGGCTCCTGAGGCTCGCAGTCCCCACAACAGGGCGGGCCGGGGCCGTTACCCCGGGGACGACGCGGAGGAGCCAGGACCCCATGGGAGGGAGGCAGCGCTGCCGCCGCGCCCAAGGGGCGAGCTCGAGCCCTGCTTACGCGGGCCCGCGCAGTCCCGCCCCAGCCCCGACCCCCGCGGCACCTGAGCTGCGGCTCATGCGCTTCTCCCAGCCGGGCGGCAGCTTCTCCTCGTCCGCCATCTTCCCTCCTGCCGCAGCGCCTGCTCCGCCTCAGCCGCGCCGCCTGTCGCCCGCGCCCGCCCGCCGCCGCTGCCTATTGGCTAGACGCGCTCCGCAACGGGGCCTGGCGGCGACGCCCATTGGGCTCCCCAACGGTCCGGATTGGCTTTCTGGCCTTCTATTGGGTAGAAGAAAGGCTGGGCGGACCCTCCCACGTTATCCCTGCGCCCCGCCCACGGCCAGCCTCAGCCTGGCCCCGCCCACTCGCTCTCCTCGGCTCCTGAGTGGTCCGAAGCGACGCGGGCCCGCCCTTCTCAACGCCCTTTAGCGAGCGCCAAAAAACTCCCGACCCCTTCTTGGCGCGCGTCGCCGCAGAGCCCACCCAGGCGGGATAGAGCTTATGGATTGGCTAATGCCGCAGCAACTCCCGCCTGCCTGAGCCGTTCCCGGAGGTCCGCAAGCCCCCAGCCCTCCCATGCGGAAGAGTCTGGCTGGTGCAGAGGTAACGGCGGTCCAGGAGGTACTTGGGCGGGGCGGTGCTGCCTCTGCTGTTGCCATAGCAATGCAGTTGCCTTGGAGATGAGCACCTAAGTACCCAATGCTTAAATTTGGCTCCTCTATCCTCCCTCTTCCCACCTGTTTCCCCCAAATGTCCAAAGCTAACCCAGCCTCTTATTTTTTGCAGGGCTCAACTTTTCCCTAGGCTCTGGACCCAAAGGCCTTCCACGTCCTTTGGAACCTGCTTACTTCCTTTATTCCCTCGCAGTCTGGCTCCTTCCTCCATCCTGGGTGACCAGTGGGTGCCGACATTGACATTCATATAAGAACACGGAGGAGGTGCAGGTGGGAGGAGATGAGCTCAGTTTTAGCCAACTTAAAATAGAGTCTGCAGAGCCCGTGGGACACAGGGGAGGTATTTGGGGACCCAGAGTTGGGGAACTGTGGGTAGATATGGGAGTTGAAGACACTGACAGCAAAGGGTGCAACTACAGTTCACCTAGCATAGAACCCTATGTGACCATTAAAAAGAATGAGGCTCAGTGAAGTGAACTCATAGGGAAACCTGCCCACAACAAATTAGACGCAGGATGCAATAGAAGGCTAAGAGAAGTCTGGAGCCAGACTTGGGTTTAAAGCCTGGCACTGACACTTGCTATGCGACCTTGAACTGATTACTTAACGTTACTCTGTACTTTGGTTTCCCAATCTGCAAAGTGGGGTTAAGCAATTACATCCTTCTGTTTGATGTGAAGATTAAATAAATTAATCTACATAAAGCACTCAAGCCAGGCTCGGTGGCTCACACCTGTAATCCCAGCACTTTGGAAGGCCGAGGTGGGCGGATAACCTGAAGTCAGGAGTTCGAGACCAGCCTGGCCAACATGGTGAAACGCTGTCTTTACTAAAAATACAAAAATTAGCCAGGCGTGGTAGTGGGCACCTTTAATTCCAGCTACTCGGGAGGTTGAGACAGGAGAATTACTTGAACCTGGGAGGCGGAGGTTGCAGTGAACCGAGATCGCGCCACTGCACTCCAGCGTAGGTGACAGAGCGAGACTCCATCTCAAAAAACAAAAAAAGTTTAAGTTTTAATAGAACATTTTGTTTTTTACAAGTATGTATTAGCATAATATTAAAAAGATACTTTTTATAAAGATAATTTTAGACATGGGCAGTTACAAAAATAGTAGGGTTTTCATGTACCCTTCACCCAACCTTCCCTAATATTAGCGTCTTAAATAAACAATAGAACAGAATTCTCAACCAGTAGCGATTTTGTTTCCCAAGGGACATTTGGCAACATCTTGATACATTTTTGGTTGTTACAACATCTTCAGACATTTTGGAACAGGAGATACTACTGGCTACTGGCATTTAGTATTAGATGCCAAGGATGCTGCTAACATCCTTCAAGGCAAAAGAATTATCCAATCCAAGGGCTGAGCGTGGTGGCTCACACCTGTAATCCAGGGCTTTGGGAGCCCAAGGCAGGAGGATCGCTTGAGCCCAGAGTTGGGGACCAGCCTGGGCAACATGGCAAGACCCTATCTCTACAAAAATAATTCACTGGGTGTGGTGGCACGTGCCTGTAATCCCAGCTACTTGGGAGGCTGAGGTGGGAGGACCTCTTGAGTCTAGGAGTTAAGAAGCTGCAATTGGCCATAATCTTGCCACAGCACTCTAGCCTGGGTGACAGAGGGAGACTCTGTCTCAAAAATAAATAAATAAATAAATAAAAATAAAAGGCTGGGCACGGTGGCTCACGCCTGTAATCCCACCACTTTGGGAGGCCAAGGTGGGAGGATCAAGAGGTCAGGAGTTCAAGACCAGCCTGGCCAAGATGGTGAAAACCCATCTCTACTAAAAATACGAAAATTAGTTAGGTGTGGTGGCGGGCGCATGTAATCCCAGCTACTCGGGAGGCTGAGGCGGAGAACTGCTTGAACCCCGGGAGTGGAGCTTTCAGTGAGCCAAGATCGTGCCACTGCACTCCAGCCTGTCTCAAAAAAAAAAAAAAAAAAAAAAAATCCAACCCAAAAAAGTCAACAATGCCAAAGCTTAGAAACCCTGCTATAATATAATTATCAACACTAAGAAACCAATATCAATATAATACTATTAACTAAACCACAAATTCCCCCCAATCCTGTTTTCCCACTAATGTTTTTATGTTCCAGGATGGGTGCTCACTGCTCCTGGAGTGTCACTGTTTCTGGTCCCTCTAAGTGGATAGAGCAAGGAAATATACATATGTATACACATCTATATGTATCAATATATCTGTTAAACGAAAACCATGAATTCAGACTGATGCCTCCAAATCCAGTCCTACAAGGTTCATTTTAAGCACTCCCATCTCCTGTTTTATTTGTAACTTCCTTCTCCACAGTGAGACACCCAGCTCTCATTATCTACAAGTTTACTTATTTGTTCAACCCTGTTTGTGTGTATTACATGGGCCCATGTGCCCACACCCACACACACAAAAGTAGTTTCAAAATTGCTAAATCATGGCTGGCCCAACAGCTCACACCTATAATCCCAGCACCTTGGGAGGCTGAGGCGGGCGGATCACTTGAGCTCAGGTGTTTGAGACCAGCCTGGCCAACATGGTGAAACCTTGTCTCTGCTGGAAATACAAAAAATTAGCCAGGTGTGGTGGCTCGTGCCTGTAGTCCCAGCTACTTGGGAGGCTGAGGCAGGAGAATCGCTTGAACCCGGGAGGCAGAGGTTGCAGTGAGCTGAGATTGCACCATTGCACTCTAGCCTGGGCAAAAAGAGCAAAACTCCATCTCAAAAAATAATAATAATAAATAATAATTAAAAAAAAAGCATAGAAAAGCAAACTATGGAATGGCATATAAATATTATGGGACATATAATTATCCCCGTATGATAAAAACTCTAGGTTATTCCAGAAAGTTTCTAGAGTCACTCAAATGTATTAATGCCCACCACTGGTGGGAGGAGTGGTATAAGAAATAAGAAATTCAGGGCCGGGCGCAGTGGCTGACACCTGTAATCCCAGCACTTTGGGAAGCTGAGGTGAACGGGTCATGAGGTCAGGAAATCAAGACCATCATGGGTAACATGGTGAAACCCTGTCTCTACTAAAAAAAATTAGCTGGGTGTGGTGGCATGCACCTGTAATTCCAGCTACTCAGGAGGCTGAGGCAAAAAAATCACATGAACCCAGGATGCGGGGTTTACAGTGAGCTGAGATCATGCCATTGCACTCCAGCCTGGGCAACAAGTGTGAAACTCCATCTCAAAAAAAAAAAATTTAAATTTAAAAAATAAAACAGGACAGGAGCAAGGTTGACACAAAGAACTGTGGCCAGGGGAACAGAGGGACAGTTGGTCTCCTGTCTACTCACACCTAGAGGAAGAATACAGCAAATAACATTATGTGCCAGGCATCCTGCTATTCTAATTGCATGATCTCATTGAGATGTGGGTGCCACTGTAGTGCTCATTTTTAGAGGATGAAACTGAGGGTCCCAGAGGCTGAAATCCCACTGCTAAGGATCAATCAAAATTCAAATCTAGTCGGTCTGACTCTTGAGGCTGGGATCATGTAGCCACACTTATAGTGCCACACTGCCTCACTGTCTACTATCACGTTTTGTCTTGAAAAGAAGTGCTAGGGCCAGGCATGATGGCTCGTGCCTATAATCTCAGTACTTTGGGAGGCCAAGGCTGGAGGATCATCTGAGGTCAGGAGTTCAAGACTATTTTGGGCAACATAGGGGAGACCCTGTCTGTACAAAAAATTTCAAAATGCCAGACGCGGTGGCTCACGCCTGTAATCCCAGCACTTTGGGAGGCCGAGGAGGGTGGACCACTTGAGGTCAGCAGTTTGAGACCAGCCTGGCCAACACGGTGAAACCCCATCTCTACTAAAAATACAAAAATTAACTGGCATCATGGGGCATGCCTGTAGTCCCAGTCTCCTGCCTCAGGTGAGGCAGGAGAATTGCTTGAACCCAGGAGGCAGAGGTTGCAGTGAGCTGAGATCGTGCCACTGCACTCCAGCCTGGGCGACAGAGTGAGACTCTGTCTCAAATAAAATAAATAATAATAATAATTTTAAAATTAGCTGGCGTGGTGGTACACACTGCCCAGCTACTTGGGAGGCTGATGCAGGAGGACTGTGTTGAGTCCAGTTCAGGGCTGCAGTGGGCTATGAACGTACCACTGCATTCCAGCCTGGGTGACAGAGCAAGATCCAGTCTCAAAAAAAGAAAAAAAAAAAAAAAATGCCAGGAACTGTGGATGTTTAAACATGCTTTAAACTCATCTATACCTCCTCACAATATGCCGATTGAAAGCAGACATGAAGTAAACGCAATTATTTCCAGTGGATAAGGAAGTAAAGGCTTACAGAGGTTAAAAAATTTTGCCTAGTGTCACTCAGCTGCTTGGTGGCAGAGCTGACATTCCACACATGGTCTGTGTGATTTCAGAATCTGAATTCCTAACAATTATATCTACTGTCATTAGCCGGAGGTTCTTTGCTTTATTAGGGTGACAATAATCCCAGAGTCTCTTGACCTTCAGACACCCACAGCAAACCCCAGAGCTCTCTCTGGGCTCCCACACAGACTCCCAGCCTGCTGGTCTACTCTGCCCTCATGGATCCAGTTGATCAGAGCTCTTATTTTAGCAGCTGCATACTGACGGTGCAGTGATGACCAAACGGCGACTGATCCACCCATCACTAGACAGCTCTCATACAGAGACAACAACAAAGCAACATCTAGGTCTTTATTAAGGTGAGTTTTTACAAACAAGCATCTATCCCAGTGTGGGGGATGAGGATGGGAGAGGAAAGCGGGGCAGGAAGATGAGGATTCTCATCTATTGATAATAAAGCTCCAGGTTCATCCCATCGTGGATTTCATCTGAAGGAAAGGTGTTAAGGAATCCTGACTCTGACTTCCGTCCCCACCCCTCTCATCCATTCACAGCCGGGTCAGGTGGCCTGAGGTCTCAGCCCAGGGCTAAGGAAGCCCATTTTGGACCAGGCCATTTTTATTTGGAGAGAACCAAAACTTTACAAAAGAATTTCTGGCTGGGTGCAGTGGCTCACACCTGTAATCCCAGCACTTTGAGAGGACGAAGCAGGTGGCTCACTTGACGTCAGGAGTTTGAGACCAGCCTGGTCAACACGGTGAAACCCCGTCTCTACTAAAAATACAAAAAGTTAGCTGGGTGTGGTGGTGGGCACCTGTAATCCCAGCTACTTGGAAGGCTGAGACAGGAAAATCGCTTAAACCTGGGAAGTAGAGGCTGCAGTGAGCCAAGATTGTACCACGCACTCCAGCCTGGGCAACAAGAGCAAAACTCCATCTCAAAAAAAAAAAAAAAAAAAAAAGTTTCTGTTCCTTCTAGGCCAGGCGCAGTGGCTCACGGCTATAATCCCAGCACTTTGGGAGGCCGAGGTGGGAGGATCACTTGAGGCCAGGAGTTTGAGACTAGCCTGGCATACATGGTGGAACCCCATCTCTACTAAAAATACAAAAACTAGCAGGGAGTGGTGGCACACACCTGTAATCCCAGCTACTTGGGAAGCTGAGGCAGAATTGCTTGAACCCGGGAGGTGGAGGTTGCAGTGGGTCAAGATCGTGCCACTGCACTCCAGCCTGGGCGACAGAGCCAGACTGTCTCAAAAAAATAAATAAATAAAATAAAAATTTTCAAAAGTTTCTGCTCCTTCTGCACAATAGATATGCCTGAGTCTCACCCCACCCTGACCTACTGTCCAGCACTCAGGTGGAGGTCAGTAATAAATATTTTGAACTTGAAGTCAAACTATTTCACCAACCACTCTCCTCCCCAACCAAATAATTACCTAGCTCCCATTTTCTAAGTGCTCACCATGTGCCACGTATTAAGTTAAACACTTAATATGCATAAGCTCATGCAGACTTTAGTTTTGAACAGATAACCGAGGCTGGGTATGTAGATACTTCCTCAAAAAGTCATACAAAGGATACAGTCCCCCAGAGACACGTGGTCCTTAAAAATCGTGTACCTAAGAAAAAGAGACATTTCAGAGATAAGGCTAAGGAGGCTCTTCAGTTTGTAGGCCGAATGAGGTAGCCAAGCCTAAGCAAAGGGCTGCCTGCAGCGCTCCCCCAACCAAAACCTTCCGGCCTAGTCCAGTCCACCTAGTGGCTCTACCGCTGCACTCACCACTTCTTCAGGACAATCTTGTTCCAACGGGTACCAGTTTGGGCTGCAATCAGCTTCTTAAGGTCCCCGATGGTATCATCCGTGCTGGGCGCAGAGCAGTTAAGGCAAATGGAAGCGGTAGAACGAGGAAGAGGACATTCTAGGGCAGAATACCATCTGCCAGGACCCCATCCGCCCCCTCTCCCGGGTTTAACTAAAACCATCCGACAACACAGATTGAGTTGCCTGCCTCACGCCAAGCACCCCTGCGGGTACCACTGCCTCTCGGCTGCCAGTGGATACTTGCATTTAACGCGGACCTTCTTCCCCAGACGGTCGTTGCAAACAACCTCGATCATCCTAGCTGGAGCTACACAAAGCGGGGGGTGGGTGGGAGGCAGCAGAGTCAGACTCTTTCAGGCGTCTCCCAGGCCCAGAAACCCCAGCCTACAAGTCTCCCAGTCCCAGGCCCTAAAATTCCCGGTTACTGAGCCGTCCGTTCTGCCCCCAACCCCCCGGACTCGAATACTCCCAGGCCCCAAGTCCCCTGTCCCAGGGCCGCGAACCCCAGGGAGCCGCGCCTCTGCCCCTTCTCGCCGCCTGAAAGCCCTGCTACAAAACTCCCTGGCCTCATCTCCCACCGACCCCAGACCCTGGGTGGCTGGGTCGCGACAGCTTTCTCCGACTCCGAGCCTCTCCGCTTGACCCCCTCACCTCGAATCGCCTCGAACCTGCCGACGCCACCAGCTCCTCACCCGAGCGCTGAACCCCGGTCACAGTTAACGCTAGGAACCGGAAGCGGAAGTTAAAGTTCGAGGCCGGAAGCCCTGCCCCTAGCCAGGGGGTGTGGTCAACACTGGGACAAGTTCTTCCGGGTCTGCAGTCTGTGGTGTGTTTGCGGTTCCCAGGTATGGTTTCGGTGTCCCAAGGCTTGGCAGGTGTCGCGCCTGTGGTAGGCGCGCCGGGTAGAGAGGGGGGCCTCGGCGGGTTTGTGGCCAGGGAAGGGGCGTGGAGCGAGAGTCAGAGGTCAGGCGCCGGCGCCCAGCTCGTTTGAAGTCATTGTTTGTTGCAGGGAGACTCGGTCACATGGTGGGGACGCCAGAGGGTCCCGGGAGTAGGGGTAAGCTCCTGATCCTGAGCCCGAAGCCTCTTGCAGCGGCTACTAGGAGCAAGGGCGGAGGGTGGGGGCGGGGGACGAGTTCTGCAGTCATCCCTTCTGACCCCCTGGGTTCATTCAGGGCTGGGCCTCGTGAGCATTTGGCTCACCTCTTCCCTCTGGCCATCGCGTTCCCCCGGGATACGGACTCCAGTCAGTAGGCGAAGCTTGATCCTAGACTAGACTCTACGCTGCCCAACAGCTGCTGTTACCGCATGGTGCCGCACAGTTCCAGGCTCTTGGTGTCCTGAACAAAGATTTGGACCAGACACACAGAGATAGCAAAGCTGCAAGTTTATTAAGCACAGCATTCCACTCTCGGAGTGGTGAGAGCGGACTGACCTCTGCGAGATAAGATCAGCCCCAGCTTGGTATAGTTTGGGTCTTTTTTTTTTTTTTTTTTCTGAGACGTAGTCTCGCTCTGTTGCCCAGGCTGGAGTGCAATGGCGCGGTCCCGGCTCACCGCAACCTCCGCCTTCCGGCTTCAAGCGATTCTCCTGCCTCAGCCTCCCGAGTAAGTAGCTGGGATTACAGGCGCCCGCCACCACGCCCGGCTAATTTTTGTACTTTTAGTAGAGATGGGGTTTCACCATGTTGGCCAGGCTTTTTTTCTCTTCCCAAGGCTGCCTAATATCTAGCCAGTGTCTACCTTTTTGAATGATAGGTGTGTTGCTTACTTTGGCCCCTGTGTGCTTGAGAGCCGCCTCCATTCCATAATTTTAAGTACATGCATGATATGCCGTCCATATGCATGAGCGCTAATGAGCTGGTTATCCTTATCATGTTAAGGATACTTTTTGTCTTTAATGCGCGTGCTTATGCCTAAAGAGCTGCTCCTTACTGGTTTGGTCCTGATTTCCCCGGCCGTGGGATTTTTACTGTTTTTTTTTGTAATTTTATTTATTTATTTATTTATTTATTTATTTATGGAGTCTCGCTCTGTCGCCCAGGCTGGAGTGCAGTGGCGTGATCTGGGCTCACGGCAAGCTCCGCCTCCTGGGTTCACGCCATTGTCCTGCCTCAGCCGCCTCCCGAGTAACAGGGACTACAGGCGCCCCCACCACGCCCGGCTAATTTTTTTGTATTTTTAGTAGAGACGGGGTTTCACTGTGTTAGCCAGGATGGTCTCGATCTCCTGACCTCGTGATCCGCCTGCCTCAGCCTCCCAAAGTGTTGGGTGTGAGCCACTGCGCCCGGCCTTTACTCAGTTTTTAATCTTCCTTTTGTTTTGTCTCCTGAGCTTCTGCCATTTATCTTGCTTCTTGCTGGGTGAGCAAGAAGGGGCGGGTGCCCCTTCACCTTGCTTCTGCTCTCTGCTTTTACGTATTTTACCCTTTATCCAACTTTTAATTCCCTTTGCTATTCTTCTGCCTCATTTTCCCTATTCTCCTTTCTCACTGCCAGTCACCAACCTTAAATGCCCGCGAGGTAACTGGAAACATTGCACAATTGCACAGTCTCCTGCATCTGTATCTTTGGGGAGCACTTTGTACCAGATTCCAGGTTTGTGAGGGCTGGTGGGACAAGGACCGTCCTTCCTCAATTCAGTCAAACAATTTGTAAACCAAAAAGTATCTGAGACAGTTCTCAATAAATTGACAGGTTTATGTAGACAAGGTTAAGGACAAGCCTGGGAGAAAAGGAACACAAAACCCCAGGAACAATCTGTGATCCGTGCTTTTTTCCAAATATGATTTTGAGGGCTTCATTATTTAAAGGGGAAAAGTGGGCTGGAGGGGAAAGAGGGAGAGTATGGTCACATTATTTAATCTACATGAAGAATACTCCATTATGTATTCATTTGGTGCTCAGTAAATTGGCACTTTCCATAACATAAAGTAAGCTACCTGTGGAGATATCTGGCTTTTAAAAAAAATTTTTTTTTGAGGCTAGGCATGGTGGCTCACACCTGTAATCCCAGCGCTTTGGGAGGCCAAGGTGGGCAGATCACAAGGTCAGGAGTTCGAGACCAGCCTGGCCAACGTGGTGAAACCCCGTCTCTATTAAAAATAAAAAATAAAAAAAATTAGCCAGGTGTGGTGGCAGGCACCTGTAATCCCAGCTACCCGGAGGCTGAGGCAGGAGAATCACTTGAACACAGGAGGCGGAGGTTGCAGTGAGCTGAGATCGCGCCACTGCACTCCATCCCTCCATCCTGGGCAACACAGAGTGAGGCTGTCTCAATTTTTTTTTTTTTTTATTAAGGCAGAGTCTCACTCTGTTGCCCAGGCTGGAGTGCAGTGGAACAAACTCAGCTCACCGCAACCTCCCGTGTTCAAGCGATTCTCCTGCCTCAGCCTCCTTAGTAGCTGGGATTACAGGCACATGCCATCACGCCCAGCTAATTTTTGTATTTTTAGTAGAGACAGGATTTCACCATGTTGTCCAGGCTGGTCTCAAACTGCTGACCTCAAGTGATCTGCCCACCTCGACCTCCCAAAGTGCTGGGATTACAGGCGTGAGCCACCGCAACCGGCCTATTTGCTTTTGAATGGCAGGATCCAGAGACTAAAACCACCTTTTAGTATCGTTGAACTATACTGCTACAGTGGTTTAAGAATTCTCCAAGGCCAGGCGCAGTGGCTCAAGCCTGTAATCCCAGCAGTTTGGGAGGCCAAGGTGGGCACATCACCTAAGGCCAAGAGTTCAAGACCTGCCTGACCAACATGGAGAAACCCCATCTCTTTAATTTTGTAAAAATACAAAATTAGCCTGGCATGGTGGCGCATGCCTGTAATCCCAGCCACTTGGGAGGCTGAGGCAGGAGAATCACATGAACGAGGGAGGCGGAGGTTGCGGTGAGTCGAGATGGTGCCATTGCACTCCAGCCTGGGCAACAAGAGAGAAACTCCCAGGATTACAGGCATGCACCACCATGCCTAGCTAATTTTGTATTTTCGGTAGAGACGGGGTTTCTCCATGTTGGTCAGGCTGGTCTCGATCTCCCGACCTCAGGTGATCCGCCTGCCTCGGCCTCCCAAAGTGCTGGGATTACAGGTGTAAGCCACCACGCCCAACCTTTCTTCTGTTTTTCTATGCTAAGGTCTCATAATGTTTAACCCGTGTACTTTGCTTAAAAATTCCAGAAACTGGCCTTGAAAATCTAAATATAGGCCAGGTGTGGTGGCTCACACCTGTAATCCTGGCACTTTGGGAGGCCAAGGCAGGCGGATTGTGTGAGTTCAGGAGTTGGAGACCAGCCTGGGCAACACGCTGAAACCCCGTCTCTACTAAAATACAAAAAATTAGCCGGGCGTGGTGGCCTGTGCCTGTAGTCTCAGCTACTTGGGAGGCTGAGACAGGAGAATTCTTCTCTTGAACCCAGGGGGGCAGAGGCTGCAGTGAGCCGAGGTCACGCCACTACACTCCAGCCTGGGAGACATAGTGAGACTCCGTCTCCAAAAGAAACCAAACAAAAAGGAGGAAAATCTAAATATAAAACCAAGGTTGTGGAACGTCCCATCCCAGGGAAAGAATCCACAATCCTGTTTTGGTCAAGCTGACACCTGCCAGACCAGCAGGTGGCCCATTACTCAAAATAGTAATGGAAACCAGACATGCTGACTTGTGCATCTGAACTCCATGTCTTGACCCCCTAGCTGCAGCTGTGCCTCGGTAGAACACCCCTTTTCGTTCCTGTCTTGATGATTGTTGGAGCACTCTGTAAGTTTCCCTAATAAACGCTTTGGACTGATTGCTCTGGTAATTGGTGTTTTCTTGAAATCCCCACTGGCCCCATCTTGGGATGATTTAGGGCATTCCTTTGTGGGAATTCCCCTGCCTCTGCTTTTGGGGAGACTCTAGCTGGGATGAAACAGATTGGAAGGTCAAAAGTGAGCTGAGGGGGCTGAGGTGCCTAAGGAAGTTTAGAAGCAGCACATCTTTGCATTCTCTTAGAAATCCTGGGTCACGGCCGGGCACGGTGGCTCACACCTATAATCCCAACACTTTGGGAGGCCAAGGTGGGTGGATCACTTGAGGTCAGGAGTTCGAGACCAGCCTGGCCAACTGGGGAAACCCCATCTCTACTAAAAATACAAAAATGTGGCAGGCGTCTGTAATCCTAGCTACGCAGGAGGCTGAGGCAGGAGAATCGCTTGAACCCAGGAGGCAGAGGTCACAGTGAGCTGAGATCATGCCACTGCACTCCAGCCTGGGCAACAGAGTGAGACTGTTTGAAAACAAAGAAATGCGGGGTCACACAAGCATTGACTGTAGTTACCACTTCATGGTAGGATTACTGAGAGTCTCATTCTCCCTTCTTTTTTTTTAATTTTTTAATTTTTTAATTTTTTTTTTTTTTTGAGACAGTGTCTTGCTCTGTCACCCAGGCTGGAGTGCAGTGGCACAATTATAGCTCACTGCAGCCTCCAATTCCTGGACTCAAGGGGACTCACCTCCTGGGACTTCAGGCGTGCACCACCACGCCTGGCTGATTTTTTTAATTTTTGGAGAGACAGTCTCACTATGTTGCCCTGGCTGGTCTCAAACTCCTGGCCTCAAGTGATCCTCCCAAAGTGCTGGAATTACAGGCATGAGCGACCACACCCGGCCTCATTTTCCCTCTTTGTGGTGTTTTTCCAGATTTCTGACACAGAACATATGTTACTTTTGTAATCACCGGGGGTGGAAAAGGAAATGTTTGCTTTTTCAAAATGTTCTAATTTCTCAGTGCTTGATTCAAAGATCTGCCAAGCACAGGGTCTTGGTGCTGAGCTGTGGGGCGAGGAGTTGGGAAAGGGATGGGAAGTGCTGCTGAGAGAAGAGGAAAATGGGGCCGGGTGCCATTACATCACACCTGTAATCCCAACACTGGGAGACCAAGGTGGTAGATCACCTGAAGTCAGGAGTTCAAGACCAGCCTGGGCAACATGGCAAAACCCTGTCTCTACTAAAAATACAAAAATTAGCCAGGTGTGGTGGCACATGCCTGTAGTTTCAGCTACCTGGGAGGCTGAGGCACGAGAATCACTTGAACTCAGGAGGCAAAGGTTGCAGTGAGCCGAGATCACACCACTACACTCCAGCCTGGGGGACAGAGTCGGACTCTCTCTCAAAAAAAAAAAAAAAAAAAAGGCTGGGCGCAGTGGCTCACACCTGTAATCCCACCACTTTGGGAGGCCGAGGCGGGCGGATCAGCTATCACCTGAGGTCAGGAGTTCGAAACCAGTCTGACCAACATGGTGAAACCCCATCTCTACTAAAAATACAAAATTAGCTGGGCATGGTGGCGCATGCCTTAAATCCCAGCAACTCGGGAGGCTGAGGCAGGAGAATGGCTTGAACCCGGGAGGTGGAGGTTGCAGTGAGCCGAGATCGTGCCACTGCACTCCAGCCTGGGCAACAAGAGCGAAACTCTGTCTCAAAATAATAAAGAAAAGAAAATAAATTTTATTTTTTTTTATTTTTATTTTTTTAAAGAATACTTGTATTTACTTAGATTTTATAGTACTATTTTTATTTTTCTCTTTATTTCTTAGATATAGGTACTCAGATTTCTACAAACTGACAACATAATATACTTACTTTAAAATATTACCAGAATAATTGAAGTTGATAATTAAAAATGAAAGAGAAAAGTATGAGAATTGCTGAAGCCTTGTGATGGGTATGTATGATAAATGTTAGTTTATAATTCTCCCTATGTTTGCTAAGATTTTTTATTTTCTTTTTTTTTTATTTTTTTATTTTTATTTTTTATTGATCATTCTTGGGTGTTTCTCGCTGAGGGGGATTTGGCAGGGTCACAGGACAATAGTGGAGGGAAGGTCAGCAGATAAACAAGTGAACAAAGTTCTCTGGTTTTCCGAGGCAGAGGACCCTGCGGCCTTCCGCAGTGTTTGTGTCCCTGGGTACTTGAGATTAGGGAGTGGTGATGACTCTTAATGAACATGCTGCCTTCAAGCATCTGTTTAACAAAGCACATCTTGCACCGCCCTTAATCCATTCAACCCTGAGTGGATACAGCACATGTTTCAGAGAGCACAGGGTTGGGGGTAAGGTCACAGATCAACAGGATCCCAAGGCAGAAGAATTTTTCTTAGTACAGAACAAAATGAAAAGTCTCCCATGTCTACCTCTTTCTACACAGACACGGCAACCATCCGATTTCTCAATCTTTTCCCCACCTTTCCCCCCTTTCTATTCCACAAAACCGCCATTGTCTTCATGGCCCGTTCTCAATGAGCTGTTGAGTACACCTCCCAGATGGGGTGGTGGCCGGGCAGAGGAGCTCCTCACTTCCCAGTAGGGGCGGCCGGGCAGAAGCGCCCCTCACCTCCCGGACGGGGCGGCTGGCCGGGCGGGGGGCTGACCCCCCACCTCCCTCCCGGACAGGGCGGCTGGCCGGGCAGAGGGGCTCCTCACTTCCCAGTAGGGGTGGCCGGGCAGAGGCGCCCCTCACCTCCCGGACGGGGCGGCTGGCCAGGCGGGGGGCTAACCCCCCCACCTCCCTCCCGGACGGGGCGGCTGGCCGGGCGGGGGGCTGACCCCCCCACCTCCCTCCCAGACAGAGCGGCTGGCCGGGCAGAGGGGCTCCTCACTTCCCAGTAGGGGCGGCTGGGCAGAGGCGCCCCCTACCTCCCGGACAGGGCGGCTGGCCGGGCGGGGGACTGATCCCCCCACCTCCCTCCCGGACGGGGCGGCTGGCCGGGCGGGGGGCTGACCCCCCCACCTCCCTCCCGGACGGGGCGGCTGGCCGGGCAGAGGGGCTCCTCACTTCCCGGTAGGGGCGGCCGGGCAGAGGCGCCCCTCACCTCCCGGACGGGGCGGCTGGCCGGGCGGGGGGCCGACCCCCCCACCTCCCTCCCGGACGGAGCGGCCGGCCGGGCAGAGGGGCTCCTCACTTCCCAGCAGGGGCGGCCGGGCAGAGGCGCCCCTCACCTCCCGGACAGGGCGGCTGGCCGGGCGGGGGGCTGACCCCCCCACCTCCCTCCCGGACGAGGAGGGAGGACGCTCCTCACTTCTCAGACGGGGTGGCTGCCGGGCAGAGGGGCTCCTCACTTCTCAGACGGGGCGGTTGCCAGGCAGAGGGTCTCCCCACTTCTCAGATGGGGCGGCCGGGCAGAGACGCTCCTCACATCCCGGACAGGGCGGCAGGGCAGAGGTGCTCCCCACATCTCAGACGATGGGCGGCCGGGCAGAGACGCTCCTCACTTCCTAGATGGGATGGCGGCCGGGCAGAGACGCTCCTCACTTTCCAGACTGGGCAGCCAGGCAGAGGGGCTCCTCACATCCCAGACGATGGGCGGTCAGGCGGAGACGCTCCTCACTTCCCAGACGGGGTGGCTGCCAGGTAGAGGCTGCAATCTCGGCACTAAGGGAGGCCAAGGCAGGCGGCTGGGAGGTGGTTGTAGCGAGCCGAGTTCACGCCACTGCACTCCAGCCTGGGCGCCATTGAGCACTGAGTTAACGAGACTCCGTCTGCAATCCCGGCACCTCGGGAGGCCGAGGCTGGCAGATCACTCGCGGTTAGGAGCTGGAGACCAGCCCGGCCGACACATCGAAACCCCGTCTCCACCAAAAAAATACGAAAACCAGTCAGGCGTGGCGGCACGCGCCTGCAATCGCAGGCACTCGGCAGGCTGAGGCAGGAGAATCAGGCAGGGAGGTTGCAGTGAGCTGAGATGGCAGCAGTACCGTCCAGCTTCGGCTCGGCATCAGAGGGAGACCGTGGAAAGAGGGGAGAGGAGAGAGGGGAGAGGGGAGAGGAGAGGGGAGAGGGGAGAGGAGAGAGGAGAGAGGAGCCGATGCCAAAGAAAGTAAATTTTAAAAAATAAAGTGGATCCTGGTACAAGGTTTACAAGGTATGTAAGAATGCCTCCATTATTTTAACTGAACTCTTAAGTTCTGAGAAAACCCAGGCAGGGTCTTAAGGACTTTGTTTTACCTTCTAGCCTTTGCTCGAAGGCCCCAGTTTTTCCAGGTCTTTAATATTTAACTTACGTATTCATCAGAGCTACCACAAGGTGTTGGTGAAGGCTCACTGCTGTGGTTGCACATGGAGACCTGGCCTGCTGTAGGAAGATCTGCTGTTCTCACAGCCGCTTTTCCTTGGGGGAGGTGGATACTTCCCAGGAGGTAGAGTTTTGGGTCAAGACCCAAGGAGCAAGCTGGGGAGGCTTCTTCTCCCCCCTTGCTTCTTGGGTTCCTGGCCCAGAGGAAGGAGCTTGTATGTGGGTTTCTTTTGCTCTCACCTGACTACTTCCCTCTCTCCAGCCCTGTATGCTGGTGGTGCAGGAACCCCCTGTAACTGAGTAGGGATGGCAGGGAAGGGACACCTGGGTTCTGCCAAACTTAAAGGCACTCCCCTTCCCCTGCCAGAGTTCACAAGAAGGGAAATAATCTTAGGGGTGGAGGGAGGGGCATAGGAGTTTCCTCCCCCCATTATCTGAGCACCTCAGCAGGGCCGGGGTGCACAAGTCCCACCTGCCACCCCAGAATTCAGTCTGATATAGGAGGGCAACAAGCCAAGAAGACACACGTAATGCAGCCATAAAAAAAGAATGCAATCAGCTGGGCGTGGTGGCTCACGCCTGTAATCCTAGTACTTTGGGAGGCTGAGGCAGGAAGAACTTGAGCCCAGGAGTTCAAGACCAGCCTGAGCAACATGGCAAAACCCCAGCTCTACAACAAAATACAAAAATTAGCCGGGCGCAGTGGCTCACACCTGTAATCCCAGCATTCTGGGAAGCTGAGGCAGGTGGATCACCTGAGGTCAGAAGTTCGAGACCAGCCTGGCCAATATAGTGAAACCTCATCTCTACTAAAAACATAAAAATTAGCCGGACATGGTGGCGGGCGCCTGTAGTCCCAGCTACTCGGGAGGCTGAGGCAGGAGAATCACTTGAACCTGGGAGGTGGAGGTTGCAGTGAGCCGAGATTGTGCCACTGCACTCCAGCCTGGGTGACGCAGCAAGACTTCATCTCAAAAAACAAAACAAAAATTAGCCGGGCGTGTTAGCATGCGCCTACAGTCCCAGCTACTCGGGAGACTGAGGTGGAAGGATCGGATCACTTGAGCCCCAGAGGTTAAGGCTGCAGTGAGCTATAATTTCGCCACTGCACTCCAGACTGGGTGACAGAGCGAGACCCTGTCCCAAATGTAAAAAAAAAAAAGATAATGAAATCATGTCCTTTGCAGTAACATGATTTTTTTTTTTTTTGAGATGGAGTCTCGCACCCGTCGCACAGGCTGGAGTGCAGTGGCGCGATCTGGGCTCACTGCAACCTCCACAATCTCTTTCCTATTCTTTTTTTTTTTTTTTTTTTGAGACGGAGTTTCGCTCTGTCACTCAGGCTGGAGTGTGGTGGCGCGATCTCAGGTCACTGCAATCTCCGCCTCCTGGCTTCAGGAGGCGTGCGTATATATATATATATATATACGCGTATATATATATATATATATATATACACACACACACTTTTTTTTTTGGACAGGAAGTAGAATTTATTGGTGAGTATTAATAGGGGGGCAGCACATTGGAAGCCCTCATGAGTGCAGGGCCAGCCACTTGTCCAGAGGGCCACGATTGGGGATGTACTTGACCCCACATCCATCTGGGATGAGCCGCTTCTCAACCACCATGTCTTCAAATTCATCAGCATTGAACTTGGTGAAGCCCCACTTCTTTGAGATGTAGATCTTCTGGCGGCCAGGAAACTTGAACTTGGCCCTGCGCAGGGCCTCAATCGCATGCTCCTTGTTCTGCAGCTTGGTGCGGATGGACATGATAACTTGGCCAATGTCAACCCTGGCCACAGTGCCCTGGGGCTTTCCAAAGCCACCTCGCATGCCTGTTTGGAGCCTACATTGTGGTAGTGCAACGTCAGAAACATGAACATCCATCGGAAAGGCCTGTCTCCAAGGTCCCTTAGAGCAACCCATACAACCAACAGGCTGCGTACACTACCAAGGAAGCTGCTGTGTGCAGCCATTGCACACACACATTTTTATAGTTTCTTGGAGGACTTGCCAATTCAGAAAATATCTGTAGTATCAATGAAAGTGAAAAATTCAACAGGTCCTTTGGCCACGATATTCCAGTAATACAAATTTATCCTTGTGCATAGACATCAAGAAGCATCATTAAGTAAAAAAATAGAGTTCTCTGACTCTCTACCAAGCCATTCGCTCGGGGCCAGACCCACAGGCCTCGCCCCGCCTCAACCACGCCTTCATGGCGTAGTCTTCTCCCTGTCTCCGTCCCCCCCTCCCCACCTTCCGAGCGTCTCCATCGCTCCCCAGCCACGCCCTTGGCGCCTGGTCCTGCTGCAGCCTGGTTTCCGTCCAGACCACGTCTTCTCGGCTAGGTCCTCGTCGTCAACCCCGCCCCCAAGGTCTCGCCCCGCCCCAGCCCCGCCTTCCAGCGGTTGTCCGAGCCTCTACCCGCCCTGCGAGCCTCGTCCCGCCCTATCCACGCCTCCAAGGCGTGGTTCTCGTCTGCAGCCCCACCTAGGCCTCGCCCCGCTCCAGCCGCGCCTTCCGGGCTTGATCCTCGCCCCACCCCAGCCACGCCTTCTGGACTTGGTCCTAGTCTCTAGCCCCGCCCCGTAGCCGCGCCCCAGCCCCGCCTTCTGGACTTGGTTCCGGTCTCTGGCTGCGCCCCTGAGCCTTGCCCAATTCCAGCGACGCCTTCCGGGCTTGGGCCTCGCCTCTAGCCCCGTCCCCGGGTCTCGCCCCTCCCCAGCCACGCCTTCCGGACTTGGTCCCCGTCTCTAGCCCCGCCTCCGATCCTCGCCCCACCCCAGCCACGCCTTCCGGACTTGGTCCTCGTCTCTAGCCCCGCCTTTGGGCGGTGCCCCGCTCCAGCCACGCCTTCCGGGCTTGGTTTTTGCCTCTAGCCCCGCCCCAGGGCCTCGCCCCGCTCCAGCCTCGCCTTCTGGGCTAGGTCCTGGTCTCTAGCCCCGCCTCCGATCCTCACCCCACCCCAGCCACGCCTTCCGGACTTGGTCCTCGTCTCTAGCCCCGCCTCCGAGCTTCGCCTCACTCCAGCCCCGCCTTCCGGACTTGGTCTTAGTTCCCAGTCGCGGCCAAATCACGCCTCAGCCACGTCCCGCAAACCTCTCACTGCCTCAGCCACGCTTTCCAGGCTGGTTTCTGGTCCCCATCCGCGGCTGGTCCGGCCCTGGGACCGAATCACTTCCCAGCGAGAGGAAAGTCAAATTTCTCGACCGGCTACGGGAAGGTCGCGGCCGCCGCCCTGTCAGCCGCCTCGGCGCCCCCAGGAGGACCCCTCGGGTCTCTTTAACCGGAAGCGGAAGTGCGTGTCGGCAGGATCATGGCGACTTTGGTCGAACTGCCGGACTCGGTCCTGCTCGAGATCTTCTCTTACCTCCCGGTACGGGACCGGATCCGCATCTCCAGGTGCGGCCCCGCCTCCGGGGGGAAGGGCAGGGCGGAGGGCGCAGCTGGCACCTGGAGATGCGTTGTGGCCCGGGGCTGGGGTCGTTCTAACCGCGCGTCCCCTCCCCCAGGGTCTGTCACCGCTGGAAGAGGCTGGTGGACGACCGGTGGCTGTGGCGACATGTCGACCTGACGCTCTACACGGTACGCGCAGCTGGCCGGGCGGGCCTGGGCCGCGATCGCGGTGCCCGGACCCCGAAGGCCACCTCTCCCACCCTGGGACTGTGTGTCGGGGCCCGGGCTGGGGATTTAGAGCCAGGCGATCCGGGGCCTATCTCGGCATCATCGCTTACCAGCTCCTCTTCGACTTCAGGGCCTCAATTTCCCCATCCCTGCAATGGGGATAAAGGACAGTACCTGCCTCACGGGGCTATTGTGGGACTTCACTGAGATCACGCAGGGAAAGGGCTTAGAACAGTCTGGCACATATTTATCATTCGATAAATGCTAATTTATGACTATGTTATCAAGTTTTTGTTTTGTTTTTGAGACAGAGTCTCGCTCTGCTGCTCAGGCTGGAGTGCAGTGGTGCGATTGCAGCCTCGACCTCCCAAGCTCAAGCGATCCTCTCGCATCAGCCTCCTGAGTAGCTGGAACCACGGGCGCTCGCCACTGCACCTGCTAATTTTTTATTTTTTGTAGAGACAGTCTCACTATGCTGCCCAGGCTGGTCTCGAACTCCTGGGCTCAAGTGATCCTCCCGACTTAGCCTCCCAAAGTGTTCAGATTACAGGCATGAGCCACAGCAACTGGCTCAAAACATTTATAGATATATTTGTTGCCCTTTTTGAAACTGTCTTCATAGATAATTGCTATTATAAAGTGGATTTGCACCCTTCCTTTTACGTTACTTCATATGTGTGTGTCCAAAAACAATTATAGTGTTAGTAATGTATTTCTAAACTTCAGGTAATGCTGTTCTACTATTTAGATAGTGTTCTACTTTTAAACAATTTTACTGTATATATCCATCTGTAACTCCCTTTAATACAGTGTTGCTTTTGAAGTTCTTTTTTTAAGGACAGTCTTGCTATGTTGCCCAGGACGGTCTCGACCTCCTGGACTCAAGCTGTCCCCCCACCTCAGTCTCCCAAAGTGCTGGGATTACAGGTGTGAGCCACAGTGTCTGGCCTGATAATATGAAACTTTTTCTCAGTTGTTGAAACTTAGTTGTTGGTTTTGCGAGGAAAAGTTGATTCGTCCATTGGTTTTGTGTGCATTTAAAATTTTACCAACTTTAACTGCTACCCTTGTGAGTTACCATTCGGTGGCCACTATTTCTAGTCAATTTCTGCTGACCCACACGGGTCTAAATTTGACAAGGAAGATTTGATTCCTCTGTCAAAGGTAGCCCATAACATTTATGCTCTGCAGTTTATCTTTTTCTAATTTATTTTTTTGAGATGGATCTCACTCTGTCACCCAGGCAGTGGCAAAATCATAACATACTGCAACCTCCATCTCCTGGGCTCAAGCCATCTTCCTGCCTCAGCCGCCTGAGAAGATTCATTAAAACATGTTTCTTTCTCTCTTGGTTCATGATATGGTTTGGCTGTGTCCCCACCCAAATCTCAACTTGAATTCTATCTCCCAGAATTCCCACGTGTTGTGGGAGGGACCCGGGGAAAGTAATTGAATCATGGGGCCAGTCTTTCCCATGCTATTCTTGTGATAGTGAATAAGTCTCACAAGATCTGATGGGTTTATCAGGGGTTTCCTTTTTTGCTTCTTTCTCATTTTCTTTTGCCGTCAACATGTTAAGAAGTGCCTTTCACCTCCCGCCATGATTTTGAGGCCTCCCCAGCCATGTGGAACTTAAGTTCAATTAAACCTCTTTTTCTTCCCAGTCTCAGGTATGTCTTTAGCAGCAGCATGAAAACAGACTAATACTGTAAATTGGTAGCAGTAAGTGGGGCGTTGCTGAAAAGATACCCAAAAATGTAGAAGCATCTTTGGAACTGGGTAACAGTCAGAGGTTGGAACAGTTTGGGGGGCTCAAAAGAAGACAGGAAAATGTGGGAAAGTTTGGAACTTCCTAGAGACTTGTTGAGTGACTTTGCCCAAAATGCTGATAGTGGTATGATCAATAAGGTCCAGGCTGAGGTGGTCTCAGATGGAGATGAGAAACTTGTTGGGAACTGGAGTAAAGGTGACTCTTGTTATGTTTTAGCACAGAGACTGATGGCATTTTGCCCCTGCCCTAGAGATTTGTGGAACTTTGAACTTGAGAAAGATGTTTTAGGGTATCTAGTGGAAGAAATTTCTAAGTGGCAAAGCATTCAAGAGGTGACTTGGGTACTGTTAAAGGTATTCAGTTTTATAGGGGAAGCAGAGCAGAAAAGTTTGGAAAATTTGTAGCCTGACTATGTGATAGAAAAGAAAAACCCATTTTCTAGGGAGAAATTCAAGCCAGATGCAGAAATTTGCATAAGTAGCAAGGAACCTAATTAGGACCATGGGGAAAATGTCTCCAGGCCATGTCAGAGACCTTCACGGAAGCCCCTCCCATCTCAGGCCTGGAAGCCCAGGAGGAAAAAGTGGTTTCCTGGGCCGGGCCCAGGGTCCCTGTGCTGCGTTCACCCTGGGACTTGGTGTCCTGTGCCCTAGCTGCTCCAGCTGTAGCTGAAAGGGGCCAACGTATAACTCGGGCTGTGGCTTCAGAGGGTGGAAGCCCCAAGTCTTGGCAGCTTCCGCATGGTCTTGAGCCTGCTGGTGCACAGAAGCCAAGAACTGAGGTTCAGGGCCAGGCACAGTGGCTCACACCTATAATCCCAGCACTTTGGGAGGCCAAGGCAGGCAGATCACTTGAGGTCAGGAGTTCAAGACCAGCCTGGCCAACATGGTAAAACCCCATCTCTACTAAAAATACAACAAATGCGTGGTGGCGCATGCTTGTAATCCCAGCTACTCGGGAGGCTGAGGCAGGAGAATCGCTTGAACCCGGGAAGCAAAGGTTGCAGTGACTCAAGATCGTGCCATTGCATTCCAGCCTGGGCGACAAGAGCGAAACTCCATCTCAAAAAAAAAAAAAAAGAATTGAAGTTTAGGAACCTCTGCCTAGATTTCAGAAGATGTGTGGAAATGCCTGGATGTCTAGGCAAAAGTTTGCTACAGGGGTGGGGCCCTCATGGAGAACCTCTGCTAGGGCAGTGTGGAAGGGAAATGTGGGGTCAGAGCCCCCACACAGAGTCCCTACTGGGTCACTGCCTAGTGGAGCTGTGAGAAGAGGGCCACTGTTCTCCAGACTCCAGAATGGTAGATCCACCCACAGCTTGCACCATGCACCTGGAAAAGCTTCAGACACTCAACACCAGCCTGTGAAAGCAGCTGGGAGGGAGGCTGTACCCTGTAAAGCCACAAGGGGCGGAGCTGGCCAAGACCATGGGAACCCACCTCTTGCATCAGTGTGACCTGGTTGTGAGACCTGGAATCAAAGGAGATAATTTTGGAGCTTTAAAATTTGACTGCCCCACTGGATTTCAGACTTGCATGGGCCCTGTAACCCCTTTGTTTTGGCCAATTTCTCCCATTTGGAATGGCTGCATTTACCCAATACCTGTACTCACATTGTATCTAGGAAGTAACTAGCTAGCTTTTGATTTTATAGGCTCATAGGTGGAAGGGACTTGCCTTGTCTCAGATGAGACTTTAGACTGTGGACTTTTGGGTTAATGCTGAAATGAGTTAAGACTTTGGAAGACTGTTGGGAAGCCATGATTGGTTGTGAAATGTGAAGACATGAGACTTGGAGGGGCCAGGGGTGGAATGATATAGTTTGGCTGTGTCCCCACCCAAATCTCAACTTGAATTATATTTCCCAGAATTCCCATGTGTTGTGAGAGGGACCCAGGGGAAATAGTTGAATCTTGGGGGCCGGTCTTTCCCATGCTATTCTCATGATAGTGAATAAATCTCATGAGATCTGATGGGTTTATCAGGGGTTTCCATTTTTGCTTTGTTCTCGTTTTCTTAATTTTTTTTTTTTTTTTTGAGATGGAGTCTTGCTCTGTCACCAGGCTGGAGTGCAGTGGTATGATCTCAGCTCACTGCAACCTCCGCCTCCTGGGTTCAAGTGATTCCCCTGCCTCAGCCTCCTGAGAAGCTGGGACTACAGGCACGTGCCACCACACTGAGCTAATTTTTTGTATTTTTAAAATTAATTAATTAATTTTTCTTTGAGACGGAGTCTTGTTCTGCCGCCAGGCTGGAGTGCAGTGGTGCGATCTCAGTTCACTGGAACCTCTGCCTCCCGTGTTCAAGCGATTCTCCTACTTCAGCCTCCTTAGTAGCTGGGACTACAGGCATGCACCACCACACTCGGCTAATTTTTTTTTGTATTTTAGTAGAGACGGGGTTTCGTCATGTTGGCCAGGATGGTCTCAATCTCCTGACCTCGTGATCCGCCCGCATCGGCCTTCCAAAGTGCTGGGATTATGGGCATGAGCCACTGCGCCCGGCCTTCTTTCTCATTTTCTCTTGCCGCCGCCATGTAAGAAGTGCCTTTCACCTCCTGCCATGATTTTGAGGCCTCCCCAGCCATGTGGAACTGTAAGTCCAATTAAACCTCTTTTTCTTCCCAGTCTCAGGTATGTTTTTATCAGCAGCATGAAAATAGACTAATACAGTTTGTATTACATGGGTATATATATGCATGTATAAAAGGCAAATGTAAGCATGCTTTCTGAAGGATTGATGATAAGCTATTTTCTTCAGTGAATGGAAGAGTTTGATGTAGAAACACCTTTTTGGCCGGGTGCGGTGGCTCATGCCTGTAATCCCAGCACTTTGGGAGGCCGAGGTGGACAGATCACTTGAGGTCGGGTGTTTGAGACCAGCCTGACCTACATGGAGAAACCCTGTCTCTACTAAAAATACAAAATTAAGGCCAGGCGCATGGCTCATGCCTGTAATCCCAGCACCTTGGGAGGCCAAGGTGGTCGGATCACGAGGTCAGGAGATTGAGACCATCCTGGCTAACATGGTGAAACCGCGTCTCTACTAACAATACAAAAAAAACATAGCCGGGCGTGGTGGCACACGCCTGTAGTACCAGCTACTCGGGAGGCTGAGGCAGGAGAATTGCTTGAACCTGGGAGGTGGAGATTGCAGTGAGCCGAGATTGCACCACTGCACTCCAGCCTGGGCGACAGAGCGAGACTCTGTCTCAAAAAAAAAAAAAAAAAAATTAGCCGGGCATGGTGGCACATGCCTGTAATCCCAGCTACTCAGGAGGCTAAGGCACGAGAATCGCTTGAACCCAGGAGGCGGAGGTTGCGGTGACTGAGATCGTGCCGTTGCACTCCAGCCTGGGCAACAAGCAAAACTCCGTCTCAAAAGAAAAGAAAAGAAACACCTTTGTAAGCACACATAAAGAATATGTTATTAGACAATTTTCCTTTTTCCATTAGGCCCTATGATGCCAAGTAGAGAAATCCAGCAATAAAAGGCAGATGTAAGCATGCTAACTTTTTCTTTTTAAGATAAAATGTACTTAGAATGAAATGCCCAGTGCAATCAATTATATATATTTTTTATTTTCTACTAAGTCTAACTTCCCAGGGTTTATTTTTGCAGCTTCCACTGTACCAGGCTTTGATATATTTTTTTTTTGAGATGGAGTTTCGCTCTTGTTGCCCAGGCTGGTGCAACGGCACGATCTTGGCTCATCACAGCCTCTGCTTCCCAGGTTCAAGCGATTCTCCTGCCTCAGCCTCCCAAGTAGCTGGGATTACAGGCGTGTGCCACCACACCTGGCTAATTTTGTATTTTCGGTAGAGACGGGGTTTCTCCATGTTGGTCAGGCTGGTCTTGAACTCCTGACCTCAGGTGATCTGCCCGCCTTGGACTCCCAAAGTGCTGGGATTACAGGTGTGAGCCACCGTGCCCAGCCTTTTCATTTGTTTTTTTGTTTTTTTTTTTTAACATAGACCTAATTTACTCTGGGTAGTTTTCGGCTTTTAAAATTTTATTCTGTGTTGCTTATTTCTACTGGAGGTGATCATTAAGAAAGGGGTAAAATATCAATGTGTTGCTCTGCTCTTTTTCTTAGTCCAGAAAAAATGGTAAAAATTTATTGCTAAAGATAGATTCTGTTAGTATCTTTTTTTCCCCTACCAGATTTATCCTTTTTTTTTTTTGAGACAGAGTCTCACTCTTATCGCCCAGGCTGGAGTGCAGTGGTGCGATATCGGCTCACTGCAACCTTTGTCTCCTGGGTTCAAGTGATTCTCTTGCCTCAGCCTCTTGAGTAGCTGGGATTACAGGTGCTTGCCACCATGCCCAGCTAATTTTTGTATTTTTAGTAGAAACATGGTTTCACCATGTTGGCCAGGCTGGTATTAAACTCCTGACCTCAAATGATCCATCCACCTCAGCCTCCCAAAGTGCTGGGATTACAGGCATGAGCCACTGTGCCCGGCCCCTACCAGATTTATTCTAAGTGGCCGAGTGCAGTGGCTCACGACTGTAGACCCAGCACTTTGAGGGGCTGAGATGGGAGGATTGCTTGAATCCAGGAGTTGGAGACCAGCCTGGGCAACATAGCAAGACCTCGTCTCTACTAAAAATCACAAAAATTAGCTGGGCATGTGTCACAAGTCCCAGCCACTTGGGAAGCTGAAGTGGGAGAATCACTTGAGCCTAGGAGGTCCAGGCTGCAGTGAGCCATTATCTCACCACTGCACTGTAGACTGGGTGACAGAGCAAGACCCTGTCTCAGAAAAAAAAAAAAAAAAAAAGATTTGTTCAAAGCCCTAGCAGGCAAGATGGTGCACTCAAACCATCTGGTTGAACCTGGGGAGGTTGAACCTGGGGAGGAGACTGGCTAGGGAAGGGCAGAAGCCCAGCGGGGCACCAGAATCCCCCACCCCGGGGTTGTGTGTCTCCAGCCCAACAGGGGCCTTGGAAGCTCCATACCTCTCACTCTGTCACCCCAATCTCTGGCTCTTACAGATGCGACCTAAAGTCATGTGGCACCTCCTTCGAAGGTACATGGCATCCCGGCTCCATTCCCTGCGGATGGGTGGCTACCTGTTCTCTGGCTCCCAGGCCCCCCAGTTGTCCCCTGCTCTGTTGAGAGCCCTGGGCCAGAAGTGCCCCAACCTGAAGCGCCTCTGCCTGCACGTGGCCGACCTGAGCATGGTGCCCATCACCAGCCTGCCCAGCACCTTGAGGACCCTGGAGCTGCACAGCTGCGAGATCTCCATGGCCTGGCTCCACAAGCAGCAGGACCCCACCGTGCTGCCCCTGCTCGAATGCATCGTGCTGGACCGCGTCCCCGCCTTCCGTGACGAGCATCTGCAGGGCCTGACGCGCTTCCGGGCCTTGCGCTCGCTGGTGCTGGGTGGTACCTACCGTGTGACCGAGACAGGGCTGGATGCTGGCCTGCAGGAACTCAGCTATCTGCAGAGGCTCGAGGTGCTGGGCTGCACCCTGTCTGCCGACAGCACCCTGCTGGCCATCAGCCGCCACCTCCGAGATGTGCGCAAGATCCGGCTGACCGTGAGGGGCCTCTCTGCCCCTGGCCTGGCTGTCCTGGAGGGAATGCCGGCCCTGGAGAGTCTGTGCCTGCAGGGTCCCCTCGTCACCCCAGAAATGCCCTCCCCCACTGAAATCCTCTCCTCCTGCCTCACTATGCCCAAGCTCAGAGTCCTTGAGCTGCAGGGGCTGGGGTGGGAGGGTCAGGAGGCGGAGAAGATCCTGTGTAAGGGGCTGCCCCACTGTATGGTCATCGTCAGGGCTTGCCCCAAAGAGTCTATGGACTGGTGGATGTAACTACTCCACCTACCCTTGGGACCCATCCCAGTTTTCATCGTTGAGCCCCAGACCCTCTAAGCAGCACCTTGAAGAGGGCAGATAATCAGACTTGAGGAAACTGAAAGCCCCAGGTTGAGAGAACAGAGGCCTAGGGACCTCCAGACCATTGGAATCACTGTTTGCCAGCTGTGTGGCCTTGGTCATATCATCAGCCTCTGGGAAGCCTAGTTCCCACATCTGGAAATAAGGATGATCATAGCTACCTCATGGTTACATTGCAAAGCCTTACTCTAAAAGCTCCCAGGCTCTCAATGAAGAGTCACCTTCATGGTCGTCTTCAGGAACAGGATGGATGAAGAAGGGGTGGGGTTAAGACTCAGGGGCACCCGAGCGTCTGAGCCCCCTTATGAGTACCCAAGAAGGACTGTCTATGCATGCACACCCACAAGCCTATACACCGTTTATATACCTACACGCACGCAAGAGACGCGGAGAGATAGGCGATGCAGACTCGCGATTCAATGATCGATATGCTCATAAAAGTGCTCAATTATATTTTCTGTATTTTGTATGCTGTATTTTCCAAGACATATATTATTTTGCTATTAAAGAAAAAAATCTTTTTTTTTTTCTCGAGAAGTATTCAGTTTATTCATTCAACCAATCTTTCTTGAGCTTCTGCTATTTTGCAGGCACTGTTCTAGGTTCTGGGAAACTGGGCCACCACAGTGAACAAAACTGACAAGACCCTGCCCTCGTAGATCTCATAGAGGAGAAGACAGGACAACAAACAGGTAAGCCAGTCCATGCTTTAATTTTTTTGTGTGGGGACAGAGTTTCACTCTGTCACCCAGGCTGGAGTGCAATGGTGCAATCTTGGCTCACTGCAGCCTCCGTCTCCCGGGTTCAAGTGATTCTTCTGCCTCAGCCTCCTGAGTAGCTGGGATTACAGGCACCCGCCACCACGCCCAGCTAATTTTTGTATTTTTAGTAGAGATGGGGTTTCACCATGTTGGTCAGGCTGGTCTCAAACTCCTGACCTTGTGATCTGCTCGCCTCGGCCTCCCAAAGTGCTGGAATTACAGGTGTGAGCCACTGCGCTCAGCCACCATGTTGTAATTTTGGAGACTCTGAGCCAGTACACCAGGGTCACGTGATGGAGGCATAGTTGCATGGTTGAGTGAGCAGGGTAGGCCTCTGTGCTGAGATCTGAGAGGTGAAGAGAAAGCAAAGATCAGAAGAGCTAGGGCAGAAGAGGAAAGGCCAGCACTGCTAAGATGAGAATGAACTTGGCATTTTCCAGAAACAGAAAGAAGGTTGTGTGGCAGAGTGAGCAGGGGTAAGTGCTGTCGAAGTTGAGGTCAGGGCCGGGCGTGGTGGCTCACATGTGTAAACCCAGCACTTTGGGAGGCTGAGGTGGGTGGATCACTTGAGCCCAGGAGTTTAAGGCCAACCTGGGACATCTGAGGCAAGTGAATCACTTTGAGTTCAGGAGTTCGAGACCAGCTTGGGCAACATGGTGAAACCCTGTCTCTACAGAAAAAATTAGCCAGGTGTGGTGGTGTGCATCTACCCAGCTGGTATCCCAGCTATTCAGGAGGCTGAGGTGGGAGGATTGCTTAAGCCTGGGACTCGGAGGTTGCAGTGAACTGTGATCACCACTGCACTCCAGCCTGGGTGACAGAGTGAGACCCTGTCTCAAAAAAAAAAATAAAACAAAAGGAGATAATGGGGACAGGAGTGGGCAGGGCCTCGCAGGTGGCTCAGGCTTTAGGGGTTCAGTAAGTAACACCACCTTTTCCTGCCTTTCGAGTCTGAACCACTTGAAAGATGCAGGTGTCAGATTGTAAGTGTGAGTGCCCACCCGTGAGATGAGCGTTGCTGTGTGTGGCTAAGCCCCGGCTCTGTGGGTTCACCGCCTGCTCAGCAGGCCCAGGTGCCTCCTCTGGTGCTTAGAGCCAGGTTGGAGAAGAGGGCTGAGCTGGGTACACTTGGTTTCTTATTCCAAGCTTACCCATCAGAGAAGAGCCAGAGATGTTCCTCCCATGCTCTTCCCACTCAGAGTTGCAGTAGAAATTCCTTTTCTTTCTGTCTCTTTTTTTTTTTTTTTGAAACGGAGTCTTGATCTGTTGCCCAGGCTGGAGTGGCGCAGTGGCGCAATCTTAGCTCACTGCAACCTCTGCCTCCCAGGATCAAATGATTCTCCTGCCTCAGCCTCCTAAGTAGCTGGGAATACAGGCATGTGCCACCATGCCTGGCTAATTTTTGTATTTTTAGTAGAGTTGGAGTTTCACCATATTGGTCAGGCTGGTCTCAAACTCCTGACCTTGTGATCTGCCCACCTCGGCCTCCCAAAGTGGTGGGATTACAGGTGTGAGCCACTGCGCCCAGCATTTTTTTTTTTTTTTTTAATAGAGATGGGGCCAGGCACGGTGTGTCCCATGCCTGTAATCCCAGCACTTTGGGACACCAAGGCAGGAGGATCATCTGAGGTCAGGAGTTCGAGACCAGCCTGGCCAACATGGTGAAACCCTGTCTCTACTAAAAATACAAAGATTAGCTGGACTTGGTGGCACATGCCTATAATCCCAGCTACTCAGGAGGCTGAGGCAGGAGAATCGCTTGAACCCTGGAGTGGGAGGTTGCAGAGAGCCGAGATTGTACCACTGCACTCCAGTCTGGGCAACAGAGAGAGACTCTATTTCAAAAATAAATATAGATAGATAGATAGGAGGTTGCAGAGAGCCGAGATTGTGCCACTGTACTCCAGCCTGGGCAACAGAGAGAGACTCTGTTTCAAAAATAAATATAGATAGATAGATAGACAGACAGGTAGATAGATAGAGACAGGAGTCTCCCTTTGTTGCCAAGACTGGTCTCGAACTCCTGGGCTCAAGCCATCCTACTTCAGCCTCCCAAGTAGCTGGGACCACAGGAATGTGCCACCACACCTAGCTACTTTTTATTTTTTGTAGAGATGGGGGTCTCACTGTGTTGCCCAGGCTGGTCTCTAACTCCTGAGTGCAAATGATCCTCCTGCCTTGGCCTCCCAAAATACTGGGATTACAGGCATGAGCCACCTCACCTGAAATTCCTTCTCCATCTGGCCACATGAGGACTAGGCTATGAGTGTGCCCCTGATGTGGCCCTAGTCAAGGTCTGATTGTCCAATGCTGTGACCAACCCCAGCAGCTCCAGCCCAGGACATCGGGGGGCTGGGTTGAACCAGGTAGAAACATAGAGATTGGTGAAGTCTCAGAGCCTGTGGGAACAAGGAGGGAAATGAGGTTTGTTTTGCTTGCAGAGAGTGTCTGGAGAGCTGGGGTCAGTTTGGGAGAATATGAGGGTGACTCAACACCAGCCCTGTGCTGGACTCTGCAGGTGGTTCTGGAAGTGCATTGCCGATGCCCCAACCTGGAACAACTCTAGGGGAAAAAAGCTTCCTTTCTTTTTCCTCTCTGCCTTTCCAGTTGGAAGGGAGGGAGCAGCAGGCATTCATTTTAGTTTTTTTGTTTGTTTTTTGGAGATGCTAGTCTCACTCTGTCACCTAAGCTGGAGTGCAATGGTGCGATCTCAGCTCACTGCAACCTCTGCCTCCAAGGTTTATGCTGCAGCCTGCCTCAGCCTCCTGAGTAGCTGGGATTACAGGCACATGCCACCACACCCAGCTAATTTTTATATTTTTAGGAGATGGGGTTTCACCATGTTGGCCAGGCTGGTCTCAAACTCCTGGCCTTAAGTGATCTGCCTGCTTTAGCCTCCCAAAGTGCTGGGATTACAGGTGTGAGCCGCTGCAACTGGCCAGCAGGCATTAATTTTGAAGCAGGTAAGTGTTTACAGGCAGTGCTAGCAGGTGGGGGAAGAAGGCCCTGATCTGTAGCATTTGCAGATTACTATGGTGTAAACACTGTCTCACCACAGCTGGTTTCAAGCTACCAACAGTTTAACAACTGGCTCACAAAATAATTGAAGATTCAGCATTTGGCTCTCCTGAGCTGTGGCATACCACTGGTTACAGGTGTCTTCTTCCTGGGCTTACCCTATGGAGAATTCATTCTGCCTTAGTGACCTCTAACATGGGCCTTGCCCCAAGGGGTGATGGGGTGATGGGACATCAGACAGAGCTTCTCCCCTTTTGGAACCTCCCCGCCCCTAATCATTGCCTTCTCCCAGATAAGGGGCTGGGGGCTTCAGGACTGCCCTCCAATGAAGGCAAAGCATAATCACAATAGCTGACATTTATTATTATTTTGTTTTTATTTATTTATTTTGAGACACGGTCTTACTCCATCACCCAAGCTGGAGTGCAGTGGTGTGACTGTAGCTCACTGCAGCCTCGAACTCCTGGGTTCAAGCAATCTTCCCACCTCATCCTCCCCAGCAGCTGGGAATACAGGCATGCACCACCACACCTGGCTAATTTTTAAAAAGAATTATTATTATTATTATTTTGTAAAGACGTGGTCTCACCGTGTTGCCCAGGTTGGTCTCAAACTGCTTGGCTCAAGCGATCCTCCTGCCTCAGCCTCCCGAAGTGGTGAGATTACAGGCGTGAGCCACCACACCCAGCCTATTGAGTGCTTCTTATGTGGCAGGCACTGTGCTCAGTCCTTCATGCATGGACTCCTATAAGCAGCCCACTGAGGGAGGTAGAGATGAAGACACTGAGGCACAGAGAAGTTAAGTTGCCCAAAGCAACATAGCTGGTAAAGTAGAACCTGAGTAATTTTACTCCACAATCTTGCCCAGGATATAAAGCTGCCATGCTGCCATGTAACAGTATCTGAAGGGAGGCCCAGTAACTGGGCCCTATTAGGGGCTGTGAAGGCAATCATGACTCCATCTTGGATGCCGACTGCCATCTGGACTTCTGCTTAACCCAAGTCCTGAGAACAACTCCAACATTTCTAGATTTTTTTTTTTTTTTGAGACGGAGTTTTTGTTTTTGTAGCCCAGGTTGGAGTGCAATGGTGCAATCTTAGCTCACTGCAACCTCTGCCCCCAAGGTTCAAGAGATTCCTGCCACAGCCTTCTGAGTAGCTGGGATTACAGGTGCCCGCCACCATACCCAGCTAATTTTTTGTATTTAATAGAAATGGGGTATCACCATGTTGGTCAGGCTGGTCTCAAACTCCTGACCTCAGGTGATCCACCCACCTTGGCCTCCCAAAGTGCTGGGATTACAGGCATGAGCCACCGTGCCCCACCTACTTTTTTTTTTTTTTTTTGAGACAGAGTCTTATTCTGTCCCTCAGGCTGGAGTGCACTGGTCCAATCTCGACTCACTGTAACCTCCCTCACCTGGGTTGAAGCAATCCTCCCACCTCGGCCTCCCAAGTAATTGAGACTACAGGTGCACACTACCATGCCTGGTGGTTTTTTTTTTTTTTTTTTAAGATATAGGGTTTTGTCATGTTGCCCAGGCTGGTCTTGAACTCTTGGGCTCAAGCTATCGCCCACCTTGGCCTCCCAAAGTGCTGGGATTACAGGCATGAGCCACTGCACCCAGCCAGGATTTCTACTTTATTTACTGTTCCTTGTGTAAGAACATGTACTCGCCATAGATCCTGCCCTTGGACCAAAGCAGCCTTGATGTTATTGTATAAATTATAGGCTATGACACATATCACATTCTTACCTGTCTGGAGGGTTAACTTGGCCTACACATTCTTTAGGAAAAAAAGAAAAAATTTTTTTTCGAGACAGGGTCTTGCTTTGTTGCCCAGGCCAGAGCGCATCATGGCTTATCTCAGCCTTGACCTCCAGGGCTGTAGTGTTCCTTACCCCCTCAGCCACACAAGTACCTGGGACTATAGGCAAATGCCACCATGCCCAGCTAATTTTTCTTTTTTTGTAGAGATGGGTTCTCACCATATTGCCCAGGCTGGTCTCAAAGTTTTGGGCTCAAGCGATCTGCCTGCCTCAGCCTCCCAAAGTGCTGGGATTACAGGTGTGAACTACTCACCATGCCCAGCCCCTACAGCTTCACTGAGGTATAATTAACATGTAATAAATTGCACATATGGCCGAGCGTGGTGGCTCACGCCTGTAATCCCAACACTGGGAGGCAGAGGCAGGCGGATCACCTGAGGTAGGGAGTTCGAGACCAGCCTGACCAACATGGAGAAACCCCGTCTCTACTAAAAATACAAAATTAGCCGGACGTGGTGGCACATGCCTGTAATCCCAGCTACTCGGGAGGCTGAGGCAGGAGAATCGCCTGCACCCGGGAGGCGGAGGTTGCGGTGAGCCGAGTTCACACCATTGCACTCCAGCCTGGGCAACAAGAGTGAAACTCCATCTCAAAAAAAAAAAAAAGAAAGAAAAGTTTAAATTTACCTATAGCGTGGAAGCTTCCTGCTTTGAGTTGTCCTGCTTTTCTGGACCAAGCCAATGTATTTATTAAATGTATTTGATTGATGTCTCATGTCTCCCTAAAATATATAAAACCAAGCTGCACCCCAACCACTTTTGTCACATGTTCTCAGGACATCCTGAGGGCTGTGTTGTGGGCCATGGTCACTTATATTTGGCTCAGAATAAATCTCTTCAAATATTTTACAGAGTTTGACTCTTTGTCAACCATCGCCTTTGCAAAAATAATAATCAGGACAGTCGAGGTGGCTCATGCCTGTAATTCCAACATTTTGTGAGGCTGAATGAACTCCAGAATGGGCAGGTCATTTGAGCCTGGGGAGGTCGAGGCTGCAGTGAGCTGTGATTGCACCTCTGCACTCTAGCCTGGGTAACAGAGTGAGACCCTGTCTGAAAAAAATATATATCAGAAAATTATGACAGTGAAAGAGATCTGAGCCAATCCACCCCCCATCTTCCCTTTCCCTTAATATTTCCTGGTCTATTGGGCTGAGGTAACTTTAAGAAACATTTAGGCTATAGTTTAAGTGATAATAAGCTTTGCCTAAAACTCAGTCGCTTTGGTAAAACTAATGGGGAGCCATCAGCAGGAGAGGAGCCTGATTCCTGCTAAGGCGCAAACATGTATGTCAGCCACTATTCCAGAGGTTATGAGATATGCAACTTCCCCAATTACTCCTGCAAATAACACCACTATTGCAGAACCCCAGATTGGCCTTTGGAGATATCCTTTCAGGTTTTATTGCATGACACCTAACACTCATCATGGACCCATCAACCCTGCTCCTATGGCCCCACCCAAAATCGATTCAGCCTGTAGGAGGAAGGCTTCGACCCCCCCTATGATTGCATCTGCCCCAACCAATCAGCAGCAAGCACCTGTTACTCTGCCATCCCCACCCGTTCCCCCAAACTGTCTTTGGAAAACCCCTAACCTAGGAGCTTTGAGATGATTTGAGTAGGAACTCCGACTCCCACGTGGCATGGCCAGCCTCATGTCCACTAAACTCTTCCTTTACTACAATGCCATTGTCTTTCTTTATGCAGTGGGCAGGAAGAACCCTCCGGCAATTACAGCTTGAGCCCAGGAATTCGATGCCAGCCTAAGCAATGTCGATGAAAAGCGTCAAACTCTGTAAAATATTTTAAGAGATTCATTCTGAGCCAAATATGAGTGACCATGGCCCGTGATACAGCCCTCAGGAGGCCAGGAGAACATGTACCCAAGGTGATTGGGGTGCAGTTGGTTTTGTACATTTTAGGGAGACATGAGATTTCAATCAAATACATTTAAGAAATATATTGGCCGGGCGCAGTGGCTCACGCCTGTAATCCCAGCCCTTTGGTAGGCCGAGGTGGGCGGATCACATGAGGTCAGAGTTCGAGACCAGCCTAACCAAGATGGTGAAACCCCGTCTCTACTAAAAATACAAAATTAGCCGGGTGTGGTGGCACGCGCCAGTTATCCCAGCTACTCAGGAGGCTGAGGCAGGAGAATCGCTTGAACCAGGGAGGCGGAGGTTGCAGTGGGTGGAGATGGCACCACTGCACTCCAGCCTGGGTGACAGAGCGAGACTCCGTCTCAGAAAAGAAAAAAAAAGGAAAAGAAATACATTCATTTGGTCCAGAATGGCAGGACAGCTCAAACCGGGAGCTGGGGTGGGGTGGGAGTGGGGATTCCAGCTTATAGGGAGATTAAAACTTTTTCTTTTTTTGAGAGGAGGCTTGAGGCTGTGGAGACCCAAGTTCTTTTTTTTTTTTTTTTTTCTTTTTTGAGATGGAGTCTCGTTCTTGTTGCCCAGCCTGGAGTGCAATGGCACCATCTCGGCTCACTGCAACCTCCACCTCCCGGGTTCAAGCGATTCTCCTGGCTCAGCCACCGGAATAGCTGGGATTACAGGCGCCCGCCACCACGCCCGGCTAATTTTTTTTTTTTTTTCGGAGACGCAGTCTCGCTCTGTCGCCCAGGCTGGAGTGCAGTGGCATGACCTCAGCTCACTGTAACCTGCGCCTACCGGGTTCCAGCAATTCTCCTGCCGCAGCCTCCTGAGTAGCTAGGATTACAGGCGTGTGCCACCAGGCCCGGCTAATTTTTGTATTTCTAGTAGAGACGGGGTTTCGTCATGTTGGCCAGGCGGGAGACCCAAGTTCTTATTTCCAGAGGAAGCCTTCAGGTACTAGACTTCAGAGAGAATAGGTTGTAAAATGTTTATCCGACAGACCTGGGGGCGTGGCTTCCAATGAAGACCAGCCCTAGAAGGCGGGGCTGGGAGACTGCGAAGTCGGAGGGGTTGAGGGGGCTTCAGGCAGAGTGGGTGGAGCAAAGGAGAGGGCTCAGGCTTGGGGGCGGGACTTGGGTGGGTCCTCCATTCTGGTTGGCCAAGCCTCTATGTCCCAAATAAAAGTCTCTACCTTCCCGAGAACTTATTACAATAGAACACCAGATTTCCAGAGGTATCTGCCAGTCCACAGAGTGAATCACGTTTCCATTCATCCCGTTTCTTCTATAGGCCCTTGAAGAGAGTTTTAACATTTTCTTCTTAAATCGGTTGTATCTTTCGGTGAGGTTAACTCCTAGAGATTACATATAAATACATTTAGTTTTTTTGCTCTTTTTTCCAACCGATGGTTATTGAGGAGTTCTGAGAGATGAGAAACGTGCTGATTTAAATCACAAATGTAGGCCAGACGCAGTCGCTCACACCTGTAATCCTGGCACTTTGGGAGGTTGAGGCAGGATCCTTTGAGCCCAGGAGTTCTAGACCAGCCTGGGCAACATAGGGAGACCCTGTCTCTATGAAACATTAAAATTAAAATTAAAAAAAGAAAAATAAATAGCCCAGGTGCGATGGCTCAAGCCTGTAATCCCAGCACTTTGGGAGGCCGAGGCGGGTGGATCATCTGAGGTCAGGAGTTCGAGACCAGCCTGAACAATATGGTGAAACCCGCTTCTACTAAAAATACGAAAAATTAGTTTGGCGTGGTGGCGGGCGCCTGTAATCCCAACTACTTGGGAGGCTGAGGCAGGAGAATAGCTTGAACCCGGGAGGCGGAGGTTGCAGTGAGCCGAGATCGCGCCATTGCACTCCAGCCTGAGCGACAAGAGCAAAACTGTCTCAAACGAAACAAAACAAACCAAAAACCCAATAAAATACAAAAATTAGCTGCGCGTGGTGGTGCACACCTGTAATCCCAGCTACTCGGGAGGCTGAGGCAGGAGAATCGCTTCAACCTGGGAGGCGGAGGTTGCAGGGAGCCGAGATGGCGCCACTGCACTCCAGCCTGGGTGACAGACTGAGACTCCTTCTCTATAAAAAAAAAAAAAAAGAAATAGAAAAAAGAAAAATGAATAGGCCGGGCACGGTGGCTCACGCCTGTAATCCCAGCACTTTGGGAGGCCGAGGCGGGCGGATCACTTGAGGTCAAGGGTTCGAGACCAGCCTGGCTAACACGGTGAAACCTCGTTTCTACTAAAAATACAAAAAGTTATCCGGGCATAGTGGTGCGTGCTTGTAATCCCAGCTAGTCGGGAGGCTGTGGCAGGAGAATTTCTTGAACTCAGAAGGCGGAGTTTGCAGTGAATCAAGATCACACCACTGCACTCCAGCCTGGGTAACAGAGGGAGACTCCGTCTCTTAAAAAAAAAAAAAAAAAAAAAAAAAAAAAAGCAAAATAAGTAAATAAAGTAGATAACAGATATAAAATAGTGTCCAGATGAAACAATAGATGCCCAACATCCTGGAATGGGACATCAATTAAAAAAAAAATAGAAAAGAACAAGAGATGCCCAGCAAATAGTTATTTTCACTTTCCCCCTAACGAAGGGTGAAGAGGTCTACAAATGTTCGCTGTTTCTCTTAATTCCTGTGTTTTGAGAATTAAGGATTTATAAGGCAAACCAAGTGATGCGCTGTTGTCTTCTGGAGACCTATGGTATTACATTTCATCTCAAGCAGGTGCTTTTTGAAACTTACCTTTAAACCTTCCTTCCCTATTGGAAAGTTATCACTTGAAAAAGCATTTTCATCATACCTGTAATCCCAGCACTTTGGGAGGCTGAGGTGGACGGATAACCTGAAGTCAGGAGTTCAAGACCAGCCTGGCAAACATGGTCAAACCTCGTCTCTACTAAAAGTACGAAAATTGGCCGGGCATGGTGGCTCACACCTATAATCCCAGCACTTTGGGAGGCTGAGGCGGGTGGATCACCTGAGGTCAGGAGTTCAAGACCAGCCTGGCCAACATGATAAAACCCCATCTTGGCCGGGTGCGGTGACTCACGCCTGTAATCCCAGCACTTTGGGAGGCCGAGGCGGGCGGATCACGAGGTCAGGAGATCGAGACCATCCTGGCTAACACAGTGAAATCCCGTCTCTACTAAAAATACAAAAAAATTACCTGGGTGTGGTGGCGGGCGCCTGTAGTCCCAGCTACTCGGGAAGCTGAGGCAGGAGAGTGGTGTGAACCTGGGAGGCAGAGCTTGCAGTGAGCCGAGATCGCGCCACTGCACTCCAGCCTGGGCGACAAAGTGAGACTCCATCTCAAAAAAAAAAAAAAGAAAGAAACCCCATCTCTACTAAAAATACAAAAAATTTGCCAGGTGTGGTGGTGGGTGCCTGTAATCCCAGCTACTTGGGAGGCTGAGGCAGGAGAATCGCCCGAACCCAGGAGGCAGAGGTTGCAGTGAGCCGAGATAGTGCCATTGCACTCCAGCCTGGGCAACAAGAGCAAAACTCAATCTCAAAAAAAAAAAAAAAAAGTACAAAAATTAGCTGGTGTGGTGGTGCCCGCCTGTAATCTCAGCTATTCCTGTGGCTGAGGCATAAGAATTGCTTGAACCCACGAGGGTTCAAGTTGCAGTGATCTGAGATCGTGCCACTGCACTCCAGTCTGGGCAACAGAGCAAGGGGCCAGCAAAAAAAAAAAAAAAAAAAAAAAAAAGCCTTTTCCAAGCTGGGATGGGGATGGAACAACAGTTTGACAGATGAGAAAACTGAGACTCAGAGTCATCTACACACAGTATTTCCACTTCATCTCCAGGAAATGACTGAAGGAATTTAGGGAATGTCTGTTAATTTCTGAGGAAAGACAGAACAGCAAGTGCAAGGGCCCTGAGGCAGGAAGGCAGGACAATGCTTCTGTAACAGCAGAAGCCCTGTGTCTGAAATGGTTTAAGTGAGTTGGGTAGGATGGAGACTAGCAGGAAGGAAGTCAATTATCAGTCAGATCATATGGGGCCATGAGAACAACTAAACATTTTGGGTTTTACTATGAGTGCAATGCAAAGTCATAGAAGGGTCTGAGCTACTGGAGCAATATTATCTGATATATATTTTAAGAATATCTGTCTGTCATTTGTACAACTCTTGGGAATCAAAGGTAGAATCAGGGAGCGTAATTGGAAAGTTAAGGCAATAATCCCGATGAGAAGAAAGTGGTTTGGAAAGTTGGTAGCAGGGGACAGAGGGGTTGTGGCGTGGTCTGAGGCTAAAGTGGAGGTAGATCCAAGAGCTATCTGCTGATGGATTTTCTTTCTTTCTTTTTCTTTTTTTTAGAGACAGTCTCACTCTGTCACCCAGACTGGTGTGCAATGGCACAATCATAGCTCACTGCAGCATGGAACTCCTGGACTCAAGTGATTCTTCCACCTCAGCCTCCTCAGTAGCTGGGACTACAGGCGCCCACCACCACAGTCAGCTATTTTTTTTTCTTTTTGTAGAGATGGTATGTCACTATGTTGCCCAAGCTTGGCTCTAACTCCTGGCCTCAATCGATCCTCCTGCCGTGGGCTCCCAAAGTGTGGGATTATAGGCATGAGTTACCAAGCTTGTAACCGCCTAACTGCCTAGAGCTGATTTACCAATACAGGAAATTGCAATAAAGAAAGAGTTTCATTCATGCAGAGCCAGCTAGCCGTACAGGAGACCAAAATTTTACTATTATTCAGATCAGTCTCCCTGAAAACTCTGGGATCAGGGGGTTTGTTTGTTTGTTTGTTTTGAGACAGAGTTTCGCTCTTGTCACCCAAGCTGGAGTGTAATGGCGCCACCTCAGCTCACTGTAACCTCTTCCTCCTGGGTTTAAGAGATTCTCCTGCCAGTAGCTGGGATTACAGGTGGCCACCACCATGCCTGGCTAATTTTTCTATTTTTTTTTAGTAGAGACGGGGTTTCACCATGTTGGCCAGGCTGGTCTTGAACTCCTGACCTCAGGTGATCCACCTGCCTTGGCCTCCCAATGTGCTGGGATTACAGGCGTGATCCACCGCACCTGGCCTGAGATCGTGGTTTTTAAGGATAATTTGAGATAATTTTAAGGATAATAGGGGGTCTGAAAGTGGGAAGTGCTGATTGGTTGAGTCTGAGATGAAATCACAGGGAGTGGAACCTGTCCTGTTGCTCTGAGTCAGTTCCTGGGTGGGAACCACAAGACCAGATGAGCCGGTTTATCCATCTAGGCGGCCTCAACTTGTGCACTGAAACACAGGGTCTGCAAAATATCTCAAGCACTGATTCTAGGTTTTACGATAGTGATTTTATCCCTAGGAGCAATTTGGGGAGGTCCAGAATATTGCACCCACCAGCTGCATGACTCCTAAACCATAATTTCTTATCTGTGGCTAATGTGTTAGTCCTGCAAAGGCAGTCTAGTCTCCAGGGAAAAGGAGGTTTGTTTTGGGAAAGCATTATTGTTGTTTTTGTTTCAAAGTTAAACTATAAACTAAGTTCATCCCAAACTTAGTTTGGCCTATGTCCAGGAATGAACAAGGACAGTGTGGAGGTTAGAAGCAAGATGCAGTTAGTTTGGTCAGATCTCTTTCCCTGTAATCAGTTTCTCAGTTATAATTTTTGCAAAGGTGGTTTCAAGCCCAGTACCCAGGGCTCGTAAGAAAGACATTCAGCTAGGCGCGGTGGCTCACGCCTGTAATCCCAGCACTTTGGGAGACCGAGGTGGGTGGATCACGAGGTGAGCAGATCGAGACCATCCTGGCTAACACAGTGAAACCCCGTCTCTACTAAAAACAAAACACAAAAGATTAGCTGGGCGTGGTGGCAGGTGCATGTAGTCCCAGCTACTCGGGAGGCTCAGGCAGGAGAATCGCTTGAACCCGGGAGGCGGAGGTTGCAGTGAGCCGATATCGCACCACTGCACTCCAGCCTGGGTGACAGAGTGAGACTCCATCTCAAAAAAAAAAAAAAAAAAAAAAAAAGACATTCAGGTCGTGCGCGGTGGCTCACCCCAGTAATCCCAGCACTTTGGGAGGCTGAGACAGGCAGATCACATGAGGTCAGGAGTTTGAGAGCAGCCTGGCCAACATGGTGAAACTCCATCTCTACTAAAAATAAAAAATTAGCCGGGTGTGGTGGCATGCACCTGTAATCCCAGCTACTCGGGAGGCTGAGGAAGGAGAATCACTTGAACCCGGAGGTGGAGGTTGCAGTGAGCCGAGATCGCGCCACTGCACTCCAGCCTGGGCAACAGAGTGAGACTCAGCTTCAAAAAAAAAAAGAAAGAAAGAAAAAAGAAAGACATTCAATTAAGCTTCTTCCTTTTCCCACAGACTCTAGAGTTTAACGTCTTCAGTGGGAATCAGCATGGACGTTCAGAACAGTCCCTCCTTAAACACAAAGACATTTCCTACCTCGTACCTCATAATCACATGATAGAAGGGGTGAGAATGTCTCCACGGCCAATCCCATACAGGGGTGTTCAAGAATACAGTTATGGGTTGTTAGTTTTTGTTTCTGGTTGGGCCTGCAAAGCCTCTTCCTCATCCCTCTTTTCCACTTATCACTAGAAACAGAAACTAAAAACCATGGCTTCAGGCTGCTACAAGCCTAAAACAAAACAAAACAAGACAACAACAACAAAATAAGGCGACTTGGACAAACTTGCTAGTAAATCCATTAACGAAGGCCCCGCCCTCATGATCTAATCACCTCCCTGAGGCCTCATATCCTAATTTCATCACTTCTGCGGTTAGGATTTAAGCATTTGGCTTTGCGGAGTGGTGGTGTGGAGGCAGGACACACACAACATACAACCTTCAGACCATAGTGAGGTAGGAGACTGGGTAGGACTTACTTTGTTTCCTGGTCCCAACAGGATAAAGTGAAGAAGCCACCGGGAACCAGCAGATGGCACCAAAAGCCATCTCTAGTTGCTCTCCTTGCTTGTTAGGGTAAGACACTCCTACCAGAGTCATGACAGTTGATAAGTACCATGGCAACAACATGAAAGTTACCATTCACTTCCATAACAATCACCTGGAAGTTATAGCCTCCTTTCTAGAAAGTTCTGCATGGCACACCCCTTAATTTGCATGTAATTAAAAGTGAGTATAACTATAGCTAGCCAACAGCACAAAATGCTGATTCTGGGCACACTGCATAGGTTTTAGCTGTACTCTGGAAAAAGCAACTCTGAGTGAATGAAAGATCCTTGTGTAGCACCACCAGTTAAATTCTTTCCTGGGTGAATCCCCAATGATGGCACTTACCTGCATCAGTAGCACACTTCTATTTCCTTAGGCACCTGCTTATAAGCTAAAACTGCCTACTTGCCAAAAAGATATAAGAATTTTTATTTTTCATTTGGATAAAGGCAATTAGTTAACACAAATGGCCACCCCAATTACCAAACTTAGGATGAACTTCAACAACATTGTTAACACAGTCATTGTGTTGTGAATTCTTTTTTTTTTTTTTTTTTTTTTTTGAGACAGAGTCTTGCTCTGTTGCCCAGGCTGGAGTGCACTGGCGAGATCTCAGCTCACTGCAACCTCCACCTCCTGGGTTCAAGCGATTCTCCTGCCTTAGTCTCCCAAGTAGCTGGGACTCAACACACCCAGCTAATTCTTTTGTATTTTTAATAGACATGGGGTTTCACCATGTAGCCAGGCTGGTCCTGACCTCCTGAATTCAGGTGATCCATCCACCTCAGCCTCCCAAAGTGCTGGGATTACAGGCATGAAAACCAGCACACCCGGCCCACCTGTGCACTGTTAGTGAGACTATAAAATGGTGCAGCAGCTATGAAAACCAGTATGGCAGTGGTTCAAAAAATTAAAATTGATATTATCACATGATCTAGCAATCCCACTTCTGGGTATATATCTAAAAGAATGGAAAACAGGCTCTCAAAAAGATATTTGACCACCCACGTTTATAGCAGCATTATTCATAATAGCCAAGAACACACCTCATTCATAAGGGTGTATTTTGGGGCTTTCTATTCTATTTATTGGTTTAATTTATTTACCACTACACCAATATTACTGTCTTTTTTTTTTGCGACGGAGTCTCGCTCTGTCTCCCAGGCTGGAGTGCAGTGGCACGATCTCTGCTCGCTGCAAGCTCCACCTCCCGGGTTCATGCCATTCTCCTGCCTCAGCCTCCTGAGTAGCTGGGACTACAGGTGCCTGCCACCACGCCCGGCTATTTTTTGTATTTTTAGTAGAGACGGGGTTTCACCGTGTCAGCCAGGATGGTCTCGATCTCCTGACCTGGTGAACCGCCTGCCTCGGCCTCCCAAAGTGTTGCGATTACAGGCGTAAGCCACCGTGCCCGACCCTGTCTTTCTATTTCTTAATGTCTGTAGGGTAAGTGCCAACAGTTCTTCAGGAGTATTTTGGGTTTTACTGGCCTTTTGTACTTCCACATACATACATTTTATTATAAGTAGATCAGGTTCTTCATCAAAACATGTTATTTTGACTGAA
Organism: Pan troglodytes; assembly: GCF_028858775.2. Classification (NCBI taxonomy): domain Eukaryota; kingdom Metazoa; phylum Chordata; class Mammalia; order Primates; family Hominidae; genus Pan; species Pan troglodytes. Next base: position 12,520,697 of record NC_072418.2, on the reverse strand, counting down.
AACTTGTTAACTTTCTATATTAAGTAAGAAAAATTCAAGTCTTTATATTGAAACTTCTAATCCATCAATAAGGAAGGTCTATCCATTGATCTAGGTCATCTTTGATTTCTTTCAATAGTAGTTTACAAATTTCTTGGAAGAGATATTGCATACTTTTTTGTTGTATTTATTTCTACTTATTTTATTGCTGTTGTAATATTGCTGTTAAAAGAGACAAGTCGGCCGGGTGCGGTGGCTCACGCCTGTAATCCCAGCACTTTGGGATGCCGAGGCCAGCGGAATACCTGAGGTCAGGAGTTCCAGACCGGCCTGGCCAACGTGGCGAAGCCCCGTCTCTACTAAAAACATACAAAAATTAGCTGGGCGTGGTGGCATGCGCCTGTAATCCCAGCTACTCAGGGGCCTGAGGCAGGAGAATCGCTTGAACCAGGGAGGTGGAGGTTGCAGCAAGCCAAGATCAAGCCACTGCATTCCAGCCTGGGCGACAGAGCAAGACTCCGTCAAAAAAAAAAAAAAAAAAAAAAAAAAAAAAAAGAGAGAGAGACAAGACAATTATCTTTGCATATTGAGTTTTTAGCCACTATTCTTGCTAACCCGCACATTATGTGTAACAATTTAGATTCTTTTGGATCTCCCACTTAGACAATTTTGTTGTCTGTAAATAATGGCAGAAAAGAAATGTAGATAATGTTTCTTCCAATTTCTTTTTCAGACAGGGCCTTCCTCTGTCACCCCAGCTGGAGTGCAATGGCGCCATCTCAGCTCACTACAACCTCTGCCTCCGGGCTCAAGTGATCCTCCTATGTCAGTCTCCGAAGTAGCTGGGACTATAGACATGCATCACCATGCCTGGCTAATTTTTGTATTTTTAAAAATTGAGACAGGGTTTTGCCATCTTGCCCAGGCTGGTCTCAAACTCCTGAACTCAAAGCGATCTTCCTTCCAAAGTGTTAGGATCTCAGGCGTGAGCCGCGCGTGGCCGTAACTACAATGCTTGATAGAATTCATGAGAGTGGGCATCGTTGCTGTACTCCTGAGCTTAGAACAGTTTTCAGTATTTCACTACAATGTTAGCTGTAGATTTTTTTACATGCTCTTTATCAGTTTGTTGAGAGATGTTGAGAATGGGCCCGGTGCGGTGGTTCATACCTGCAATCCCAGCTCTTTGGGACGCCAAGGAGGGAAGATCGCTTGAGCTGAGGAGTTCGCGACCAGCCTGGGCAATATAGTGTGACCTCCCATCTCCACGAAAAATTTAAAAATTAGCCTGCTGTGGTGTCACGAGCCTGTAGTCCCAGCTACTGTTGAATTTGAGGGAAGATCGCTTGAGCCCAGGGATTGGAGGTTTCCGTGAGCCGTGATCGAGCCACTGCACTCCAGCCTGTGCGACACAGGAAGACCCTGACCTATAAAAACGCAAACGAAGTAGTGAAGAGAGATGTATCAGTTATCTACTGCCGTATAACAAACCACCAGGCAACAGCGCATCCTCGTACAAGCCGCATAAATGCAGAGGAAAGCGAGCAGAGGCATTTCGAGGTCCCGCCCAACAGACTCCCTCCATCGTGGTCCCGCCTCCACCCCATGCCGCCGCCGGGTTCCGCCCCCACGGTGCCCAGTGAAGCCGGAGGGACGGGGTCCAATCGCTGTCGGCTGCGCGGAAACTGGGACTTCTCCCCAGGGTCGTGGAGGACGCGGCCGCCGACCCTCCCACCACCTCACGCCTCGGAGACCGGGTCCAGAGCCCTCAGCCGCTTCCGAGCCCCGAGAGGGGAATCAGAAGTGCGCGTGAGCAGAGCGGCACCCCCTTCCCAGGAATCGCAGCTGAACCTATGGTTTCCCCTGCACCAGCCTTTGCGACCAGGTGGGGCTTCAGGTGCGGCTTCGCCACGTGGAGGTAGGAAGACTCGGTGAGGGGGAGACGGGGGTGGGGTCTTGGTGACCGAGAGACGGGGGCGGAGACTTGGTGAGGGGAGACGGAGGCGGGGACTCGGTGAGAGGATAGACGGGGGCGGGGACTCGGTGAGGGAGAGACAGGGGCGGGAATCGGTGAGGGGAGACGGAGGCGGGGACTCGGTGAGGGGAGAGACGGGGGCGGGGACTCGGTGACGGGGAGACGGGGGCGGGAATCGGTGAGGGGACGACGGGGGCGGGGACTCAGTGAGGGGAGAGAAGAGGGCGGGACTCGGTGAGGGTGAGACGGGGGCGGGGACTAGGTGAGCGGACGACGGGGGCGGGGACTCGGTGAGGGGAGAGAAGAGGGCGGGACTAGGTGAGGGAGAGACAGGGACTCGATGACAGACAGGGCAGGGTCTCGGTGAGGGGAACCGGGGGCCGGGGACTTCGTAAGGGAGAGACAGGGGCGGGGATTCGGTGATGGGGAGACTGGGACGAGGACTTGGTGAGGGAGAGACGGGGGGCGGGGACTCGGTGAGGGGCTGTCAGAGGCGGGATCTCAGTGAAGGGAGAGAAGAGGGCGGGGACTCGATGAGGGGGAGACCGGTCCGGGGACTCGATGACGGGAAGGGTAGGGAACTCGATGAAGGAGAGACGGTGGCGGGGACTCGATGAGGGAGAGGCAGGGGCGGGGTCTCGGTGAGGGGAGAGACAGGGATGGGAACTCGGTGAGGGGGAGGCGGGGGCGGGGACTCGGTTAGGGTGAGGCGGGGGCGGAGACTTGATGAGGGATAGACGGGGCGGGGACTCGATGAGGGGGAGTCGGGGGCGGGGTCTCCGTGAGGGGAGAGACGGGGGCGGGGTCTCAGCAAGGGAGAGGCAGGGATGGGGACTCAGTGAGGGGGAGGCGGGGGCGGGGACTCGGTGAGGGCGAGGCGGGGCGGAGACTCGATGACGGAGAGAAGGGGGCGGAGACTCGACGAGGGCGAGACGGGGGCGGGGTCTCAGTGGGGGAGAGACAGGGATGGGGACTCGGTGAGGGCGAGGCGGGGGCGGGGACTTGGTGAGGGAGAGATGGGGGAGCGGTCTCGGTGACGGGGAGACGGGGTAAGGTCTCTGTGAGCGTAGATGGGGCTGGTGTCTCAGTGAAGGCGCAATGGGGATGGGGATTCAGTGAAGGCGGAGACCGAGGTGGAGTCTCCGTGAGGGTGGAGATGAAGGTAGAGACTCCGTGTAGGATAGGAGGACCGGGACTCAGTGATGGGGGAGTCTGTGGGCGGAGGATTACCCAGGTGCCCAGGCAAGAGACTGAAGGCACAAACTGTTTCAGTATAATAAAGAAAATAGTTAGAATAAGAATAGTTATAATATAAATTAGATATAGAGATGATCGTGGACATTATCAATCATTAGTATGAACATTATTAATCATTAGCTTTTAATATTACTCTTTGTTGTATTACTAACATAACCAAGGAATAACCGGCGGGTATAGGATCAGGTGCTGAAGGGACATTGTGAGAAGTGACCAAGAAAGCAAGAGATGAGCCCTCTGTCAGGCCCGCATAAGGGCCGCTTGAGGGCTCCTTGGTCAAGCGGTAATGCCAGTGCCTGGGAAGGCACCCGTTACTTAGCAGACCATGAAAGGGAGTCTCCCTTTCCTTGGAGGAGTCAGGGAACACTCTGCTCCACCAGCTTCTTGTGGGAGGTTGGATATTACCCAGGCCTGCCCGCAGCCATCCGGAGGCATAAACCCCTCCCTGTGGTGCTGTGCTTCAGTGGTCACTTTTCTTGTCCACTTTCATATTCCTCCGGTACTCCTGGTTCCTCTTTGAATTTCTTAGAAGATAGTGGTAGAAGAAATAGTGAAAGTCTTAAAGTCTTTGATCTTTCTGATAAGTGCGTAAAAGAAAACACTGGGCCGGGCGCGGTGGCTCATGCCTGTAATCCCAGCACTTTGGGAGGCCGAGGCGGGTGGATCACGAGGTCAGGACTTCAAGACCAGCCTGGCCAAGAAGGTGAAACCCCATCTCCACTAAAAATACAAAAAATTAGCCGGGTGCAGTGGCAGGCGCCTGTAATCCCAGCTACTTGGGAGGCTGGGGCAGGAGAATCGCTTGAACTCGGAGGGCGGAGGTTGCAGTGAGCTGAGATCGGGCCATTGCACTACAGCCTGGTGACAGAGTGAGACTCTGTCTCGGGGAAAAAAAAAAAGAAAATGCTGATGTATGCTGTCTTCCCTCTCTTCTTCAGCTACCTATAAGGGAAGGGCCCCCTGTCCTATGATCACGTGACTTGCTTGACCTTATCAATCACTTGGATAACTCACCCTCCTTACCCTGCCCCCTTGTCTTATATACAATAAATATCAGTGCACCCACCATTTGGGGCCACTACTGGTCTCTGCGTCTTGGTGGCAGTGGTCCTCAGGGCCCAGCTGTCTTCTCTTTATCTCTTTGTCTTGTGTCTTTATTTCTTATGATCTCTCATCTCCACACATGGGGAGAACACCCGCAAAGCCCTGTAGGGCTGGACCCTACCAGGAGATGGAGCCCGGGACTCGGTTGTGGGGAAAAGAAAGAGAGATCAGATTGTTACTATGTCTATGTAGAAAAGGAAGACATAAATTCCACTTTGATCTGTATTAAGAAAAATTGTTTTGCTTTGAGATGCTGTTAGTCTTAACTTTAGCCCCAACTCTGTGCTCACAGAAACATGTGCTGTATTGAATCAAAGTTTAATGGACTTAGGGCTGTGCAGGATGCCTTGTTAACAGTATGTTTGCAGGCAGTATGCTTGGTAAAAGTCATCGCCATTCTCCATTCTCGATTAACCAGGGACACAATGCACTGCGGAAAGCTGCAGGGACCTCTGCCCAAGAAAGCTCTGAGATGGCCTGAGATATGGCCTCATGGGAAAGGAAAGACCTTACCATCCCCCAGCCTGACACCCCTAAAGGGTCTGTGCTGAGGAGGAGTAGTGAAAGAGGGAGGCCTCTTTGCAGTTGAGATAAGAGGAAGGCTTCTCTCTCCTGCTCCTTCCTGGGAAAGGAATGTCTCCGTGTAAACTGACCATTCCCATTCGTTCTATTCTGAGATAGGAGAAAACTGCCCTGTGACTAGAGGCGGGATATGCTGGCAGCAATACTGCTCTGTTACTCTTTGCTACACTGAGATGTTTGTGTAAAGTGAAACTTAAATCTGGCCTACGTGCACATCCAGGCACAGTACCTTTCCTTGAACTTATTTGTGATACAGATTCCTTTGCTCACATGTTTCCCTGCTGACCTTCTCCCCACCTGTTGCCCTGCTACACTCCCCTCACTAAGATAGTAAAAATAATGATCAGTAAATACCGAGGAAACTCAGAGACAGCCAGTGGTGCAGGTCCCCTGGGCCCACTGTTCTTTCTCCATACTTTGTCTCTGTGTCTTATTTCTTTTCTCAGCCTCTCATCCCACCTGATGAGAAATACCCAGAGGTGTGGAGGGGGAGGCCCCCTTCACTCGGTGAGGGGACAGACAGAGGTTAGATCTCGGTGAGGGGTGGGCAGAGCAGAGTCATCGAGGGGACAGACGGAGGCAGGGTCTTGGTGATGGAGAGATGGGGGCGGGTTCTCAGAGAAGGATGAGCGCGGGTTCTCGATGAGGTGAGAGACGGGGGCGGGGTCTCAGTGAGGGAGAGATGAGGGCCAGGTATTGTGAGGCTGCATATTGCAATGATGCATATTTCCCAGTCTCACTGACTTCTTATGTTTAGGTAAGTATATGAAAAAATCTACATGGGCCTGGACTTTATTTTTTTCTTTCCTTTTTTTTTGTTTTCAGACGGAGTCTTTTTTCTTATTCTTAAAAAAGCAAAAATTCTTAGCTGGGTGCGGTGGCTCATGCCTGTAATACCAGCACTTTGGGAGGCCGAGGCGGGCGGATCACCTGAGGGCAGGAGTTCAAGACTAGCCTGGCCAACATGGAGAAACCCCGTCTCTACTGAAAATACAAAATTAGCCAAGTGTGGTGACACATGTCAGTAATCCCAGCTTCTCGGGAGGCTGAGGAAGGAAAATCGCTTGAACATGGGAGGCGGAGGTTGCAGTGAGCCAAGATCGCACCATTGCTCTCCAGCCTGGGCAAGAAGAGTGAAACTCTGTCTCAAAAAAAAAAAAAAAAATCTTACAAAAAAATCACCATTATTGAGCTGGATGCAGTGGCTCACTCCTGTAATCCCAGCACTTTGTGAGGCCGAGGCGGGAGGATCGCTTGAGCTCAGAAGTTCCAGACTAGCCGGGCAACATGGTGAAACCCCGTCTCTACCAAAAATACAAAAATTAGCCGGGCATGGTGGTGTGCAACTGTAGTCCCAGCTACTTGAGGGGCTGAGGTGGGAGGATCCTCTGAGCCCAGGAAGTCGAAGCTGCATTGAGCCATGATCACGTCACTGCACTCCAGCTTGGGTGACAAAGCTAGATCTTGTGTCAAAAACAAAACAAAGCACCATTATGTCATCATTTTTTATCCAAAAACATAAATTTTGAAGGCCTGGCACAGTGACTCATACCTGTACTCCCAGCACTGGGAGGCTGCAGCAGGACGATAACTTGAGCCCAGGAGTTTGAGGCTGTAGTGAGTTGTGATCGCACCACTGCACTCCAGCCTGGGTGACAGAGTGAGACACTGTCTCAAAAAAACAAACAAAAAACAAACTGATGGTCAGGCGAGGTGGCTCACACCTGTAATCCCAGCGCTCTGGGAGGCTGAGGCCGACGGATCATGAGGTCAGGAGATGGAGACCATGCTGGCCAACATGGTAAAACCTGGTCTCTACTAAAAATACAAAAAATTATCTGGTCGTGGTGGCACACGCCTGTAGTCCCAGCTATTTGGGAGGCTGAGGCAGGAGAATTGCTTGAACCTGGGAGTCGGTTGCAGTGAGCCGAGATCGCGCCACTGCACTCCAGCCTGGCGACAGAGCAAGACTCTGTCTCAAAAACAAAAAACAAAAACGAAAACAAAAACCTGATTTACTTCTTTTCCCAATTCATTTCAGACCAGAAGACCATGTAGCACCAAAAAGATAGCTGCAAAGCGGAATAAAGTTGGGGAAAACAATCTGCTGGCCGGAAGAGAGTAAGATGCAGGAGGATGATTGCTGGTTCTCCGAAGCACGAGTCAGGGAGGCCATGAGATGGAAGAGCCACCCCACAATGGGAAGAACCTGGAGACAAGGTTCTCCTTGTCTATGCCCAAGAGAAGCCACCCTTCAGGAGAGAGTTTCTGAGTTTCATGAACTTGGGGAACATTCTAAACCTATTCAAAATATGCTTACTCACAGAGAGGTCTCACAAGTAGGCACGTCGTCCATAAATGAGACTCGCATGTTGAATATTTACACAGAATTCAGTTTTTGTTTAGATGACTATCAGAATAAAATATGTGTATGAAAAGCCTTATGAATGTCATGACTATAATGGAACCTATGGCAAAGCATTCATCGTACTCAATTTGAAGGAATTCAGACAAGGCAGAAGCAGTCTAGGTGCTCTGAAAATGGCAGTAATTTTTTTTTTTTTTTTGCGACAGAGTCTCGCGTCTTGCTCTGTCACCCAGGCTGGGTTGCAGTGGCATGATCTCGGCTCCTGCAATCTTCTCCTCCCGGGTTCAAGCGATTCTCCCACATCAGCCTCCCAACTGGCTGGGATTACAGGCATATACCACCACGCCCGGCTAATCTTTGCATTTTTAGTAGAGATGAGTTTTCACCATGTTGGCCATGCTGGTCTCAAACTCCTGACCACAACTGATCCGCCCACTTCGGCCTCCAAATGTGCTGGGATTATAGGCATGAGCCACCACACCCAACCTAAATGGCAGCAGCTTCTAATGTAGCAATGCACTTGCTTTCTTGTCAAGACAGACTTTCCATGGGGGAGAATCCCTATGAGTGCAATAAGAGTGACAAAGTCTTCAGTTGATTAGTTATCCCTTAATTGACAGGCATCGACTCAACGTGGTGAGAAGCCACATGTACATAATCCATGTGGAAAAACCAGGCCTGGAGCGGTGGCTCACGTCTGTAATCCCAACACTTTGAAGACTGATTACAAACTGGGAGGTTGAGGTAGGAGAATCCCTTGAGCCCAGGAGTTCAAGACCAACCTGGGCAATATAGTGCAACCGCTATCTCCACAAAAAATTAGCCTGCTGTGGTGTCACGAGCCTGTAGTCCCACCTACTGGAGGAATTGAGGCCGGAGGGTCGCTTTAGCCCAGGGGTTGGAGGCTGCAGTGGTGAGGGTCTCGGTGAGGGGGAGATGGGGGCGGGCACCCGGTGAGGGACAGACGGGGGCGGGAGCCATGATTGCGCCACTCACTCCAGCCTGGGCAACAGAGGGAGATCTTGACCTTAAAAAAACCCTCTTCACTATTATTTTTGGTATAAAATAAAAAATTATTTAAAAATTGTATTAGGAAATAAAAATATTAGTGAAAAGGGATGTATCAGTTATCTACTGCTGTATAACAAACCACCCGGAAACAGCGCATACTCGTACATGGCGGCATAAACGCAGAGGAAAGCGAGCAGAGGCATTTCGAGGTGCAGCCCAACCGACTCCCTCCATCATGGTCCAGCCCCCATACGTCCTCCCGCCGGGTTCCGCCCCCACGGTCCCCAGTGAAGCCGGAGGGCGGGGTCCAATCGCGCTTGGCTGCGCGGAAACTAGGACTTCTCCCCAGAGTTGCGGAGGACGCGGCCGCCGCCCCTCCCAACTCCTCAGGCCTCCGAGGCCGGGTCCAGAGCCCTCACTTCCTTCTGAAACCCTGGAGCGGAATCAGAAGTGCGCGTGGCCAGAGCGGCGCCTCCTGCCCTTTAGCCGCCGCTGGCCCAACGGTTTCCCCAGCAGTAGCCTCTGCGACCAGGTGCAGCTTCAGGTGCGGCTTAGCCACCTGGAGGGAGGCAGACGGGGGCGGGGTCTCGGTGAGGGAGAGATGGGGGCGGGGACTGGGTGAAGGGCGAGATGGGGGCGGGGTCTCGGTGAGGGTGAGACGGGGGCGGAGCCTCGGTGAGGGGTAGATGGGGGCAAGGTCTTGGTGAGGGAGAGATGGGGGCGGGGACTCAGTGAGAGGGAGATGGGGGCGGGGTCTGGGTGAGGGAGAGACGGGGGCGGGGTCTCGGTGAGGGGGAGATGGGGCGGGGTCTCGGTGAGGGAGAGATGGGGCGGGGTCTGGGTGGGGGAGAGACGCGGGCGGCGACTCGGCGAGGGAGAGATGAAGGCGGGGACTCGGTCTTGGTTGAGACAGGGGCGGGGACTCCGTGAGCGAGAGACGGGGGCGGGGAGTCGGTGAAGGGAGAGGTGGGGGTGGGGTCTCCGTGAAAGAGAGTAGTGGTGAGGGGACAGACAGGAGCAAGATCTCGCAGAGCGCGGTGGCTCACGCCTGTAATCCCAGCACTTTGGGAGGCTGACACAGGCGGATCACGAGGGCAATCGATTAAGACCATACTGGCCAACATGGTGAAACCCCATCTCTACTAAAAATACAAAAATTAGCTGGTCATGCTGGCGGGCGCCTGTAGTCCCAGCTACTGGGGAGGCTGAGGCAGGAGAATCGCTTGAACCTGGGAGGCGGAAGTTGCAGTGAGCCGAGATCGGGCCACTCCAGCCTGGTGATAGAGCGAGACTCCGTCTCAAAAAAAAAAAAAAAAAAAAAAAAAAATCTCGGTGAAGGGGGAGACAGGGTGGGGTCTCAGTAGTGAGAGAACAGATGGGGCCGGGGTATTGTGAGGCTGCATCAATGATGCATATTTCCCAGTCTCACTGACTTCTTATGGTTAGGTCAGTATATGTGCAGGGGGAAAGAAAGGGAGATCAGACTGTTACTTGTGGGGAAAAGAGAGATCAGACTGTTACTGTGTCTATGTAGAAAAAGGAAGACACAAGAAACTCCATTTTGATCTGTACTTAGAAAAATTCTTCTGCTTTGAGATGCTGTTAATCTGTAACCTTAGCCCCAACCCTGTGCTTGCAAAAACATGTGCTGTGTTGACTCAAGGTTTAATGGATTTAGGGCTGTGCAGGATGTGCTTTGTTAAAAATGTGTTTGCAGGCAGTATGCTTGGTAAAAGGCATCGCCATGCTCCATTCTCGGTTACCCAGGGACACAGTGCACTGTGGAAGGCCGCAGGCACCTCTGCCCAAGAAAGCCCGGGTATTGTCCAAGGTTTCCCCCCACTGAGACAGCCTGAGATATGGCCTTGTGGGAAAGGAAAGAACTTACTGTCCCCCAGCCTGACACCCGTAAAGGGTCTGTGCTGAGGAGGATTAGTGAAAGAGGAAGGCCTCTTTGCAGTTGAGATAAGAGGAAAGCATCTGTCTCCTGCTCATCCTTGGGAATGGAATGTCTTGGTGTAAAACCCGATCGCACATTCTATTTACTGAGATAGGCGAAAACCGCCTTATGGCTGAGGTGAGACATGCTGGCGGCAATACTGCACTGAGATGTTTGTGTAAAGTGAAACATAAATCTGGCCTACATGCACATCCAGGCACAGCACCGTTCCTTAAACTTATTTGTGACATAGTGTCCTTTGCTCACATTTTCCTGCTGACCCTCTCCCTACCATTACCCTATAGTCCTGCCACATCCCCCTTGCCCAGATAGTAGAGAAAGTGATCAATAAATACTGAGGGAACTCAGAGACCAGTGCCGGTGCAGATCCTCACTTGCTGAGCACCCGTCTCCTGGGCCCACTTTTCTTCCTCTATACTTTGTCTCTGTGTCTTATTTCCTTTTCTCAGTCTCTTGTCTCCACCTTGCGAGAAATACCAACAGGTGTGGAGGGGCAGGCCCCCTTCAATACGAAAAAAATCTACATGGGCCTGGACTTTTTTTCTTTAGGAAAAAAAATCACCATTATCTGGCCAGGCGCGATGGCTAGTGCCTGCAGTCCCAACACTTTGGGAGGCCAAAGCGGGCAGATCGCTTGAGCTCAGAAGTTCAAGACCAGTCTGGACAATATGGCAAAACCCGGTATCTACAAAAATAAAAAGAAATAAAAATAAAAATTAGCCAAGCATAGTGGCACCGTGCCTGTAGTTCCAACTACTTGGGGGGCTGAGGCGGGAGGATCACCTGAGCTTGGGAGGTTGAGGTGGTGGTGAACAGTGATCGTGCCACTGTACTCCATCCAGGCGACAGAGTAAGACCCTGTCTGAAATTAAAAAAAAAAAAACAAAACAAAAAACTGGCCGGACACGGTGACTCACACCTGTAATCCCAGCACTTGAGCTCAGGAGTTGGAGACCAGCCTGGTGAAATTATGTCTCATTATTATTTATACAAAATAAACTTTTAAAGAATATATATATATATATATATATATATATTTTTTTTTTTAGTGATGAGAATCTCACTATGTTGCCCAGGCTGGAGGGCAGTGGCTATTCATAGTGGCAATCATAGCACACTGCAGCCTTGAACTCCTGGCCAACATGGCGAAACCCTGTCTCTACTAAAAATACAAAATTAGCTAGGCATGGTGATGCGGGTCTGTAATCCCAGCTACTAGGGAGGCTGAGGCAGGAGAATCGCTTGAACTTGGGAGTTGGAGGTTGCAGTGAGCTGAGATCGTGCTACTGCACTCCAGCCCAGGTGACAGAAAGCTAGACTCCATCTCAAAAAAAAAAAAAAAAAAAAAAAAAAAGAATTATAGGGAGAAGTCCAGGTACTCAGGTCTGTATTTCAGCACTTTGGGAGGCCAAGGGGTGGCTCAAGTGATCAAGACCAGCCTGGGCAAGATAGTAAAAACCCATCTTTACAAAAAAATTTAAAAATCAGCCAGGCATGGTGGCATGCATCTATGGTCCCTGCTACTGGGGAGGTTGAGGTGGGAGGATTGCTTGAGCCTGGGAGGTCGAGGCTGCAGTGAGCCATGATCATGCTACTGCACTCCATCCTGGGTGACAGAGCAAGACCCTGTCTCTTTAAAAAAAAAAAAAGTTACAGGGAGATAGTGTTATGTATGGAGTGCTTGAACCAGGTAGAAGATCTAGAAGGAGCCACAGGTGTGCATTTTGAGAGAGTTAAAGGAAGTTGAGGAAAGCCATTTGTTCCTTTCAAATGCATATGGTGTCCTATTTAACCAAAATTATATCCCAGTAACATTTCTTTTCCATCTAGCTGTGTATTTGTGGGTAACCTAATGTAACAGACACATATCAAAGTTTCAGTTAATTTCCTACTCATGTAACAATCTAAATTTAGTTGGCTTTCTTCCCCTGGTGGTGCAGAAACCCAGTATCTTTGAATGTTGAGACACCATGTACATCTAGGTGGAAAGGGAAAGTAAAAATAGAGAAAGCTGGCTGGGCATGGTGACTCATGCCTGCAATCCCAGTGCTTTGGGAGGCTGAGTTGGGAGGACTGCCTGAGACCAGGAGTTGGAGACAAGCCTGGGCAACCTAGCAAGACCCCATCTCTGGAACAAAAAATTAAAAATTAGGTGTGGTGGTGCACACCTGAAGTTCCAGCTACGTGGGAGGCTGAGGCTGGAGGATTGCTTGAGCCCAGAAGTTTGAGGCTGCAGTGAGCTGTGCAGCACCACTGCACTCTAGCCTGGGTGAGAGATTGAGACCCTGTCTAATAAAAAAGAGAAAGCACATTGCTCTTTGGCTAACACGACACATTTTTTTCCTTTAACATTTTGTGGTAAAAACTAGTCACAAGGGCTAGTGCCATTCCTGGTGGGGCAGCTATTTTTCAGCAATCACTCTGTATTCTGGAAGGGAAGAAAAATATTGAGAGAAAGTTCTTCTATCTCTGGATTCTGCTAACTTAAAAAAATTATTAGGCTGGGTGCGGTGGCTCACACATGTAATCCCAGCACTTTGGGAGGCTGAGGTGGGTGGATCATCTGGAGTCAGGAGTTCGAGACCAGCTTGGCCAACATGGTGAAACCCCATCTCTACGAAAAATACAAAATTAGCAGGGCATGGTGATGTGCACCTGTAATCCCAGCTACTTGGGAGGCTGAGACAGGAGACTCACTTGAACCCGGAGGCGGAGGTTGTAGTGAGTCCAGATCGCACCATTGCACTCCAGCCTGGGCAACAAGAGCGACACTCCGTCTCAAAAAAAAAAAAATTGTTTGCCCTTGGGAAATTTCTCTTATTTTCTTTTTCATTGATAGAGCAATTAAAAAATAAAGGGTTTTGTTTTTGTTTTTGTTTTTTCCACTTGCTTTGCTGTAAAGAAAAAAGTTTTTTTTTGTGGGATCTGGGATTTTATATCAGGACAGTCTTTCAGAAGACTGTTTGCCTAACTTCCACAAGCAGGTGTCTAGACTAAAATTAGTTTCTACTTTCCTGGAGTTCATCAGACAGCATGAAAGATAAACAGCGCAAGTGATAAAGCGTTATGACAAGACTTATAATAAAGGAATTTCAAAGGGGCTATGGGGTGCTGGGAGGGGAGGGATAAGAGTGCACCTAACAGTGGGTGGGACATGGTGGCCCATACCTGTAAATCCAGCACTTTGGGAGGCCAATGTGGGCAGATCACTTGAGGTCAGGAGTTCAAGACCAGCCTGGCCAACATGGTGAAACCCCATCTCTACTAAAAATACAAAAATTACAGGGCATGGTGGTGCATGCCTGTAATTCCAGCTACTCAGGAGGCTGGGGCAGGAGAATTCGCTTGGACCTGGGAGGCAGAGGTTGCAGTGAGCCAAGATCCGCCACTGGGCTACAGAGGGAGATTCCATCTCAAAACAAACAAACAAACAAAAAAACACCTAACAGGATATTTTCTCCAGAGGAGGCAAGGTTGACTTAAGTTCTGAAAGATGTGTAGGACTATATCAAGTGGACAAGAAGAGCATATGAATGCAGAAGCCAAGTCAGTAATTCTCAACCCAATCCTTATAGAATGTCCTGGAAACTTGAGAAATGTACTAAGGGCTGAGTCCTACCTCAGACCAATTAAAACAGCATTTATGGGGATGTGTCATGGGTATCAGTGTTTTTAAAAGTCCTCCAGTGAATCTAATGTGCAGTCACTGTTGAAAACCACTGCATAAGGGCCATGGTGAATTCATGAAAGTTAACTGATTTTGGTATGTCTGGAGTCTCTAACTGTGGAACATTAGAACTGGGAGTAAAACATCACTAGGTCAGGCTGAGTGCAGTGGCTCACACCTGTAATCCCAGCATTTTGGGAGGCTGAGGCAGGTGGATCACTTGAGGTCAGGAGTTCAAGACCAGCCTAGCCAACATGGTGAAACCCTACCTCTACTAAAATACAAAAATTAGCCGGGCATGATGGTGCACACCTGTAGTCCCAGCTACTCGGGAGACTGAGGCAGGAGAATCACTTGAACCTGGGAGGCAGAGGTTGCAGTGAGCTGAGATCACACCACTGCACTCCATCCTGGGCGATAGAGCAAGGCTCCATCTTAAAAAAAAAAAATCACTAGGTAATATCATGATGAAAATTTAAGACTGTTTAAGAAGATTTGAGTGGAGTCTTAAAACATTTCAGAGAACTAAGGGAAACTTGCTGGGTGTGGTGGCACATGCCTGTAGTCCTAGTTATTGGGGAGGCTGGGGCGGGAGGATCACTTGAGCCTGGGAGTTGTAAGCTGTAGTGTACATGATCATGCCTGTGAATGACCACTCCACTCCAGCCTGGGCTATATAGTAAGACCCTGTCTTTAAACAGAAAGAAAAAAAGAGTGGCCAGGTGCAGTGGCTCATGCCTATAATTCCAGCACTTAAGAGGCTGAGGTGGGGGGATTGCTTGAGCCCAGGAGTTTGAGACCAGGCTGGACAATATAGTGAGACCTCATCTCTACAAAAAAAAAAAAAAAAAAAAAAAAAACAAAATTAGCTGGGCATGGTGGCATGCACTTGTAGTCCTAGCTACTTGAGAGGCTGAGGTGGGAGGATCTCTTGAGACCAGGAGGTCAAGGCTGCAGTGAGTGAAGATCACTGTACTACACTCCAGCCTGAGTGACAGGAGTGACAGCCTATCTAAAAAAAAAAAAAAAGTCATGATGGCCGGGCGTGGTGACTCATGCTTGTAATCCTAGCACTTTGGGAGGTGGAGGCAGGTGGATCACCTGAAGGTCAGGAGTTCGAGACCAGCCTGGCCAACATGGTGAAACCTCGTCTCTACTAACAATACAAAAAATTAGCTGGGTGTGGTGGTGGGCACCTGTAATCCCAGCTGCTTGGGAGGCTGAGGCAGGAGAATTCCTTGAGCCTGGGAGGCAGAAGCTGCAGTGAGCTGAGATCACACCATTACACTCTAGCCTGGGCAACAAGAGCGAAACTTGGCCTCAAAAAAAAAAAAAAAATTCTGGCGGGGTGCAGTGGCTCATGCCTGTAATCCCAGCACTTTGGGAAGCCGAGGCAGACAGATCACCTGAGGTCGGGAGTTTGAGACCAGCCTGACCAACATGAAGAAACCCTGTCTCTACTAAAAATATAAAATTAGCCAGGCGTGGTGGCGCATGCCTGTAATCCCAGCTACTTGGGAGGCTGAGGCAGGAGAATCGCTTGAACCCGGGAGGCAGAGGTTGCGGTAAGCCATGATCGTGTTATTACACTCCAGCCTGGGCAACAAGAGTGAAACTCAGTCTCAAAAATAAATAAATAAATAAATAAATTCCTTTTATTCTAACTTCTGGAAGTAACATTTCTTCCAAAGGAACCAACCTCTTTTCAAGGTGACACCCCGAAGCTACAGTTGGCTGAAATGTCAGAGTTAAATTGTCTCACATGAGCATTCTATTCAACTATTTACCCTCAGAGCTAGAAAGTGGATATTAATCTAACCCTCATTTTACAAATGAAAAATATTATGCACAGAGAGTTTAAGCCTAGATTCAATCTCAGGCAGTCTGATTCCAGAGGAATATTGTTTCAACATTGGGTTATAAAGTATCAGTTTTCTTATATACTAGCATAGTATTAAACTTTGAAGATGGGGCATGGTGGCTAACACCTGTAGTCCCAGCTACTGGGGAGGCTGAGTTGGGAGGATGGATTGAGCCCAGGAGTTGGAATCCAGCCTGGGCAACATAGCGAGACCTTGCGTCTTTTTTTTTTTTTTTTTTTTTTTTGAGATGAGTTTTCGCTCTTGTTGCCCAAGCTGCAGTGCAATGGCATGATCTCGGCTCACTGCAACCTCCACCTCCTGGGTTCAAGCAATTCTCCCGTCTCAGCCTCCTCAGTAGCTGGGATTACAGGCACATGCCACCTCGCCTGGCTGTTTTGTATTTTTAGTAGAAACAGGGTTTCACCATGTTAGCCAGGCTGGTCTCAAACTCCTGACCTCAGGTGATCCACCCGCCTTGGCCTCCCAAAGTGCTGGGATTATAGGCCTGAGCCACAGTGCCCGGCCCCCTCATGGTTTCTTTTAGCTTGTTTTTCTGTCACCTGCATTTTCTGTAAATTGGGAGGTAGGTCTAGAGCAGTGGTTTCCAATGGGGATGATTTTACTCCTTGGGGACAGTTAGCAATGTCTGGAGACATTTTTGGTTGTCACTACTGGGGATGCCTTTGACATCATCTGTGGAGAGGTCTGGGATGCAACAGCTGAAATCTCCTTTGAATCCCTGTAGTGAATTTTTCATTTTAATTATTGTATTTTTTAGCTCCAGAATTTCTTCTTGGTTTCCTTTTAGGTTTTCTATCTCTTGATTGTTATTTATATTCTGTTCATACATCATTTTCTTGAGTTTTTCCATGTCTTCCTTTAGTTCTTTGAACATCTTTAAGGCAGTTGTTTTAAAGTCCTTGTCTAGTAGATCTACCATTAGGTCTCTTCCAGGGAAAATTTATATTTATTTATTTTTTCTGTGAATGGGCCATACTTTCCTGTTTGTGTGCCTTGAGATTTTTGTTAAAAACTGGACATTTGAATCTGATAATACTGTAACTCTGGAAAGCTGATTCTCTCCTTTGTCCAGTGTTTGCTGGGTTTTTTGTGTATTGTTTTGGTTTGTACACCAGTGTTCATAGCACCGTTACTCACAATAGCTGCCAGTGTCAAACTCAAGTTTTAGTCTGGCTTTTTTTTTGTATTTTTTAGTAGAGATGGGGTTTTACCATGTTAGCCAGCTTGGTCTCAGACTCCTGACCTCAGGTGATCCACCCACCTTGGCCTCCCAAAGTGCTGAAATGACAGGTATGAACCATCGCACCTGGCCCCAAACTCAAGTTTTTCCACATCCAATTGTTTAAATTTTTTTTTTTTTTTTTGGACAGAGTCTCACTTTGTTGCCAGGCTGGAGTGCAGTGGCACGATCTGGGCTCACTGCAACCTCCGACTCCCTGGTTCAAGGGATTCTCCTGCCTCAGCCTCCCAAGTAGCTGGGATTACAGGCACATGCCACCACGCCCAGCTAATTTTTGTATTTTTAGTAGAGACGGGATTTCACCAGGTTGGCCAGGATGGTCTCGATCTCCTGACCTCGTGATCTGCCCACCTCGACCTCCCAAAGTGCTGGGATTACAGGCGTGAGCCACCGCACCCGGCTCCAAACTCAAGTTTTCCCACATCCAATTGTTTTTAATTTTCTTTTGGTTTGTTTGTTTAAAGATAGGGTCTTGATTTGTTGCCCAGGCTGGAGTGCAGTGGCAGGATCACAGCTTATTGCAGCCTGAAACTCCTGGGTTCAAGCAATCCTCCTGCCTTGACCTCCCAAGTAGCTGGGATTACAGGTGCAAGCCACTATGCTTGGCCATCCAATTGTGTGTGTGTGTGTGTGTGTGTGTGCACGCACGCGTGTGTGTTTTCTTTCTTTCTTCTTCTTCTTTTTTTTAATGATCCTGAATCAATTGTTTTAAACATAGTCCAAACAAGCAGATTTTTTAGTCCTTTAGGGCCTGCCTGCTCTGCATACCCCGGTGAAATTGTGCCAACCATTTGATGACCACAGAGAAGATAAACCCTCCAGCTATAAAAAGGACCCCAATCCCTTGCTGCTCTTCAGAGCTTTCTGATTTAGAAACTTCCCACTAGGCTGCTAAGCAACTTCACCTAGCACATAAGCTCCCTCTCAACTCCCATTCTTTCCCTGGAGTTCTCTTGCTCTCCTCCCATTCTGAGTAGTGACCTCCAAGTCTGTAGCCTTTGGATATTCTCATGCTATGAGGGACTGCAGGGACCAGCCCCACAGGGTCGGTGGGCTTCTCCCTGTGTGTGGCGACAAGAGAGTGTAGAAATAAAGACACAAGACTAAGAGATAGAAGAAAAGACAGCTGGGCCTGGGGGACCGCTACCCCCAATGCATGGAGACTGGTAGTGGCCCCGAATGTCTGGCTGCGCTGTTATTTACTGGATACAAAGAAAAGGGGCAGGGTAAAGAGTGTGAGTCATCTCCAATGATAGGTAAGGTCACGTGGGTCACGTGTCCACTGGACAGGGGGCCCTTACCTGCCTGGCACTCGAGGCAGAGAGGGAGAGGAGACAGAGAGAAAGACAGCTTATGCCATTATTTCTGCATATCAGAGACTTTTAGTACTTTCACTAATTTACTACTGCTATCTAGAAGGCAGAGCCAGGTGTACAGGATGGAACATGAAGGCGGACTAGGAGTGTGACCACTGAAGCACAGCATCACAGGGGGACGGTTGGGCCTCCAGATAACAGTGGGCAAGCCTGGCTGACGTCAGGCCCTCCACAAGAGGTGGAGGAGCAGAGTCTTCTCTAAACTCCCCCAGGGAAAAGGAGACTCCCTTTCTCAGTCTGCTAAGTAGCGGGTGTTGTTCCTTGACACTTTTCGCTACCGCTAGACCATGGTCCACCTGGCAATGGATGTCTTCCCAGACGCTGGCGTTACTGCTAGACCAAGGAGCCCTTCTGGTGGCCCTGTCTGGGCATAACAAAAGGCTTGCCCTTTTGTCTTCTGGTCACTCCTCACTATGTCCCCTCAGCTCCTATCTCTGTATGGCCTGATTTTTCCTAGGTTATGATTATAGAGCGAGGATTATTATAATATTGGAATAAAGAGTAATTGCCACAAACTAATGATTAATGATATTCATATATAATCATGTCTATGATCTATATCTGGTACAGCTATTCTTGTTTTATATTTTATTATACTGGAACAGCTCGTGTCCTCGGTCTCTTGCTTCAGCACCTGGGTGGCTTGCTGCCCACAAGGGACCCCACACACAACCCGTCAAAGCACTGCCCAAGTGAGCTACTGCCGCCTTGTGGTCACATATTTTATGTTAATCGCCCAAAAATCATTCAAATACCCTACATATGCATATATTTTTGTTTTTCACATTTAGTTCCCTGATCCATTTGGAGTTTATTTTGTGAATGGTGTGAGTTATCCATGTAATTTTGTCTTTTTCCAGATGGCTAACCAGTTAATCTTAGCACCTTTCATTGCAAACTGCATTTTTGCCCCAATTGATCTGAAATACCACCTTTCTGAACTGAATTCCCATATGTTCCTGGATCTATTTCTAGATATTCCATTTTATCCCATTTGTCTGTTTCCTGTTCCTGTTCCTATCCACAGTTTTAATTGTAGAGGCTTTATAGTATGTCTTAATATCTGTAGGGCATTGTCACTTTTGTTTTTCAGAGTTTTCTTGGGTATTATCAGACGTTTGTGCTCCCATGTGAACTTTAAAATTAATTTACATAACTCCATTAAAAAGTTTGGTTATTTATTGGGATTGCTATATATATATACACATATATATATATACACACACACACATATATATATACATATATATGTATATATATTTAAAACGTCTTAGATTTTAATCCTTTCTTTACAGATTACCTACACCATTTTTCACTAAGAAAACTGTAGAAAGTTAGTAACTGCCACAAGCGAATGTCAGGCGGTGGCACGTGTCAATTTCCACAGAGTCCTGCTTTGCCGGGTGTCTGAATGCACTGCATGGGGCCTCTGCTCACACTTGCTGGAACCAATCGTGGCAGATTTTAGTCCACAGGTCACTTTCCCCATATTTCTTTGTAAACTCTTCAGCATTCTTACAGAATTTTTTACGGTCCTTAGAGTATTCTTCAGCTACGTCAGCCCGAAGTGGGTGCTCGGGCTGGGGGTCATTCACCAGTGCTATGAGGGACTGGATTACTTGGTCGGTTTTGGTTGCTGGCTTCCAGTTTTCAGCACTAGTTACTGACAGACAGACCTGCCCCTTTTTGTTGATATTTGGGTGATAGATCTTTGTTTTAAATGTGATCTTTGGTAGTTTGAATGGGTACTCTGCTGGAAAGTTGATTTCGATTCTGAAGGACACCTAATCATATGGAGAGTTGTCAGGAACAATAAGCCCTTGCTAAGTCAATAAATTAGCTTCATCAACCTGGATGTTACGGGAAGTTTTTCATCCCACATATGCAGATTTCCTGAAGCTCTTCATCAGCCTCCTGCTGGCCGCCATCTTGGATTTGGTCTTTTTTTTTTTTTTTTTTTTTTTGAGACGGAGTCTTGCTCTGTTGCCCAGGCTGGAGTGCAGTGGTGCAATCTCAGTTCACTGCAAGCTCCACCACCCGGGTTCATGCCATTCTCCTGCCTCAGCCTCCCGAGTAGCTGGGACTACAGGCGCCTGCCACCACGCCTGGCTAATTTTTTGTATTTTTAGTAGAGACAGGGTTTCATCGTGTTAGCCAGGATGGTCTCTATCTCCTGACCTCCTGATCCTCCTGCCTCGGCCTCCCAAAGTGCTGGGATTACAGGCATAAGACACTGCGCCCGGCCTGGGATTGTTATATTTTTGAGTTAACCTGTTAAGAATTGCTATCTATATGATGTTAAGTCATCTTATAGAAGAACAAGGAATTTTCCATTTGTTCAAGTCTATTTTGTGTCTTTCAAGAATGTTTGTTTTAAAGCTTCTTCATGTATGTTTTACACATTTTTTGATAAGTCTAAACCTAAGTATCTTTATGTTATTCTACATAAGTTTTATTACATCACCTTACTGGCTTTTGACTGGTAGATGAATGCCATTGGTTTTTAGATAGCAATTTCACATTCTGTTAACTTATTATTTTATTCTCTAGGGCTTTCCATATATAATATCACATCATCTGCAAAAAGAGATAGTTTCCTTCTTTTGCAATTCTATGCTTATTTACTTTTTCTTTTTCTTTTTTTGAGATGGAGTTTCGCTCTGTCGCCCAGGCTGCAGTGCAGTGGTGCAATCTCGGCTCACTGCAACCTCCACCTACCGGGTTCAAGTGATTCTCCTGCCTCAGCCTCCTGAGAAGTTAGGATTACAGGAGCATGCCACCATGTCTGGCTAATTTTTGTATTTTTAATAGAGACGGGTTTTCACCATGTTGGCCAGGCTGGTCTCAAGCTCCTGACCTCAGGTGATCCTCCCACCTTGGCCTCCCAAATTGCTGGGATTACAGGTGTGAGCCACCGTGCCCAGCTGCAATTCTATGTTTCAAATTAATTTTTCTTACTGAATTGTATTAGCTAATGCTTCCAGTACACACACACAGAGACACACACACACACTTGGCTATAGGTACAGGCAATCATCTTAAGAAAGTATTCACTAATTTCTATTTTTCTGGAGTGCTGATATCAATAAGGGACATTGCACTGGGTGTGGTGTTGCACGCCTATAGCCCCAGCTACTCAGGAGGCTGAGGAAGGAGGATCCCTTGAGCCCAGGAGTTTGATCCAGCCTGCACAACATAGGAAGACCCTATCTCAAACAACAATAATAATAACAATAATAATAAATGAGTGTTGAATTTTTTCCAAAGGCTTCATCAGCATCTATGGAGAAAGTCACATGACTTGTTCTTGTAGATATATTTTTATGGTGCATTATTTAATGGATTCTTTTCTTTTCTTTTCTTTAGACAAGGTCTGGCTCTATCACCCAGGCTAGAGTGCAGGGGCATGGTCGGTTTTAGTTCACTGCAGCCTCCACCTCCTGGGTTCAAGCAATCCTCCCACTTCATCCTGAGTAGCTGAGATCACACACGACTAATTTTTGTCTTTTTTGTAGAGATGGGGTTTTACCATGTTGCCCAGGCTGGTCTGGAACTCATGAGCTTGGGCAATGCAACCTCCACCTCAGCCTCCCAAAGTGCTGATATTACAGGCATAAGGCACTGCACCTGGACTATTTAATGGATTTTCTAATAACTGCACTAATATTGCTGTTTTATGCTAAATTTCATGTGGGGATAGTTATTTTCTTAATGTGGTCTTGTATTTTATTTGCTAATAGCTAACATAGCATATTTGAATCCATATTCATAATTGATATGGTTCTGCAATTTTTCATTTTTTGTACTCTACCACTTTTTTATTTTTCTGAGACGGAGTCTTGCTCTGTCACCACTGGAGTGCAACGGTATGATCTCAGCTCACTGCAACCTCTGCCTCCTGGGTTCAAGCGATTCTCCTGCCTCAGCCTCCTAAGTAGCTGTGATTACAGGTGCGTGCCACCACACCCGGCTGATTTTTGTATTTTTAGTAGAGACAGGGTTTCATCATGTTTGCCAGGCCGGTATCGAACTCCTGACCTCAGGTGACCCACTCACCTCGGCCTCCCAAAGTGCTGGGATTACAGGTGTAAGCCTCCATGCCCACCCAGCCTCTACCACATTTTATATCAATGTTATACTTTCTTCATAAAAGGAATTAGGAAGTGTTTCTTCATTTTCATTGTTCTTAAGTTATGGAGCACTGGGAATATCTGGACTTGGAAGGTTTGGTATAATTCTCCATTTAAAACATCTAAGCTCACATTTACAGTCTAATGATGGTTGACAAAGGTGTCAAAACAATTCAATGGGGAAAAATAGTATTTTAAATGAATGGGACATAGTCTTAAAAATGTCTGAAACAGGCTGGGCATGGTGGCTCACACCTGTATTCCCAGCAGTTTGGGAGGC
The DNA here is from genome assembly GCF_028858775.2 of Pan troglodytes. Lineage (NCBI taxonomy): Eukaryota > Metazoa > Chordata > Mammalia > Primates > Hominidae > Pan > Pan troglodytes. The sequence goes on along the minus strand of NC_072418.2, from coordinate 12,497,885 downwards.
TGAGGTGGGTGGATCACGAGGTCAAGAGACCGAGACCATCCTGACCAACACGGTGAAACCTCGTCTCTACTAAAAATACAAAAATTAGCTGGGCATGGTGGTGTGCACCTGTAGTCTCAGCTACTTGGGAGGCTGAGGCAGGAGAATCATTTGAACCCAGGAGGCAGAGGTTGCAGTGAGCCAAGATAGGCCACTGCACTCCAGCCTGGCAGCAGAGTGAGACTCCATCTCAAAAAAGAAAAAAAAAAAAGGACACTTGCACACACGTTTATAGCCCACAATTTGCAACTGTAAAAATATGGAACCAGTCTCAATGCCCATCAACTAATAAGGGGATAACAAAACTGTGGTATATATACACCACAGAATACCACTCAGCTATAAAAAGCAAGAAAGTCATAGCATTCTGAGCAACCTGGATAGAGACTATTATTCTAAGTGAAGTAACTCAGGAATGGAAAACCATATATATGTTCTCACTTATAAGTGGGAACTAAGCTATGAGGATGCAAAGGCATAAGAATGATATAATGAACTTTAGGTGGGCGCAGTGGCTCACGCCTGTTATCCCAGCACTTTGGGAGGCCGAAGTGGGTGGATCACTTGAGGCCAGCAGTTCAAGACCAGCCTGGCCAACGTGGGAAAACCCCATCTCTACTAAAAATACAAAAATTAGCCAAGCATGGTGGCGCATGTCTGTAATCTCAGTTACTCAGGAGGCTGAGGCAAGAGAACTGCTTGAACCTGGGAGGCGGAGGTTGCCAAGATCATGTCACTACACTCCAGCCTGGGCAACAGAATGAGACTCCATCTCAAAAAGAAAAAAACAAAACAAAACAAAAAAGGATAGAAAGAAAGAATGCACTTTGGGGACTCTGGGGGAAGGGTGGGAGAAGGGTGAGGGATAAAAGTGGATAAAAAACTACACATTGGGTACATTGTACACTGCTTGGATGATGTGTGCACCAAAATCCCAGAAATCACCACTAAAGAACTTATCCATGTAACCCAAAACCACCTGTTTCCCAAAGGCTATTGAAATAAAAAATAAATAAATAAATAAACCTTTTTCCATTTTGGTTTACATTGATATTCTTTTTCTAGGTTTTATTTTTTGAGCTGGGGATTTATTTTTTATTTTTTATTTTTTTGAGACAGTTGTGCTCAGTTGCCCAGGCTGAAGTGCCGTGGCGCCATCTCAGCTCACTGCAACCTCCGCCTCCCAGGTTCAAGTGATTCTCCTGCCTCAGCCTCCCGAGCAGCTGGGATTACAGGTGCGCACCACCACGCCCTGCTGGTTTTTGTATTTTTTAGTAGAGACTGTGTTTCACCATGTTGGCCAGGCTGGTCTTAAACTCCTGTCCTCAGGTGATCCGCCTGCCTCAGCCTCCCAAAATGCTGGGATTACAGGTGTGAGCCACTGCACCCAGCTATTCTCATTTTTATTGACAAAAGTGTTTAGGAATATGAATGTTCCTTTGACCACTGCTTAAAATGCGTCTTGTATTATCCAAAAAAGCCAAAAAAAAAAAAAAAAAAAGAGAGAAAACCCAATATCCAACAACTGATGTTATGATACAGCCATACAATGGAATCTTATTTAGTAAAAAAAATTAAGTACTGATACATGCTAATTGGATGAACCTTGAAAACATTGAATGAAACAAGCCAAACACCACGTGTTTTATATTCTAATTCTACAGGCAATATCTACAGTAGGCAATCTATACAGACAGAAAGATTAGCTGTTGCTTTGGACTCTGGGGGTGGTGGTGGGGCTGGATGAGCAGATTGGGTGATCATGGCTAGGGTACTGGGTTTATTTTTGTGGTCATGAAAATGTTCTAAAATTGATTGTGATGATCGATGCACAAATATATGAATATACAAAAAGCCACGAAACTGTACACTTTAAACAGGTTAATTGTATGCTATGATAATTGTATCACAACAAAACTAAAGGCCTAAAGAAGGAACTGAATGTATCAGAGGCACAGATCATTTTATGGATTAACAGGTTAATCTTTTTTTTTTTTTTTTGAGACGGAGTCTCACTCTGTCGCCCAGGCTGGAGTACTGTGGCATCGTATCAGCTCACTGCAACCTCAGTCTCCTAGGTTCAAGCAATTCTCCTGCCTCAGCCTCTCGAGTAGCTGGGATTACAGGCGCCCACCACCACACCCGGCTATTTTTTAAAAAATATTTTTAGTAGAGATGGGGTTTCGGCATGTTGGCCAGGCTGGTCTCGAACTCCTGAACTCACGTGTTCCGCCCGCCTCGGCTTCCCAAAGTGCTGGGATTACAGGCGTGAGCCACTGCCCCCAGCCCCATCAGGTTAATCTTTCAAACAGGGTGTCGCTGGTCTCGAACTCCTGGGCTCAAGCGATTCTCCCGCAGTAGCTAGGACTACAGCGGGCTTATCTTTGTAAATATGTTTATATCCCTGCAGAGGGTTGAAGAAACAAGGAGAAAATCCTGCAGAAAAGAATTTCCCTAGGGTGGTGGCTCACGCCTATAATCCCAGCACTTTGGGAGGCCAAGGTGGAAGGATCACTGGAGCCCAGGAGTTCCAGATCAGCCTGGGTAACAAAGAGAGACCCTGTCTCTACAAAAAAATAAAAATAAAATAAAAATAAATTAGCCGGGCGTGGTGGCACACACCTGTGGTCCAAGCTGCTTGGGAGGCCGAGGGGGGAGGATCCTTTAGGCTCAGGAGTTCGAGACCAGCCTAGGGAACACAGTGAGACCCAAGTGTCTAGAAAAAGATAACTTAGCTGGGCGTGATGGGCCCAACTGTGGTCCAAGCTACTCCGGAGGCCGAGGCGGGAGGATAGCTTCAGCGCAGGAATTCCAGGCTGCAATGATCTATGACCGAGCCACTGCGCTCCAGCCTAGGCGACAGACCGGCGCCTTATCTCAAAAAACTAAAAAGAGAAATTAAAAAAGAAAAGAAAAGCACTCGATGAGCATCCCGCTGTCTGCAGTCGAAGCCTTGGGTGACGCCTCCACGCGTGCCCCGCCCGCTGCGCCAGTCCCCGCCTCCAACCCGGCCCTTGGCGCTGGGTTTCCTGGTCCGGCGTCGTTCCCAATATCGACAGATTGATCTGGATCCTGGTCCACCTGGGATGCGAGAAAACGGGACTTTTCTGTACGCGTGTCGAAGAGGTGGCCCCAGCTCTTCTCTCAGCTTCACATCATCCTCATTCCAAAGCTCTTGGGGCTCGGCCCCTACACTTAATGCCGTGCGCAACCGGAAGCGGAAGTGCCAGCCGGTGCGCAGCTATACGTATTCCCCGCTCTCCAGCAGCTTCCTAGCTGGGTTTTCACCTCAGCCAGCGCTCATGCTCAACCTAGGCAGGGCGGGGCAGGAGGGCCTAGCGGGAGGCGGAGCGAGGGTCGGAGGGAGACGCCCCGGACTTCTGCTAGGTCTGAGACGCGCCGGCCTCCCGCTGCTGCTCCGGAGAAGCGGCGCCTCCTCCCCGCCAGGACCCCGAGGCGGGGGGTTCCCGCCTTCTCTTCTGAGCGCCTCTTCCCGCTGCGCCCGCATCAGTCTGGGCCTGGCCCAGGGTCCCCGGTGGAGACGTGTTTTTTTCTCCAACCACCGTGCCCCTCTGTTTAAAAGCAGCCAGTCAACCTTTGTGTCCTTTCTCCAGAAGGAAAAGCATCTCAGCTGTTGTGGAAAAGGGCCCCAGCGTCCTCTTGTCACCGACAGGGCGATTGCAGTGCGTTCCGGTGAGCCCTGGACGGAGGAGATGATCTGGCTGTGGGGGGGCATCGCTTATTGAAGTTTGCGAAATTGCTCAGCAGTTAAATGCTTTGTCAAGTGTGCAGGAGTTGTAGGTTTATAGAAATAAAAGCAAATATTGCCACAGTTATAAAGCAAAGTAGCAATACTCCGCTGTGTTTTTGAGATCAAAAGCAGCTGAACTTCCTAGGTCAGTACCTCCCAAAGAGCTTCAAAACGGAGGGGCTTCCAGGAAGTAGGATGCCGCCTTCATTATGCCAGTATCAGAAATTACAGTTGTATTAACTGTGAAAGAGACATGTTTTAATTCAGCGTTTTTCCCCTCGTATATATACATATTTTGAGACGGAGTTTCGCTCTTATTGCCCAGGCTGGAGTGCAATGGCGTGATCTAGGCTCACTGTAAACTCTGTCTCCTGGTCCAAGCGATTCTCCTGCCTCAGCATGCTGAGTAACTGGGATTACAGGCATGTGCCACCACGCCCGGCTAATTTTGCATTTTTAGTAGAGACGGGGTTTCACCATGTTGGTTGGGCTGGTCTCGAACTCCTGACCTCGTGATCCACCCTCCTCGGACACCCAAAGTGCTGGAATTACAGGTATAAGCCACCGCGCCTGGCCTTCCCCCTCATATATTTTTATTTATTTATTTACGTTTTAAAGACAGGGTCTTGGTTTGTTGCCCAGGCTATCTGTAGATTGAATATTCTAAACCAAAGAAAATGTGAAAGGCCAGAATATTGAACACCTATTATATATCCTTGTTGTAGACTGATCATTCGTTAATATTTTGCATGTTTTCTGTTCCTTTGCATCTCTTGTGTAGATCAATGTGTATTGGCCGGGTGCGGTAACTTAAACACCTGTAATCCTGGCACTTTGGGAGGCCGAGGTGGGCGGTTCACCTGAGGTTGGGAGTTCCAGACCAGCCCGACCAACATGGAGAAACCCTGTCTCTACTAAAAATACAAAATTAGCCAGGTGTGGTGGGGCATGCCTGTAATCTTAGCTACTCGGGAGGCTGAGGCAGGAGAATCGCTTGAACCCGGGAGGCAGAGGTTGTGGTGAGCTGAGATCGTGGCAATGCACTCCAGCCTGGGCAACAAGAGCAAAACACCGTCTAAATAAATAAATAAATAAATAAATAAATAAATAAATAAAACTAGGCCGGGCACAGTGGCTCACCCCTGTAATCCCAGCACTTTGGGAAGCAGAAGCAGGAGGAGCCACTGAAGCTATGAGTTTGAGACAAGCTGGGGCAACATAGTGAGACCCCATCTCTACAAAAAAAAATAAAATAAATAAAAGCATAACTAAAGTCAGTGACAATATCAAGTCTTCTTTAAGATGTGCATGCATTGCTGAAGAGAACACTTTTTTTTTTTTTTTTTTTTTTTGAGACAGAGTCTTGCTCTGTTGCCAGGCTGGAGTGCAGTGGCATGATCTCGGCTCACTGCAACCTCCACCTCCCGGGTTCAAGCGCTTCTCCTGCCTTGGCCTCCCGAGTAGCTGGAACTACAGGTGCACGCCACCATGCCCAGCTAATTTTTGTATTTTTAGTAGAGATGGGGTTTCACCATGTTGGCCAGGATGGTCTCCATCTCTTGACCTTGTGATCCACTCACCTCGGCCACCCAAAGTGCTGGGATTACAGGCGTGAGCCACCATGCCCGGCTACATTTTTAAACAGTATCAACTAAATATGGACTTGGTGATGCAACATGCATACGTGTGCCAGGCTAAATGTAAAAGTTATTTATCACATTATTTGAAATAGCCTAAATTAGAAACAACCCAAATGTGGATCCACAGAATGGATGAATTGTGGCATATTTCTGTGGCTTTTTTTGTGTGTGTGTGTGACAGAGTCTTGCTCTGTCATCAGGCTGGAGTGCAGTGGCGCAATCTTGGCTCACTGTAATTTCTGTCTTCCTGGTTCAAGTGATTCTCTTGCCTTAGCCTCCCGAGTAGCTGGGATTACAGGTGTGAGCCACCCATTTTTCTTTGTATTTTTAGTAGAGATGGGGTTTCACCATGTTGACCAGGCTGATCTTGAACTGCTGACCTCAAGCGATCTGCCCACCTCAGCCTCCCAAAGTGCTGGGATTACAGGCGTGAGCCACCATGCCCAGCCTCTGTGGCATATTCTTCAGCAAAGATATGAACCAAATCACAGGTGGATGAACACAACAACTTGGGTGCACCTCACCAGCGTAATGCTGACTGAAAGAAGCCAGACACAAAAGTATTCTGTCTGATAGTTGCTAGGCAAAGTCAACTAGAGTATTTTTTCTTTTATTCTTTGTTTTCATATATGTATATATATATATTTATTTATTTGTTTATTTATTTATTTAATAAAGAGACTTTGTCTCACTATATTGCCCAGGATGGTCTCTAACTCCTGGCCTCAAGCCATCCTCCTACTTCAACCTCCCAAAGTGTTACTATTACAGGCATGAGCCACCCCCTGGACAATTAGAGTATTAAATGTCAGAATAGTATTACAATTGGGAGGCATGCCATGGAAAAGACTATGTCTGCAATGCAGGGTATGGAAATGCTTTATTTGTTTGTTTGTTTGTTTGTTTTGAGATGGAGTCTTGCTCTGTCACCCAGGCTGGAGTGCAGTGGTGCAATCTCAGCTCACTGCAAGCTCTGCCACCTGGGTTCATGCTATTCTGCTTCCTCAGCCTCCCCAGCAGCTGGGACTACAGGCACACACCGCCATGCCCAGCTAATTTTTTTGTAGCTTTAGTAGAGACGGGGTTTCACTGTGTTAGCCAGGATGGTCTCGATCTCCTAACCTCGTGATCCACCCGCCTCGGCCTCCCAAAGTGCTGGGATTACAGGTGTCAGCCACCGTGCCCGGCCTACTTTTTTGTTTTTTAAGATGGAGTCGCACTCTGTCACCCAGGCTGGAGTGCAGTGGCATGGTGTCGGCTCACCGCAATCTCCACCTCCCAGGTTCAAGTGATTCCCCCACCTCGGCCTCCCGAGTAGCTAGGATTACAGGCATGCACCACCACACCTGGCTGTTTTTTTTTTATTTTTAGTAGAGACAGGGTTTCACCCTGTTGGCCAGGCTGGTCTCAAACTCCTGACCTCAAGTGATTCGCCTACCTTGGCCTCCCAAAGTGCTGGGATTACAGGCATGAGCCACCATGCCTAGCCTGAAATACTTTTTCTTTGATGTATCCAACTGACATGCCATTATTCTTTTCCAAAGGTCATTTTTTCCAGGACACTTTCTGTCTTCATGACAGGAACATCGAGAAGCCAAGGCTAGTGGCTGGGTTACTGATGGATTACTGATGGATTCTTCTCAGGCAAGTGGAAAGCAGACCTAACTTCAAAATGTTATGCTTGTAGCCATCATCGGTAGCCTTACCTTGTTATCGTGTATTCAAGCATCTTAAAGAAATGATGGTCCTGCTCAGGAAATAACTCCCCAGGTGAATTTCTCTAGGAACCAAGCCATCTCAGGTTGTACAGAGATTGCAATGGAAGTGTATTGCAGGATCTGGCCAGCAGCCCACAGTGCAACGGGGCTCTCTCTTTGTTCCCAGGCAGATTGGCAAGTTGAGATATAATAGACACACACAAGATAGTGAAAGCTGGGTCCAGGGGGGTCACCGCCTTCTGGTCCCACAGTGCCAACAATGCACTGGATATACCAGCAGTTATTATTAAGCTTAGTGAGGGCGGGGGTAGGTTAGTGAGGGATTTAGGGTCATTTGATTATGAGGTGAGATGGTCACATGGGGATGAAGTAATTCTTTAACATAACATTTGTATGTAGAAGTACAGTACATTTGTATGTAGAAGTACAGTATACAGAGACAAGAATTTAAAATATAGTGTGTGTGTCAGTAATTTCTAACAGAGCCTTAAAACAGAAACACAATCTTTCCATAACCTATGATTAGCAAGATATTAATCAGCAGTAACAATTGCCACAAAAGCTGGTTAGAAACAATCCATGGAAACAGGATGTGAAGCTAGACAACTGGTTAGACCAGAAGTTCTCAGAAGGGAGTATGCCTTAACTTTAAAGAGGCCTACAAGAGCCGTGGCAAGATGAGGGCGTTTATCCATATGGACAGGCACCCCCCATGCATCTGTTTATAGGCTCTCCACAAGGGTCGCATTCCATTCCCAGAGCTATGAACATTTGCTTTTCTGGGATAGGAATCTTGGTGATGTGAAACCTCCCTGACTGCACGTCCATTCATAGGCTCTGTGCAGGGGGAAGCACATCACGCGCTGTTGGCTCATTGTGGCAGTCCAACCTGGCATTGTCTTTACACAATCCTGCATGCAATTTTGTATTTACAGTAATCAGGAGCATTTCATCTTTTATTCTGTAGCAGTAGTTTCAGTGGGTCTCCCTACAGAAATGATTATTTTATCTCAATGTTTACTAATTCTTTCTAATCCTCAATCATGCTTGTTGGCTCATTGTTTTGCTGAGTGTTATGACAGATTGTAAGAAAGGGATGGAGATGTCTAATCTGAAGGAATTTGTGTGTCACTGTGGAGATAATTCATTTGTTATTAGATTTTACATAGTGCTGCAACATATTCAGTGCAGACTGCAACTATAAATAGAGGAGGACTAAGGCCAGAAGAGCCCATTGTAAAGCTGTAGGAAGATCAGTTTAGTCATGTTTCAGTGATGCTGATAAGTCCATGTGATTGGATGCCATTGCAAGACAATATCTATATAGAGGAGAAGAGGCCTGAGGCCTGGGAGTACTGCAGGCTTCTAGTCTTCCTTAGTCCTTCATGCATTTTTCTCAGAACATCAAAGGAGATGGTACTTAGCTGAAGCTGGCATGTATTTAATGGTTTAGCACTTAGTGACCTTTGAGGATGTGGCTGTGGACTTTACCCAGGAGGAGTGGACTTTGTTGGATCAAGCCCAGAGAGATCTCTACAGAGATGTGATGTTGGAGAACTACAAGAATCTCATTATACTAGGTAAAACTGGCATCATTTCTTCACTGACCCCTTTAGGAAATCAATGTTTCTTAAATGTTTGCTGTCAAATGAGGGTACTGTAATAAGCAAGACAGGCATGGACCTTGGCCAGTGGACATTCCTTTTTTTTTTTTTTGAGACACAGTCTGGCTCTATTGCCCAGGCTGGAGTGCAGTGGCATGGTCTCTGCTTACTGCAAAGCCCTCGCTCCTGGATTCAAGTGATTCTCCTGCCTCAGCCTCCCAAGTAGCTGGGATTACAGGTGTGCAGCACCATGGCCAGCTAATTTTTGTATTTTTAGTGGAGACAGGGTTTCACCATGTTGGCCAGGCTGGTCTCAAACTCTGACCTCAGGTGATCCACCTGCTTTGGCCTCCCAAAGTGCTAGGATTACAGGCGTGAGCCACCATGCATGGCCTGGGCATTACTTTATAGAACAAGCTTGTAAACTTTCTTAAAGCATTATGAGATTTATGCACAGACCTGTTTTTTTGTTTATTTGTTGTAGCTCATCAGTGATCGTTAGTGTTAGTGTATTTTATATGTGGTCCAAGGCCATTCTTCTTCCAGTGTGGCCCACGGAAGCCAAAAGATTGTACACCCCTGGTGTAGAGGATTCCCCATGAAAATAAAGATTTAAGTAAATGAGTTTATTTCATGTATGGATTAAAAACTTTGAGACTTTAAATGTGTATGAAGTTGGACTTGGTTTTCCAGGCTCAAGCAATTCTTCTGCCTCAACCTTCTGAGTAGCTGGGACCACAGACCCGTGCCAGCATGCCCTGCTAATTTTTGTATTTTTAGTAGAGAGGAAGTTTCACCACGTTGGCCAGGCTGGTCTTGAACTCCTAACCTCAAGTGATCTCCCTGCCTTGGCTTCCCAAAGTGCTGAGGTATGAGGCATGAGCCATTATACCTGGGCAACATTTTTGTTATTTTAAAAATAGTTTTAGTGCATGTATTGGAAATGTTATATGATTAGTTTGCTATTTGTAAAGTTACACTTGACCATCTTTAGAATCCCCGAAGGCAAAAGTATTGGTTCCCCATTGAAGGACATGGTGTTATGTCTTGCATGGGCCTCTTCTTTTGTGCATTTTTCCCTCCAGCAGGGTCTGAATTATTCAAACGTAGTCTCATGTCTGGATTGGAACAAATGGAAGAGCTGAGGACAGGAGTGACAGGAGTTCTGCAGGATGAGTTCATAAGCAGATGTGGTATTATGGCACTGCTGTGCCAGCCTAGGAGACATGCAGTACATTGGAAATGTTACTTTGCGAACTTCTCAGGGTATACTCTTCTTCCTGAGAAGGCTGAGGCCATTTGGTTTCCTTAGACACTTTCAACTCCCCTCATCTTTAAATTTCCATTGATCTTCTCAACCTCTTTTCTGTTCTCAGAAAGGTTTGTCTGCCTTATTTGAAAATTCCATCTTATGCATGTAGGTCCTTTGCCAACACCTTCTTATATTGCTTTCTTGATTCTCCCATCTTTTTGCTTACTACCAGCCTCAGTTTTCTGCATATTATTACTTGGATAATAAGTAATACAGGTTTTTTTTTTTTTTTTTTTTGAGATGGAGTCTCGCACTGTCGCCCTGGCTGGTGTGCAGTGACATGATCTTGGCTCGCTGCAACCTCCACCTCCTGGGTTCAAGCAATTCTCCTGCCTCAGCCTCCCAAGTAGCTAAGATTACAGGTGCCTGACACCACGCCCAACTAATTTTTTGTATTTTTGTAGAGATGGGATTTCACTGTGTTGGCCAGGCTGTTCTCGAACTCCTGACCTTGTGATTCACCTGCCTCAGCCTCCCAAAGTGCTGGCATTACAGGTGTAGTGATAGTTTTGACACCATATCTTTACCATTGCAAAACTTCTGACATAGCCAAACTCTTTATAGTCCATCTTTCCATGTGCTTCACTCTTTTTTTTTTAATCATGTTTTATGCATGTTTGGAAAGATATACAAATGTGCCATATACTTTTTTTAGGTAAAATATACAAAAATTTACCATTTTAGTGTTGTGTAGCTATCAGCTCTTTTTAGTTTCAAGGCATTTCTTTTTTTGTTTGTTTGTTTGTTTGAGACAGAGTCTCTCTCTGTTGCCCAGGATAGAGTCCAGTGGAGCCATCTTGGCTCACTGCAACCTCCATCAGCTTCCTGGCTTCAAGTGATTCTCCTGCCTCAGCCTTCTGAGTAGTTGGGACTACAGGCGTGTGCCACCATGCCTGGTGAATTTTTGTGTTTTTTGATAGAGATGGAGTTTCACCATGTTGGCCAGGCTGGTCTCAAACTCCTGACCTCAAGTGACCCACCTGCCTCCGTCTCCCAAAGTGTTGGGATTACAGGCATGAGCCAGTGTGCTTGGCCTAGTTTCAAAGCATTACCATCACACCAAAAGGAAACCATATACCCATCAAGTAGTCAGTCCCCACTCACCCTACAGAGACTAATTTGCTTTCTCTCTCTATGGATTTACCCTTTCTGTATATCTTATATAAATGGAATCATACAATGTAACCTTTTCTCTCTAGCTTCTTTCACTTAGCTATATATATATGTATATATATATTTTTTTCTTTTTTGACACAGAGTCTCACTCTGTCACCCAGGCTGGAGTGCAATGGCATGATCTTGGCTCACTGCAACCTCTGCCTCCTGGTTTCAAGTGATTCTCGTGACTCAGCCACTTGAGTAGCTGGGATTACAGGTGTACACCACCATGTCTGGCCAATTTTTGTATTTTTAGTAGAGACAGCACTTCACCATGTTGGCCGGGCTGGTATCGAACTCCTGAACTCAAGTGATCCACCTACCTTGACCTCCCAAAGTGCTGGGATTATAGGCATGAACCACCACACCCAGCCCAGCACAGTTGATTCTGATAGGTTTTCTGAACTTATTAGTCATATTGTGGTAGGAAAGAGCCCTGTAGTTCTTCACTCTGCCACATTTGATTATGCTATGTCTGTTCCTTAGGCATTTTTTTTTTTTTTTTGAGACGAAGTCTTGCTCTGTAGCCCAGGCTGGAGTGCAGTGGTGGATCTCACCTCACCGCAACCTCCACCTTCTGGGTTCAAGTGATTCTCCTGCCTCAGCCTCCCGAGTAGCTGGGATTACAGGCATGCACCACTGCACCTGGCTAATTTTTTGTATTTTTAGTAGAGACAGTGTTTCACCATGTTGGCCAGGCTGGTCTTGAACTCCTAACCTCAGGTAACCCACCTATCTAGGCCTCCAAAAGTGCTAGGATTACAGGTGTGAGCCACCACCCCCAGCCCCATAGGCTTTTAAATGACTTTATTCCACAATTTTTCTCCCAAGCTGCATTTTTCACTTTATTTCAGAATTGGATTTGCAACTCAAAACCAAAGGCTTCCCACTGCTGCAAGATATTTCTGCAGAAAGATCACCAAATGGAGTACAATTGGTAAGATTTCCAAGGGATGAAATCTTCCACACTAGGACAAGAAGCACAATATTCACGAAAATTATATGAGGAAAATGGCATTTACCCAGAGAAAACAAAGTCTGAAGAGATTCTCTGAATATCATGAATATGGGAAGCACTCTAAACTTACTACAAACATATTTCTTCTCAGAGATCTCACAAATAAACATCCACAAACATACAACTCAGCTATTCAGTTTTTGGTGCATAATTTCTTTTACTTTATTATTATTTTTGAGACAAGGTCTTACTCTGTTGCTCAGGCTGGTGTGCAATGGTGCAGTCTTGGCTCACTGCAACCTCTGTTTCCTGGGCTCAAATGATCCTCCAGCCTCAGCCTCCTGAATAGCTGAGACTACAGGCATAAGCCATCATGCCTGGCTGATTATTTTTTTTTTTTTGTAGAGATGGGGTTTCACCATTTTGTCCAGGCTGGTCTCAAACTCCTGAGCTCAAAGCAATCCACCTGCCTTGGCCTCCCAAAGTGCTGGGATTACAGTCATGAGCCACTGTGCCCAGCCCATAATTTAGTCTAAATAATTCTCAGATGTATTGTGGCTAATGCCTGTAATCCCAGCACTTTGGGAGGCCAAAGCGGGCAGATCACTTGAGGCCAGGAGTTGGAGACCAGCCTGGTCAACATGGCAAAAATCTGTGTTTACTAAAAATACAAAAATTAGCTGGGCATAGTGGCACATGCCTGTAATCCTAGCTACTTGGGAGGCTGAGGCCTGAGAATCCCTTGAACTGGGAGGCAGAGATTGCTGTGAGTCAAGATCATGCCACTGCACTTCAGCCTGGGCGACAGAGTGAGAATCTTTCTTAAATAAATGAATAAATATCAGACAGATTGTCTAAGAAGCTCTGTGAATGCAGAGAATATAGGCAGGCTGGTGGCCTCATTGTCCTATTACTCAACTTAACTCAAAAATGGGGCTGGAACTCTGTACATATAATGGATATGTTAAAATGTTTAAATATATTTCCAATGCATATATGTTGTGATTGGGGAGAAATTCTGTTACCATACTGAATGTGAGAAATTCTTTATTCATCTTTTATATCTCAACAGGAGAGAAGCAATACTGCAGAGAAACTGTATGATTCTAACCATTCTGGAAAAGTCTTCAATGAACACCCATTTCTTATGACTTACATGATAACTCACATTGGAGAGAAAACTTCTGAGGATAATCAGAGTGGAAAAGCCTTAAGAAAGAACTTTCCTCATAGTTTTTACAAGAAAAGTCATGCTGAGGGGAAAATGCCTAAGTGTGTTAAACATGAAAAAGCCTTCAACCAGTTTCCAAATCTTACTAGGCAGAATAAAACTCACACACAAGAGAAATTGTGTGAATGCAAAGACTGTTGGAGAACTTTTCTTAATCAGTCATCCCTTAAGTTACATATAAGATCTCACAATGGAGACAAACACTGTGTATGTAAGGAATGTGGGAAAGCCTTCAGTAATTCCTCACACCTTATAGGACATGGAAGAATTCACAGTGGAGAGAAGCCCTATGTCTGTAAAGAATGTGGTAAAGCTTTCACTCAATCCACAGGACTTAAATTACACATCAGAACTCACAGTGGAGAAAAACCATATAAATGTAAAGACTGTGGGAAAGCCTTCACCCATTCTTCATACCTTGCTGATCATACAAGAATCCACAGTGGAAAGAAGCCCTATGTATGTATGGAATGTGGAAAAGCCTTCACTAGATCCACAGGACTTATTTTACACATGCGAATTCACACTGGAGAAAAGCCATATGAATGTAAGGAGTGTGGAAAAGCTTTTATTCATTCCTCATACCTTACAAAACATGTAAGGATTCACAGTGGAGAGAAGCTGTATTTATGTAAGGCATGTGGGAAAGCTTTTACTCGTTCCTCAGGACTTGTTTTACACATGAGAACACATACTGGAGAAAAGCCCTATGAATGTAAAGAATGTGGGAAAGCCTTTAATAATTCCTCAATGCTTAGTCAACATGTAAGGATTCACACTGGAGAGAAGCCATATGAATGCAAAGAATGTGGGAAAGCTTTCACTCAATCCTCGGGCCTTAGTACCCATTTAAGAACTCACACTGGAGAAAAGGCCTATGAATGTAAGGAATGCGGTAAAGCATTTGCTCGTTCCACAAATCTTAATATGCACATGCAAACGCACACAGGAGAAAAGCCTTATGCATGTAAAGAATGTGGGAAAGCCTTCAGGTATTCCACATGCCTTAACGTTCACACACGAACTCACACTGGAGCAAAACCATATGAATGTAAGAAATGTGGGAAAAACTTCACTCAATCTTCAGCACTTGCTAAACATCTAAGAACTAAGGCATGTGAAAAAACCTGAAGTGTTCCTCAGATCTTAGTATTTACATCTAAACTCATCTGGAAAAAAATCATATGAAGGTAAAGAATATGAACAACCTTCACTGAATTTCCATATCTTATATAATAGGAATGAATTTAACATGGACACAAGTCCCAGTGATATAAGGAATAGGCAAGAGTAGTAATTCTTCACATCTTATAAAGTGTAAGAACTCACCTTTGGGAGAAAAATCTGGTTCTAAGACATGTGGTAAAGCCTTTGTTTCTTCCACTATTGTTTATTTTTCTTTTTTTTTTTTTTTTGAGACAGAGTCTCTCTCTGTCACCCAGGCTGGAGTACAGTGGCATGACCTTGGCCCACTGCAACCTCTGCCTCCTGGGTTCAAGGAATTCTCCCACCTCAGCCTCCCGAGTAGCTGGGACTACAGGCATGTGCCACCATGCCCAGCTAATTTTTTGTATTTTTAGTAGAGACAGGGTTTCACCATGTTAGCCAGGATGGTCTCGATCTCCCGATCTCATGATCTGCCCGCCTTGGCCTTCCAAAGTACTGGGATTACAGGCTTAAGCCACCACACCCAGCATATTGTTTATTTTTCATAACAAAAATTACTGTAAAAGCCAATTGAAGGTAAGAATGAGAGATAGCCTTAAAATACTTCACAAACCTTCATAGTACTTCATAATCAACACTGGAGAAAAACCCTCTGTATGTAAGGAATGTGATAAAACATTTACTTAGTGCTCAGGACTTAGTATCTACATGAGAATTCACAGTGGTATAAAACCCTACAAATGTAAAGGCTACAAGATCTTCACTTATGCCTTTTAATAACTTAACATCAAAGAACTCACAGTGGGCAGATAGCCTATATATGTAAGAAATCTGGGACAGCCTTCAGAAATTTCTGACAGTTTCAGGTATAAGTAACCTCATCAATTTAAGATGTGTTATGAATTCTTCCAGTGTTACTAAGTCAGTCAACATGCGTTGGAGAGAAACTCTATGAAGGTAAGATGTGGGAAATCTTTACTTCTGTCTCATGTGTTAATATTTGGTAATCTCAAAGAGGCCAGAAACATTATGTATGTTAGAAATATGGGAATGTCTTTATATATATATATATATATACACACACACACACACATATATATGCACACACACATACACACACTTATGTATGTATTATTTCATCCTTTAATATAAATGATAATTCATACTGGAGCGAAATCTTGATAATACAGAATGAGGGAAATGTTGCATCCATTTTACAAGTCTTACTATACTTGTGAAAACCCACACTGCAAACAAGCTATATGAATGTGAAAATACGAGAATATGCTGGGCGTGGTGACTCATGCTTGTAATCCCAGCACTTTAGGAGGCCGAGGTGGGCAGATCATTTGAGGTCAGGAGTTTGAGACCAGCCTGCCAACATGGTTAAACCTCATCTCTACTAAAAATACAAAAATTAGCCAAGTATGGTGGCGGGTGCCTTTAATCCCAACTGCTTGGGAGGCTGAGGCAGGAGAATTGTGTGAACCCAGGAGACAGAGGTTGCAGTGAGCCAAGATTTTGCCACTGCACTCCAGCCTGGGTGACAGAGCAAAACTCCATCTCAAAAAAAAAAAAATCTGGTAATACTTTTAGCAGTACATATTCCTTAAGTGCCTCTGAAAATACTCACTGGAAGAATAAACTATGAATCTGAGGAGTTATGGGAAGCTTTCAGATACTACTGTTACTGTACACAAGATCATACTAGAGGAGAAATTGAAATAAATGACATGAAAATGAGATTGCCTTTCTATGTGTCTTACTGTCCATGACGACTTGTCATGGACAGTAAATTTTCTGTGGTTGAAAAGTTTAATTGCTTTTAAAATTCCCCCTAGTAGAATTTTTTCTATATTTTAGTCAGAACAGCATGTGGGAGGAGTGAGGACTGGACAGTGGACTGTACAGTGGATGTTAGGATGTTATATTTAATCCCCATGGTCACCAGGCCATGCCTCTAATTCCAGCACTTTGGGAGGCTGAGGTGTGTGGATCACAAGGTCAAGAGATTGAAACCAGCCTGGCTAACATGGTGAAACCCCGTCTCTACTAAAAATACAAAAATTAGCTGGGTGTGGTGGTGCATTCCTGTAGTCCCAGCTACTTGAGAGGCTGAGGCAGGAGGATTGCTTGAACGTGGGAGGTGGAGGTTGCAGTGACTCGAAATCGCACCATTGGACTCCAGCCTGGGCAACAAGAGTGATACTCCATCTCAAAAAAAGAAAAAAAAATCCCCATGGTAACTACATATAAAATATCAATGGAATATACACAAAATGAGACGAAAAAAAGATGTCACTAAAAAAACAAATCAACAAAAAAGGCAGTAATGTAGGAAATGAGGGACCAAAAAGCTGTAAGACATACAGAAAAAGAGTAACAAAGTGGCAAAATGAGTCTTTTTTGTTGGTAATTATATGAAGGGTAAATGGGATAACTTCTCCAATCTAATGGCATAATTTGGCAAAATGGATTAAAATACACAATCCAACTGTATGTTGCCCTTTGCTTTTTTTTTTTTTTTTTTCTTTTTTTTTTTTTAAGACAGAGTCTCGCTCTGTCGCCCAGGCTGGAGTGCAATGGCAAGATCCCGGCTCACTGCAACCTTCACCTCCTGGCTTCCAGAAATTCTGTCTGCCTCAGCCTCCTGAGTAGATGGGATTACAGGTACCCACCACCATGCCCAGCTAATTTTTGTAGTATTAGTAGAGACAGGGTTTTGCCATGTTGACCAGGCTGTCTCAAACTCCTGACTTCAGGTGATCTGCTCACCTCAGCCTCCCAAAGTGCTAGGATTACAGGCATGGGCCATCACGCCTGGCCATCCTTCGCTTTAGATCTAAAGACAAAAAAGGTTGAAAGTTAAATAATGGAAAAAGATCATTCCATGTAAATAGTAACCTAAAGAGAATTTGGCTGGATATACTAATATCAGACAAAGTAAACTTGAAGTAAAAAACTGATAGAAGAGAGAGTGAATGAGAGTATATACTGATAGAAGGTAAAATTCATCAAGAAGATAAAAAAATTATATGTATCAAACATCAGAGCTTAAAATACATGAAGTAAATATTGGCAAAATTAAAGGGAAAAATAGACAATTCTGCATAACAATTGGAGACCTCATTATACCACTTTCAATTTAATAGGTAGAACAGCCACCATAATATCAAGAAGGAAACAGGACAAGTACTATATAACAGTTGGCACAACCCACCCCACAACAGAAGAGAACACATTTTTCTCAAGCATATGTGGAATAGTTTCCAGGAGAAACCATATGTTAGGCCACAAAACAAATCTTAATGAAATGTAAAAGACTGAAACACAAAGTACCATTTCAAGTCACATAGAATGAAACAAGAAATGAAAAACAAGGAAAACTGGAAAATTCACAAATACATTTTATTGTAAGCAACACACTCCTGATCTATCAATGGGTGAAGCAAGAATTCACAAGGTAAATTAGAAAACATCTTGAGACAAATGAAAACAAAGACATGGCATACCAAAATTTATGAGATGTTGCCGTGGTCTAAATTTTGTCTCCTAGGCTGGGCACAGTGGCTCACGCCTGTAATCCCAGCACTTTGGGAGGCCAAGGTGGGTGGATCACAGGGTCAGGAGATTGAGACCATCCTGGCTAACGTGGTGAAACCCTGTCTCTACTTAAAAAAAAAAAAAAAAATCAGCCCAGTGTGGTGGTGGGTGCCTGTAATCCCAGTTATCCAGGAGGCTGAGGCAGGAGAATGGTGTGAACCTGGGAGGCAGAGCTTGCAGTGAGCCAAGATCACACCACTGCATTCCAGCCTGGGTGACAGAGTGAGACTCCATGTCAAAAATAAAATAAAATAAAAAATAAAAAATAAATAAATAAATAAATTTTGTCTCCTCAACTTGCATATGTTGACATCTTAACTCCCAAAGTGATTGTATTAGGAGCTGGGAATTTTGGGACATGATGAAGTCATGAGGGCTCTGCAGAATGGGATTACCCCCCTCATGGAAGACACCCCAAAGATATTTCATGCCACTTCTACTGTATTTGGTTACTTCAAGAAGATGGCTGTCTGTGAACCAGGAAAAGGGCCCTCACCTGACACTGAATCTGACTGTATCTTGAGCTTTGACCTAATCTCCAGAACTCAGAGAAATAAATTTATGTTGTTTATTAACCACCAGTCTATGGTATTTTGTTATAGCAGCCTGAATGGACAGATACAGTGAAAGTAGTGAAAAGAAGGCAACTCATAGCAGTAACTACTCAAATTCAAAAAGAAGAAAGATCTCAAAGATTAAGCCAAGGAATGTTTCACACAATTCAGCCTAATAAGAAAAGTGCTGGAAAGGATGTAAATTAAATAATGTATGAGATAAGCAAAAAGCTTCAATATCCAGCTACAAGACATTCTAGAATGAGAGAATAGAAAAAAAAAAAAAAAGGGAAATCACTGAAAGAAGCAATAAGAATTTTTTTTTTTTTTTGGGATGAAGTCTCACTTTGTTCCCCAGGCTGGAATGCAGTGGAACAATCTCCACTCACTGCAATCTCCACCTCCCAGGTTCAAGTGATTCTCCTGCCTCAGCCTCCCGAGTAGCTGGGATCACAGGCATGCACCACCAAGCTCAGCTAATTTTGTGTATTTTTTTTTTTTGTAGAGATGAAGTTTCGTCATGTTGTCCAGGCTGGTGTCAAACTCCTGACTTCAGGTGATCCACCCACCTTGGCCTCCCAAAGTGCTGGGATTACGGACGTGAGCCACCACACCCGCCCTTGAAATACTGTTTCTAAAAGGTATATGGAAGAACAATAGGCAAGGATAATCAAGACCCAGCTGATAAAAAAGGTGGAAGAACTTGCCCTAATGAATATCAAGATTAAAACTATAGTAATTAAGATGCTGTTGCATTGTACACAGACAACTAGACTATTGGTACAAAATAGTCTGGAAATAGTCACGTGTATTAGTCTGTTCTTGAGTTGTTATAAAGAAATACCTGGCTGGTCATGGTGACTCATGCATGTAATCCCAGCACTTTGGGAGGTGATCCACCCACCTCGGCCTCTGAAGTGCTGGGATTACAGGCATGAGCCACTGCACCCCGCAAGATCTCATTTTACAGTAATGTTACATGCATCCGTATAAGAGACCACCTGAGCAGGCTTAGTGTGAGCAACAAGGCTGTTTATTCACTAGGGTGCAAGTGGGCTGAGTTGGAGAAAGGAGTCAGTGAAGATGGTGGGATTATCATTGGTTCTTATAGGTTTGGGATAGGCGGTGGAGTTAGGAGCGACTTTTTTTGTGGGCAGGGGATGGATGTTATGAAGTACATTCTCAAGAGTGGGGAGGATGTTACAAAGTACATTCACAAGGGCGGGGAGGATGTCTTGTCCCAAAGGCAGGGAGGAATGTTACAAAGTGCATTCACAAGGGCGGGGAGGATGTTACAAAGTACATTCACAAGGGCGCGGAGGGTGTATTGTCAAAGGGTTGGGAGGAATGTTACAAAGTACATTCAGAAGAGCAGGGAGGGTGTTGCAAATTACATTCACAAGGGTGGGGAGGAATGTTACAATGTACATTCACAGGACAAGGAATATCACAAAGTACATTATCACAAGGGCGGGGGAATGTCACAATGGTTTGACCATGGTGCGGCCAGCTCAGAGGACCTTACATTCCTGTTTTTTAATGTTAATAAGAAATAAAAATAATAAATAAAATAAGAATAGTGAAAACTTGGGGTGAAATTTTGGGGCTGTATGGAGGAGTGATGGGTGACGTTTCTCAGGGCTGCTTTGAGCAGGATTAGCGGTGGTGTGGGAACCTAAAGTGGGAGAGATTAGACTGAAGTAAGATTTTGGGGTAAGGGGTGATATTGTGGGGTTGTTAAAAGCAGCATTTGTTGTATAGAGTGATTAGTGATAGCCTGGATGCAGTTTTGTAGGAATTGAGAGATTAATCAGAAGACACAAGACCTCAATAAGAGAAGGAGGAAGACAGGTATTAGAGAACTAACGATTGGAAGACGCCAGGATACCCAGTTAGAGAGTGGCCAGGTGGGTCCAGCATAATTAGTTGCCTGACTAGCGAGGTTTTGAGCTCTGTTTTTGAGTTTTTTGACGTCATCATATACTAGGCCAGACTGATTAAAGTAAAACAAACACTCTTCATTAAGAAATATGCAGAGTCCTCCTTTTTCAGCAGTGAGTAAATCGAGGCCTTGGCAGTTCTGGAGGACAACTGCAGCTAAAGTGTCAACCTGGGCTTGGAGGACAGATAAAGATTGTGATATATCTGTAATGCTAAACAGAGAAGTCATTAGAGAGGCTGCAGAATGGTGTGACAGAGGTTGAGATAGCTGCTATTCCAGTTCTAAGTGCAATAGTGAAGGCAGAAATTCCTAGACCCACAAGTAAAGGGATTAATGGGATGACTCTTTTTTGTCATGTTGGTGTCATGAGGGGGACAGGCAGTTGTTCGTTCCCATTTGCAAACTGGATTTTGGGGGTAAGAAAGACTAGAGTACATGTGCCCATCCAGTTGGCAGGTGTACGTGGAAGAACCACAGAAAAATAAGAGACCTTGTGTTAGGCATAACTGGAAATGTAAAGTGAAAAGGTGAGAGGGTGTAGTGAAAGAGGAGTCCTGCACCCAAAATCCTAGAGATCCAGCAAGGGCAGCAGCCATTAGAGGTTGTAATGGGGATTGATGGTGCAACTGCGTAGAGGGAAGGTTCAGTTCTCATGGTGTATAAGAAAGCACATAGTATCTGTGAGTAGTCTTTCACTACTATTCATGGGGCTGGGTATAAGCAAGCAAGAGGAGGGGTCAGGAGGAGAGTCAAATGAGCAGGGCGAGGGTAGCCAAAGATGGAGTGAGATGCAGGGTAGGTGTCTTCCTAAGCATTAGTGACTGCCAATGTTTTTTAGTTTGTCAGTAATGATAGAGAGCTTATCAGTAATGTGAAGTTGGAATGCTCCCATCTGTTTGGTAGTGTGTGTGGCTTGGTTCTGGAGATAAAGAGTAAAGGAACATTTGGATGGTGGAAGGTTTCCTAAAGGGATTCCAGTAGGCTGTTTTTGGGAGAAGCATAAAGGAGCGGCTACAGGGATAGTTGTTTGTGTGGTTAGGGGTCCAAATATGGGGGGGAGTGGAATTGACATAAAGAGAAAGGTGCTGTAAGCAGATGCGGAGAAGTGTGGCCGCTTTTTAATGCAAAATCTCTGGGGAGTTCTCACCAAATCTGTCTAGAAAGTAAAGAAGTTCCTCAGGTGGGTAAAGACAAGGGCTATTAAAGAAGGTTCAGAGGTGCAGGGAGACAGGAGAGGTAGCTCAGTCAGCCTGTAGAGCGGGGACGGCTGCATAAGAGCAGGAAGAAAGGGAAATGCATAGCCAACAATTTTTTACTAGAGAAGGATTGGAGGCAGTGAGGAGAGAGTGGGTGAGATTGATACTATGCTGGAGGTAACTAGGGAGAGGTAGAGAGTGACTGGAGAATAGGGGCAAGGATAAGAGTGAGTAGAAAAGTAAAAAAAAAAAAAAAAAAAAGAAGGACTTATCAGGATAGGAGAATTGGAATGTATCTTGCCACTGAAGATATTATATCCACTGCAAGAGAGTTAAGGGTGGCTATTTGAAGTAAAACCAGGAGATATCAGTTATGGTGATTTGGAGGAAAAGTGTAAACTGGTAAACTGGCAGCGTAAACAAGGGCAGGGCATTTACGAGTAGTTGAGAATGATGAATAGGTGTATGACTAGACAGAAGATAATAGGGATGACAAGTCTTGGGGGCACAGTCCAAGTAGTGGGGATGACTTCATAAAGCCCTGTTGCAAAAAGTAGGGTAAGGACGAATAGACCTAATAGAATGAAGGGATGTATTAGGTTTATAAGGGCTATTACTGTTCTTCAGAAATGCGAGTGAGTTTAAGGGAAGTAGGGGAGAGTACTTGCGACTTCCAGGAGGAAGAAGAGAGATCAGGCTGGCTGGCTGACAGACACAGCTTTATTCTGGAATGGTGAACCCAATGGGGAGGGTCCTGCAGGTGGACGGGAGTTGGGGTACTATAGATGACCAAGCAGTCCATCGCGGTTGTAGAGTTTGAGGGATCAGATTCTTAACAACAACTGATCATCCAGCTAGGGTGTCTTCATATGGCTGGGAATCTGGAGTAGGCAAGAGAAGATTAGCAGCCTGGTGAATTTCCTGTCTAGCCTGCTGGAGGACTGGAAGATAGTCGCCTAGAGGGCTGGTGTCTGGCACAAGGTGGGGGCCCAGCAAGAAGGTATGTCCATATAGTCAAATAGACTATACCCTGTAGCTTCTCGAGGACAAGCTGTAATTCTAAGGAGGGCAAACAGTAAAAGTACTGTCCAGTCTTTTTTAAGTTGAAGGCTGAGCTTAGTGAGGTATGTTTTTAAAAGACCATTAGTTCTACCAAAACAGAGATATAGACCAATGGAACAAAATAGAGCCCTTGGAAATAATACCACACATCTACAACCATCTGATCTTTGACAAACCTGACAAAAACAAGAAATGGGGAAAGGATTCCCTATTTAATAAATGGTGCCAGTTAAACTGGCTAGCCATATGTAGAAAGCTGAAACTGGATCCCTTCCTTACACCTTATACAAAAATCAGTCCGAGATGGATTAAAGACTTAAATATTAGTCCTAAAACCATAAAAACCCTAGAAGAAAACCTAGGCAATACCATTCAGGACATAGGCATGGGCTAGGACTTCATGACTAAAACACTGAAAGCAATGGCAACGAAAGCCAAAATTGACAAATGCAATCTAATTAAACTAAAGAGCTTCTGCACAGCAAAAGAAACTACCATCAGAGTGAACAGGCAACCTACAGAATGGGAGAAAATTTTTACAATCTACCCCTCTGACAAAGGGCTAATATCCAGAATCTACAAAGAACTTAAACAAATTTACAAGAAAAAATCAAACAACCCCATCAAAAAGTGGATGAAGGATATGAACAGACACTTCTCAAAAGGAGACATTTGTGCAGCCAACAGACACATGGAAAAATGCTTATCATCACTGGCTATCAGAGAAATGCAAATCAAAACCACAATGAGATACCATCTCACACCAGTTAGAATGGTGATCATTAAAAAGTCAGGAAACAACAGGTGCTGGAGGGGATGTAGAGAAATAGGACCGCTTTTACACTGTTGGTGGGAGTGTAAACTAGTTCAACCATTGTGGAAGTCAGTGTGGCAATTCCTCAAGGATCTAGAACTAGAAATACCATTTGACCCAGCCATCCTGTTACTGGGCATATACCCAAAGGATTATAAATCATGCTGCTATAAAGACACATGCACACGTATGTTTATTGCAGCACTATTCACAATAGCAAAGACTTGGAACCAACCCAAATGTCCATCAGTGATAGACTGGATTAAGAAAATGTGGCACATATACACCATGGAATACTATGCAGCCATAAAAAAGGATGAGTTCTTCTCCTTTATAGGGACATGGATGAAGCTGGAAACCACCATTCTGAGCAAACTATCGCAAGGACAGAAAACCAAACACGACATGTTCTCACTCATAGGTGGGAATTGAACAATGAGAACACATGGACACAGGGTGGGGAACATCACACACTGGGGCCTGCTGGGGGAGGGGGGAGGGATAGCATTAGGAGACATACCTAATGTAAATGACGAGTTGACGGGTGCAGCAAACCAACATGGCACATGTATACATATGTAACAAACCTGCACATTGTGCACATGTACCCTAGAACCTAACGTAACAATAATAATAATAATAATAATAATAATAATAATAATAATAATAAGACTGTTAGTTCTTTCTACCTTTCCCAAATATTGAGGACGGTAGGGGCATGAAGCTTCCACTGGATGCCAAGGGCCTGGGAGACTGCTTGAGTGATCTGACTAATGAAGGCCAGTCTGTTATTGGACTGTATAGAGGTGGCAAGGCCAAACCAAGGAATTATATCTGACAGGAGGGAAGAAATGACTGTGGTGGCCTTCTCAGACCTTGTGGGAAAGGCCTCTATCCATCCAGTGAATGTATCTACCCAGACCAAAAGGTATCTTAGTTTTTTGACTTGGGGCATATTGGTAAAGTCAATCTGATAGTCTTGGGTCGGGGGCAAATCCTCGAGCTTTTTGTGTAGGAAAGGGAGGGGGCCTGAGATATCCCTGAGGGGTGGTAGAGTAGCAGATGGAACACCGAGAAGTAATTTCCTTGAGGATGGATTTCCATGATGGAAAAGAAATGAGAGGTTCTAAGAGATGGGCCATTGGCTTGTAACCCACATGGAAGAGGTTATGAAAGGGTGATAAGATAGAATGAGCCTGTGAAGCAGGAAGGAGGAATTTTCCTTGATCCAAGAACCATTTGCCTTGAGTAGGAAGGGATTGATAGGTAATAGTTTCAGTGGGAGAATAGGTGGAAGTGATAGATGAGAAGGAAAAAAAATGGCCATGAGGGACAGCTGTGGGAATACTAGCTGCTTCTTTTGCTGCATTATCAGCATAAGCGTTGCCTCGAGCAATGGGATCTGGTAACCTCTGAGGCCCCTTGCAGTGAATGACTCTGGCTTCCTTGGGCAGTAGAGCAGCCTTAAGGAGGATTTTTATTAAGGAAGCATTGATGATGGAGGACCCTTGTGTAGTGAGAAAACCTCTTTCTGCCCATATAACTGCATGGTAATGTACGATGTGGAAGGCATACTTGGAATCAGTGTAGATATTGACACATAGTCCCTTTACAAGGGTGAGATCCCGGGTTAAAGCAATGAGTTTGGCTTGTTGAGAGGTAATGGAAGGGTGCAGGGCAGTAGCTTCAGTAACCGATGTGGAAGACACCACAACATATCCTGCCCTTGCCGGTGACTGACGATTTGGCCTTGAAGAACTACCATCAATAAACCAAGTGTGGTCTGGATTAGGAACAGGAAAGAGGGAAATATGGGGAAATGTGGAGGATGCCATATGGATTGAGAGATACAGTTATGAGGTTCAGGTTTGATGCTAGGTATAAGGTGAACAGCTGGGTTGAAGTCTGTGCCAGGAACAATGGTAACTGTGAGAGTTTCAATGAATAGTAAGTAAGAGTTGGAGGAGTCTGGAGGCAGAAAGTACATGCGCCAAGTGTGAGGAGGAAAATAGATTTTGAAAGTTATGAGAGCTGTAGAGAGTAAGTGGGGCATGGTTTATGATCTTGAGGGCCTCTAGAAGTATTGAAGCAGCAGCTGCCACCACACGTAGACATGAGGGCCAGCCTAGAACTTTGAAGTTAAGTTGTTTGGATAGGAAGGCTACAGGTCGTGGGCCTGGTTCCTGTGTAAGAACTCCAACCACACAGCCTTGTATTTCAGCCGTATATAAGAAGGATTGGGACAAACTAGGGAGTGCTAATGTGGGAGCTGTTTCTAGGACTGTCTTTAAGGAATGAAAAGAAGAGTGGGGAAAGGACTTAGGGTTTGTGGGGTCAGTCAGGTTTCCCTTTGTGAGTTTATATAGGGGTTTAGTTAGGATGGCAAAACCTGGTATCCAAAGGCAAAGGTATCCAACCATGCCTAGGAAGGACAGGAGTTGTTGCTTTGCAGAAGGGGTTGGGGTTTCGGAGATTAGCCAGACACGGTTATCAGGGAGACCACGTGTGTTTTGATGAAGGACTATGCCGAGATAGGTAACAGATGGGAAGGAAATTGGGCTTCAGATGGGGATACGTGATACTCCTTTGAGAATAGATGTTGAAGGAGCAGGAGGGTATCCTGTTGGGAAGATTCGTAAGAGGAGTTGCAGAGGAGAAGGTCATCCATATATTGAATAAGGTGAAAAACAGATGGACAGAAAGAAAGTAGATCATGAGAAAGAGCTTAACTAAAGTAATGGGGGTTATCTGTGAAGCCTTGCAGCAGTACAGTCCAGGTGAGTTGCTGAGATTGGTGGGTGTCACGGTCAGTCCATGTGAAAGTGAAAGGAGATTGGGATGAGGGGTGCAAAGGAATAGTGAAGAGGCATCTTTGAGGTCAAGGATGGAATAATAAGTTGTGGAGGGAGGTATTGAGTATAGGAGAGTATATGTGTTTGGCACTACAGGATGGATTTGGTTAATAAAGCAAAGATCCTGAACCAACCTGTAAGATTTGTCCAGTTTCTGGACACGTATGATAGGGGAGTTGTAAGGAGAATTTGTAGGCTTTAAAAGGCCATGCTGTAACAGGCGAGTGATAACAGGCTTTAGTCCTCTTAAAGCCTATTGTGGGATGGGGTACTGGTGTTGAGTGGGGTAAGGGTGATTAGGTTTTAATGGGATGGTAAATGGTGCCTGATCAGTCACCAAGGAGGGAGTAGAAGTATCCCACACTTGAGGATTAAGGTAGGAAGACACAAACGGAGGATTCAAAAGAGGTCTTGAATGGGGCAAAAGGGCAGCAATGAGGTGTGACTGAGGTCCAGAAATAGTCAGGGAAGCAGATAATTTGATTAAAATGTCTCAGCCTAATAAGGGAACTGGGCAGGTGGGGATAACTAAAAAAGAGTGCATAAAAGAATGTTGTCCAAGTTGGCACCAGAGTTGGGGAGTTTTAAGGGGTCTGGAAGCCTGGCCATCAATAACCACAACGGTTACGGGGACAAGGGAAACAGGCCCTTGAAAAGAAAGTAGTGTTGTGTGGGTAGCCCCCATATCAATTAAACAGGGGATGGACTTACCCTCCACTGTAAGAGTTACCCGAAGCTCGGCATCCGTGATGGTCTTGGGGGCTTCCAAGGCGACTGGGCAGCATCAGTCTTCGGCCACTAAGTCGAGGAGATCTGGGAAGGAGTCCGCCAAGGAAAGTTGGGTTTGAGCTCCAGGAGCTTTAGGAATGGTGGCGATGTGAGTCGGACAGTCCAACTTCCAGTGGGGGCCCACACAGAGAGGGCATGGCTTAGGAGGAAACCCGGGCTGCGGGCTTTCCGAGGCCCAGTGACCAGGCTTTTGGCATTTGAAGCAAGGTCCACGAGGAGGTTTTGAAGGAGCCCCTGGGAGCTGTGGCTTGGTTGTTCTGAAGGTTTTGTATGCTGGAGATGTGGTTGTGGGTTGTCTTACAGTGGAGGCAACTAGCTGTAACTCAGAGATACGTTGCTGTTTGGCCACTTCTTCTCTGTTATTGAACACCTTGAAGGTGAGGTTGATTAAATCCTGTTGTGGGGTTTGAGGGCCAGAATCCAAATTTGGAGATTTTTTCTAATGTCAGGAGCAGGTTGGGTGATAAAATGCATATTAAGGATAAGGTGGCCTTCTGGCCCCTCTTGGTCTAGTGCTGTAAAGTGTCTAAGGGTAGCTGCTAAGCGGGCAATGAACTGGGCTGGGTTTTCAACTTTACCTTGGGTAGTTACCTTTAGGTTGTCATAATTAACAGCGCTGTATGCTGCCTTTTTCAGCCCCTCGACTAGGCAGGAGACCATGTAATCTCGCCTAGCTATACCTGGGGAGTCTGTCTGGTATTGCCAATGGGGATACTCTCGGGCAACTGCCCTGGTGCCCTCTTGGAGGCCTGGCTCATGAAGCCAGTGGGTGTCTGTGTAGGACTGGGCTAGAAAATAAACTCTTTCTTGTTCGTCTGGGGAGGGGGTAAAGGTCAGGATGACATTTAAGTCACGCCAGGTTAAGTTGTAGGACTGAGTTAGATATTGGAATTCCTGTATATATTTATTGGGGTCCTATGAGAAAGAGCCTAAATGCTGACTGATTTGGGAAAGGTCTAATAGAAAAAAAGGCACATGTACTCACTCTGACTATGCCTTCAGCTCCGGCCACCTCTCTAAGAGGAAATTGTTGGGCAGGTGGGGGAGAGCTAGTCACAGAATGAAACTATAAGCCAGACTGGGTGTGAGGAGGGGAGGTAATAGAAGGGTTATAGGGTGGGAGAGCAGAGGCTGTGGAAGAATTGGGACCTGATTCACCCTGGCAAGGAGCAGCTGGGGGAGGAGAGAGGTCAGAGGGGTCACTGGGAAAGGAGGATTCAGAGGACTCTGAGCTTGGGGGTCGAGACCGAAGAAGCAGACAGGAGAGAAAAGAAGGAAAATCTGGGATGAGTTGCATTGGTGGTAGAAACTAGGGAGGGAGCAAAACGTAAAAAATGCCTGGACGTAAGCCACCTCAGATCATTTGCACAATTTTCGACAAAAATTACTGAGGTCTTGTAGGATAGACAAATTGAAAGTGCCATTCTCTGGCCACTTGGAACTATTGTCGAGCTTGTATTGGGGCCAAGCAATATTACAGAAGAAAATAAGACATTTAGCTTTTATGTCAGGTGTTAGTCAAAGGGGTTTTAGGTTTTTAAGAACACAGGCTAAGGGGGAAGAGGTAAGAATGGATGATGGAAGGTTGCGCATAGTGGAGAAGGTAAGTTTAAAGAGGAAGGTAGAGACACGGAGAAATGGAGGTGGGCAGCTACCAGTCTTCCAGTAGGCATCCCTGACTGAGTCCTAGGCTGTAATGTGGGTGAGCTGCCAAAGCAGCCATCCCTGCAATTGACCTGCCACCAAGGGAATGTTGGTGAATGATCAAGGCAGGCGTCCCCACGGTGATCAGACACCAAGGGAAGACTATCTTCCCAAGTCTGTGACCAACGTCAGAGTTTTTGAATGCACGGATAAAGTGTGTCTCCTTTTTGTCTCTACCAGGAAAGGAGAGAAACTGAAATTGAAAGAGAGATTGAAGGGAGGTGAGAGAGGTTAAGTAGTGAGTGAAAAAACTGCTGACCCAAGTGCCAAAAACCACTTACTTATTTGAAATTGGTGAGATGGTCCTTGGGCTGGTTGGTCTGATGACCCGAGTTCATAGGTGGATCTCCTCATGCAGGGAGCTTGAGGACAGGGGACACATCTCCTGAAGGAGTTCCCCTGTCCTGGGTTTTTGGGACCAAATGTTATGTGCGACCATATAAGAGACCGCCTAAGCAGGCTTAGTGTGAGCAACAAGGCTGTTTATTCACTTGGCTGCAAGTGGGCTGAGTCTGAGAAAGGAGTCAGCGAAGGGTGGTGGGATTATCATTGGTTCTTATAGGTTTGGGATAGGCTGTGGAGTTAGGAGCAATTGTTTTGCCGGCAAGGGATGGTTGTTACAAAGTACATTCTTAAGGGCAGGGAGGATGTTACAAAGTACATTCACAAGGGTGGGAAGGATGTCACAAAGTACATTCACAAGGGCTGGGAGGGTGTATTGTCACACGGGTGGTGAGGAATTTTACAAAGTACATTCACAAGGTTGGGGAATATCACAAAGTACATTATCACAAGGGCGGGTGAATGTCATGCTAGCTTGACCATGGTGTGGCCAGCTCAGAGGACATTACAAGTAACACTAAAGGGGCAATAAGAATACCAGTTTTTCCTGTTCTGGTATCACTTGGCCTAGACTTAGTGCAGCTAAAAACCCAGCCCTAGTACAGCAAGAGGGAGAACTATACTCACTCTTAGTCCAATGAATGAGTCAGAACCAAATTGGCTAAGCTGTTCAAGATTGCAATTCATGTCATAAGTTCTGGAACAGGAAAGGGGCGACCCCAGCTTCATGCATATATATACCCAGTATTTGGCAAAACCCCTCATGGGAGTTTGAAGACTGGCCTCTGTTAGACCCTCGCTCTTGGTGGTGATGTGCCAAAACCCCACAGGGTTCCTTCAGTAGGAGGGGTGCCCCCTCCCCAGGAAGTCATATCCCATTCCAGGCAAATATACTGCCAGGGTCTGGGATCTCTATGTTGGTGCCTTCGCTGGCTTATGTAGTTCTTTGTCACCTGACCCTAATGAGGTCAATGGGGACACCAGAGAGAGGGAGGGAAGTGACTGCCTGTCCATGGGGCCAAAGGGGACCAAATGGAGTCCACGGCTTACAACAGGAGCCAGTGGGGACCAAGCAACCAGTATGTCAAGTAAACATCCAAAATAAGAGGAAAAAATTATTTTTTTGAGATGGAGTTTCACTCTTGTTGCACAGGCTGGAGTGCAATGGTGCAATCTTGGCTCACTGCAACCTCCACCTCCCAGTTCAAGCTATTCTAGTGCCTCAGCCTCCCGAGTAAGTGGGATTACAGGCATGTGCCACCATGCCTGGATAATTTTTATATATTTAGTAGAGAGGGGGTTTCACCATGTTGATTAGGCTGGTCTCAAGTTCCTGACCTCAAGTGCTCCACCAGCCTTGGCCTCCCAAAGTGCTGGGATTACAGTCATGAGCCACTGTGCCTGGCCGAAAAAAAAATTTTTTTTTAGCCACTTAGAAATACAAGCCATTGTAAAGATTTTACGTAAAATTAAAAAAAGTGGGGAGAAGAAAAGGACCAATTGTCTTGAGGCTACTGCCTATAGGCATCGGACGTTTACTGCTCCCTCATTTCCTCTTATCAACCAGAGATGGAATTTAAGAACTGTGGCTTTCTGGGAGACGGAGGTTGCAGTGAGCTGAGATTGTGCCACTGCATTCCAGCCTGGGTGACAGAACGAGGATCTGTCTCAAACCAACCAAAACAAACACAAAGAACTGTGGCCTTAGGCATCTCAAAGCCTAAAATGGGGAGGTTTGAGGGGAGAAAAAAAGACTTCTGGCTGCTCTAGGCAGCTGTAAATCCAAGGTGGTGGAAATGAGTAACTTGAAACTGTAAGTACTAAAGAAACATCAAGGCTAGTAAACAGAATTCTATCCCTAGATTAGTTACTGATTTAAAAACAAGGGTGAACTGTGGTGGCTTATGCCTATAATCCCAGAGATTTGGGAGGCCAAGGTGGGAAGATGAGCATCATAGTGAGACCCCATCTCTACAAAAAGAATAAATTAGCTGAGCATGGTAATGTGTGCCTGTAGTCCCAGCTACTTGGGAGGCTGAGGTGGGAGGTTCACTTGAGTCCAGGAGGTTGAGGCTGCAGGTAGCTGTCACTGGGCCACTTCACTCTAGCCTGGGAAACAGAGTGAGACCCTGTCTCTAGAAAATAAACAAAACAAATAATAAAAGTGATAAATGGCCCTTCGTGATGGACTAATTATTGACTTAATGTTGTGGTCCCATCCATCAGGGTCTCCATACTCAATATCCAATATTATTTAGATTACTGATTCTATTCATTCAACAACAGATAAATAATTTGCTCTTGTAGATTGGTGTGATGGTTAATGCTGAGTGTCAACTTGATTGGATTCAAGGATACAAAGTATTGATCCTGGGTGTGTCTGTGAGGGTGTTGCCAAAGGAGATTAATATTTGAGTCAATGGGCTGGGAAAGGCAGACCCACCCCTAATCTGGGGGGTCACAATCTAATCAGCTGCCAGAGATGCTAGAATATAAGCAGACATAAAAATGTGAACAGAGAAACTGGCTTAGCCTCCCAGCCTACCTCTTTCTCCCATGCAGGACGCTCCTGCCCTCGAACATCAGACTTCAAGTTCTTCAGTTTTGGAACTCAGACTGGCTCTCCTCGCTCCTCAGCCTGCAGACAGCCTATTGTGGGACCTTGTGATCCTGTGAGTTAATACTTAATAAACTCCCTTTTATATATATATAATATATATATCATATATAATTATATTATATTTATATATTATATATAATATAATTATATATGATATATATAATATATATATTCCATTAGTTCTGTCCCTCTAGAGAACCCTAATACAATTGGCTAATATATCCTATTCAGTGCCTGTTTCAATAGCTTCTCAGCCACAATTTGGTTCCACCTGCAAAGAGATACTATATACTTTTTCCCATTACCCCTGGGGTACCTTAACAGGTTAGTTATCATGCACAACCTTTGCAGAGAAGATCTTGATGACATCCACACCGTTCTCCAGGAACACAGGTATGACATTACATTAATAACGTCCTCCTCCAAGGAGATTCACCGAAACACTCATTAAAAACACATAAGTCCAATAGCTCTTAGTTCTTTTTGGATTCTGGTAGCAACATATTTCTCATTTACAAGTTTTACTGATAAATTAAAATCAGTAGGCTGAGCCAGGTGCAGTGGCTCACACCTGTAATGCCAGCACTTTGAAAGGCCAAGGCAGGTGGATTACCTGAGGTCAGGAGTTCAAGACCAGCCTGGCCAACATGGTGAAACCCTGTCTCTACTAAAAAGACACACACACACAAAAAAATTAGAAAAGGCGTGGTGGCGGATGCCTGTAATCCCAGCTACATGGGAGGCTAAGGCAGGATAGCCACTTGAACCTGGGAGGCAGAGGTTGCAGTGAGCCGAGATTGTGCCATTGCACTCCAGTCTGGGCAACAGAGCAAGACTCCATCTCCAAAAAAAAAAAAAAAAAAAAAAAAAAAATCAACAGGCTGGGTGCAGTGGCTCACATCTGTAATCATAGCACTTTGGGAGCTAAGGCAAGAAGACTGCTTGAGACCAGGAGTTCAAGACCAATCTGGCCAACATAGTGAGACCCAATCTCTAAAAAAAAAAAAAAAAAAAAAAAATTTAAAATTGACAGTCCAGGTGCGGCGGGCAGTGGCTCATGTCTGTAATCCAGCACTTTAGGAGGCCAAGGTTGGTGGATCGCCTGAGGTCGGGAGTTCAAGACCAGCCTGGCCAACATGGTGAAACCCTGTCTCTACTAAAAATACAAAAATTAGCCAGGCTTGGTGGCACACACCTGTAATCCCACCTACTTGGGAGGCTGAGGCAGAAGAATCGCTTGAACCTGGGAGGCAGAGGTTGCAGTGAGCTGAAGTTGCGCCACTGCACTCCAGCCTGGGTGATAGAGCAGGACTCTCTCTCAAAAAACACATAAATTAAAATAAAACAAAATAAACTCAACAGTCATTCTTGTTCGTGACCATAAAAGAACTTCTTCATGGTTGGCCAGGTGTGGTGGCTCATGCCTGTAATCCCAGCATTTTGGGAGACAGAGGCATGAGGATCACTTGAGCCCAGGAGTTCAGGACCAGCCTGGGCAACATAGTAAGACCCCATCTCTATTAATTTTTTTTTTTGAGATGGAGTCTCGTTCTGTTACCTAGTCTGGAGTGCAGTGGCACTATCTCGGTTCACTGCAACCTCTGCCTCCCAGGTTAAAACGATTCTCCTGTCTCAGCCTTCTGAGTAGCTGGGATTACAGGCGCCTACCACCACGCCCAGCTAATGTTTATATTTTTAGTAGAGACAGGGTTTCACCATGTTGGCCAGGCTGGTCTTGAACTCCTGACCTCAGGTGATCCACCCGCCTCCACCTCCCAAAGTGCTGGGATTACAGGCATGAGCCGCCACGCCTGGCTAATTTTCTTTCTTTAAAGGACAGAATCCAAGAAACAATTTGCTTGGCCATACTTTTGGCAACTGTTTTGGCACTGGATGCCCTGGTCAAACATATGATCCCATCATCATGTTTATTATACACAACTGAGCCATTACCTAAATATTGTCCCCATAAGGTAAAAAAAAAGTCTGGAAAACTCTTGCCTGACTGATACCCAAAATATAAATCAAAACAACACATTGCCACGTATACTGAGGCCGCAATACCAGCCTCTGCAAGGCCACTCCTCATTCCCTTTGGAGTAACAGGCATTACTGATAGTAACCAAGACACACATTTCACTTCTTAAAATACAGAACGCTAGGCTCTTGAAAAAGGCATTCAACAGACGTTTTGTGTCCCTAACAGTTTCCAAATAGACATTTTAACTGAGGGATGTAATGAAGTCCTCAAACAACTCCTTTTCAAATTCCAGTCCAACAAATAAACCCCTACATAAGTTTATATTTTGCCCCAAATCTTAACCAATCTTAACAAATTTTTAATTTTGCCCCCATCTCTCAGGGATTAGAATCCAGATTGAGTGTATATGCTTTCTTTGGACTCATTAAGCAGAGATTGTCCCACAGGCCAGCCAGCTGATCATCTGATAACGGGACCCATTTATTATTCTATTTTATTATTATGATCTTTTTTTGAGACAGAGCCTCTCTCTATTGCCCAGGCTAGAGTGCAGTGGTGTGATCTCGGCTCACTGCAACCTCTTCCTCCCAGGTTCAAGCTATTCTCCTTCCTCAGCCTCCTGAGTAGCTGGGATTACAGCCGCGTGCCAACACGCCTGGCTCACTTTTGTATTTTTTAAGTAAAGACGGGGTTTCACCATGTTGGTGAGGCTGGTATCGAACTCCTGACCTCATGATCTGCCCACCTTCGCCTCCCAAAGTGCTGGGATTACAGGTGTGAGCCACCGCGCCCGGCCACAGGACCCATTTAAACTTAATTTTGTCCAGGTGCGGTGGCTCACACCTGTAATCCCAGCACTTTGGGAGGCTGAGGCAGGAGGATTGCTTGAAGCCAGGAGTTCAAGACCAGCCCAAGCAACATAATGAGACCCATCTCTACAAAAAAATTGAAAAATGAGTTGGACATGGTGGCATTCGCCTCTAGCCCCAGCTACTCAGTAGCTTAGGGAGGATCCCTTGAACCCAGGGATTCAAGGGTGCAGTGAGCTATCATTGCACGACTGCACTCCAACCTGGGTAATACAGTGAGACCATGTCTCGAAAAAACCCTCCAAACAAAAAGCAGCTAAATTTCCACCAAAAACAAAAACAAAAAAAACCCAAAAACAAAAACTGTAAGGCACAGTTGCACACCATTCTGTTTACTGTTGGTGTTATTACTACTAGTTTCTGTACTTTCACTGGTTTACACTCGGGAGGTCCTTATTAACTCAAATGGGTACTCACGTAAAATGATTCCTCAGGCTGGGCTTGATGGCTCATGCCTGTAATCCCTGCACTTTGGGAGGCCAAGGAAGGTGGATCACTTAAGGACAGGAGTTCAAGACCAGCCTGGCCAACATGGTGAAACCCTGCCTCTACTAAAAACCCAAAAATTATCCTGGCATAGCAGTGTGTGCCTCTAATCCCAGCTACTTGGGAGGCTGAGGCATTGGAATAGCTTGAACCTGGAAGGCAGAGTTTGCAGTGAGCTGAGATCCCACCACTGAGCTCCAGCCTGGGCAATAGAGTGAGACTCCATCTCAAAACAACAACAACAACAACAACAACAACAAAGGATTCCCCAGTCCCACATCCCAGATGACATCATGATATCACTCTGGCCCCCAGATTTCACTGGCTGAGATGACATTGCCTCAGAAGGCACTGCCCCAACGAAGAATTTTCCATCGGAGTTGAATTTGACCCTTGTGCTAGAAACTATACACCTCTTACCCAAAAATCTCCACCCAGTGATGCTCATGGATGGCCTTTCCTAAGGTACAAAATGGATACAATATTTTTTGGTTTTCCTCCTGAGCTCTGCTTAACCCATGATACTGTTACACTCTTAACTCTCTCCTAATGTAGACCCCTACACT
Organism: Pan troglodytes; assembly: GCF_028858775.2. Lineage (NCBI taxonomy): Eukaryota > Metazoa > Chordata > Mammalia > Primates > Hominidae > Pan > Pan troglodytes. Next base: position 12,461,927 of record NC_072418.2, on the reverse strand, counting down.
TCCATGCCTAAAGAAAAATCTGAGGCTCACACCGGTAATCCCAGCACTTCGTGAGGCTGAGGCAGGTGGATTTTCTGAGGTCAGGAGTTCAAGACCAGCCTGGCCAACCTGGTGAAACCCTGTCTCTACTAAAAATACAAAAATTAGCTGGGCGTGGTGGCAGGTGCCTGCAATCCCTGCTACTTGGGAGGCTGTGGCAAGAGAATCACTTGAACCCGGGAGTCGGAATTTGCAGTGAGCTGAGATCATGCCATTGTGTTCCAGTCTGGGCAACAAGAGTGAAACTCTGTCCCCCACCCCCCCAAAAAAATTAGCCGGGCAGGGTGGTGGGAGCCTGTAATCCCAGCTACTGTAGAGGCCGAGGGAGGAGAATTGCTTGAACCTGGGTGGCGGGGGTGGCAGTGATCCAAGTTTGTGCCACTGCACTCCAGCCTGGGTGACAGAGCGAGACTCCATCTCAAAAAAAAAAAAAAAAAAAAAAAAAAAAAAAAAAAAAAAGAAAGAAAAGAAAGAAAGAAAGAGAAATCTGGTACAGGTGACTAAAATTAATGAAGATCTTGCTTTTTCCAGTGCTTTTTTATTTATTTATTTATTTTTATTTATTTTTTTGACATTGGCTTCTGGGCAGAAATTGACAAGTGAATCCTAAACTTCAAACAGAAATGGAAAAAACACCAAATAGCCAAAACAATTGTGAAAAAGAGGAACACAGTTGAAGGACTCCCATTTCTGGATTTCAAAACTTACTACAAAGTTGCAGTAATCAAAACAATGTGGCACTGGCTTAGGGACAGAGCTACAGATTAATGGTATAGAATTGAGAGTCCAGGGCCAGGGCGCGGTGGCTCATGCCTGTAATCCCACCACTTTGGGAGGCCCACACAGGCCGATTACTTGGGGCCAGGCCCCACCTTCCTCCCTGCCCTTCTACCATCCACAGGACTGGACCTGATCTCAACCTGGTATTCTGGGCTTGGACCCACCTTCTGCTCTGCCCCCAAACATGGCTCCTCCCCCAGCGTAGTCCAGCCCACAGGCCTGATTCTAACCTCAAGCTCGTCCTCTGGGCCCGGCCTCACCTTCCTCCTGGTCCTCTAGCGTGGGCCCGTGCCCCTGGCCCATAGCTCCCTCCACAGGCCTGACTAACTTCAACCTTGTTCTCTGAACCTGGGGACTCCAGCTTCCTCTGTGAGTCCACAGCAAGTCTCAGCTGCACCCACGCGGGAGGAAACTAGAATTTCTCGACGTGATGTCTTCCAGCAAGGCTGAAGCACGAGCAGCAGAGCCTCTCCTAGCTGGAGGCTGTAAGCGGAAGTGACGCGAGCGAGGCGCCACCCTCTTTTCCGGTACTGGCTCCGCGAGCCTGAGCGAGGTTTCCCCATGGTTGTCCTTGATTTCGGAGGGAGCAAGTGTACTGGTAGTGGAACGGGTGGTGAGAGTTGAAGTTTATCCGAAGCTGCCGAGGGGCCTTCTTAGAGAGGCTTGGCCTGCTGTGCTCGCGTCAGGTAGGTCTGCGAGGCCGCTCGTGCTGTCAGTCCTCGCGAAGGTCGGGGTCGATAATTGCCGCGCTCACCCATAGAGTTCCCTTCAAAAGCCTCCAAAAAGACCATTGTGAGTTTTTTCTATGAGGAAAAGAATTTCTTCCACTTGAGCCACGTTAACTTGTCCCCCATCGTCGTCCTGCCTTACAGACCCTGCGATTCCCGCGCATTCCGGTGAGCATTGGGTGAGGGATGGTTCAAGGGGGCATCTTGTTATACGAACGAATGTTTCACCTGAGAATGTTCCTTTGTTTATGCGTCATAAACGTACTTTTGACGCCTTACATTCTGTTATAAAGACACTTTAATAAGTATCCAGGGAGTGCATATTTCTCTACGGAAATATAAAATTATGTAGACCACAAACAGGTCTTTCTACTGAAGAAAAATAAGAATGCTAAGCTATTTTGATCTGAACTTCGTAGGCCTGGACCTCCCCACAGATTTTAAAAACAGGCGCTGGCCAGGTGCGGTGGCTCACGCCTGTAATCCCAGCACTTAGGGAGACCGAGGCAGGCAAATCACCTGAGGTCAGGAGTTTGAGACCAGCCTGGCCAACATGGCAAAACCTCGTCTCTACTAAAAGTACAAAAAAATTAGCCAGGCGTGGTGGCGCACGTCTGTAATCCCAATTACTTGGGAGGCTTAGGCAGGAGAATCACTTGAATCCAGGAGGAGGAAGTTAGTGAGCTGAGATCGTGCCACTGCACTCCAGCTGGGGTGACAGAGCGAGACTCTGTCTCAAAAACAACAACAACAAAAAACCCAAGCAAACGAACAAACCAGGGGCCCACCCGGGGTACGGGGTCTCGTACCCGGGGTACAAGACCAATCTGGGCAACATAGCGAGACCCCGTCTTTACAAAAAAAAAAAAAAAAAAAAATTAAAAATCAGCCAGAGATGGTGGTGTGTGCCAGCTACTCGGAAGGCTGAGGCGGGAGAATCACTTGAGACAGAGAGTTCCAGACTACAGTGAGCTATGATCACGCCATTGTTCTCCAGCCTGGGCTACAGAGCAAGACCTTGCCTCTTAAACAAAAAGACAAAAATGGGCACCCAGGAGGAAAGGATATAGATTTTGTTGCACTAGTATTAGGAATCAAATTTACCATTCGCCCTCTCCCTAGAAAACTAAAATACCTTTTATGGTGAAGTATTTGAGGGTAAGTTGAAAATTGCAGGAAATTGATACTTGACTTTCAGGTAGTTGGTAATGCATTTTCTAAAGATAAAGGATACTGGTCTACTAAAACCACAGTATTTGTATTTCAACCAAGAAAAATTAAAAAAAAGTCATTTAGGCTGGGCACAGTGGCTCACACCTGTAATCCCAGCACTTTGGAAGGCCGAGGCGGGTGGCTCACTTGAGGCCAGGAGTTCGAGACCAGCCTGGCCAACATGGCGAAACCCCATCTCTACTATAAATAAATAAATAAAGCCAGCACCGGTGATCCCACCAGCTGAGACGGGAGAATCACATGAACTCGGGAGGTGGAGGTTGCAGTGAGCCGAGATCGCGCCACTGCATTCCAGCCTGGGTGGCAGAAGGAGACTGTGCCTCAAAAAAAAAAAAGAACGACTCATCTAGTATCTACTTTGTAAAAACAAAATTCTCTACATGGTTCCAAAATAGGCCCTTGGGACCTAAGATCTATTTAAAGTTTATGGCCTTTAGTATCTTTGAACCTAGACCAGTTACTATTGTTTCTCTGTCAAATCAACTTTTTGAAGAGTCACATATTATTTCAGAAAGACACCCATTTTAATATTTCTGATTGTAGTCTTATGGTGTGTTTAACTATTTCTTTTATTTTTTGTATTTCTTATAAAGTGATTAATGCTAATGGTTCATTAAGGCATAATGAAAAAAAAAAAATCCAACCAAGGGCTGCTCTTAGGGAACTTGTAAACTAGTGGAGGGGCAGACGTCTAACCAAGCAAATAAATGTTTCATTACAATTTTTTTTTTTTAATTGAGACAGAGTCTCCCTCTGTTGCCCAGGCTGGAGTCCAGTTGTGCCATCTCTGCTCACTGCAACCTCCGCCTCTCAGATTCAAGCAAGTCTCATGTCTCAGCCTCCCAAGTAGCTGAGATTACAGGCATGCGCCACCACGCCTGGCTAGAGATGGGGGTTTCATCCTGTTGGCCTGGCTGGTCTTGAACTCCTGACTTCAGGTGATCCACCTGCCTCAGCCTCCCAAAGTGCTGGGATTACAAGCGTGAGCCACTGCGCTTGACTTATTATTACAAATTGATGAGCGTTTTGGAAGTAGAGGACAGTATTGTTTTCTATGTGTATATATGGGAATAGATGAATGTAAGAAAAGTGAGTTCTATTTAAGGTGAGACCAAAAAGATGGTGTCTAAATAAGCCATATTGAAAGGAAAGGGAGTAGGAGTTAAGGAAAGCATCATATAAATTGGCTGATTACATATGTACGGTGAGAGGTGAGTACATCAAGGGTTTTTCTTAGGTTTGATAGAATTTTCTTTGGGGATTAAAATGAGGGATGAATCTAATCTACAACATTATAACTACAGAAAAAATGATGTCTAATCATCACTTTATTCTACTCATGAAAAACTAATTTTCTTAAGTAGGAAATTAATTGAAAGAATCAGAATCAGTGGCTGGCTGAGCACTTGAAAATAAGTTCTACGTGAAAATTCACTTAATTATCAATCTTAGCAAATATGTGTTCATATATGGAAGGGCAAGGCTCTCCTTGGTGTTCAGTCCAACTTTGGGTTCTTCCTACCCAAAGTAGGACTCCATTTCCCAGAAGAAATGTACAGAGTTACCAGTCCCGTGTGAGACTCCTATGTCACCGACACATCTACTCACTCCATGGGTAAATGAAATCAGAAGACTCCCTTGCTGACATGGGCTGCCAGAAAGCTCTGAAGGAACCATGAGGCTTAAAAATACCCACATTGGGCCAGGCACGGTGGCTCACGCCTGTAATCCCAGCACTTTGGGAGGCCGAGGAGGGTGAATCATGAGGTCAGGAGTTCAAAACCAGCCTGGCCACGATGGTGAAACCCCGTCTCTACTAAAAATACAAAGATTAGCTGGGCGTGGTCCTGGGCACCTGTAATCCCAGCTACTGGGGAGGCTGAGGCAGAGAATTGCTTGACCCCAGGAGGCGGAGGTTGCAGTGAGCTGAGATCGTGCCACTGCACTACAGCCTGGGCAACAGAGCAAGACTCTTGTCTCAAAAAAAAAAAAAAAAAAGAAATACTCACATTACCATCTGTATTTGTCACTTAGGGGTCCCAGTGAGCTAGCTGGACATAGAGAAAAAAATGGTATGTTCTGAAGATAAAGCTGATGAGGATGTGCATATTCTGCTGGTTGCAGAGAGTATTAGAGAAAATTTCAAAAACTATTGGCAACATCTACTAAATTTGTACACGTACATGCGCTCTAACATAAGAGTAATGGCTCCAGTGTGCATCAAGATAACAGTAAAAACATTTCACCAGCATTATTTGATGTAATCCTCAATTGGAAATTACTCAAATGAGATCAACAGAATGGGTAAATTGTGGCATAATTATACTACTGGAATGCTCTACAGCAAATGAAGTAATAAAGGTAGATACAGTGATATGGATCAGCTTCACTAACATAATCTTAAGATCACGTGTTAAGCCAGGCACGGTGGCTCACGCCTGTAATCCCAACAATTTGGGAGGCTGGGGCAGGTGGATCATGAGGTCAGGAGTTTGAGACCAGCCTGACCAATGTGGTGAAACCCCGTCTCTACTAAAAATACCAAAAAAAAAAAAATTAGGTGTGGGGGCGTGCGCCTGTAATCCCAGCTACTCAGAAGGGCTGAGGCAGGAGAATCACTTCAACCCAGGAGACGGAGGTTGCAGTGAGCCGAGATCACGCCACTGCACTCCAGCCTAGGTGACAGAGCGAGACTCCGTCTCAAAAAAAAAAAAAAAAAAAAAAAAAAAATCACCGGTCAGTTGTTTCTACCTAGTACCAGAGCCAAGGTGTTTCTCAAAAAGAGGGTAGTTTCCTGCAGAAGATGGCATGGATTTGCTCCACACTACTGTGCTGTGCGTCTCCTATTGGTGCTTGCCAGAGAAGGCTATGGAGGCATTGAGTATGATTGGATCTGCTAGATCATTTGGACTAAGTGCTTGAGAATGTTATAGAGCAGCCTGAACTTGATGCAGGGCACTTTGCTTTGTTTTTTTGTTTTGTTTTGTTTTTTTGAGATGGAGTTTTGCTCTGTCACCCAGGCTGGAGTGCAATGGCACAATCTCAGCTCACTGCACCCTCTGTCACCAGGGTTCAACCGATTCTCCTGCCTCAGCCTCCCAAGTAGCTGGGATTACAGGTGTGCACCACCATGCCCAGCTAATATTTGTATTTTTAGTAGAGATGAAGTTTCACCATGTTGGCCAGGCTGCTCTTGAACTCCCAACCTCAGGTGATCCACCCACCTTGGCCTCCCAAAGTGTTGGGATTAAAAATATGAGGCACCTCGCCTGGCTTGCAAAGCACTTTCCTTCTGTGACCCCACTGAATGTCTCATAGGTGACTTTGTAGACTGAATAAAACACATTCAAAAGTGGTATATGTTTTAAAAGGAAACATTGTCATTTGCAACAACATGGATGGATGTGGAGGACAATATGTTAAGTGAAATAAGCCAGGTATGGAAAAACAAATACCAGATGATCTCCCTTGTATGTATAATTTAAAAAGTTGGATTCATAGAAGGAGAGATAGAATGGTAGTTACCAGGGGCTTAGGGGTATGGGTTGGGGAGATGTTGGTCAAAGTAAGGGAGGAGACCACCTCTCATATTGTCTTATGCCCAATTTCTGCCTTCCAAGAAAAAAAGAAGTAAAAACTAAAAGGCAGAAATGAAACCCACAGGCAGACATCCCGGCGTCAAACCCTGGGCCTCGTTGTTAAAGACCGACCCCTGACCTAATTGGTTATGTTATCTATAGATTACAGACATTGTATGGAAAAGGACTGTGAAAAAACATGTACTGTTCTGTTCTGTTCTAATTACCGGTGCAGGTGCATGCAGCCACTAGTCACGTACCCCCTGCTTGCTCAATCCATCGCAACCCTCTCACACTGACCCCCTTAGAGTTGTAAGCCCTTAAAAGGGACAGGAATTGCTCACTCAGGGAGCTTTGTTTTTGGAGATGTGAGTCTGCCTATGCTCCCAGCTGAATAAAGCCCTTTCCTTCTACAATTCGGTGTCTGAGGGGTTCTTGTCTGTGGCTCATCCTGCTACACTTTCTTGATTCCCTGACCGGGAAGCGAGGTGATTAATGGAAGGTTGAGGCAGCCCCTTAGGTGGCTTAGGCCTGCCCTGTGGAGCATCCCTGTGGGGGACTCTGGCCAGCTTGAGCGACTCGGATCCTGAGAGCATTCCCAGGTAGTCAATTGCCCCGGTGGAATGCCTCGCCGGAGCAGTGCGTGGCAGGCCCCCGTGGAGGATCAATGCAGTGGCTGAACACCGGGAAGGAACTGGCACTTGGAGTCCGGACATCTGAAACTTGGTAAGACTGGTCTTTGGAACTTGCCCACTCCATTTGAGTGGAAGCGTGGCCTGATCACCCATGACATGCCTGTACTGGCACTTTGGTTTTTGTTTTTGACTTGACTGGGATTGCTTGATACTTTGGTTTTGGTTTTGACCTGGCTTGGATTCCTTGATACTCTGATTTTGTTCTGATTCTGGTTTGACATAAACTATAAAAGTGTGTGTGTGTCCTCTTTACTCATTCTTTATTTTCTGGTGTGCGTGTGGTTTGAGTGTGGTGTTTTGTCTCAAGGAAACATGGGTCAGACAAAGTAAGCCCACCCCACTAGTAATATGTTGAAAAATTTCAAGAAGGGATTTAAGGGAGACTATGGAGTTACTATGACAGCAGGAAAACTTAGAACTTTGTGTGAGATAGACTGGCCTGCATTAGAGGTGGGTTGGTCATCAGAAGGAAGCCTAGACAGGTCCCTTGTCTCGAAGGTATGGCACAGGGTAACCCGTAAGCCAGGCACCCAGATCATTTCCTGTATATAGATTCTTGGTTAAAGTTAGTTTTGGATCCCCCACAGTGGTTAAGATGACAGGCAGTAGCAGTACTAGTAGGAAAGGGACAGTTAAGGAAGGTTCTTGCTCCACACACCAAGGGAAATCGGCACCAAAAGTCCTGTCAGACCCAACACCAGAAGAATCATGGCAGGAATTGGTACCAGCAGTACCCCCTCCTTATGGAGAGGAAGGGCTCCCCACTCCTGAGCCCACAGCACCTATACCTCTGCCAGATAGCCACACTCCTAGACCACCCAGAGTGGACAAAAGAGGAAGTGAAGCTGTGGGAGAAACTCCTCCTTTGGCAGCTCGCTTACAGCCCAAGACTGGAATCCAAACACCCCTGAGAGAGCAGCGATATACTGGGGTAGATGAGGATGGAGACGTGGTGGAAAGGCATGCCTTTGTGTGTCAACCTTTCACCTCTGCTGACCTCCTCAATTGGAAAAATAATACTCCATCTTACACCAGAAAGCCTCAAGCTTTAATTGACTTGCTCCAAACTATTATGCAGACTCATAATCCTACTTGGGCTGATTGCCACCAGCTACTCATGCACCTCTTTAATACAGACGTACAGCGAAGGGTGCTCCAGGCAGCAACTAAGTGGCTAGAGGAGTACGTCCCAGCAGATTACCAAAACCCCCAGTAATATATAAGAATTCAGCTGCCAGGAACAGACCCCCAATGGGACCCAAACAAGGGACCAGACGTGGAGAGGCTACTGTGAGGCATTAATAGAAGGTCTAAAGAAAGGGGCTCAAAAGGCTACAAATGTAAATAAGGTCTCTGAGGTCATCCAAGGAAAAGAGGAGAGTCCAGCGCAATTCTATGAAAGACTGTGTGAGGCTTACCTTATGTACACTCCTTTTGATCCAGATAGCCCTGAAAATCAGCGCATGATTAACATGGCCTTAGTTAGTCAAAGCGCAGAAGATACCAGGAGAAAATTGCAGAAACAGGCTGGGTTTGTGGGTATGAATACCTCGCAGTTACTGGAAATAGTCAATCAAGTGTTTGTGAACAGAGATGCAACAAGCTGCAGAGAAAGCCGTAAGGAAGGTGAACGCCAGGCCAAGCGAAACACCAACTTACTGGCCATGGCCATTAGGGGAATTCCCCCAAAAGGAGAGGGAAAGGGGGGTTCCGGGAAGAATACCCAGTCTAATCGCCCATGCTTGCAACATAACCAATGAGCCTATTGTAAGGAAATAGGACATTGGAAAGATAAGTGTCCCTAACGGAAGGAAAAGCAAGGAGATTCGGAACAAAAGATCTCAGATAAAGATGAGGGAGCTTTGTTCAATCTGGCTGAAGGACCACCAGAGTGAAGGCGACCGGGCTCAAGTGCCCCCAAGGAGCCCACGGTCAGGATTACAATTGGGGGCAAGGACATTAAGTTTTTGGTCGATACTGGTGCTGAACATTCAGTAGTGACCACCCTGGTCACCCCGTTATCCAAGAAAACCACTGATATAATCAGAGCAACAGGAGTTTCCACTAAGCAGACTTTCTGTCTACCACAGACCTCCTCGGTGGGGGGACATGAAATAGTTCACCAGTTCTTGTACATGCCTGACTGTCCCTTGCTCTTGCTGGGAAGAGACTTGCTTAGCAAGCTGAGAGCCACCAGCTCCTTTACAAAACAGAGCTCTTTACATCTAAAATTACCAGGAACAGGAGTTATCACAGCCCTTACAGTCCCCCAGGGAGAATAATGGAGACTTTTTCTAACCGAGCCAGGCCAAGAGATAAAACCAGCTCTAGCTAAACAATGGCCTCGAGTATAGGCAGAAGATAATCCTCTGGAACTGGCAGTCAACCAAGCCCCCATACTCATAGAAGTTAAGCCTGAGGCCCAACCAGTTAGACAAAAGCAGTATCCGGTTCCCAGAGAAGCTCTTGAAGGAATCCAGGTTCATCTCAGGCGCGTGAAAGCCTGTGGAGTTATAGTTCCCTGCCAGTCTCCATGGAACACCACTCTGCTGCCTGTCCCTAAGCCAGGGACCAAGGACTACCGGCCAGCACAGGACTTGCGCTTGGTCAACCAAGCTACAGTGACTCTGCACCAACAGTTCCTAACCCTTACACATTGTTAGAACTGCTGCCAGCTGAGGACAGCTGGTTTACCTGTCTGGACTTAAAAGAAACCTTCTTTAGCATCAGACTAGCTCCTGAGAGCCAGAAGCTGTTTGTCTTTCAATGGGAAGATCTGGGGTCAGGTGTCACTACTCAGTACACATGGACCTGGCTTCCCCAAGGGTTCAAGAACTCCCCTACTATCTTCAGGGAGGCCCTGGCTTGAGACCTGCAAAAGCTTCCTGCTGAAGACCTAGGCCGCATCTTGCTCCTGTACGTGGACGACGTTCTGCTGGGACAATCCACAGCAGTCGGGTGCACAAAAGGGACGGATGTCCTGCTTTGACACCTGGAAGACTGTGGATATAAGGTGTCCAAGAAGAAAGCTAAGATCTGCAGACAGCACGTACACTACCTGGGATTCACTATTCGGAAAGGGGAGCACACCCTGGGGTCAGAAAGAAAGCAGGTCATCTGCAACCTACCAGAACCTAAAACCAGAAGGCAAGTAAGGGAATTCCTAGGAGCTGTGGGGTTTTGTAGATTATGAATTCCAAACTTTGCAGTACTAGCCAAACCTTTGTACAGGGTTACAAAGGGGGCGACCAGGAGTCTTTTGAACAGGGGCCTCTACAACAGCAAGCCTTTTGTAAGTTAAAGGAAAAACTTATGTCGGCTTCAGCCCTAGGACTACCAGATTTCACAAAGCCCTTTACACTCTATGTGTCAGAAAGAGAAAAAATGGCAGTTGGGGTTTTAACCCAGACTGTCGGGCCCTGGCCAAGGCCAGTGGCCTATCTCTCAAAACAACTAGATGGGGTTTCCAAAGGCTGGCCACCATGTCTAAGGGCCCTGGCAGCAACAGCCCTGTTAGCACAAGAAGCAGATAAACTAACCCTTGGGCAAAACCTGAATATAAACGTCCCCCATACTGTGGTAACCTTGATGAATACCAAAGGACATCATTGGCTAACAAATGCTAAATTAACCAAGTACCAAAGCTTGCTATGTGAAAATGCCGACATAACCACTGAAATCTGTAACACCCTAAGTCCCGCCACCCTGCTTCCAGTATCAGCCCAGTCAAGCATAACTGTGTAGAGGTGTTGGACTCAGTTTATTCTAGCAGACCTGACCTTTGAGACCAGCCATGGGCATCAGTAGACTGGGATTTATACATGGACGGGAGCAGCTTCATCAACCCACAAGGAGAAAGATGTGCAGGATATGCGGTGGTATCTTTGGATGCTGTCATTGAAGCCAAACCGTTGCCACAGGGTGCTTCAGCCCAGAAGGCTGAGCTCATTCTTTAACTCGGGCTCTAGAACTCAGTGAAGGTAAGACTGTAAACATCTACACTGACTCTCGATATGCCTTTCTAACCCTCCAAGTGCATGGTGCGTGGAGCATTATATAAGGAAAAGGGCCTGTTAAACTCTGGGGGAAAGGACAAAATATCAACAAGATATTCTACAATTATTAGAGGCAGTGTGGAAACCTCAGAAGGTGCCAGTCATGCACTGCAGGGGACACCAGCGAGCTTGCACCTCAGTGGTCTTGGGAAACTCTCGAGCTGATTCAGAAACTCGAAAAGCAGCATCTACGCCTTACTGGGCATCGGTAGCAGCCCCCTTACTTCCTCAAACACCTGACCTGGTACCTACCTATTCTAAGGAAGAAAAAGACTTCTTCCACGCAGAAGGGGGGCAAGTAATAAAAGGAGGATGGAACAGACTGCCAGATGGGAAGGTAGCTGTGCTGCAGTTGATGGGAGCCACAATCGTATTGGCCATGCACGAAACCACTCATCTAGGTCAAGAGTCACTTGAAAAACTGTTAGGCCGGTACTTCTACATCTCACACTTGCCAGCCCTTCCAAAGCAGTAGCACAATGGTGCGTTACTTGCTGACAGCACAATGCGAGGCAAGGCCTCACTGTTCCACCCAGCATACAAGCTTATGTACGGCTCCTTTTGAGGATCTTCAGGTGGATTTCACAGAAATGCCAAAATGTGGAGGTAACAAGTATTTGCTGGTTCTTGTGTGTACTTACTCTGGGTGGGTGGAGGCTTATCCAACATCAACTGAAAAGGTCTACGAGGTAACCCGTGTGCTTCTCTGAGATCTTATTCCTGGGTTTGGACTGCCCTTATGAATCAGCTCAGAACATGGGCCGGCGTTTGTGGCTGACTTTGTACAGATTAGCCGGGTGCATTAGCAGCACCTGTGTTCCCAGCTACTTGGGAGACTGAGGCATGAGGATCGCTTGAGCCTGGGAGGTGGAGGTTTCAGTTAGCCCAGATTGTGCCACTACATTCCAGCCTGGAAGATAGAACAAGACTTTGTCTCAAAAAAAATTTAATCATTGAAAAGTAAAATAATAATTGTCATCAAAATAATGTTTCTGTGTTCAAATGGGTGAAATCTCTTAATATGTTGGAAAATGTTTTAAATCCTTTATCCCCTCATCAGCAGACAAGAAGCTACAGTGGATGGAAACTCTGTAAGAATTGTGAAGAGGTCTTCAGGGAGCTGTTTTTCCTTAAGACACACACGAGAGCTCAGAATGGAGGGAACACTTTTGAGGGTAATTGTTATGGAAAAGACATCCTTAGTGTGCACAAGGAAGCCTCTATTGGACAGGAACTTTCTAAATTTAATCCATGTGGAAAAGTCTTCACCCTAACTCCAGGCCTTGCTGAACATCTTGAAGTTCTCAATGCAAGACAACCGTACAAATGTAAGGAATGTGGAAAAGGCTTTAAGTGTTTTGCAAGCCTTGATAATCACATGGGAATTCATGCTGGTGAGAAACTCTGAATTTCAGGAATGTGGGAGAATCATCACACCCTCCTCACACCTAAAGCAGTGTGTAACAGTTCATACTGGAAAGAAATTCAAAAAGACTAAGAAATATGGGAAATCCTTCACTAATTTTTCTCAACTTTCTGCACATGTGAAAACTCATAAAGAGGAGAGTCCTTTGATTGTAAAGAATGTAGAATTTCCTTTAGAAATTCCTCATATCTTAATGATCACATTCAAACTCCAACTGGAGTAAAAACCACACAAATATACAGACTGTGGGAAAGCCTTCACTAGATCAACTCAACTTACTGAACATGTAAGAACTCACACTGGGGTAAAACCCTATGAATGTAAGGAATGTGGGAAAGCCTTCACTCAGTACACGGGCCTTGCTATACACTTACGAAGTCACAGTGGAGAGAAACCCTATCAGTGTAACAAATGTGGAAAAGCCTTCACTAGATCCTCAGGCCTTACTCAACATACAATAATTCAGATGGGAGAGAAGCCTTATGAATGTGTTGAATGTGGGAAAACCTTCATTACTTCTTCCCATCGTACTTAACATTTGAAAACTCATAGTGGAGAAAAGCCCTTTGTATGCAAGATATGTGGGAAAGCATTTATATATTCCTCATCCCTTAATATTCACCTGCAAACTCATACTGGAGAGAAACCCTTCATATGTAAAGAATATGGGAAAGCATTTATTGTTTCCTCACACCTAGATAAACAGAAAATCATGGCTGGGCACAGTGGCTTATGCCTGTAATCCCAGCACTTTGGGAGGCCGAGGTGGGTGGATCATGAGGTCAGGAGATCTGAGACCATCCTGGCTAACATGGTGAAACACCATCTCTACTAAAAGTACGAAACATTTGCCAGGCATGGTGGCATGCACCTGTAGTCCCAGCTACTCAGGATGCTGAGGCAGGAGAATCCCTTGAACCTTGGAGGCAGAGGTTGCAGTGAGCCGAGATCGATTGAGCCACTGCACTCCAGCCTGGACAACAGAGTGAGACTTCATTTCAAAAAAAAAGAATTCACACTGGGGAGAAACCCTATGAATATAAGGGTATGAGTGTTACCATTTAGCTCATCAGTTGCCATCTTTAATTATTGGCAGTGACACCAAAAGATTATCAGATTTGTCCTAAATGCCTTGTGAGGGTTGTAATGGCTGATGGACTGGCCTTAGATGCCATCCCAAGAGTCTGAAATTAAACCTACAACTTCTGAATACAACTTCATGGTTGCCTGAGTCTTGGTATCTGTGAAGAAGGGTCATGGATGGTGAGGTCAGTACTGCAGGCTGCCTCACCTTGCTGATTAGATTCCTAAGATCATAGCATTAACAAGTTCTGTATGAGATAAATCATGCAGATTGACCCCAGCCCCTGTTGGTTAGTGGCTGCCAGTGGCACATTCATGTCAAAATTTACCAGAAGCCAAGATAATGTAGGCCCCAGAGTTGGGTTGTTAAAAGATGCTCCTCCAAGAGTCTTCTCTGTTCCCAGGGATCCTGCAGATCATGGCAGGAATGAAACCATCTTTTACTGCCAGTGCAGTTTCACAGCTGATTATTTCTGTGACCCCTTCTTGTAAAATCTAAGAAGTGTGACAGCCTTGCCTGTTCTGTTCTGCCCTCTCTGTCCATTTTAGGTGGCACAATGTAAGTGGCAGTGTCTCTTCTAGTATAATCCAGTCTCTCTCCTCATTTCTCTTAAGATGGCTGATATAGTCCATGAATCCCACTCATGATCTCTTTATGAGATGATTGTTCAGCCACACTTTGAGGATTCTCTTCAGTACAAGTTTTCTAATTTTTGCAGTATGAATAGGCTGAGAATTTTCCAAATCTCCAAGTTCTGGTTTCTTTTTCCTTAACAATTTATTCTGCAATTCAAGTCTTCTCTTTTGCATTTTCCTGTAAGCAGTCAGGAAGAATGAAGCTTCCTGTGTCCTTTAACACTTTAATTACAGATCTTAGTGATAAATACTCAATTTTATCTCTCTGAAGCTCTACCTTCCACAAAATGCTAGAATACAGTTCTGCCAAGTTCTTCACCACTTTATATCAAGGGTTGTCTTTTCTTCATTTTCCAATAGCATGTTCCTCATTCCCCAGTGACACCTCACCAGAATCACCCTTATCAACCTTATTTCCAGTTTGCACATCAGAACTTTTCGAGCTTCTACTCATTTGTCAGTTTCAAAGCTGCTTCACGTTTTTAGTTTTTTGTTTGTTTGTTTGTTTTTAATTGCAGTACCTCTACTTCTCAGTACAAAATCTGCCTTAGCTCAGGCCACCATAACAAAATACCACAGACCAAATGGCTTACAAATCCATTTAATTTTAAATAAGTGAGGTTAAAACCACAGAAATCTATTGTTGGGGCAAATTTTTAGTGCCACAAAAGAAATAGCATTTGAATATAAGTTTTCTCAGCTAGGCAAATTTACTTCTATAGAAGGGTGTATCTTGTGGATGGAGCAATGGCGAGAGCACATCACACAATGGAGAGCATTTTTAATGGAGAGGGTTTTTAATCCCTAACCCTGTTGGCCTTAGTTGCTGTTTCATTCCCCTATTGGTTGGGGTCGGCCGCACAGTTAGCTAAATTAATTAGCTAATTAATTAGCTAATTATTAATTAGCTAATTAGCTAAATGTAATTAGCTAATTAGAAGAGTGCAGGGAAGAACGGTTTCTGCGGGTAAAGCTGTTACAGCAGGGAGGGGGTGATTTCCTGGCGGGCATGTCTGAGCACAGCAGGGCAGGAGGGGTTGATAGATTGGCAGGCAAGAATTATTTAGACCAGGGAAATAAGACTTCAGGAGAGACAGTACAAGGAAGTGAAGACCTCATGGAGAAGAATACCTTGTTTGTAACAAAGTGAAACTCTTTGAAGAGGAACTGTTTGAACTATTTGTTTTTAACAATTTGACCCCTCTTGAATTTATACACTTCCTTCTTTAAATTTATTTAATGTGGCTTGAATTTGTCAAATTTTTAAAAAATTATTATCTAGAAGGAAAAGTTTGTCTGAATAGGGTGGAGGAGAATTGGGGAAGGTTTTAATGAGAGCTGTTTTTATAAGCCTCTGAATTAGCTTATGGATGCAAGGGATAATACAACACTTAACAAGAATGATCACATTTAGTATAATAGCAAGGGAAGTGAGGATTTAGGACATAAGTCCTTCTAACTTGCTAAACCATTTTTCAATAAATTAGTGAAGGGATTATTTATTTTAGAAATTTTAGCTAGCTTATTGGACAAAGTAGTAAGGCCTTGTAGTACTTTTGTTATGATTCCTTGGTGGCAGTGCTATTAGGGATAAAAGTACAACATTGAGTTTTAATTATGACACCAATTCTACCTCTTTTTTTTTGCTAGTATTATATTTAATGCTATTTTATTTTCTTAAGTCATTTGACTGATGAGCCTTAATTGTTGACCTATTTTTTTAATAGCATCTTTGGTATAATTAAATTGTTGCTGGTTGTAATAGATGTAATTCATTTAACTTACATTTTTATTTATAGTTAACTACCAGAACAATATAGGCTCAAATCCTGCAGCTATTTGATTATGGGCCTTAAATTTATTTGGTACTCTTTGTGGAACTTCAATAGTATTTATATAAACATGAGGATTAAAGGACTCACGAAGGGCATTTTTTGTTTTTGTGGTGTTTTGCCATTATCTTTCTTGGTTGATGAAATGAGAGGGGAAAAATGATGGCCTTTTCACCTGGAAAAGGCCTAGAGCATAAGTGCCACCCTAATGGCTTGGCAGAGTACCCAGCAATAGTCCCTCACAATACCACTACACATCTGCTTGGGGATGAACAAGGCAGACTGATTGGTAAGCTCTTGAAAAGGCTTGGTTTCACTGCACCCTGTTAAGTCTCCAAGGAATGCTAACTTTTCCCCCTGCAGTTAAAGGCACGAGGTGAAGTTAATATTAGGGACTGGAGGCCAGATGGCCCTGAGGGGCTGACCCTTAGGGCTCTTGACCTCAGGGAACAGCAGTGAAAGAGTTTGGCATGACTCATCACCCCAGGCTGTGGGGTTTTGGAAGGGGGCTAGCATACAGCTACCATACTGTTTATGCCCAGCTACCATACAGCTTATGCCCAGCTACCATACAGCTTATGCCCAGTCCATGAGAGGACCACCCAAGTGGAAAGGGGACAATTTGGGTCTCTGGCTTGCCTGTCACACAAGTGTAACAGTCGCTTTAGTTTAGCCTGTGAACAGAATATTTAATCCATTCCAGCCAAGCATTTGTGTCTTGATACCCTGTTTAATTGCTATAGTTTGTTTTAAATTTTTAACCTCTGTAACAGGTACTTTGGTTTTATCATTGGGTATATAATGAGAAAAGATTTGACTAGCAGAGAACTTTGGAGAGGGAGAAGGGGGTGCAGGAGGTGGGGAAACAATGAAGTGCATTTTAAAGGATCCTAAAGCATCCTTCCCTGATACTTCTGCTCTTATACTATACACATAGCTTAATGAAGGGGAAGAACTCTGGGGAGCAGAGATGGTAATCTGTACTGGATTATGTTGGTTCAGCTGACAATTGGGAGGGGTAAGTGCTTTAGTAAAATAAATATATGGTTTTAAGAAACTGCAAGTACTAGTTAGGGCAATCTATCCTTGTTCTTTAGTATTTTATAGAGCATTGGACCAACTTTGGCAGAGAAGCTCTGCCCTAGGAGGACAAGATTCCAGTTTATACTGGAATCTTTGTCAAACTATTTTTAAACTAACTTATCCTAGTTAACAGATTTTTAGTCTGAGGAGAGCTAGGAAGGACAAAGATACTGTTCTGAAGTGGAGTGTTGCCTCTGGCTTGGTAAATCTCCACAGAGCATCAAAAGGCAAGCATTAAAAGTAATAGTTTGGGGTGAACTTGACTTAGTTACATTAATGATGAGAGGACTAGTAATAGAAGGGGAAAAGAAAGAGTTGCAACATAAGAGGATTAAACCCGTTTTAACTTTAGCTTGTTTGGAGTTGGCCCTGGAATAACTGTCCATGATTCTGGAGGGGGTGGTGCTTTTTTGACCCGGGTGTGATGGGTCCATGCTCTTTGCTGTTTCAACTGTGGTCTCGGTGGTTAGAAGCACTAGGAAGGGTCCTTCCCAAAGCCGGTTCGAGTTTTGCTTCCCTCTAGCTCTTAATGAAAATGTGATCTCCAGGTTGATGCAGGTGTGCTGGGAAATCCAGGGGTGGTGCCTGTGCTAAAAGGCCTTTAGTTCTGAGGGAAGAGAGAGTGGAAGGTAGACTAAGTATATAGTTTTTGCAAAACTGATTTTTTGTTTGTTTGTTTCGAATGTAGGAATGTCAGCAGTGGAGTGTAAATAAGGCAACCCATATACCATTTCATAAGGGGATAAGCCAACATCTTTCCGAGGGGCATTCCTGACTCTTAACAAGGCAATGGGGAGGCATTTAGTCTATGGTAACCGAATCTCTAAAACTAATTCGGTTAGGTGAATTCTTAGAGTTTGTTTTTTTTATATTCTTCCTGATGAAGGTGGGTGCCGGGGGTATGGTATTTTTATGTTATGTTTAGTACTTGGGCTAATTTTTTAATGGCATGTGCAGTGAAATAAGTCTTATTATCTGAATCAGTATTTTCTATTAATCTAAACTTAGGTATAATATTTTCAATTAATGCTTTAACTACATTACTGGCTGTTGCACTTGAAAAGAGAATAGCCTCTACCTAGTGAGTAAGGTGATTTACATTACTAGTAGGTACTTTAGGCAACCAATTTGGGGCCATTTTGGTGTAATCAGTTTGGACACTTTAGAACGGCCTTAATCCTGGCTCCCTTCCTCCAAGGGGTGACTTTCTTAGAGTTTGCTTATTAGTGTATATATATATATACACTCACAAACACACACACACACACATATATGTATGTATGTATGTATATATTAGGCAACTATCTGTAAGTTGTTTGCCAGAGTATACATTTTTACACATCCATGGACTCTGAGAATTGCATCACATATAGCTTGGGACTTAGGCTGCTGAGTAGGGAGATGGTGGAGGCACGGCTGCCCAGGCTCAGGCTGCTGCGAGGTCTGCTCTCCTCTATCGAGGGTCAGCTATTGGGTCCAAATGACAGGGGCAAGAGGATGGTGTGGGTGCCGTGGCACCCAAGGAGTCTCCTGCCTCCTTTTTCTACTAGTTGCTGTCTCTCATAGTTCTCGATCTCTCTCCTCACCTGCTCACTCACTTTTTGTCTCTTTGTCTCCTGTCTTTTCCTCTTTTTTTTTTTGCAATTTTTTTTTTTGAGATGGAATTTTGCTCTTTCTGCCCAGGCTGGAATGTAATGGTGTGATCTCAGCTCACTGCAACCTCTGCCTCCTGGGTTCAAGCGATTCTCCTGCCTCAGCCTCCCAGGTAGCTGGGATTATAGGCGCTTGCCACCATGCCCAGATAATTTTTTGTATTTTTAGTAGAGACAGGGTTTCACCATGTTGGCCAGGATAGTCTCGATCACTTGACCTCGTGATCCACTTGCCTCAGCCTCCCAAAGTGCTGGAATTACAGGTGTGAGCCACTGCTCCTGGCCTCCTCTCTCTTCTACACTATTTCTCTCCTTAGTCTCACTTTCTGTGTCCCTCTCTGATCTCTGTCTCATTTAGTCTCTTTCTCACTCATTCTCTCCTTCTATCTCTGTCTCTAATTTTTTTGTTTCTCTCTACATTTTTTATTTTTAGACTCATAGGGTTTTTTTTAAGTCTCTATCTCATTTGCACTCTCTCTTTTTTTCTCTCTCTCTGTCATCCCCTGTTTCTTCTCTGTTGGGAGCAGGCCCCTCAAAATGTGGCCATAAACTGGCCCTAAAACTGGCCATAAACAAAACCTCTGCAGCACTGTAACATGTTCATAATGGCCCTAATGCCCACGCTGGAAGGTTGTGGGTTTACCGGAATGAGGACAAGGAACACCTGGCCTGCTCAGGGCGGAAAATGGCTTAAAGGCATTCTTAAGCCATAAACAATAGCATGAGCGATCTGTGCCTTAAGGACATGCTTCTGCTGCAGTTAACTAGCCCAACCTATTCCTTTAATTCAGCCCATCCCTTCATTTCCCATAAGGGATACTTTTAGTTAATTTAACATGTATAGAGATAATGCTAATGACTGGTTTGCTGTTAATAAATACGTGGGTAAATCTCTGTTCGGGGCTCTCAGCTCTGAAGGCTGTGAGACCCCTGATTTCCCACTTCACACCTCTATATTTCTGTGTGTGTGTCGTTAATTCCTCTAGCACCACTGGGTTAGGGTCTCCCTGGCCGGGCTGGTTTCGGCAAGTGGTGTCCATCGTGGGGGTTTGAATCCAGGTCGAAGTGTCACCAGAGCAATGGTTGGAATGGAAAACTAGCTGGAGGACACCCGAGCACTCTTAAAGCTATCCCCATGGTGAGTAAGAAGGGGAGCTTGGAAGCATCAGGGTAACAATGGGACAGGTGTGGGGTCTGGTTCGTTTCACCTTGGAGCTTTTTCACGCTGATGATGACGAGGAACTAGAGTATAACAAAGTAACAGAAGAGGTTACAGAGCAGGTTTATTTGCCAGCTAAAGCTAAAGCAGCAAAGGAGGGAGAGGTTCATCTCTACCCTTCTGCACTCCCTCATTATTATTTTGAAGAAAAAGACCCTCCAGATCTTTCTTTTCTGGAGGACACTGGGTGAAAAGTAGTTGCCCCAGTGACTTTTTGAGCTCAAGCAGGAATTCAGCAAGCTAGACGAGGGGTGATTTAGAGGCTTGGCAGTTCCCTGTTAGAATACACCCCCTAGATCAACAGGGAAATATTATAGCTACATTTGAGCCTTTTCCTTTTAAATTCAGGAAAGCACATTTAGTTGATTATATCAAGTCCTGTGATGGTATCGGAGGTAATCTGCATAAAGCTACTTTGTTGGCACAGGCAATGGCAGGACTGAGAGTGGATAAAGGAAATATTCCATTTCCTGGAGCTTGTTTTAACTGTGGGAAGCATGGTCATACTAAAAAAGAATGTAGAAAAAATCAGCGAGTCAGCCTGCCAGATAGGGGAAGAAAGAAAACTGCTGATCCTGAAATATGTCCAAAATATAAAAAAGGAAAACATTGGGCTAATCAGTGTCACCCTAAGTTTGATAAAGATGGGAACCCGATTTCAGGAAACACCATGAGGGGCCAGTCCTGGGCCCCATTCTAAAGTGGGGCATTTCCAACTCAGGCCATTCCCTCACCCCTGTACAATATCTGTCCCCTGCCACAGCTGGTAGTGCTGCAGTAGATTTATGCTGCACAAAAGCTGTAAGCCTTCTGCCTGGGGAAGCCTTGCAAAAGGTCCCAACAGGAGTCTGTGGACCCTTGCCAGCAGGGACAATAGGATTACTTTTAGGAAGGCCTAGTTAAAGTTTAAAAGGCATACAAATACATACAGGAGTCATTGATTCAGATTACATTGGGGAAATTCAAATTGTTATATCTACTTCTGTTCCCTGGAAAGCAGAGCCAGGAGAGTGCATAGCACAGCCCCTGATTGTGCCACATTTGGGAATGGGGAAAAGTGAAATTAAGTGAACAGGAGGATTTGGAAGCACAAATAAACAAGGCAAAGCAGCTTATTGGGTAAATCAAATTACTGATAAATGTCCTGCCTGTGAAATAACTGTTCAGGGAAAGAAATTTAAAGGTTTGGTAGACACAGGAGATGACATTTCAATCATTTCTCTCCAGCACTGGCCATCCATGTGGCCAATTCAACCTGCTCAATTTAACATAGTTGGAGTTGGTAATGCCCCTGAAGTATATCAAAGTAGTTATATTTTGCATTGTGAAGGGCCCGATGGACAACCTGGGACTATTCAACCAATTATAACTTATGTACCTATAAATTTATGGGGAAGAGATTTATTACAACAATGGGGAGCACAAGTTCTAATTCCAGAACAATTATATAGCCCTCAAAATCAACGTATGATGCATGAAATGGGGTATGTCCCTGGTATGGGACTAGAAAAAAATTTGCAAGATTTGAAAAAACCACTTCAAGTGGAAAGACAAAGTTCCTGCCAAAGATTAGGATATCATTTTTGATGGCAGCCATTGTTAAACCTCCAGAACCTATACCTTTAAAATGGTTAACAGATAAGCCAATTTGGATAGAACAATGGCCGCTAAGTAAAGAGAAACTGGAGGCTTTAGAGAAATTAGTTACTGAACAATTAGAAAATGGGCACATAGCTCCAACATTTTCCCCTTGGAATGCTTCAGTTTTCTTAATTAAGAAAAAATTAGGTAAATGGAGAATGTTAACTGACTTAAGAACTATCAATTCAGTTATACAACCTGTGGGAGCATTACAGCCAGGATTGCCTTCTTCTGCTATAATTCCAAAAAACTGGACTTTAATAGTCATAGATTTAAAAGACTGTTTCTTTACTGTCCCTTTAGCTGAGCAAGACTGTGAACGGTTTGCATTTACAATTCCTGCAGTAAACAACCTGTAGCCTGCTAAGCATTATCATTGGAAAGTGTTGCCACAGGGCATGTTAAACAGTCCAACAATTTGCCAGACTTACGTGGTGCAAGCAATTGAACCTTCTTGTAAAAAATTTTTGGTGTTACATTATTCATTATATGGATGATATAGTTTGTGCTGCCCCCATTTGAGAAATATTACTCCAATGTTATGATCACTTGCAAAATTCGATTTCTTGCACTGGTTTAATTATAGCAACCGAGAAAATTCAGACTACTACTACTCCTTACTCCTACTTGGGGACCTTAGTAAATGACACTATCATTGTGCCACAGAAAGTAACCATATGTAGGGATCAATTAAAAACATTAAATGACTTTTGAAAATTACTAGGGGAAATTAATTGGATATGGCCTGCTCTAGGCATTCCTATCTATGCCGTGAGTAATCTGTTTTCTATCCTTAGAGGAAATCCTAGTCTCACTAGCCCTTGGCATTTAACAAAGGAGGCTGAGGCAGTTACAACTGATTGAGAAACAAGTCCATAAAGCTCAAATAAATAGAATAGATCCAGAGAAGACTCTAGATTTGCTAATTTTTTCAACTCAGTATTCACCTACTGGTGTTATTGTCCAAGAACAGGACTTAGTAGAGTGGGTTTTTCTTCTACATACTAATTCATGGACTCTAACTCCTTATTTAGATGAAATTGCTATTATGATAGGGATTGGGAGAACTTGGATTGTTAAATTACATGGATATGATCCTGGAAAAATTATTGTCCCTCTCACAAAGGCACAAATACAGCAAGCTTTTATAAATAGTCTTACTTGTCAAACCCATTTAGCTGACTTTGTGGGTATTCTTGATAATCATTTTCCTAAAACAAAGCTGTTTCAGTTTTTGAAATTAACTAATTGGATTCTCCCCAAAATAACTAAATTTAAACCAATTGAAGGTGCTGAGAATGTTATTACAGATGGGTCTAGTAATGGTAAGGCTTCTTATTTTGTCTCAAAAAGTAAAGTTTTCCAGATGCCCTATACTTCAGCTCAAAAAGCGGAGCTTCTAGCAGTAATTGAGGTATTGACTGCTTTTGATATGCCTATTAATGTGATTTCTGATTCTTCATAGTGGTTCATTGCAGACAGTTAATTGAAAATGCTCAGTTATTATTTCATACAGATGAACAACTGATGACTTTATTTACCCAGTTGCAAGCAGCAGTTAGAAGTAGAATGCACCCTTTTTACATCAGTCACATTAGGGCTCATACACCTCTTCCAGGACCTTTGACTGAAGGGAATCAAATGGCTGATTGCCTAGATGCTAATGCAGTATCTAATGTTAGACATTTTCACAATTCAACCCATGTTAATGCCTCTGGTCTCAAACGCCAATACAGAATTACCAGGAAAGAAGCTAAAAATATTATCCAGTGATGCCCAACTTGCCAAGTGGTACATTCCTCATCTTTTACAGGAGGAGTTAATCCTTGAGGATTGGAACCTAACTCTTTTTGGCAAATGGATGTCACACATGTTCCTTCGTTTGGGAGACTAGCTTATATATGTGTATGTGTGGACACCTTTTCTCACTTGATATGGGCTACATGCCAATCAGGAGAGTCTTTGGCCTGTCTAAAACATCATCTTTTGCAGTGTTTTGTGGTGATGGGCATTCCAGCTTCTATTAAAACAGATAATGCCCCAGGCTATACTAGCCAATCTCTAGCTACATTTTTCTCTATGTGGAGTATTAAACACATTACTGGTATCCCATACAATTCTCAAGGACAAGCCATAGTGGAAAGAATGAATCTCTCCCTAAAACAGCAGTTGCAAAAGCAGAAAAGGGGAGACAGAGAATATGGAACCACACAGATACAAGTGAATCTAACATTATTAACATTAAATTTTTTGAACCTGCCCAAAGGCCAGATGTTATCAGCAGCTGAACAGCATCTACAGAAACCAGCTGCAAAGACAGAAACAGAACAACTGATTTGGTGGAGAGATCCAATAATAAAAAGATGGGAAATAGGTAAAATAATAACTTAGGGTAGAGGTTATGCTTGTGTTTCTCCAGGCCAAAATCAACAGCCAATTTGGATACCATCAAGACACCTGAAACCTTATCATGAGCCAGATGCCAAGGAAGAGACTCCGGGAGGATCCCAAGGACCCCCCAGTTGCAGCCATGTCAAGACTGATGCTGAGGAGGACCCCAACTGTCACGAGTAACACCCGTTGAACACAGCCACCCACCTGGGGACAGATCAAGAAGCTGTCACAGATGGTGGAAGAAAAACTGAGGAAAGTGGGACAGCCAGTCACAATGAATAATTTAATGGTAGCTATCATAGTGGTTATCACCACTGCTGTGAGTATTCCTTCAATAAGAGCTGACACAGGGAACAATTATACTTATTGGGCATATTGATCAATCTTGGCTGGCAATAATGCCTGGATGCAATCACTCTATGACCCAGTTACACATGCTTTCTGATCTCAGTATTTACCATAATAAATCTGCTCCTATAATTGAGGCATACCACCCTCAAAAACCTATTTGTAAACAGGATTGGACCCAGTTAGAAAAAATGAATGTGCTTGTTTAGGAAAATTGCATTGCAGAACAGGCAGAGGTGCCACACAATGATTCCTATGGAATCTTTATTGATTGGTCCCCTAAGGGGATGTTTAGCTTGAATTGCACCTCTCAGTCTGCATGCCCCAGCCACACTATGTTCAGCTGGTCTGAACAAAATGGTCAGATGGTAGAAATGATAAGAAGTACAACAAGAGTTCCTATTATCTGGAACCATAGCGGTATAGTGGCACCTCAACCTCAAATGATATGGCTCATTGTAGGAGCTAAACATTAAGGATTTGTGGAAACTATTAATAGCTCTTAATAAGATCACAATTTTGGAAAGAATAAAAAAGTATCTAAAAGGACACTCTACAGACTTGTTTTTGGATATTGCAAAATTAAAAGAACAGATTTTAAAACATCCCAGGCACACCTGACCTTAATGCCAGGAACTGGGGTGCTTAAAGGAGCTGCAGACAAATTAGCAGCTAGTAACCCATTAAAATGGATAAAAACACTTGGAAGCTCTGTAATTTCAATGATGATTGTGCTTTTAATCCATGTTATTTATCTTTGTATAGTCTTCAGATGCAGATCCTGACTCCTATGAGAAGTAGCTCACCATGACAAGGCTTCTTTGCTTTTATCGATCTGCAAATCAAAGAAGGGGGACATGTTGGGAGCAGGCCTCCCAAAATCTGGCCATAAACTGGCTCCAAAACTGGCTATAAACAAAATCTCTGCAGCACTGTGACATGTTCATAATGGCCCCAATGCCCGCTCTGGAAGGTTGGGGGTTTACCGGAATGAGGGCAAGGAACACCTGACCCACCCAGGGTGGAAAACTGCTTAAAGGCATTCTTAAGCCACAAACAATATCATGAGTGATCTGTGCCTTAAGGACATGCTTCTGCTGCAGTTAACTAGCCCAACCTATTCCTTTAATTGGGCCCATCCCTTCATTTCCCATAAGGGATACTTTTAGTTAATTTAACATCTATAGAAACAATGCTAATGACTGGTTTGCTGTTAATAAATACGTGGGTAAATCTCTGTTTGGGAATCTCAGCTCTGAAGGCTGTGAGACCCCTGATTTCCCACTTCACACCTCTATATTTCTGTGTGTGTGTCTTCAATTCTTCTAGCGCTACTGGGTTAGGGTCTCCCTGACCGATCTGGTCTCAGCATTCTCTCCCTCACACTCAGTCTCTTCCTCTTTCTCACTTGGGACATTGTCTTTTAAAGTGACCTAATTTTTCACATTTGAAACAATTTTTCTGTCTTTTTTTTTTCTTCCTTTGAGTCTCCTGGCTTTACTCTTTCATACATTTTATATCGCCTGGACAGTGGTGGTCTAGATTCTTTATATGTCTGGCTCCCTTGGTACTTTGTTGTATGGCAGACAGCAAGATTTTTGCCTTTTGCTTTTGTTTTTCTTTTTCTCTTCTTACATATACTGTTTGGGATTTTTTTTTTTTTTTTGAGACAGAGTTTCACTCATTGCCCGGGCTGGAGTGCAGTGGTGTGATCTCAGCTCACTGCAACTTCTGCCTCCTGGGTTCAAGTGATTCTCCTGCCTCAGCCTCCCAAGTAGCTGGGATTACAAGCAAGTGCCACCATGCCTGGGTAATTTTGTATCTTTAGTAGAGATGGGGTTTCTCCATTTTGGTTAGGCTGGTCTTGAACTCCTGACCTCGGGTGATCTGCCTGCCTTGGCCTCCCAAAGTGCTGAGATTTCAGGCATGAGCCACTGCACTGGTGTTTTTTTGGGCTTTTTAAAGAAGCTCTTCTACAGGTCTATATTTCTGGTTCTCTATTTTTTGTAATATTTTGTTAATATCTGGCCAACTATTAGTAACAAAATGAAGCTTTAACATCCCTCATCTGAGGGGGTCTTCTATTCTAGATTTGCATATTTCTCCATTTGCTCTTTGAGTTTTTTTCGGAATTTTATAGGTCATTTATTTTTTTCTTGTTGTGTATGGAAAGGTTTTGTAATGTTTTGGATACAGGGTACAGATTCTCTAATTCTTTTAATTATCATTTCTCTAAGGTCTTTTCATTATTCTTCTAATATTTTAACATTAGGCCTAGGGGACTATCAGGGGAATATTATTGTTGCTAGCTTTATCCTTTTTCTTATCTTGCTTGGGGTATTTCCCATCTTGATGGTTTTAGGGTGAGGCTCAATCTCCCCTACTGGAGATTTCTTGCCTTTTGGGGTAAGTCTCAATTTCCCCTACTGGAAATTTCTTGCAATTTGGGATGAGGCTCAATTTCCCCTAATGGAAAATTTTTGCCTTCCTTATTACTGGAGGTTCCTGTGAGGCTCAATCCCCCCTACTGGGAATTTTTTGCCTCTTCTTTCACTTCATCCTTCTCTAGCCATGTTAGGTCCCTCTTGGCATTGGTGGGTTGGTATAAACCCCCATCCTGGACTCCTTTACAGGTGGGTCACCCTAAGCCATATGAGGTGACCACAGAACTGCAGATCTAGACTTAACACTCATTTCACATGCAATTGTGCATCTTATTCATACACTATTAACTTCCAAGATACCCCTTCCAAGGAATACTTCACAACCCCCGCAGTTTTTCCTGCCTTGGTATGTCCTGACCAAGGAATATTTCACTTCCCCTGTGGCTTTTCTTAGCTTGGTCATGACCACCTAGGAAATACTTTGCCAGCTCATGCAGCATTTCTTACCTTGGTCTGTGGACAGAGTTATCTGGTCACCACGGTATTTGTAGGTCTTTTCTTCCCATGTTGCTGAGAGTCTGGGTTTATTCATCACACTAGGTGGGTCTCCATTCCTTACCCCTGTGGCTACTGCAATGAGGCAGTGGGGCATGTGTCCTCACAGGAGAGGACTGAAAACCCTCCGGGAGGAGAATGGGGTCCTTGTACAGGCCACCAAATTGTTAGAAACATATTATTTGTGCTGCAAAAGAAATAGCAGTCGAACATAAATTTTCTCAGAAAGTCAAATTTACTTCTACAGAAGCATGTGCCTCGTGGATGGAGCAATGGCAAGAGCACATCAGACAAAAGACAGCAGGGGTTTTTAATCCCTAATGCACTTGGCCTTAGTTGATGTGTCATTCCCCTATTGGTTGGGGTTGAACCACACAGTCTAAACTGAATGCAGTTAGCTAATTTGAAGAGCACAGGGAAGAACAGTTGTGGCAGGGAAGGCTGTTACAGCAGGGAGGGGGTGACTTCTTGGTGGGCATGCCTGAGCACAGCAGGATGGGAGGGGCTGATAGACTGGTGGGCAAGGTTAATTTAAACAACAGGGAAATAAGACTTCAGGACAGACAGTACAAGGAAGTAAAGACCTTGCAGAGGAACACTTTGTAACAAAATGAAACCCTTTGAAGAGGAACTATCTAAACTACTTGTTTTTAACATTTATATTCGCATGTTTCTGGAGGCTGAAAATCTGAGATCAGAGTGCCAGCATGGCCCACTTCTGGTGAGAGCTCTCTTCCTGGCATGTAAATGCCTGATTCCCCATGTCTTCACATGATGGAGACCAAGAAACGGGTCGTGCTCTCACTCTCGCTCTCCCTCCCCACAGCCCCTTGTGTCCCTCGTCCTCATTTAATGATACTCCCTAAAGATCCTATTTTCACACACACTCACATTGGGGTTTGGGGCTTCAGCAAATGAATTTTGGGGTCATTGTTCAGTCCAAAGTACTTAATATGATTCTTTTCCCTTTCCACATAGGCAGTGAGATAATCTGTAAGTAATGACTTATTTTTCCCTTTCAGTCATTAGGTTATATAAATATATATTTTCTTGCTTTACTGAATTGATTTTAACCTCCAGCACAACACCAATTAAAAGTAGTAATGTCAGCATAGTTGTCTTTGCAGTTGTGGTGAGATATGTGCTCCATTTTATTGGCTTGGCTGTAGGTTTTTATTTTTTGAAGCTTCTGTCTCCTACAGGAATATATATAATCCCAGCACTTTGGAAGGCCGAGATGGGCAAATCACAAGGTCAGGAGTTCAAGACCAGCCTGGCCAACATGGTGAAACCCCATCTCTACTAAAAATACAAAAAATTAGCTGGGCTTAGTGGTGGCCACCTGTAATCCCAGCTACTTGGGAGGCTGAGGCAGGAGAATCGCTTGCACCCGAGAGGCAGAAGTTGCAGCGAGCTGAGATCATGCCACTGCACTCCAGCCCTGGTGATGTAGGAGGACAAGCCACAGACAAAACTCCGCAGACACGGAGCTAAAGAAGGAAGAGGTTTATTCAGCCAGGAGCATCGGCAGGACTCCTGTCTCAAGAGCCGAGCTCCCTGAGTGAGCTGTCCCTTTTAAGGGCTCCCAACTCTAAGCAGGTCCATGTGAGAAGGTCGTGATCGATTGAGCAAGCAGGGGGTACGTGACAGGGGCTGCATGCACCGGTGCTCAGAGTGAAACAGAACAGACCGGGAAGTTTTACAATGCCTTTCCATACAATGTCTGGAATCTATAGATAACATAACTGGTTAGGTCAAGGGTCGATCTTTAACTACCAGGCTTAGGCCTGGTTTTGGGTCTGGTTCCGAGGCACCAGGCTACCTGCCTTTAGTTTTGCTTTTCTTTCTTTTTCTGAGTATAAAACAACATAAAACAATATGAGAGGGCCTGTCTCTCTTCTCTCATTTCCCGGCTTTGAGACTCTCACTTTTTATTAGTGGGAGTTCTCACTCTTATTTTTGCTACTTATGTCTTCCTGTGCAATAGATTGATAATGATTCATACAGTACACTTGTGCTGATACACAACATGAAGGGACATTGAGAGACTGGGCTATATGGTCGGCTAATTGCCAAAACAAATTTCTTGTTTATCCTGGAATTTCTGGTACTGGCACATTCAGTTCATCATAGAAGGTTTGAAATACTGGCTCAGGAGAGGGTTTATAAACTTTTCCTCAAACCACGATATTTACTTGAAGATCCAGTCCAGCTCCATCAATTTCTAGGGTTACACCTTCCCCTTTTTTCTAGCGAGGATTAAAGGGGTTGGTTATTACTAGTTCTAAGGGGTTACACGAACCACTGGTACAGGAATGGCCACTTTTCCCTTGGTGAAGGTGGACTGGATTTTTTCATTTTTTTATCCAAGTAGCCTAAATGACACAAGACCAGTATCTACATTTATTTTTACACAGTCTTAATTTATGATAAACTTACTTATTTTCTGTCATATAGCCTCTTTCTTAATTAGGAGAACCACATCCTATTTTTAACTTATTACTATTAATGGTGGCACAGGCATCGAATTTCAAGGTGACTCGTTCAGGCACCTCTTTTTTTTTGTGGCTAACATTTTACTCGTATCGTTTATGAGCACCCACCAGTCCTCAGTTCTTACTCTTATTTTAACAACTGTGGTCATGGGAGGCTCAGATGGGTCATAACACACATCAGGTTGGTCATTTCCTGGGCTACATACCTTGTATAGAATAACATTATACAAACAAGTTCTTTTTTAGAGTTTCAGTACACTTATAATAACCATAAAATAATAGGAACGTAGCAACCTTTTGTCCTACTTTAGTGACTTGATGTATACACTGGGAACAGCCCTCAGTCTGAGGAAGGTCAGTTGAAATCTTTACTGTACAAGTCCAAAATTTAAGGAAAATGAGTCCCATGATGAGTTTTCTCATGCTTCAGCTGTGCGTGGACCAGTCAGCTTCTGGGTGTGACTGGAGCAATGCTTGTCGTCTTCTTCAGAGTCACTTTGCAAGGATTGGCGAATCTGCTCCAGTCCACGTACAGCTCCCAGTCTACTGATGTTTAAGGATGGTCTCGGAGGTTGGGCCCACTAGAATAAACTGATTCCAATACCTCTACACAGTTATGTTCAACTGGGCTCTCTGATACCAACAGCAAGGTGGCAGGGTTTAGGGTGTTGTAAACTTCAATGGCTATGCGGGGATTTTCACAGAGCAAGCTTTGGTATCTAGTTAGTCTAGCATTCGTTAACTAATGATGTCCTTTGGTATTCGTTAAAGTCACCACAGCATGGGGGGATTTTATGTTTAGGTTTTGCCTAAGAGTTAGCTTATCTGCTTCTTGTGCTAACAGGGCCATTGCTGCCAGGGCTTTTAGACATGGGGGCCAGGCTTTGGAAACCCTCTCTAGTTGTTTTGAGAGATAGGCCACTGGCATTGGCCAGGGCCCCACAGTCTGGGTTAAAACTCCAACTGCCATTATTATTATTTTTTGACTCATACTGTGTAAAAACTTTTGTCAGGTCAGGTAGCCCCAGAGCTGGGGCTGACCTGAGTTTTTCTTTTAACTCATGAAAAGCTCGTTGCTGTTGGTTGTAATAGATGTAGTTTATTTAATCTACATTTTTATTAGATGTGATAGTTGAAAGACCCATAAGGGGCTTCTCTCAATTTAGGATGTCTTATTTTTCTCCCTCTAGTTGATGAAATGCCAGGGTGAAAGGGATAGCCAAATGGACTAAAGCACAAGTGCCACTCTAGTTATTCGGCAGAGTGCCCAGTATAGGTCCACCACAATAACACCACACATCCGCTCAGGGATGAACAAGGGCTGATTGTTGATAAGCTCTTGAAAATTCTTAAGCTCATCCCATCCCTTCAGGTCTCTAAGGAATGCTAAGTTTCTTCCCTGTCATGAGAGACATGAAGTGACCTTAGTGTTGGGAGACGGAAGCTGGATGTCTCTCGGGGGCTGACCCACAGGGTACCAGACTTTGGAATATAGCAGAGAGAGCTTGGCATGACTTATTACTCCAGGCTGTAGAATCCTGGAAAAGAGCTACCATGCAGCCTATGCCTGGTTGACTGGAGGACCACCTTAGTGAAAGAAGGACAATCTGGGCCTCTGGCCTGCCATGTGCACAAGCATAACAATTGCTTTTGTTTAACATGCAGATGGAATATTTGATCCATTTTAACCAGGCATTTACATCTTGGTATCCTGTCTTAATTGCTAAAGTTTGTTTTAAGTCTTTAACTTCTATGATCCTC
Organism: Pan troglodytes; assembly: GCF_028858775.2. NCBI lineage: Eukaryota > Metazoa > Chordata > Mammalia > Primates > Hominidae > Pan > Pan troglodytes. The sequence goes on along the minus strand of NC_072418.2, from coordinate 12,430,310 downwards.
TAGTAAAATGAATGTATGGTTTTAGGAAATTACAAAAACCGGTTGGGGCAGTCCATCCTTGCTCTTTAGTGGTCCACAGAACGTTGGACCAACTATGGCATGAAAGCTGTACATTGGGGGGGCAAGACTCTTGGTTGTCACTGGGGTCTTTATCGAAATCTCCCCAGATTAAATGGTCCTAGTTTACTAATGCCCAGTCTGAGGAGAGTCAGGAGGGACAGAAGTACTTTTCTGAAGTAGAGAGCTGTCTTTGACTTGGCAAGTCCCCACAGGGTATAACAAGGCAAGCATTAAATGCAATAATTTGAGGTGAAATTGACTTGGTTATGTTAATAACTAGATGGTCAGCAATAGAGTGCGGAAAGAAGAAAGAGTAATAGAATAGATGAAAAACATTTAAATTTTTCTTAGCTTTAGTTTGGTAGGGTTTTCCTCTGGGATTATGGCCCATGACTCTGGAGAGGGTGGCGTTTTCTTGACTAGGGTGTGATGAGTCCATCCTTTTTTGCTGTACAAACAGCAGTCTTGGTGTTAGCAGTACAAGGTAGGGTCCTTCCCAGGCTGGCTCGAGGTTTTCTTCTTTCCACCTTTCAATGAGAACATGATCTTCAGCCTGGTGCTGGTTGACTGGAAATTCTAGGGGTGGTACATGTGCTGAAAGACTTTTAGTTTTGAGGGAAAGGAAAGTGGAAGATAAATCAAGTATATAATTTCTAAGAAATTGACCTTTTGTTTTAAATGTGGGGACCTTGGCAGTGGACTTTATAGTCCTTAGTGCCTTTTTACTGAGAAATTTCCTTTAGCACCTATTTTTATTGGTTTTTAGACCAAAGGAAGCTAAACACCATTTTATATTTAATAATGCTTCTTGTATTATTTTTATACCAGATAAACTAAATTTTATCTTTATATTAGTGTGTTATTAATGTTAAACTTAATTTTAATAAAAACTTGTAGACATATTTATCTAATTTTTAATGTTTGACCATAAGGTAAGATTTTATAGACTCTTTTTAACCTTTTAAAATTTTTGCTAAAGAGCAGGTTGGTGCTTTAAGAAAAACCTGTTATGCTTTTATTTTAATATCCAGTATACAGAAAAACTGGATGACACCCCTTTAATTTTAGCTAATATATTTACCCACAGAATTTACTCCCAATTAACGTTTCAAAACTTGCTTAAACCTTTAAAACAAAATATACATATTTTTAACCTTTTAATGTAGGTAAAAATCCACATTCTTATGCCTCCTTATAATCCTTTTACCAAAGATATACTTTACTTTCCTTATACACCTTGCACATAAACTGTCTCTTCAATAGTTTTACATTTAGGAGGACTAATTACTTTTAAATTATACAACATTTCTTGCATAAATTCTTTTTTAACACACTTTTTTAATAACTCTTTTTTTTGAAGATGATAACCATTCTCTTCCAAAGCGAATCTTTTTTTTATGTCTGTGGACTAGACTGTCTAAGGCCACAAGAATAGAAGTTACTATAGTACATGTTACGCTGTTAACTTTTAGCAAACTTTACTTTTGTTGAAAACCTTGTAAGTTTGGGATTTTAATTATCCTTTGCTATTAATAAGACCTTGTTTTGTCCAAATTAACTTAGAATTTGTATAGACGGCTTTTTTTCTTAACTACTTGTCTATCTCTTTCTCTCTTTTTTTCTGTCTTTGATTTTGTCTCTCTCTCTTTGACTTTCCTTTTGCCTCTGTCTCTTCCTCTCTCTCTCTCTGCCTCTCTCTTTCTTTCTCTCTCTCTCTCTCCTTGACTCCCTCTTTGTCTGTCTCTTCCTCTCTGTCTCTTTCTCTCTGTCTTTGCCTCTTTTCCTCTCTGTCTCTTTCCTTTCTCTATCTCTGCTGGTCTTTCCTTGCCTCTGATAGCCACCTATGCTGCTTTTCTCTCAACCACTGTGTGTTGGGGGAAGGGGCTCTAAAACCAGCTGTAACCAAGTGTCTATGTACGGGAGCTAGTCTGTGTGCCCTGGCTTACAGGTTACCTTGTGCCATACCTTTGAAACAAGGGACCTGTCCAGGCTTCCTTCTAATGGTCAACCTACTTCTAATGCTGGCCAGTCTATCTTACACAAAGTTTTAAGTTTTCCTGGTGTCATAGTACTCCATAGTCTCCTTTAAATCTCCTGGTTTTTTTTTTAAATTTTTCAACATAGTTCCTAGTGAAGTGGGCTTACTTTTGCCTCACCCATGTTTCCTCGAGACAAAACACCACGCTCACACCACATGCACACCACAAAACAAAGAACGGGTTAAAAGGGCACACACACACACCTTTGTAGTTTACACTAAACCAAAATCAAAACCAAAATCAGAGTATCCAGAAATCCAAGCCAGGTCAAAACCAAAACCAAAGTATCAAGAAATCCAAGTCAAAAACAAAAACCAAAGTGCCAGTACAGGCACACCGTGGGTGATCAGGCCACGCTTCCACTCAAATGGAGTAGGCAAGTTCCCAAGACCAGTCCTGTCAAGCAATTCAAACCAAGTCAAAACCAAAACTAAAGTGCCAATAAAGGCACGCTGTGGGTGATCAGGCCATGCTTCCACTCAAATGGAGTGGGCATGTTCCCAAGACTGGTCCTGTCAAGCAATTCAAACCAAGTCAAAACCAAAACCAAAACCAAAGTGCTGATAAAGGCACACCGTGGGTGATCAGGCCACACTTCCACTAAAACGGAGTGGCAAGTTCCAAAGACTAGTCTTACCAAGTTTTAGATGTCAAGACTCTAGATGCCCGTTCCTTCCAGGTGCTCAGCCACTGCATTGATCCTCCATGGGGGCCTGCCACACACTGCTCTGGCGAGGTGTCCCACCAGGGCAAATGCCTACCTGGGAGTACTCTCAGGATCTGCATTGCTCGGGCTGGTCGTGGTCCCCCTCAGGGATGTTCCACAGGGCAGGCTTAAGCCACCTAAGGAGCTGCCTCGACCATCCACCAATCACCTCACTTCCCAGTCAGGGAACCAAGAAATGTAGCAGGACAAGGCACAGACAAAACTCCTCAGACACCAAGTTAAAGAAGGAAGAGGTTTATTCAGCTGGGAGCATTGGCAGGACTCCTGTCTCAAGAGTCGAGCTCCCTGAGTGAGCAATTCCTGTCTCTTTTAAGTGCTCACAACTCTAAGGGGGTCCACGTGAGAGGGTCATGATTGATTGAGCAAGGAGCAGGTATGTGATAGGGGTTGTATGCACCCGTGGTCAGAGTGAAACAGAACAGACCGGGAAGTTTTACAATGCCTTTCCATACAATGTGCGGAATCTATAGATAACATAACTGGTTAGGTCAGGGGTTGATCTTTAACTACCAGGCTTAGGTCAGGCAGGCCCAGGCCTGGTTTCAGATCTGGTTCCTAGGTGCTGGGCTACCTGCCTTTAGTTTTGCTTTTCTTTCTTTTTCTGAGTATAAAACAATATAAAACAATATGAGAGGGTCTGTCTCTCTTCTCTAAGTGACAGAGTGAGACTGTCTCAAAAAAAAAAAATAAAGGAAAACGCAATGGAATCAGCAGGTTCTAAGAAATAAAGAATGAAGAAACAAAGACCTACAGAAAGCCTGACTGAATGGAAGAGATAGACCATGCCATTCACTGGCATCTTTATCAATGTGGAAGAATCATGGAAAGGCTCTAGGAACATGAGGAGAGGCAAACAAAAAAGCTTTATGTAGATACACACACACATATATATATTTTATTTTATTTTTTATAGGCATGAGCCACCATGCCCGGCTATCTATATATATGTATATATACATATGTATATGTATATATACACATATATACATATACATATATACACACATACGTATATATACATACATATGTATATACATATACATATATCCATATATATACACATACGTATATATACACATATATATGTGTATATATGTATATACACACACATGTGTATATGTGTGTGTATATATACACACACATGTGTATATGTGTGTGTATATATACACACATGTGTATATGTGTGTATATATATACACACATGTGTATATGTGTGTATATATATACACACATGTGTATATATATATGTGTATATATATGTATATATATATTTTAATAGAGATGGGGTCGTGCCAGGCGCCGGCCTGGGCAACAAGAACGAAACTGCGCCCACTGGGGAAAAGCTTTGGAGGAGCATTCCCTGGGGTGTGTCCCATCCCCTATCCCAGCCTTTCCAGCCCATCTGTCCACCTGTAGCAGGGGCTAGGCCAGGTCCAACCTCTAAGCCGCCTCCAAGTACGGGCCCCAACCCTCTACCCACAGTTCCATCCAGAGGCGTGGTTGTAACCTCACCTTTTCTCTGAACCTGTTTCTGCATCCCACTCTCTGAGCCAACCCAGGCCCTGTCCGCACCCACCCAGGAGGAAACTAGAATTTCTGTGTTCGACCCTGAAAAGTAGAGGTTCCTCTTCAAAGAGACTTTACTCTCCACCTAATTAGAAATAAATAGTAACTTCTCTTAGGAGCGAAATGCATTCAAAGACCTGTGCTAACATTCTTAAGTATCTGTGAGGTGTAATAAAGAAATCAATGTACTTATGTTCTTAGCTCTCACAATTTAGCCTAAATATTTGCCCTGGCATGCTTATACTGGTCCAAGCAAGCATTAGGTCATAGCCTGTTCCTCTTCCTTATTTGAAGGTGTTTTTAGCTTTCTCAGCATTCCACAAGTTATTTCCTCCTTCCTTTGTTCTCCTCTGCCTTTGCTTCTTTTAAAAAGTTCTGACTTGGTAGCCAACCGGGTCAAATACAGAATGTGATGTTCCATTCCAGCCAATGGAAACTGGACGCTGCAGTAGGGTGGACACGTCAGGTTATAAATGACCCTGTTTCCTTTGTTTAGTGTACTCTAGTGGCAAAACTGCTGGCTAGTGTACCTGTTCTGCCAAAAGTAAAATGGGCTTACTGAGGAAATTAAATTTATGTTAAAGTGCTATTTCTTTATGCATCGGGGAACAAGCATTTCTAACAACCTGGTCCTACGTGGCTGAAACTGGATCCCAGAAGCCCCGTCCTTCCTGAGGCTCGTAGCGGAAGTGACGTCAGCCCGCCGCCACTATCTTTTCCCGCGCTGGCTGCCCACGGTCAGTGCTGTTTCACCTTTATCTTGGTGGAGTCGACCCCGGCTGTGGTGAGTTCCGCCCCTGCTTAGGGGTCCTGGAGACAGCGGGGGGATGGCAAAGGAAGGATTGGGCGCGGTCGCCCAGGAGCCTCTCGGATCCTGCTCATTTCACTAGCTTCTCCAGGGGTTGTTGGTCCTCCCAGCGTGGCCAGTTCCCAGCTGCAGGTTCAGTCGGTCCACGTCAGGAGCCGCGTCAGGAAGTGTGTTTGTCCCGTGTCCATGGGATGTTTTCTGGAGTGCTTTCATCCGCTGTGCTCCCCTTTTCAAAAGCTTCTAAAGCAACCTTGGTGAATTTTTTTCTTTCCGAAAGGAAAAGGATTTCTGACATTCTGGTAAGGTTGGCTCTGGCCCTGCATCCTCCCGCGTCAGGAACCTGGCGATTCCGGCGTGTTCTTGGTGAGCACCGGCGTTAAATTGGTTTCAAGAGGGCTCTGACTTCCATTTATTTGCTAAAAAATGTCTCATCTGAGAATCTGGCATTGCCTTGGTGTCCTTTGCTTATTTTTGACACATTACATTTGGATGGAAAAAACATAGTTGTTTAGGGTGTGTCTATTTCTGTATGTAAATAAGAACACGTGTAGACTGTAGGCCTTTCGTTTTTTTAAATTTTTATTTTCTTGGACGTTATTTGTTTTCTAGTTGTTACCAGCTACAAGCCTTTCTACTTAAGAAAGGCATGCCAGACACCCTGGCTCACATCTGTAATCCCAACACTTTGGGAGGCCAAGGCAGGTGGATCACCTGAGGTCAGGAGTTTGAGACCAGCCTCGCCAACATGGTGAAACAGGGTTTTGCCATAGAGATGGCGTTTTGCCATAGAGATAGCATTTTGCCATGTTTGCCAAGGCTGGTCTCGAGCTCCTGACCTCAGGTGATCTGCCTGCCTCAGCCTCCCAAAGTGCAGGGATTACAAGTGTGAGCCACCGTGCCTGGCCATCTTTTGAATATTTTAAATTCTGTTCTTCAGTCATCTTAGGTACGTAGTGAAGTTAGCAATAACACACGTGGCTGGTGACTACTTAATTGTTCTGTGCAGGTCTGGACTGCCTCCTGGTCATATTAGGGGGTAACAGCATCCACAGGAGATCAGGCTCTAAGGACAAATATCAGACTAATTATTAGGGTTATTTGAATGTAGGATTTTTTCAGTATTAAATAGAGGTAATGAGCCAGGCACGGTGGCTCATGCTTATTATCCCAGCACTTTGGGAGGTCAAGGCAGGAGGATTGTTTGAGCCCAGGAGTTTGAGACCAGCCTGGGCAACCTGGCAAAACCTAGTCTCTACTAAAAATACAAAAAATTAGACCCAGTGGTGAAGGGGGCCAGCCCCTCCACACCTGTGGGTATTTCTCATCAGGTGGGATGAGAGACTGAAAAAAGAAATAACACACAGAGACAAAGTATAGAGAAAGAACAGTGGGCCCAGGGGACTGGTGCTCAGCATAAGGAGGACCTGCACCGGCGCCAGCCTCTGCGTTCCCTCAGTATTTATTGATTATTATTTTTACTATCTTAGCGAGGGGAGTGTAGCAGGGCCACAGGTGGGGAGAAGGTCAGCAGGGAAATATGTGAGCAAAGGAATCTGTATCATGAATAAGTTCAAGGAAAGGTACTGTGCCTGGATGTGCACATAGGCTAGATTTATGTTTCTCTTTACCCAGACATCCCAGTGTAGCAAAGAGTAACAGAGCAGTATTGCTGCCAGCATATCTCACCTCTAGCTGCAGGGTGGTTTTCTCCTATCAGAATAGAATGAATGGGAATGGTCAGCTTTACACCGAGACATTCCATTCCCAGGGATAGGCAGGAGACAGAAGCCTTCCTCTTAACTGCAAAGAGGCCTCCCTCTTTCACTACTCCTCAGCACAGACCCCTTTATTGGGGGACCTGCCCCGATAATCACGTAGGTTCTTTTCTATTTTCCTAAGCGTCGGCTGGCTTGAGAAATAAAGGGACAGAGTACAAAAGAGAGAAATTTTAAAGCTGGGTGTCCGGGGGAGACATCACACGTTGGTAGGATCCGTGATGCCCCACAAGCCACAAGAACCAGCAAGTTTTTATTAGGGATTTTCAAAAGGGGAGGGAGTGTGCGAATAGGTGTGGGTGACAGACATCAAGTACTTAACAGGGTAATAGAATATCACAAGGCAAGTGGAGGCAGGGCAAGATCACAGGACCGAGGCGAAGTTAAAATTGCTAATGAAGTTTCGGGCACCACTGTCATTGATAACATCTTACCAGGAGACAGGTTTTGAGATCAACCGGTCTGACCAAAATTTATTAGGTGGGAATTTCCTCTTCCTAATAAGCCTGGGAGCGCTATGGGAGACTGGAGTTTATTTCACCTCTGCAATCTCGACCATAAGAGACAGGTACGCCCCCGGGGGGGTTTGGGCCAGTTCAGAGACCTACCCCTATGTGCGCATTCTCTTTCTCAGGGATGTTCCATGCTGAGAAAAGGAATTCAGTGATATTTCTCCCATTTGCTTTTGAAAGAAGAGAAATAGGGCTCTGTTTTGCCTGGCTCACCAGCAGTCAGAGTTTAAGGTTATCTCTCTTATTCCCTGAACAATTGCTCTTATCCTGTTCTTTTTTCAGCGTGCCCACATTTCATATTGCTCAAACACATATGCTGTAGAATTTTTGTAGTTAACGCGATTATTACAGGGTCCTGGAATGATATACATCCTCCTCAACTGACAAGATTAAGAGACTAAAGTAAAGACAGGCATAGGAAATCACAAGGGTATTGATTGGGGAAGTGATAAGTGTCCATGAAATCTTTACAATTTATGTTTAGAGATTGCAGTAAAGACAGGCATAAGAAATTACAAAAGTATTAATTTGGGGAACTAATAAATGTCCATAAAATCTTCACAATCCACGTTTTTCTGTCATGGCTTCAGTCAGTCCCTCCGTTTGGGGTCCTTGACTTCCCGCAACACCCTTTACGGGTGTTGGGCTGGGAGATGGTAAGGTCTTTCCTTTCCCATGAGGCCATATCTCAGGCTGTTTCAGTGGGGGGAAACCTTGGACAATACCCAGGCTTTCATGGGCAGAGGTCCTTGCGGCTTTCCGCAGTGCATTTTGTCCCTGGTTAATCAAGAATGGAGAATGGTGATGACTTTTACCAAGCATACTGCCTGCAAACATATTGTTAAGAAGGCACATCCTGCACAGCCCTAAATCAATTAAACTTTGATTCATTACAGCACATGTTTCTGTGAGCACAGGGTCGGGGCTAAAGTTACAGGTTAACAGCATCTCAAAGCAGAAACAATATTTCTTAGTACAGATCAAAATGGAGTTTCTTATGTCTTCCTTTTCTACATAGACAGAGTAAAAATCTGGTCTCTCTTTCTTTTCCCCACACAGTGGTGTGCACCTGTATTCCTAGCCACTTTGGGGGCTGAAGTGGGAGAATCACTTGAGGCCAGGAGTTTGAGACCAACCTGGCTGATATGGTGAAACACCATCTCTACTAAAAATACAAAAATTAGCCAGGCATGGTGCATACCTGTAATCCCAGCTACTCAGGAGGCTGAGGCCTGATAATCACTTGAACCTGGGAGGCAGAGGTTACAGAGTCGAGATTGTGCCACTGCACTCCAGCCTGGGTGGGAGAGTGAGACTCTGTCTCATAATAATAATAGTAATAATAATGATAATAAGGTGTGGTGATGCACACCTGTGGGCCCACCTATTCAGGAGACTGAGGTGGGAGGATCACTTGAGCCTGGGAGGTCTAGGCTACAGAGGGCTGTGTTAGTGCCATTGCACTTCAACCTGGGCAACAGAGTGAGACCCTGTCTGGATGGATGGATAGATAGATAGATAGATAGATAGATAGATACATAGATAGATACATAGATAGATACATAGATAGATAGACAGATAGAGGTAATGATAGCTATTGGGAAGGATGGTTATGATAATTAAGTGAGCATGTATATAGCTACTAGAGCTACTTCTGACATACTAGTCCTCAGTAAATGTCAGTTGCTGTTATTAATACTATCATTACTGAGTGACGATACTGAGTGTACAGTTTTTGGTGGCTTTCACATTTGTCACCTGCAGTGAGAAAGCTCATGCATAATGTTCGATGACTGATGTTTGATGCTTGATACAAACAGGACTTCAAATAACCCTGTACAAAGAGGAATGGAGATTGCCTCTATTCACCTAGATTCATAAGTTGCCCTGAGGCAATCTTGGCATCAAGGAAGAGAGCGTTGAGGCACAACTGACCATCAGCTTCAGAGCATGGCAGTCATTGATTTGTCCCATGGTAAGTCCTTGTTGATGCTCTTTTTCAGAGATTCTGATTTAGGTCGTCCTCCACAACATAAGAGTCCAGTGCGCTGGGCCTGAGCAGGCATGCCACTGTTTTTTTCTTTTGTTTTGTTCTGTTGTTTTTTCAAGATGGAGTTTCACTCTTGTTGCCCAGGCTAGAGTGCAATGGTGCAATCTCGGCTCACCGCAACCTCTGCCTCCTGGGTACAAGCGATTCTCCTGCCTCAGCCTCCCGAGTCGCTGGGATTACAGGCTAATTTTGTATTTTTAGTAGAGACGGGTTTCTCAGTGTTTGTCAGGCTGATCTTGAACTCCTGACCACAAGTGATTTGCTTGCCTTGGCCTGCCAAAGTGTTGGGATTACAGGCGTGAGCCACCACTGGTTCTTTTAGGAGGAATTGAAGTAAGATGTAGAATACTATTTTGTTTTGTTTTGTTTTGTTTTGTTTTATTTATTTATTGTAGACAGAATCTTGCTCTCTCACCCAGGCTGGAGTGCAGTGGTGCAATCTCAGTTCACTGCAACCTCCACCTTTTGGGTTAAAGTGATTCTCTTGCCTCAGTCTCCCATGCAGATGGGACCACAAGCACATATCACCAGGCTTGGCTAATATTGTTTGTTTGTTAAATGGAGCCTCCCTCTGTTACCCAGGCTGTAGTGCAGTGGCACAATCTTGACTCACTGCAACCTCTGCTTCCCTGGTTCAAGCAATTCTTTACCTCAGTCTCCTGTATTTATTTATTTATTTATTTTTTATTTTTTTAGTAGAGACGAGGTTTTGCCATGTTGGTCAGGCTGCTCTTCAACACCTGACCTCAAGTGATTTGCCCACCTTGGCCTCCCAAAATGTTGGGATTACAGGCATGAGCCACTGTGCCCAGTCAGAATGCTGTTTTAGAATTCAGCCCTGGTTTGTGTGCCTTAGGAAATGCTACATAAGCTTCATGAGTGTTACTACTATGGGCAGATAGAGAGTCACATTTTTCAGGGTGTAAGTTTCCTTGAAAAATGAAGCTATATCCCTTTACCCAACAGGCAGTTTGGCCCATGTCTGCTTTTCTAAGTCTAGGTGACACAGGACTACTATGGCATTTCATGAAAGTGTTGTGTGTGTGTAGTTTTCTCGAGTGTGCAGGAGCATATGGGAATTTCAAGCTAGGATGGAATGACTTCTGGGCATGAGAATGTGGGCAGCTCTGGCTTCTCATGCCTTCTTACTTTTCCACTAGGGTTTTTTCCCAGGGAACCAATCTGCCCTTTTGAAGAAAAGACAAAGATAGGAACGATGGTGGAGGACTACCTGGCAAATTCTTATCAGGTAAAAAGAAAATGTGCCATTGTACAAAATGACATGCTTACATCCAATAGGTAGACACATTTCCTTCTAGACAGACTCATCTCCAGAGTTTTCTTAGAGCAAATGAAGCCTTACTCAAGGACTGAGTCCCCAGATGAATTTCCCCAGGGAATGAAGTTTCCTATACATAAAGTGTTAACTTGAAAGTCAGTCCGGTAGCTCAGTAATTACTACTTAAGCTTGACCTTCATGATGCCAACTGCATCTTTCTTACATTGCTGGGTGCAGTGACAGATGATAAAGCTGATGAAAGTGTCCTTTTATCAAATTATTCACTTATCAGCATTTATCAGGCATCTGCAGTGTGCTGAGGAGTGTGCTGCATAGACACCAATGGGACAGGAAGAGTTCCTAACCTGGTTGTGCTGAGATAAAGTGTAAGCAGTGTGCAGTGGCTCATGCCTGTAATTCCAGCTACTCAGGAGGCTGGGGTGGGAGGGGAACTTCAGCCCAGGAGATCGAAGGTGCAGTAGGCAGCGATTGTGCCTGTGTGACACAGTGGGACCCTGTCTTTATATAGAAATAAACAAACAGATTAGATAGATAGATAGATAGATAGATAGATAGATAGATAGATAAAAATTCATGCTTAGGAAGTACTGTTCTCATCAAAATAAAAATTTAAAATTTAAAAATAAAAGTATTTAAAAATTAAAAATAGATCAAACAAAAAAAGAATTAAAAAAAATTTTAAAGTGCTGTTCAAGGCATATGCCTCTAGTAGGTTCACCTTGATTGCTTAGACACAAGAGCTCCTGAGACATTAAACACTGGAGTAGATCTTGGGAGATCTCAGAACCACATATAAGTGAGTATAAGTTTCCCCTTCCTCATTCTCCAGTGAACATTCGTGGCGTGTTCATTGGCTCAAACTGGCATGTGTGTGATGACTTAGGATTCAGTGACGTTTGATGATGTGGCTGTGGAGTTCACCCCAGAGGAGTGGGCTTTACTGGACACAACTGAGAAATGCCTCTACAGAGATGTGATGTTGGAGAACTATGTGAACCTGGCCTCTGTGGGTAAGAGTAACATCATTTTGCTTGGCATGGTGCCCTGCATCTGTAGTCCCAGATACTTGGGAGGCTGAGGTGGGAGAAGTGCTTGAGTGTGGGAGTTTGATATTAGCATGGACAATATTGTGAGACCGCATCTCTAAAAAAAAAATCATAAAAATAAAGACTAGGCCAGGCTTGGTGGCTCACACCTTTAATCCCAGCTCTTTGGGATGCCAAGGTGGGCAGATCATGAGGTCAGGAAATCAAGACCAGACTGGCTAACACAGTGAAACCCCGTCTGTAATAAAAATGCAGAAAATTTGCTGGGTATGTTGGAACATCCCTGTAGTCCCAGGCACTCGGGAGGCTGAGGCAGTAGAATCACTTGAACCCGGGAGGCAGAGGTTGCAGTGAGCCAAGACTGCATCACTGCACTCCAGCCTGGGTGACAGAGTGAGACTCCATCTCAAAAAAATAAAAAAAATATTTTTAAAGATCCACTTTACCTCAGAAGATTTAAGCTATTTTTCTCAGAATTTCAGATATCTCCGACTTTTATTTTCCATCTAGTCAAACATTCCTATGACCTAACAAAACTACCTGTTCTTTTTTTTGTTAACTTTATCATTTTGATACATGCTCTTTATCCCAATCTTTCCTACTTTCCTTTCCTGATAATCTTCTCTTCCTCTTCCCTATTGTTTTATTTTTCACAGAAGCAGTTTGTAATAAACTATCTAAACACATCAATTGTGTAATAAACCCCACGTCCTTATAGCCAAATTTTTGACATATCAAAATCCTCAAAGTTCTCTGGCCTATCTTTTATTACTGTGTTTAATTAGAAAACAGGTACAAATGACTCATCGTTTTAAACATTTCTTCTATAAATCCTTACATTTCTTTTTCTGCTTAACTTCAGAATGGGAAATACAACCTAGAACCAAATGGTCATCACTTCAGCTTGGTTTTTTGAGGAATCCAATATTCAATAGGATACAAATGGCAGGATGAGTGATATTTCTTAGTTTCCTCTCAGAAAAGATTGAGAATTCCATTCTAGGAAATCAGCACGGTCAGAACTATGGCTTACTTCTGTAATCCCAGCTACTAGGGAGGCTGAGGTGAGAGGATCATTTAAGCCCAGTAGTTTAAGACAAGCCTAGACAATATAGCAAGATCCCATCTCTGATTTTAAAAAGAGGCTGGATGTGATGGCTCATGCCTGTAATCCCAACACTATGGGAGGTTGAGGTAGGTGGTCACTTGAGGTCGGGGGTTTAAAACTAGCCTGGCCAACATGATGAAACTCCGTCTGTACTAAAAATACAAAATTAACCGAGTGTGGTGGTGGGCACCTGTCATACCAGTCACTTGGGAGGCTGTGGCAGGAAAATCACTTGAACCCAGAGGTGGAGGTTACTGAGTGAGCCAAGATTGCACCACTTCATTCCAGCCTGGGCGATGGAGTGAAACTTCATCTCACAAAAAAAAGAAAGAAAGAAAGAAGGAAAATAAACTGAGTCTGTAATCCCAGCACTTTGGGATGCCAAGGTGGGTGGATCACTTGAGGTTAGCACTTTGAGACTAGCCTCTATCTCTACTAAAAATACAAAATTAGCCAGGCATGGTGGTGGGCACCTGTAATCCCAGTTACTTGGGAGGCTGAGGCAGAATTGCTTAAACCTGGGAGGTGGAGTGTGCAATGAAAAAGAAACAGCACAAATGAGAGATAATTAAGAGAATTAGAGAAGTAGCCTGCACCATTGAGGGAGCAAAGTCTCTGGAGAGATAGTCTGAATGTGATGAATTTTGTGATGTTCCATACCTATATAACTTGTCACTGCAAAATACCGACAAGTACATATTCCCACATACGTAACTAGACATTGAGGATTGGAACAGTTTCATGAAAATCTACACTATTTTGCTGGGTACAATGGCTGATGCCTGTAATCCCAGCAGCTTGGGAAGCTGAGGCAGGAGAATCACTTGAGTCTAGGAGTTCAAGAGCAGCCTGGGCATCAGGGAGACCCTGTGTCTACAAAAAATAAAAAATTAGCTGGGTGTGTTGCCATGCAACTGTAGTCGAAGCTCCTTGGGGCACTGAGGCAGGATGATGACTTGAGCCTGGGAGATTAAGGCCGCAATGAGCTGTGATTCTGCCATGGTACCAGCCTGGGTGACAGAGTGAGACCCTGTCTCAAACCACCCCCAACAATTAAAAACAGTTTTTTTTTTTTGAGTAATTAGAGCCAGTGGAATAAAATTCTAGCAAAAGATCCCATCATTCAATCTGGAAGAAATCAAGAGGGTAGGAAATGAAAAAAAAATTAAACATTAAAAAGTAAAATGATAATTGTCACCAAAATAATGTTTCTGTGTTCAGATGGGTGAAATCTCTTAATATGTCTGAAAACATTTTAAATCCTTTATCCCTTCATCAGCAGACAAGAAGCTACAGTGGATGGAAACTCTGTGAGAATTGTGGAGAGGTCTTCAGTGAATGGTTTTGCCTTAAAACACACATGAGAGCTCAGAATGGAGGGAACATCTTTGAAGGTAATTGTTATGGAAAAGACATCCTCAGTGTGCACAAGGAAGCCTCTATTGGACAGGAACTTTCCAAATTTAATCCATGTGGAAAAGTCTTCACCTTAACTCCAGATCTTGCTGCACATCTTGGAATTCTCAATGCAAGACAACCATACAAATGTAAGGAATGTAAAAAAGGCTTTAAGTATTTTGCAAGCCTTGATAATCACATGGGAATCCACATTGGAGAGAAACTCTGTGAATTTCAGGAATGTAGGAGAGCCATCACTCATTCCTCACACCTAAAGCAGTGTGTAACAGTTCATACTGGAAAGAAATCTAAAAAGACTAAGAAACATGGGAAATCCTTCACTAATTTTTCTCAACTTTCTGCACATGTGAAAATTCATAAAGGAGAGAAGTCCTTTGAATGTAAAGAATGTGGAAGATCCTTTAGAAATTTCTCATCCTTTAATGTTCACATTCAAATTCACACTGGAATAAAACCACACAAATATACGGAATGTGGGAAAGCCTTCACTAGGTCAACTCACCTTACTCAACATGTAAGAACTCACACTGGAATAAAACCCTATGAATGCAAGGAATGTGGCCAAGCCTGCACTCAGTACACGGGCCTTGCTATACACATACGAAATCACACTGGAGAGAAACCCTATCAGTGTAAGGAATGTGGGAAAGCCTTCAATGGATCCTCAACCCTTACTCAACATAAAAGAATTCACACAGGAGAGAAGCCTTATGAATGTGTTGAATGTGGGAAGACCTTCATTACTTCTGATCATAGTAAACATTTGAAAACTCACCATGAAGAAAGGCCCTTTGTATGCAAGATATGTGGGAAAGCATTTCTATATTCCTCACCCCTTAATGTTCACCTGCGAACTCATACCAGAGAGAAAGCCTTCATATGTAAAGAATGTGGGAAAGCTTTTGCTGTTTCCTCACACCTAAGTAGACATGAAAGAATTCACACTGGGGAGGAACCCTATGAATATAAGGGTATGAATGTTACCATTTAGCTCATTGGTTGCCATCTTTAATTAGTGGCAGTGACACTAAAGATATTCAGATTTGTCCTAAATGCCTTTTGGAGGTTGTAATGGCTCATGAATTGGCCTTGGGTGCCATCCCAAGGGTCTGAAATTAAACCTACAGGTTCTGAATACAACTTCATGGTTGCCTGAGTCTGGGCATCTGTGAAGAAGGGTAATGGATGGTGAGGTCAGTACTGCAGGCTACCTTACCTTGGTGATTAGATTTCTAAGATCATAGCATTAAGAATTTCTGTATGAGATAAGTCATCTAGATAGGTCCCAGCCCCTGTTAGTAGCTGCCAGTGTGGCACATTCATGTCAAAATTTCCCAGAAGCCAAGATGATATAGGCCCCAGAGGTGGGTTGTTAAAAGATGCTCCTCTAAGGGTCTCTTCTGTTCCCACGGATCCTGCAGAGCATGGCAGGTATGAAACCATCCTTAACTGCCTGTGCACTTTCACAGCTGATTATTTCTGTGTCCCCTTCTTGTAAAATCTATGATATGTGACAACCTTACCTGTTCTGTCTTCTCTGTCCATTTTAGGTGGCACAACCTAAGTGGAAGTGTCTCTTCTGGTATAATCCAGTCTTCGTGCTCACTTCTGTTAAGATGGCTGATATAGTCCATGAATCCCACTCATGATCTCTTTGTCAAATGATTGTTCAGCCACACTTTCAGGATTCTCTTCAGTACACGTTTTCTAATTTTTGCATTATGGATAGGCTGAGAATTTTCCAAATCTCCAGGTTCTGGTTCCTTTTTCTTTAACAATTTCTTCTGCAATTCAGGTCTCCTCTTTTGCATTTTACTATAAGCAGTCAGGAAGAATGAAGCTTCCTGTGTCCTTTAACACTTTAATTACAGATCTTAGTGATACATACCCAGTTTTATCTCTCTCAAGCTCTACCTTCCACAAAATGCTAGAATACAGTTTTGCTAAGTTCTTCACCACTTCATATAAAGGGTTGTCTTTTCTTCATTTCCCAATAGCATGTTCCTCATTCCCCAATGACACCTCACCAGAATCACCCTTACTATTATTTCCAGCTTGCACATCAGAATTTTTCCAGCCTCTACTCATTTGTCAGTTTCAAAGCTGCTTCACATTTTTAGTTTTTTTATTTGTTTGTTTGTTTTTAATTGCAGTGCCTCACTTCTCAGTGCCAAAATCTGCCTTAATCAGCTCAGGCAACCATAACAGAATACCACAGACCAAATGGCTTACAAATTCATTTAATTTTAAATAAATGAGGTTAAAAACACAAAATTTTATTTTTTGAGATGGAGTTTGTGTTTTTACTTAACCATGTATCTTGGAAATCACTTAATGTGAGTTCATAGAGATCTTCATTCATTTCTAGAGCTGCAGGATACTCCATTGGTTGATGTACCATATATTCAGATACTCTAATACTTGAGAGCATTTAGGCATTCAAATTGAAATTACAAACAGTGCTGCAATTAATACTCTTGAACTTATTTGAATTGTTAAAGGTTTACCTTTAAGGCAAATTCTTAGAAGTTTAGACTGAATCCTGGACTTAGTATTAAAAAAAAGTCTTAAAAGTAGGATTGTGGCTGGGCACGGTGGCTCATGCCTGTAATCCCAATACTTTGGGAGGCCGAGGTGGGTAGATCACTTGAGGTCAGGAGTTCGAGAACAGCATGACCAACATGGTGAAACCCCGTCTCTACTAAAAATACAAAAAATTAGCAGGGTGTGGTGGCACACCTATAATCCCAGCTACTCAGGAGGCTGAGGCAGGAGAATCACTTGAACCCAGGAAGTGGAGGTTGGGGTGAGCCGAGATCATGCCATTGCACTCCAGCCTGGGCAACAACAGTGAAACTCCATCTCAAAAAAAAAAAAAAAAGTAGGATTGCAAGGCCAGGCACAGTTGCCCATGCCTGTAACCCCAGCACTTTGAGCTCCTTAGTTCGAGACCAGCCTGAGTAACATGGTGAGCCCATCTCTAAAAAATATACAAAAATTAGCTGGGTGTGGTGGCTCATGCCTGTAGTCCCCAGCTACTCTGGAGGTTGAGGTGGGAGCATCGCTTGAACCTGGGAGGTGGAGGCTGCAGGTAGCCCAGATTGCACCACTGCACATTCCAGCCTGGGGGACACAGCAAAACTCTCTCAAAAAAAAAAAAAAAAAAAAAAGGGAAAAGAAAAAGTCCGTGCACGGTGGCTCACGCTTGTAATCACAACACTTTGGGAGGGCAAGGGGGTGGATTGCCTGAGCTCAGAAGTTTGAGACCAGGCTGGGCAACATGGCCAAACCCTGTCTTTACTAAAAATTAAAAAAAATTAGCCAAGTGTGGTGGTGCATTCCTGTAGTCCCAGTTACTAGGGAGACAGGCACAAGAATCGCTTGAACCCAGGAAGTGGAGGTTGCAGTGAGTTGAGATCGTGCCACTGCACTCCAGCCTGGGCAACAGAGGGATACTCTGCCTCAAAATTAAAAAAAAAAAAAAAAAGAAAACGGTTTCCAGATTGCACAGGTAGTGTTTTTGGGTATTGCCAATTCCTTCTCTGTAGTATCCAGCCTCCAAATTGTCCCCCAGTAATCTCTGCTTCTCAATACTCATACCTTTGTGTAGTCCTCTCACATTGTAGCAGGCTTCGTCTCTGTGACTAGCAGAATGTGGCAAAAATCATGTTAAGTCACTGCTGAAGTTTGGGTTACAAAAGACCACACACAAATGGAATCTCACTGGAGTCCACACAGTGAAAGCAATCTTGAAAAAGAAGTTTGTTGGGTAGGGCAAGGTGGCTCAAGCCTGTAATCGCAGCACTCTGGGAAGCTAAGGCAGGCAGATCATTTGACATCAGAAGTTTGAGACCAGCCTGGCCAATATGGTGAAACCCTGTCTCTACTAAAAACACAAAAATTAGTGAGGCATGGTGGCAGGCTTCTGTAATACCAGGTACTCAGGAGGCTGAGGCAGGAGAATCGTTTGAACCCAGGAGGTGGAGGTTGTGGTGGTGAGCCGAGATCATGCCATTGCCCTCCAGTCTGGGCAACAGAGCGAGACTTAGTCTCAAAAAAAAACAAAAACAAACAAAAAAAAGGATTGTTGGAAAATTCAGACTTTGTGATGTCAAAAGTTACTAGCCTGTAATACCAACAATTCAGGAGGCTGAGTCAGGAAAACTGCTTGAGCCCGGGAGTTTGAGACCAGCTTGGGGAACTTAAGGAGACTTCATCTCTACAAAAAATAAAAATAAAAAATAGCTTGGCATGGTGGTGCATGCCTGTAGTCCCAGCTACTCAGGAGCTGAGATAGGAGGGATCTCTTGAGCCCAAGAAGTCGACCCTGCAGTGAGCTGTGATCACACCATTGCATTCCAGCCTGGACAACAGAGCAAGAACCTGTCTCAGGAAAAAAAGCAGAAAAAATGGTACTACAAAGATATAGTAATCAAAACAATGTGGTATAGGCATAACTAGACATGGAGACCATTGTTATAGCATAAAGAGACCAGAAATAAACCTTCACAGATATAATCAAATGGCTTTCGACCATGGTGCCAAGAACCTTCAATGGAGAAAAGGCAGTCTTTTTTCTTTTTTTCTTGCTGGGCTGCATTTCCAGGAGGTTAGGCATTCTTAGTCGCAGGAAGAGATAGGAGGTCGGCATAAGATACAGGTCATAAAGAGCTTGCTGATAAAACAAGATGCGGTAAAGAACCCAGCCAAATCCCACCAAATCCAAGATGGTGACAAAAGTGACCTCTGGTCATCCTCACTGCTCATTATAGGTTAATTATAATGCAGTAGCATGCTAAAAAGTCACTTCCGCCAGCTCCATGACTTTTTACAAATGTCATGGCCATGTTTGGAAGTTTACCTATATAGTCTAAAAAGGGAGGGATGTAGGCCGGGCGCGGTGGCTCACGCCTGTAATCCCAGCACTGTGGGAGGCCAAGGCAGATGGATCACAAGGTCAGGAGATCAAGACCATCCAGGCTAACACGGTGAAACCCCGTCTCTACTAAAAATACAAAAAATTAGCTGGGTGTGGTGGCCGGCACCTGTAGTTCCAGCTACTCACGAGGCTGAGGCAGGAGAATGGTGTGAATCCAGGAGGCGGAGCTTGCAGTGAACGGAGATCGCGCCACTGCACTCCAGCCTGGGCGACAGAGTGAGACTCCATCTCAAAAAAAAAAAAAAAAAGGAGGGATGCTAGGTTCCAGAAAATCTCTGCCCCTTTCCTGAAAAACTTATTGACAACCCACCCCTTATTTAGCATATAATCAATAAATAACCATAAGTATACTCAATAGAGCAGTGCATACCACTGTTCTGCCTATGGAGTAGCCATTCTTTTGTTTCTTTACTTCTCTAATAAACTTGCTTTCACTTTATGAACTCCCCAAATTCTTTCTTGTGTAAGATCCAAGAACCCTCTCTTGGGGTCTGGATCCAGACGCCTTTCCATTAACAATACCATCATGATCCAGGAATCCCACTACTGTGTATATTTCCATAGGAAATGACGTGAATATCTTGAAGAGATATCTGCATTCCCATGTTCATTGCAGCCTTCTTCATAATAGACAAGTATGGAAACAACCTAAATGTTCCTGGACATTTAGAAATGAAGAAAATGTGATTATATATGTGAATATTATTTAGCCTTAAAAAGAGAAGGAAATCTTGTATAATCTCACATATATGTGGGCTGTAACTTAGCCACATAGTCCTTGACTCACAGAAGCAAAGAAGAGAATGCTGGCTGGGCGCGGTGGCTCACGCCTGTAATCCCAGCACTTTGGGAGGCTGAGGTAGGTGGATCACGAGGTCAGGAGTTCGAGACCAGCCTGGCCAACATGGTAAAGCTCCATGTCTTCTAAAAATACAAAAATTAGCCGGGCGTGGTGGTGGGCGCCTGTAATCCCAGGTACTCAGGAGGCTGAGGCACAAGAATCCTTTGAAGCCAGGAGGCGGAGGCTGCAGTGAGCCAAGATCCTGCCACTGCACTCCAGCCTGGGCACAGAGTGATACTCCATCTGAAGAAAAAAAAAAAGTGGAGAATTTTGGTTGCCAGGGACTGGGAGAATGGGGAGAGACTGGGGAGACATTAGTCAAAGGGTATAAACTTTCAATTACAAGATGAAGAAATTCAGGAATTTAATGTACAGCATGGAGATTTTAGTTAACAATACTGTATTGTCCAGCTGGGTGTGGTGGCTCACGCCTGTAATCCCAGCACTTTGGGAAGCAGAGGTGGGGGGATCAAGAGGTCAAGAGATCAAGACCTTCCTGGCCAACATGGTGAAACCCCGTCTCTACTAAAAATACAAAAAATTAGCCCAGCATGGTGGTGCGCATCTGTAATCCCAGCTACTTGGGAGGCTGAGGAAGGAGAATCGCTTGAATCTGGGAGGCAGAAGTTGCAGTAAACCAAGATCACACCACTGCACTCCAGCCTGGTGAGAGAGAAAGACTCCGACTCAAAAAAAATAAAAGAACAAAAAACAAAAAACTGTATTGTATACTTGGAGTTTACTAAGACAGCAGATTTTAAGTGTTCTCAACACAGTAAAAAAGGTGACTGTGAAGTGATGGATACATAAATTAGTATGATAGTGGTAATCATTTCACAATGTTTATACTAAACATCACATTGCACACTTTAAGTATATACAGTTTTTCTTTGTCAATGAGGTATCAATAAAGCTTGTGGTGGGAGGTGGGGGAGAAGTGTTAGCAGAAAAACTGGATATAGACATGCATAAGAAGGGAGTTAGACCCTAACCTTATACCATATATAAAATGAACTTAAAATGGATCAAGGCCAGGTACAGTGGTTCACACCTGTAATCCCAGCACTTTGAGAGACTGACGCAGGGGAATCACAAGGTCAGGAGTTTGAGACCAGCCTGGCCAATACGGTGAGACCCCGCCTCTACTAAAAATACAAAAATTAGCCGGGTGTGGTGGTGGGCACCTGTAATCTCAGCTACTTGGGAGGCTGAGACAGAAGAATTGCTTGAACCGGGGAGGCAGAGGTTGCATTGAGCTGGGATCACGCCATTGCACTCCAGCCTGGGCAACAAGAGTGAAACTCCATCTCAAAAAAAAAAAAAAAGATGAAAAATCATTAACTCTTTCCTTGCCTAACACAGCCATGGCTTGTGGTCCCAAGAAGCATCTGAAAGGGGTAGCAGCTCCAAAGCATTGAATGTTGGATAAATTGACTGGTGTGTTTCTCCTTGTCCATCCACTGGTCCCCACAAGTTGAGAGAATGTTTACCCCTCATCATTTTCCTAAGGAACAGACTTAAGTATGCCCTGACAGGAGTTGAAGTAAAGATTTTCCCGCAGCGGTTAAGATCGATGGCAAGGTCTGAACTGATATAACCTACCCTGCTGGATTCATGGATGTCATCAACATTGACAAGATGGGAGAGAATTCCCAACTGACCTGTGACACCAAGGGTCACTTTGCTGTACAACGTATTACACCTGAGGAGGCCAAGTACATGTTATGCAAACTGAGAAAAATCTTTGTGGGCACAAAAGGAATCCCTCATCTGGTGACTCTTGATGCTCACGCCATCTGCTACCCTGATCCCCTTATCAAGGTGAATGATACCATTCTGATTGATTTAGAGACTGGCAAGATTACTGATTTCATCAAGATTGACACTGGAACCTGTGTATGATGACTGGAAGTGCTAACCTGGGAAGAATTGGCGTGATCAACAGAGAGCGGCACCCTCGATCTTTCAAAGTGTTTTACGTGAAGGATGCCAACGGCAACAGATTTGCCACTAGATTTTCCAACATTTTTGTTATTGGCAAGGGCAACAGACCATGGATTTCTCTTCCCCGAGGAAAGGGTATCCGCCTCACTATTGCAGAAGAGACAGACAAAAGACTGGTGGCCAAACAGAGTGGTGGATGAAATGGTCCCTGAGTGACATTTTAGATCTTTGTACATAATTAAAAATAATGTGGCATGGCCGGGCACAGTGGCTCACGCCTCTAATCCCAGCACTTTGGAAGGCCGAGGCGGGTGGATCACGAGGTCAGGTGTTCGAGATCAGCTTGACCAACATGGTGAAGCCCTGTCTTTACTAAAAAGAAATACAAAAAGTAGCCGGGCGTGGTGGCATGCACCTGTAATCCCAGCTACTCAGGAAGCAATGGCAGGAGAATCACTTGAACCTGGGAGGTAAGAGGTTGCAGTGAGCTGAGATCGCACCACTGCACTCCAGCCTGGGAGACAGCAAGCCTCCATCTTAATAATAATAATAATGTGGCATGATTTTTAAAAAATGGACCAAAAACCCAAGTGTAGCATAAGAGCTAGAGCTGAAAACCTATTAGAAGAAAACATAGGTGAGAAAGCTTCATGATATTGGAATTGGAAATGACTTCTTAGTTATGTCATCAACCACACAGGCAACACAAGAAAAATTATGAGTTGAACCTAATCAATAATACAAATTTTTTGCATCAAAGCATAATAACAAGAGAATGAAAAGACAATCTACAAATGGGAGAAAATATTTTCAAGTCCTGTATCCGACTGGGGACAAATATCTGGAGTTTATTTTTAAAATTTCTAGAACCCGAGAGTAACAGCAACAAAACCCAATTCAAATACAGAAAAAGGACTTGAATAATATCATCAAAGAAGATACACAGATGGCCAATAAACACAGGAAAAGATGCTCATGAAAAGATGCTCAACATCACTAAACATCATGAAAATGAAAATCAAAACCATGCTGGATGTGATGGCTCACACCTGTAATCCCAGCACTTTGGGAGGCTCAGGGTGAGGGATTTCTTGAGACTAAGAGTTCAAGAGCAGCCTGGGCATATTGTGAGATTTCATCTTTACAAAAAAGATTTTTTAATTCAGCCAGGCATGGTGGTGGCATGCACTTGTAATCCCTGCTACTCAAGAGGCTAAGGTGGGATGATTACCTGAGCTCAGTAGGTTGAGGACTGCAGTGATCCATGATCATGTCACTGCATTCCAGCCTAGACAACAGAGTGAGACCCTATCTCAAACAAACAAACAAGATTAAACAGAATTACCATATGATCCAGACATTCCACTTTGGCATATATATCCAAAAGTGTTGAGAGCAGGTGCTCAAAGAAATATTTGTACACCAATGTTTATCTCACTAGTATTCACAATAGCCAATCCCTGCCAAACTGCAATTTTAACACACTTGATTGTTTGAAACATAGCCTGAACAAGCCTATTTTTAGCCATCTCGAGTGTGCCTTCTTTGTATTCTCTGAAATTATGTGCAATATCTGATAGCCATAGATAAGATAACTCCAGAGGCTATGAAAATCCCATCCCCCTGCTGTCCTGCAGAACCTTTTTTTTTTTTTTTCCTTTTGAGATGGAGTCTCACTCTGTTGTCCAGACTGGAGTGCAGTGGCAAGATCTCAGCTCACTGCAACTTCCACCTCCCAGCTTCGAGTGTTTCTCCTGCCTCAGCCTCCTGAGTAGCTGGGATTACAGGTGCACGCCACCACGCCCGGCTAATTTTTGTATTTTTAGTAGAGATGGGGTTTCACCATGTTGGTCAGGCTGGTCTTGAACACCTGTCTTCGTGATCCACCCCACTGGCCTCCCAAAGTGCTGGGATTATAGGCATGAGCCTCCTTGCCCGGCCCTTCAGAGCTTTTTAACTGGAAGATATGCTGCCAGTCTGGTGAGTATCATCATTTAGTTATTTATAAGCCCTCTCTTTGATTCCCTTTCTCCTCTGGGAGTCTCTCTTCCTTTCCACCCTTTCTGAGAAGTGACCCACAGGTAGAAGCCTGTGGATACTCTCTTGCTGTTTGCTACCTCCGCAACTGCTAACCTGTGAAAGCACATCCCAAATGAAGCTTGTATGCTATTGCCGCCTTGTAGTTACATCTTTTTCCTTACTCAGCCAAGAAATCACTTGAACACCTTACATGCGTGTATGGTTTTATTTTTCACACTTAGATTACTAGTCCATTTGGAGTATATTGTATATGATACGAAGTATAGATTTAATTTCATCTTTTCTCTGATAGCTAACCAACTGTCTTAGACTTTCCATTACAAATGGCATTTTTTGCCCTATCGATCTGAAACACCACTTTTTTTTTTTTTTTTTTGACACGGAGTTTTGCTTTTATTGCCCAAGCTAGAGTGCAATGGCATGATCTCGGCTCACTGCAACCTCTGCTTCCTGGGTTGAAGCGATTCTCCTGCCTCAGCCTCCCAAGTAGCTGGGATTACAGGCACCTGCCACCACACCCGGCTTTTTTTTTTTTTTTAATTGATCATTCTTGGGTGTTTCTCGCAGAGGGGGATTTGGCAGGGTCATAGGACAATAGTGGAGGGAAGGTGAGCAGATAAACAAGTGAACAAAGGTCTCTGGTTTTCCTAGGCAGAGGTCACTGCGGCCTTCCACAGTGTTTGTGTCCCTGGGTACTTGAGATTAGGGAGTGGTGATGACTCTTAACGAGCATGCTGCCTTCAAGCATCTGTTTAACAAAGCATATCTTGCACCGCCCTTAATCCATTTAACCCTGAGTGGACACAGCACATGTTTCAGAGAGCACAGGGTTGGGGGTAAGGTCACAGATCAACAGGATCCCAAGGCAGAAGAATTTTTCTTAGTACAGAACAAAATGAAAAGTCTCACTTGTCTACTTCTTTCTACACAGGCACGGCAACCATCCGATTTCTGAATCTTTTCCCCACCTTTCCCCCCTTTCTATTCCACAAAACCGCCATTGCCATCATGGCCCGTTCTCAATGAGCTGTTGGGTACACCTCCCAGACGGGGTGGTGGCCAGGCAGAGGGGCTCCTCACTTCCCAGTAGGGGCGGCCGGGCAGAGGCGCCCCTCACCTCCCGGACGGG
This sequence comes from Pan troglodytes, assembly GCF_028858775.2. Lineage (NCBI taxonomy): Eukaryota > Metazoa > Chordata > Mammalia > Primates > Hominidae > Pan > Pan troglodytes. The sequence goes on along the minus strand of NC_072418.2, from coordinate 12,405,007 downwards.
GCGGCAGGCCGGGCGGGGGGCTGACCCCCCCCACCTCCCTCCCGGACGGGGCGGCTGGCCGGGCGGGGGGCTGACCCCCCCACCTCCCTCCCGGACGGGGCGGCTGGCCAGGCGGGGGGCTGACACCCCCACCTCCCTCCCAGATGGGGCGGCTGGCCTGGCGGGGGCTGACCCCCACCTCCCTCCCGGACGGGGTGGCTGCCGGGCGGAGATGCTCCTCACTTCCCAGATGGGGTGGCTGCCGGGCGGAGGGGTTCCTCACTTCTCAGACGGGGCGGTTGCCAGGCAGAGGGTCTCCTCACTTCTCAGACGGGGCGGCCGGGCAGAGACGCTCCTCACCTCCCAGATGGGGTCGCGGCCGGGCAGAGGCGCTCCTCACATTCCAGACGGGGCGGCAGGGCAGAGGCGCTCCCCACATCTCAGACGATGGGAGGCCGGGCAGAGATGCTCCTGACTTCCTAGATGGGATGGCGGCCGGGAAGAGGCGCTCCTCGCTTCCTAGATGGGATGGCGGCTGGGCGGAGACGCTCCTCACTTTCCAGACTGGGCAGCCAGGCAGAGGGGCTCCTCACATCCCAGATGATGGGCGGCCAGGCAGAGATGCTCCTCACTTCCCAGACGGGGTGGCGGCCGGGCAGAGGCTGCACTCTCGGCACTTTGGGAGGCCAAGGCAGGCTGCTGGGAGGTGCAGGTTGTAGCGAGCCGAGATCACGCCACTGCACTCCAGCCTGGGCACCATTGAGCACTGAGTGAATGAGGCTCCGTCTGCAATCCCGGCACCTCGGGAGGCCGAGGCTGGTGGATCACTCGCGGTTAGGAGCTGGAGACCAGCCCGGCCAACACAGCGAAACCCCATCTCCACCAAAAAAATACGAAAACCAGTCAGGCGTGGCGGCGCGCGCCTGCAATCGCAGGCACTCGGCAGGCTGAGGCAGGAGAATCAGGCAGGGAGGTTGCAGTGAGCCGAGATGGCAGCAGTACAGTCCAGCTTCGGCTCGGCATCAGAGGGAGACCATGGAAAGAGAGGGAGAGGGAGACCATGGAAAGAGAGGGAGAGGGAGACCGTGGGGAGAGGGAGAGGGAGGACACCCAGCTATTTTTGTATTTTTAGTAGAGACGGGGGTTTCTCCATGTTGGTTAGGCTGGTCTCGAACTCCCGACCTCAGGTGATTCACCCACCTCGGCCTCTCAAAGTACTGGGATTACAGGCGTGAGCCACCAGCCGAGCCTATTTTTTGTATTTTTAGTAGAGACGGGGTTTCACCATGTTGGCCAGGCTGGTTTCGAACTCCTGACCTCAAGTGATCCTCCTGCCTTGACCTACCAAAGTGCTAGGATTACAGGCGTGAGCCACCACGCCCAGCAAAATACCACATTTATGAACCAAATTTCTACATGTTCTTGGGTCTATTTATAGATATTTTATTAGTCTGTTTCTGCTTCATGCACTAGTACCACATAGTTTTAATTATAGAGGCTTTATAGAATGTTTTCTTATTTTTATTTTAAAATAATTCTTTGTCTTGCGTGAAAATTGTCAATAGTATGTTTTAATATCTGCTGCTCATCATTGCTTTTGTTTTTGTTTTCCTTTTTTTTTTTTTTTTTGACACTCTCTCTGTCCCAGGCTGGGGTGCAATGGTGCGATCTCAGCTCACTGCAACCTCCGCCTCCCGGGTTCAAGCAATTCTCCTGCCTCAGCCTCCCAAGTAGTTGGGACTACAAGCACGTGCCACCATTCCCAGCTAATTTTTGCATTTTTAGTAGAGACATGGTTTCACCATGTTGGCCAGGATGGTCTTGATCTCCTGACCTTGTGATCTGCCTGCCTCAGCCTCCCAAAGTGCTGGGATAACAGGCATGAGCCACAGTGCCCGGCCTTGTTTTTGTTTTCTTGCTTATTATCAGATTTTCTTTTTCCATATAAACTTTTAGCATCAATGTACCTAACTCCAGAAAAAATTTTGGTGTTTTTATTGGGATTATGTTACATTTCTGAATAAACTTGGGGAGAATGTCTGGTATTACTGCTATTTTACAACATAGGAAATGCGGTCCTGGCCCATGTGGTAAGATCAGAAAAATAACAATAGAAATACATATTTTTGGTCAGGCTTAGTGGCTCACACCTGTAATCCCAGCACGTTGGGAGGCCAAAGTGGGCGGATCATGAGGTCAGGAGTTCAAGACCAGCCAAGCCAATATGGTGAAACGTCTCTACTAAAAATACAAAAATTAGCTGGACATGGTGGCGCAGGCCTGTAGTCCCAGGTACTTGGGAGGCTGAGACAGAAGAATCGCTTGAACCAGGGAGCAGAGGTTGCAGTGAGCCAAGATTGCGCCAATGCACTCCAGCCTGGGCAACAGAGCGAGACTCCATCGCAAAAAATAAAAGAAAAAGAAAAAAGGAATTTTTAAAAAATTTTATTGTTTTTTAAGGAGACAGGGTCTTGCTGTGTTGCCCAGGCTTGTCTCCAACTCCTGGCCGCAAACGATCCTCCCATATTGGCCTCTCAAAGTGTGCTGAGATTACAGGCATGAGGCAACGTGCCCAGCCAGAAATACATACTTGGTGAAGAAAAAAAAAATCAAGATTTATAGAAAGTATTATTATATTGAAAATGTGGCTGTGCGTGGTTGCTCATGCCTATTGTAGGGAAAAGAAAGAGATCAGACTGTTACTGTGTCTATGTAGAAAAGGAAGACATAAGAAACTCCATTTTGATCTGTACCCTAAACAATTGTTTTGCCTTGAGATGCTGTTAATCTGTAACTTTAGCCCCAACCTTGTGCTCACAAAACGTGTTGTGTGGAATCAAGGTTTAAGGGATCTAGGGCTGTGCAGGATGTGCCTTCTTAACAATATGTTTACAGGCAGTATGCTGGATGAAAGTCATCGCCATTCTCCATTCTCAATTAACCAGGGGCACAATGCACTGCAGAAAGCAGCAGGGACCTCTGCCCAGGAAAGCTGGGTATTGTCCAAAGTTTCTCCCCACTGAGACAGCCTGAGATATGGCCTCATGGGATGGGAAAGACCTGACCGTCCCCCAGCCTGACACCCATGAAGGGTCTGTGCTGAGGAGCATTAGTAAAAGAGGAAGGCCTGTGTCTCCTGAATGCCCCTGGGAACGGAATGTCTTGGTATAAAACCCGATTGTACATTGTTCTCTTCTGAGACAGGAGAACACTGCCCTGTGGCTGGAGGTGAGACATGCTGGTGGCAATGCTGCTCTGCTATTCTTTACTACACTGAGATGTTTGGGTGGAGAGAAGCATAAATCTGGCCTACGTGCACATCCAGGCATAGTACCTTCCCTTGAACTTATTTGTGACACAGATTCTTTGCTCATATGTTTTCTTGCTGACCTTCTCCTCACTATCACCCTGTTCTCCTGCTGCATTCCCCTTGCTGAGATAGTGAAAATAGTAATCAATAAATACTGAAGGAACTCAGAGACTGGTGCCAGTGTGGGTCCTCTGGACGCTGAGCGCCGGTCCCCTGGGCCCACTGTTCTTTCTCTATACTTTGTCTCTGTGTCTTATTTCTTTTCTCAGTCTCTCATCCCACCTGATGAGAAATACCCACAGGTGTGGAGGGGCTGGCCCCCTTCACCTATAATCCCAGCATTCTGCAAGGCTGAGATGGGCAAATCACGAGGTCAGGAGTTTGAGACCAGCCTGGCCAACATGGTGAAATGCCCTCTGTACTGAAAATAGAAAAAATTAGCTGGGCATAGTGGCAGCCACCTGTAATCCCAGCTACTCGGGAGGCTGAGGCAGGAGAATCACTTGCACCCAGGAGACGGAGGTTGCAGTGAGCTAAGATCGCACCACTGCACTCCAGCCCGGGCAACAGAGTGAGACTCCAGTCTCAAAAAAAAAAGTAAAAAAACGCAATGGAAACAGCAGGTTCTATAAAATAAAGAATGAAAAAATAGGCTGGGCGCGGTGGCTCACGCCTGTAATCCCAGCACTTTGGGAGGTCGAGGCGGGTGGATCATGAGGTCAGGAGATGGGGATCATCTTGGCTAACACCGTGAAACCCCGTCTCTACTAAGAATACAAAAAAATTAGCCGGTTGTGGTCGCGGGCGCCTGTAGTCCCAGCTACTTAGGAGGCTAGGCAGGAGAATGGTGTGAACCCAGGAGGCGGAGCTTGCAGTGAGCCGAGATTGCACCACTGCACTCCAGCCTGGGGGACAGAGAGAGACTCCGTCTCAAAAAAAAAAAAAAGAAAAAGAAAAAGAAAAAGAAAAAATAAAGGCCTACAGAAAGAATGACTGAATGGAAGAGACAGACCATGCCATCTATCACTGGCAGGTTTAATATGGAAGAATCATGGAAAGGCTCCAGGAACATGAGGAGCAGCATACAAAAAAGCTTAATATAGACACACACACACACACACACACACACACACACACACACACACATATATATATTTTTTCTTTTTGAGATGAAGTCACGCTCTTGTCCCCCAGATTGGAGTGCAGTGGCGCGATCTCGGCTCACCGCAACCTCCGCCTCCCGGGTTCAAGTGATTCTCCTGCCTCAGCCTCCTGAGTAGCTGGGATTACAAGCGCCTGCCACCACACCCAGCTATTTTTTTGTATTTTTAGTAGAGACGGGGTTTCAGCATGTTGGCCAGGCTGGTGTCAAACTCCCGACCTCAGGTGATCCGCCCGCCTTGGCTTCCCAAAGTGCAGGGATTACAGGTGTGAGCCACTGGCGCTTGGCCTTATATATATATTTTAATAGAGACAGGGTCGAGCCGGGCACAGGCCTGGGCAACAAGAGTGAAACTCTGTCTCAAAAAAAAAAAAAACAAAAAGAAAAGAAAAAAAAAGACACACGGTCTTGCTATTTTACTCAGGCTGGTCTGGAACTCTTGGACTCAAGCTATCCACCTGCCTTAGCCTCCCAAAGTGCTGGAATTACAGGCGTGAGCCACTGAGCCCGCCCGGGATAAGCTTTGGAGGAGCATCCTCTGGGGTGCGTCCCATCCCCCATCCCCGCCTTTCCAACCCGTCTGGCCACCTGAAACACGAGCTAGGCCGGGTCCCACCTCTAAACCGCCCCCAAGTATGGGCCCCACCCCTCGCCCACGGTTCCGTCCAGAGGCCCGGTTCTAAACTCATCTTTTTCTTTGAACCCGTTTCTGCATCCCGCTCCCTGAGCCAACCCCAGGCACTGTCCGGCACCCACCCAGGAGGAAACTAGAATTTCTTTGTCCTACGTGCCTGAAACTCAAGCCCTGGAGCCCCACCCGGCCGGAGGCTCGGAGCGGAAGTGACGTCAGTGTGCCACCGCCATCTTTACCGGCTGTGGCTCAGCATGGTCAGTGCCGTTTCACCTTTATTGTGGAGGAGTCCACCCCTGCTGTGGTGAGTTCCACCTGCTTGGGGGTCCGGGACATAGCAGCGGGGCGGCAAAGGAAGGATTGGGCGTGGTCGCCCAGGAGCCTCTCAGATCCGCCTGGTTTCACTCGCTTTTCTAGGGGCTGTCAGTCCTCCTGGTGCGGCCTCTGGCCAGTTCCGAGAGGCCGCACAGTCCGTCTGGCCGCGTCGGGAAGTGTGTTTGTTCCGCCTCCGCCGGGTGTTTTCTTGAGTACTTTCACCCGCTGTGCTCCTCTCTTGAAAAGCTTGGAAAGCAACCTTTGGGAGTTTTTTTCTTTCCGAAAGGAAAAGGATTTCTGCCCTTCTGGTGAGGTTGGCTCTGGCCCCGCATTCTCCCGCGTCTGGAACCTATCTCTTCCGGCATGTTCCTGGTGAGCAACGGCGGAAAAATGGTTTCAAGAGGGCTGTGACTTCCATTTATTTGCTAAAAAATGTCTCATCTGAGAATCTGGCGTTGTCTTGATGTCCTTTACTTTTTTTTTTTTTTGATTTGGAGTCTTACTCTGTCACCCACGCTGGAGTGCAGTGGCACGATGTTGGCTCACTGCAACTTTCACCTCCCGGGTTCAAGTGATTGTTAGATACGAGTTTTAAATTTCTTTTTAAAAAATCAATATGTCAGTATGTTTAATTCTTTGCCTTCTACTTTTAAACTTCTCCGTAAAGCAACCTTTTTCGATCACCTGCTCCACCCTGACTCATTCTGATTACCTGCTCCACCCAGACTTATTTTGATTACTTACTCCCCACTGACTCATTTTCCACCCTGACTCATTCCAATTTCCTGCTCTGTTATAACCATTTTCCCCAACAAACCACTCACCCTGTCACTCTCTTTAAATTAGCCAATTGGAATTAGTTTAGCCTGTGGGGTCTAACCCTAGCCATCGGGGAAGGACACAGCGGCAGGGGCCACTTTCCTCAAGAATAAGAACCCCTTCCCCTCCCTTGTCCTGGTGTGTGCTCACCATTGCTCCATCTGTGAGGGCACACCCTTCTATAGAAGTAAATTGCCTTGCTGAGAAAAGAAAATGTTATATTTGAGTGCTTTTTTTTTGTGGCATGAAAACTTTATAACATGATTCACCTGCCTCAGCCTCTCGAGTAGCTGGGATTCCAGGCGTGCACCACCACACCTGGCTAATTTTTTATATTTTTGGTAGAGATGGGGTTTCACCATGTTGGCCAGGCTGGTCTCGAACTCCTGACCTCAAGTGATCCACCCGCCACTTATTTTTGACACATTACATTCAGATGGAAAAAACATATAGTTGTTTAGGGTGTGCCCGTTTTTGTATGTAAATATGAACGCGTGTAGACTAAGCCTTTAGTTTTTAATTTTTATTTTCTTGCAGGTTATTTTTTTTCTAATTGTTACCAGCTGCAAGCCTTTCTACTTAAAGCCAGGCCAGATGCACTGGCTCACACCTGTAATCACAGCACTTTGGGAGGCAGAGGCAGGCGGATCACCTGAGGTCAGGAGATCCAGACTAGCCTAGCCAACATGGTAAAACCCTGTCTCTACTAAAAATACAAAAATTAGCCGGGCTTGGTGGTGGGCCCCTGTAATCCCAGCTGTTGGAGATAAAAAAATAAATGCTGGGTGCTGCAAAGTGAAACCAGCACTCAGGCAAAAGTTTTCTCAGAAACGCAATTTATTTCTATAGAAGGGTGAGTCTCGCGGATGGAGTGATGGCGAGAGTACACCAGATAAGGGAGGGGAAGGGGTTTTTATTTCTAACGCTGGGTCCCTACTTCTGTGTCGCCCCCCCCGTGGGTTAGGGTCGGACCGCAGAATCTAAACTGATCCTATTGGCTATCTGTGAATATTTTCCCCAAATAAGGAAGGGTAGGGGGATGTGTGAGTCATGATGGTGGGATGTGCAGTTTCAAAGAGTGGAATAGCTGTAGAATGAGTAGCCAAGGGAACAGATGTGAGTTATTGATTAGAGCTGATGGGAAGGTTGTTTACAGTAACTAGAGGCAAGGAGGCATGGAGAACAGGAAAGTTGAGTTTGAGAACAAAGAACAAGGAAGTTTATAGGCTGAACTTTTGAAGAGAAATTCAGAGAAATATATTGTATCTTACACAGCTACTCCGGAGGCTGAGGCAGGAGAGTCACTTTAACCCGGGAGGCGGAGGTTGCATTGAGCCGAGATCCCGCCACTGCCCTCCAGCCTGGGTGACAAGAGCGAAACTGTCTCAAAAAAAAAAAAAAAAAAAAAAAAAAAAGAAAGGCAATAATACTCAACTATTCTCTTCATCTGAAGTTCTTAGGTCTGTACCACCCCCACAGTCCTTCAAAACAGAGGCCTCCAGGAACCAGGAAGAAAGAATGGAGGCTTTATTACACTGACACTAGAATTATTTACTATTATAATCAGAATAGTATTCTAGTATCAGTGTAATAAAATATCTAGTATCTGTATAATTTATTAAGAGCATGTTTGGACTAAGTGTAGTTTTTACATTTTTTTCTGAAAAATTTGATCCTAAGGAAAACTTGAACATCTAACACACCCAGTCTAGTAGATTTACTTAATTTTTTAGCATTTTATTTCTTTCTCCTCATGTAAATCTTACAGTGAACAATTTGAGTGTAAATTGAGCATAAATTGTACATGTGATGCTTGACCTTTAAATACTTCGTAATGCACCTCCTAAAAATAGGCATTGTCATACTAAAACCACAATACTAGTATTTCACTTAAATAAAAAATAATAATGTCATCTAATGTCTACTTTCCGTAATAACTAAAATTCTCCTCATTGATTCAACATATGCTCTTGGGTGTTTTTGGATCTAAGATCCATTCAAGATTTTTGCATTGCAATTGTCAGTGTCTTCAGTGTCTTTTTGCCTATAACAGTTATTACTGTCCATTATATTGACTTTCAGAGAGTCACACTCATTCTCTTAGAAAGTCATACAATCAGATATTTCTGATTGGATTCTCATGGTGTGTGTAAATATTCCTTTATTTCATGCGATTTCCTACAAACTTGGAATTGGGTCCAGAGGAGAAGCTGACAACAGTTGTTTGATAATGGGTGACAGTATGTACTTCATGCTTTGGGGACCAGAAAGTCTCAAATTACTCAGTTCAGCCTTAGTTACTTCATGTCCCATGACTAGTTGTTCATTCTCTGTCATGTGCTAGTGGCAAACCACAACCTGTTTCTCAAAAGAAAAACAGTTAATCTGCACAAGAGGGCATGGATTGACTCTGCAATACCAGAGGGCTGTACTCTACATCTTCTGTTGGTGCATGCCGGAGGCTTCCAATAAATAACATGCCATTTAACATGGACACATTGAGTATCACTGGGTCTGCTGGATCAGGTGGACCAAGTGCTTAGGAAGCTTGCATTGCAGCCTGAAATTGCTCTTGTCTACAGTTGAAACTAGAATCCTTACAGGTAACTGTGTGGGGCGTTAAAGTACATGCAAATGTATGTGTTGCCTCCAAAATTCAAGAGGTCTATGGATGGTAGTTTTTGAGAAACCTCCATGCTGGGTTTTTTTTCTTTTTTTGAGACAAAGTCTTGCTGGATCACCCAGGCTGGAGAGCAATGGCATAATCATGGCTCATTGCTCCTTGTTAATGGTAGGTGGTATTAGGTGCAGTAACTTGGAGTGACATCTTGGAGGGATGTCTTTACATGATCCAGACAAAGGAATATCTTTACCCACAGACATGGTGGCCCCAGAATCTCCCACTCCCTATTTTACAATCCAGAAAATTTTTTTTGATTCATAATAGATGAACATATTTTCAGAGTACATGTGATAATTTGATACATTCACATAATCAGGGTAAGTAGCATACCTGTCACCTTAAATATTTATCTTTTCTATATTGTAGGAACATCGTTATTCTCTTAGCTGTGTTGAAATGTATGATAGATGCGTATTAAGTGTAGTCACCCTACTGATCTATTGAATACCAGTTCTTATTTCTTCTAACTGTATATTTTACCGATGAATCAACCTCTTTTTTTTTTTTTTTTTTTTTTGGGAGATGGAGTCTCGCCGTCACCCAGGCTGGAATGCAGTGGCATGATCTTGGCTCACTGCAACCTCTGCCTCCTCCCGGGTTCAAGTGATTCTCCTCCCTCAGCCTCCCGAGTAGCTAGGATTAAGGGGTGCACCACCACACCCGGCTAATTTTTGTAGTTTTAGTGGAGACGGGGTTTTACCATATTGGACAGGTTGGTCTCGAACTCCTGATCTCACATAATCAGGGTGATCTGCCCGCCTTGGCCTCCCAAAGTGCTGGGATTACAGGCATGAGCCACCTCACTCAGCCTAATCAACCTCTCTTTATCTCCGTCTCCCTCCTACCCTTCTGGCCTCTAGTAATCACCAATCTGTACTCTATGCTCATGAGATCCACTTTTTTAGCTCCCACATGTGAGAATATGGGGTATTTGTCTGCTGTGCTTGGCTTATTTCACTTCCATGATGACCTCCAGTTCTATCCAGTTGCTGCAAATGACAGAATTCCATTCTTCTTTATGGCTGAATAATAATCCGCTGTCTATATATACCATATTTTCTTTATTCATTCTTTCATTGTTAGACACTTAGGTTGATTCCATATTTTGGCTATTATGAGTAGTGCTGCGGTAAACAAGGGAATGTATATATATCTTTTCAAATATATTGATTTCCTTTCTTTTGGATATATACCCAGTGGGATTCCAGATCATATGGTAGTTCTATTTTTAATTTTTTGAGAAACCCCCATACTGTTTTTTTTTGTTTTTGTTTTTTTTTTTTTTTTTTTGAGATAGTCTTGCTGTGTCACCCAGGCTAGAGTGCCATGGCATAATCATGGCTCACTGCAGCCTTGACTTCCTGGGCTCAGGTGATCCTCCCACCTCAGCTTCCTGAGTAGCCAGGACTACAGGCCTCCACTAATACACCTGGCTAAGTTTTTTTGTTTGTTTCTTTGATTTTTTGAGACAGAGTCTCACTCTGTCACTCAGGCTGGGGTGCAGTGGCATGATCTTGGTTCACTGCAACGTCCGCCTCCTGGGTTCAAGCAATTCTCTTACCTCAGCCTCTGGAGTAGCTGGGACTACAGGTGCACGCCACCATGCCCAGCTAATTTTTGTATTTTCAGTAGAGACAGAGTTTCACCATGTTGACCAGGCTGGTCTCAAACTCCTGACCTCAAATGATCTGCCTGCCTTGGCCTCCTAAAGAGCTGGGATTACAGGCATGAGCTACTGTCCCTGACTGGTTGTGTGTGTGTGTGTGAGTGTGTGTGTGTGTGTGTGTGTGCGCGCGCGCGCGTGTGCATGCACGTGCATGCAGACAGGTCTTGCCAGGTTCAGACAGGTTTTGTGTGTGCATGTGTGTACAGACAGGTGTTGCTGTGTTGCCCAGCCTGGTCTGGAACTCCTGGGCTCAAGTGATCTCCCACCGCAGCCTCAAGTTTTGGGATTACAGGCCTGAGCCACCACACCTGAATATTGTTCTCTACAGTGGCTGTACTAATTTATATTCCCACCAACTGCATACAAGGATTATCTTTTCACCATATCCTCATCAGCATTTGTTATTCCCTGTCTTTTTTATAAAAGCCACTCTAAATGAGGTGAGATGATATCTCATTGTGGTTATGTGTGATTTGTATTTCTCTGATGATTAGTGATGTTGAGCATTTTTTTGTATGCCTGTTGGCCATTTGTATGTCTTTTTTTTTGAGAAACATCTATTCTGACCTTTTTGCTGATTTTTTTATCGGATTTTTTTTGTTATCAAGTTTGAGTTCCTTATATATTCTGATTATTAATCCCAGGTGGATAGTTTGTAAATATTTTCTCCCATACTGTAGATTGTCTCTTCACTTTGTTGATTGTTTCTTTTGCTGTGGAGAAGTTTTTAGCTTGATGTAATCTCATATGTTTGTTTTTGCTCTTGTTGCCTGTGCTTTTGAGATCTTCCCAAGAAATCTTTACCCAGACCAATGCCCTGGATTGTTTCCCAAGGGTCTTCCTCTACTAGTTTTATAGTTTCAGGTGTTAGATGTAAGTCTTTAATCTGTTTTGACTTTTTTTTTTTATGCTGAGAGATGGCATCTAGTTTTATTCTGCATATGGTTATCCAGTTTTCCCAGCAGCATTTATTGAAAAGACTGTTATTTTCCCATTGTATGCTTTTGGTGCCTTTGTTGAAAATGAGCTGTCTGTAAATGTGTAGATTTGTATTTAGGTTCTTTGTTCTCTTCCATTGATCTATGTGTTTTTGTTTTTGTTTTTTATGTCAGTACCATGCTGATTTGGTTATGATAGCTTTGTAGTATATTTTGAAGTCAGGCAGTGTGATGATTCCAGCTTTGTTCTTTTTGTTCAGTATTTCTTTGGCTGTTTGAAGTCTTTTATGGTTGCATATAAATTTTAGGATTTTTTTTCTATTTTTGTGATGAATGTCATTGCTATTTTGATAACGGTTGCTCTTAATTGTAAATTGCTTTGGGTAGTATTGTCATTTTAACAATATTCTTCTAATCCATGAGCATGGAATGTCTTTCCATTTTTTTTCTGTATTCTCTACAGTTTGTTTCATCGTGTTTTATAGTTTTCCTTGTATAGCTCCTTCACATTTTTGGTTACTTTTTATTTTCTCTTTTTTTCAGAGGTGGGGTCTCACTTTGTTGCCCAGGCTGGAGTACAGTGGTGCAGTTGTAGCTCATGCAGCAGCCTTGAACTCCTGGGCTCAAGGAATCCTCCTGCCTCAGTCTCTTTTGAGTAGCTGGGACTACAGGTGTGTGCCATCATGCCTGGCTAATTTTTTTTTTTTAATTGAGACTGAGCCATGCCATGTTGCCCAGGCTGGTCTTGAACTGTTGGGCTTAAGCAATCCTCCCACCTCAGCCTCCCAAAATTCTGGGATTACAATTGTGAGTCATCATGCCTGGTGCTGGCATTTTATAGTCTTTGCAGCTATTGTAAATGTGATTACTTCCTTGATTTCTTTTTCAGATTGTTCACCGTTGGCGTATATAAATGCAACTGATTTTTGTATGTTGATTTTGTGTCCCGAACATTTACTGAATTCATTTATCAGTTCTAATAGGTTTTTGGTGGAGTCTTTAGGTTTTTCTAAATATAAGATTATGTTAGCTGAGCATGGTGGCTCATGCCTGTAATCCCAGCACTTTAGGAGGCCAAAGCAAGAGGATCACTTGAAATCAGGAGTTCAAGGCCAGCCTGGGTAATATATTGAGGACCCCTCTGCCCCCAGTCTCTAAAAAAAAAAAAAAGTTAGCATTGTCACACATGCCTGTGGTTCTAGCTACTCGGGAGGCTGAGGCAGGAGTATCACTTGAGCCCAGGAGACCAAGGCTGCAGTGAGCTGTGATCACCACTGCATTCTAGCCTGAGCAACAGAGGGAGACCCTGTTTCTAAGGAGAAAAAGGTCATGTCATTGGCAAACAAGGCTAATTTGACTTCTTTTTTAGTTGAGATGCCCTTTATTTGTTTCTCTTGCCTAATTGCTCTGGCCAGAACTTATAGTATTATGTTGAATAGAAGTGGTAAAAGTGGACATCCTTGTTCTGTTCAAGATCTCAGAGGAAAGACTTTCAATTTTTCCCTGTTCAGTATGATGTTGGATGTGGGTGTGTCATATATGGCCTTTATTATTTTGAGGTATATTCGTTCTATACACAGTTTGTTGGGGACTTTTGTCAAAAAGGGATATTGAATTTTATCAAATGGTGTTTCAGCATCTGTGGAAATCTCATACGGTTTTTATTCTTGGTTCTGTTAATTTGGTACGTCACATTTATTGATTTGCATATGTTGAACCATCCTTGTATTTCTACGATGAATTTCACTTGATTGTGATGAATGATTTTCTTAATGTGTTGAATTTGGTTTGCTAATATTTTGGTGAGAATTTTTGCAGGTATGTTCATCAGTGATATTGGCCTGTAGTTTTGTTGTTGTTGTGCTCTTGTCTGGTTTTGATATGAGAATAATGCTCACCTTGTAGACTAAGTTTGGAAATATTCTCTCCTCTTCAATTTTGTTTGAGGAGTTCAAGTAGTATTGGTATTAGTTCTTTAAGTTTTTGGTAGGATTCAGCAGTGAAGTTATCAGGTCCTGGGCTTTTCTTTGATGGGATTCATTTTGTTATCACTTTGATCTTGTTATTGTTGTGTTGAGGTTTTCTGTTTCTTCATGGTTCAGTCTTGGTAGGTTGTATGCACCCAAGAATTTGTCTGTTTCTTCCAGGCTTTTCAGTTTGTTGGCATATAGTTTTTCATAATAGTTTCTAATGATTGGTTGTATTTCTGTGGTTTCTGTTCTGTTTTCTTTTTCATTTTTTATTTTATTTGGGTCATTTTTTTCCCTTAGTCTAGCCGAAGGTTAATTTTGTTTATCTTTTCAAGTAATCAACTTTATGTTTTATTGATCTTCTGTATTGTTTTTTATTTTCAATTTTATTTTGGCTCTGGTCTTTATTCTTTTGTTCTACTAATTTTGAATCTGGTTTGTTTTTGCTTTTCTAGTATCTTAAGGGGTATCATTAGGTTTATTTTAAATTTTTCTACTTTTTTGATGTATGTGTTTACTGCTGTAAAATTCTCCCTTAGTACTGCTTTTATCCCATAGATTTTGGTTTGTCAACATACCAAAACAATGTTCCACTGTGTAATTTTTTTTTTTTTTTTTTTTTTTTTTTTTTTTTTTTTTGAGAGGTTTGTTCTTGTTGCCCAGGCTGGAGTGCAATAGTGCGATCTCGGCTCACCACAACCTCTGCTTCCCGGATTCAAGCGATTCTCCTGCTTCAGCCTCCCGAGTAGTGGGATTACAGGCATGCGCCACCATGTCTAGCTAATTTTGTATTTTTAGTAGAGACAGTGTTTCTCCATGTTGGTCAGGCTGGTCTTGAACTCCTGACCTCAGAAGATCCACCCACCTCGGCCTCCCAAAGTGTTGGGATTACAGGCATGAGCCATAGCAACCAGCCTCTTAAATTCTTTTGATTTTTTTTTTTTTTTTAAGACTAGGTCTCTCTCTGTCACCTAGCCTGGAGTGCAGTGGTATGATCATGGCTTACTGCATCCTCTACCTCCCATGCTGAAGCAATCCTCCCACCTCAGTCTCCTAAGTAGGTGAGGTGCACGCCATCACACCTGGCTACTTTTTGTACTTTTTAGTAGAGATGGGTTTTCATCATGTTTCCCAGGCAGGTCTTGAACTCCTGAGCTCAAGCCATCCACCTGTGTCGGCCTCCCAAAATTATTTCCTTTCTTTAAAATTTCCATAGGTCACCGCCTCCTTTTCAGCACTAGATGGAATCTTAAACCCATGTTTGCCTCTGCTCTAGCAAACAGTCAAGAATACTGCCCATCCAGAATTGGGGAGTCCTAAAGGGCATATTCCAGCAATGTGGGAAGGCTGGCTGTGTGTTCTGCCCAGGGGACCTGTGTAGCATACCCCTACAGTATGCTGCTCCCAGGGCTGGGGATGGTAGTCCTGCCTCCCCTCTTTGTCCCTGGATGTCCTCAGGGTATTTCTCCCTTCAGGCTCTTGTGATGCTTCCTGTGGGTTGAGACAGGGAGGGACTGATCTTTTACCAGGGAACCCAGGATGGTGGAGAAGGTGGTTGTCCACCTTGAGCTCAGTTTTTTCCAGTGTAGAAACTGAATTGGTAGAAATTTTCCACATTCTTGGTGCTGGAGTAAGGAGAAGGGTGTTGTGGATATGGAAATTTGATTCTCTTACCATCTCCTTGGAGTTTTTTTCACTTCATTGTAGCCACAGAAACTGCTTTTTTTTTTTTTTAGACAGAGTCTTGCTCTGTCCCCAGGCTGGAGTGCAGTGGCACGATCTTGGCTCACTGCAACCTCCGCTTCCCAGGTTCAAGCAATTCTCCAACCTCAGTATCCTGAGTAGCTGGGACTTCAGGCGTGTGCCACCATGCCCAGCTAATGTTTGTATTTTCAGTAGAGACAGGGTTTCACCATGTTGGCCAGGCTGGTCTCAAACTCCTGACCTCAGGTGAGCCACCTGCCTTGGCCTCCCAAAGTGCTGGCATTACAGGCATGAGCCACTACGCCTGGCCTAGAGCTGTTTTTTAAAGCACATGTGTGCATATATAGAAATGTGTTATATAAACGGTATTTGAGATATTTTCTTTTCTTTTCTTTTCTTTTGAGACAGAGTCTCACTCTGTCACCCAGGCTGTACCTCGTGATCCACCCGCCTTGGCCTCCCAGACTGCTGGGATTACAGGCATGAGCCACCGTGCCCAGCTGGTCTCGAACGTCTGCCCTCAGGTGATCCACCTGCATCAGCCTCCCAAAGTGCTGGGATTATAGGTGTGAGCTACTGCATCCAGGCCTGAGAAACTTTTCAAAAATGGCAGAAACCCAAAAGTCCTCAGATCACATATATGATTACATCCATAAGCCAAACTGTGCAAGAAATGTACAAGATAATGTTGGAACACATGCCCTGTGTGAAAACAATCAGTGACTGTTAGGGTCTTGTCAAAAGGAAAGGAGCCATCTTGAAGACAGTCCACTGGCCAGTGGTGGAACAACTTAACCATAACATAATAGTTTTTGTAAGTACTGATAATAAATCCAACCCAAAATGTGCAGCCCCTCCTTGGGGAAAATTAAACTTTAAGGAACGTTAAAACAAGTGAACTATAATTCCAGCACTTTTGGAGGCTGGGGCGGGTGGACCACTCATGGTCAGGAGTTCCAGACCAGCCAGACCAACATGGAGAAACACAGTCTCTACTAAAAACACAAAAATTAGCCAGGTGTGGTGATGTATGCCTGTAATCGCAGGTACTCGGGAGGCTGAGGCAGGAGAATAGCTTAAACCGAAGAGGCGGAGGTTGCAGTGAGCCTAGATCGTGCCATTGCACTCCTGGCTGGACAACAAGAGTGAAACTCTGTCTCAAAAAACAAAACAAAACAAAACAAATTCACAGACCAGGTGTGGTGGCTCACACCTGTAATCTCAGCACTTTGGGAGGCCAAGGCAGGCAGATCACCTGAGGTCAGGAGTTGAAGACCAGCCTGGCTGTCATTGTGAAACCCCATCTCTACTAAAAATACAAAAAAAAATTAGCTGGGAATGGTGGCATGCACCTGTAATCCCAGCTATTTGGGAGGCTGTGGCAGGAGAATCACTTGAACTAGGGAGTCCCAGCTACTCTGGAGTCCTGTAGTCCCAGCTACTCGAGAGGCTGAGGCAGGAAAATCGCTTGAACCTGGGAGGCGGCGGCTGCAGTGAGCCGAGATCGTGCCACTGCACTCCAGCCTGGGCGACAGAATGAGACTCTGTCTCAGAAAAAAAAAGAAAAAGAAAAAAAAGAACAATAGCTACAGTGGTGGCAATCGTGCTACTGCAGTCTAGCCTGGGCGATAAGAGCAAGACTCCGTCTCAAAAAAAAAAAAAAAAAAAAAAAACCATCTACACAGTCAACCTGTGTGATGATTTTTGGAATGTCAGGACCCTTGAGGACTATATTTTGGAAGTGAACAGGAAGGAAAATTTATGCAGTCTGGAGGCAATGGTGTGGAGTGATTCTGGCTGTTTCTTTTCTTTTTCCTTTTTTTTTTTTTTTTTTTTTTGAGATGGCGTCTCGCTCTGTCACCCAGGCTGGAGTGCAGTGGCGCAATCTCACTTACTGCAAGCTCCACCTCCTGGGTTCATGCCATTCTCCTGCCTCAGCCTCCTGAGTATCTGGGACTACAGGCGCCTGCCACCATGCCTGGCAATTTTTTTTTTTTTGTATTTTTAGTAGAGACGAGGTTTCACTGCATTAGCCGGATGGTCTCGATCTCCTGACCTCGTGATCCACCCGCCTCGGCCTCCCAAAGTGCTGGGATTACAGGTGTGAGCCACTGCACCTGTCCAATTCTGGCTGTTTTTTCAAATTGGCATAGAGATAAGGCCATTATCTACATTAGTTGTGTACCAAGTGCCAACTGTTGTGTTCATTCTTTTCAGTAAAGAACAACATTTAGAACAATAGCTGGCCAGGCGCAGTGGCTCACATCTGTAATCCCAGCACCTTGGGAGGCTGAGGTGGGCACCTCCCGGGTTCGAGTGATTCTCCTGCCTCAGCCTCCTGAGTAGGTTGGACTACAGTGTGTGCCACCATGAGTGGCTAAGGTTTGTATTTTTAGTAGAGATGAGGTTTCACCATATGGGCTAGGCTGATCTTGAACTCCTGACCTCAAGTTCATGCCATTGTCCTGCCTCAGCCTCCCAAGTAGCTGGGACTACAGCCGCCCACCACCACACCTGGCTAATTTTTTGTATTTTAGTAGAGACGGGGTTTCATTGTGTTAGCCAGGATGGTCTCGATCTCCTGACCTTGTGGTCTGCCCGCCTTGGTACTCCCAAAGTGCTGGGATTACAGGCGTGAGCCACTGTGCCTGGCCTGTTGTCTATATTTTCTTTCTCTTTTTTTTTTTTTTTTTTTGAGATGGAGTCTCGCTCTGTCACCCAGTCTGGAGTGCAGTGGCATGATCTCGGCTCACTGCAACCTCTGCCTCCCAGGATCAAGCAATTCTCCTGCCTCAGCCTCCTGAGTAGTCATGTGCCACCACGCCCAGCTAATTTTTGTATTTTTAGTAGAGACAGGGTTTTGCCATGATGGCCAGGCTGGTCTTGAACTCCTGACCTCAGGTGATCTGCCTGCCTCAGCCTCCCAAAGTACTGAGATTACAAGTGTGAGCCACCGCGCCTGGCCATCTTTTGAATATTTTAAATTCTGTTTTTCATCATCTTAGGTACACAATGAAGTTATCAATAACACACGTGGCTAGTGACTACTGAGTTGTTCTGTGCAGGTCTGGACTGTCTTCTGGTCATACTGGGGGGTAACAGCATATACAGGAGATCAGGCTCTAGGGTCAAATATCAGACCAATTACTAGGATTATTTGAATGTAGGTTTTTTTCAGTATTAATAGAGGTAATGGGCCAGGCATGGTGGCTCATGCTTATTATCCCAGCACTTTGGGAGGCCAAGGTGGGAGGATTGTTTGAGCCCAGGAGTTTGAGACCAGCCTGGGCAACCTGGTGAAACCTTGTTTCTACTAAAAATGCAAAAAATTAGATCCAGTGGGGTGCACCTGTAGTCCCAGCCACTTTGGGGGCTGAAGTGGGAGAATCACTTGTTTGAGACCAGCCTGGCCAATATGATGAAACCCCTTCCTTACACATTTCTTTTTTGTTGTTGTTGTTTGAGATGGAGTCTCGCACTGTCACCTGGGCTGGAGTGCGATGGCACAGTCTCAGCTCACTGCAACCTCCACCTCCCGGGGTCAAGCGATTCTCCTTCCTCAGCATCCTGAGTAGCTGGGATTCCAGGTGCCCACGACCACACCCAGCTAATTTTTTCTATTTTTAGTAGAGACAGGGTTTCACTATGTTGGCCAGGCTGATCTGGAACTCCTGACCTCGTGATCCACCTGCCTTGGCCTCCCAAAGTGTTGGGATTACAGGCATGAACCACCGTGCCTGACCAACCCCATCCTTACTAAAAATATAAAAATTAGCCAGGCATGGTGGTGCATACCTGTAATCCCAGCTACTCGGGAGGCTGAGGCCTGATAATCACTTGAACCTGGGAGGCAGAGGTTGCAGTGAGTCAAGATCACGCCACTGCATTTCAGCCTGGGCAACAGAGTGAGACTCTGTCTCAAAATAATAATAATAATATAATAATAAGGCTTGACGATGCACACCTGTGGTCCCAGCTATTCAGGAAGCTGAGGTGGGAGGATCACTTGAGCCCGGGAAATGTAGGCTACAGAGAGCTGTTGTTGTGTCATTGTACTTAAACCTGGGCAACAGAGTGAGACCCTGTCTCAATAAATAGATAGATGGATAGATACATAGATACATATAGGTAATGATAGCTGTTGGGAAGGATGGTTATGATAGTTAAGTGAGCATGTATATATAAAGCTACTAGAGCTACTTCTGACATACTAGTCCTCAATAAATGTCAGTTGCTGTTATTAATACTATCATTACTGAGTGACGATACTGAGTATACAGTTTTTGGTGGCCTTCACATCTGTCACCTGCAGAGAGAAAGCTCATGCATAATGTTCAATGACTGATGTTTGATGCGTGTTGTTTGGTGATTGGTATGAACAGGACCTCAGATAACCCTGTACAAAGAGGAATGGAGATTGCCTGTATCCACCTAGATTCATAAGTTGCCCTGAGGCGATCTTGGCATCAAGAAAGACAGCATTGAGGCACATCTCACCATCAGCTTCAGAGGATGTCAGCCTTTGATATGTCCCGTGGTAAGTCCTTGTTGATGCTCGTTTTCAGAGATTCTGCTTTAGGTCGCCCTCCACAACATAAGAGTCCAGTGAGCTGGGCCTGAACAGGCATGCAGCTTTTTTTTTTTTTTTTTTTCTTTTAGATGGAGTTTTGCTCTTGTTGCCCAGGCTGGAGTGCAATGGCATGATCTTAGCTCACCGCAACCTCCACCTCCTGGGTTCAAACAATTCTCCTGCCTCACCCACCCGAGTCACTGGGACCACAGGCTAATTTTGTATTTTTAGTAGAGACGGGTTTCTCCATGTTGGTCAGGCCGGTCTTGAACTCCCGACCTCAGGTGATTTGCCTGCCTCGGCCTCCCAAAGTGTTGGAATTACAGGCATGAGCCACCGTGCCCGGCTGCTGCTAGTTCTTTTAGGAGGAATTCAAGTAAGACGCAGAATGCTCTTTTATTTTATTCATATTTTTATTTATTTATTTTTTGAGACCAAATCTTGCTCTGTCACCCAGGCTGGAGTGCAGTGGTGTAATCTTGGCTCACTGAAACCTCCGCCTGCTGGGTTCAAGCAATTCTCTTGCCTTAGCTTCTTAAGTAGCTGGGATCACAAGCATGCATCACCAGGTTCAGTTAATTTTTTTTTTTTTTTTTTTGAGACGGAGTCTCACTCTGTCACCCAGGCTGAAGTGCAGTTGCATGATCTCGACTCATTGCAACCTCCACTTCCCAGGTTCAAGCAGTTCTCTGCCTCAGCCTCCTGTAATTTTTTTTTTTTTTTTTTTTAGTAGAGACGGGGTTTTGCCACGTTGGCCAGGCTGGTCTTGAATGCCTGACCTCGAGTGATTTGCCCGCCTTGGCCTCCCAAAATGTTGGGATTACAGGCATGAGCCTCTGTGCCCAGTCAGAATGCTGTTTTAGAATTCAGCCCTGGTTTGTGTGCCTTTGGAAATGCTACATAAGCTTCATGAGTGTTACTACTATGGGCAGATAGTCACATTTTTCAGGGTGTAAGTTTCCTTGAAAAATGAAACTGTTACCCTTTACACAACAGGCAGCTCAGCCCATATCTGCTTTTCTGGGTCTAGGTGATACAGGACTACTATGGCATTTCATGGAAGTGTTGTGTGTGTGTAGTTTTTTCGAGTGTGCAGGAGCATATGGGAATTTCAAGCTAGGATGGAATGACTTCTGGGCATGAGAATGTGGGCAGCTCTGGCTTCTCATGCCTTCTTACTTTTCCACTAGGGTTTTTTTCCAGGGAACCAATCTGTCCTTTTGAAGAAAAGACAAAGATAGGAACGATGGTAGAGGACCACCGGTCAAATTCTTACCAGGTAAACAGAAAATGTACCGTTGTACAAAATGACATACTTACATCCAATAGGTA